>NC_138782.1:85615368-86344407 GCF_965178545.1 Coloeus monedula | reverse complement strand
CAGTTCTCACTCAAACTTCTAAGAGTTTTTCAATCAGAACCCTTATTTAGCAATGCGTACCTGAATCTCTGATAAAAGTAAAATATACTTTTAAATAAAGGTAAAATAAACTTGGAAAGTTTTCTGTATTAGCATATTAGGATATTGTAATCTGGGAAAATACATTGGCTGTTCCAAGTACTGGGGGATCCATTTCTCATACAATTATGCAACATCCAGCAAGTCCTTGGTTTTAGCTCCTATTCTAAAAATCAAGGCATGTGACTGTTTTCAAGTGTTGTGTGTGTGATGCTTTTGACTGATTGCTGTGAATTTCAAGAACAGATTTTTACTGGGATCTGTGCTCTTGTTTTGAAAAATCTTAGTGTGTATTAAGCATCACATGTTGAGATAGAATTATGTGATCAATTATAATGCCTTTATATACTAATATAATAATGTATTTTCCAGGAAGCTTTAAGTGAAAATCAGGCAAATGAAGGAAAATTGGCAAAGGTCACATTGAATAACTGAGGCCAGAATTTGGCCTCTGCAGTTAGGAAGCAGAGCAAGAAGAACAGCAATTTAATGTTTTGTTTGATTTTTTTACATTAAGGAAAATTTAGATATATTAAACTAGTAACTATATCTGTTGCTTTTGTAAACACTTATTTTTCTAACAAAATAATAATTTTTTACTTTAATCGAGTTTTGGAAGTCATGGATATCCTGCTAAATGAGTGACTTTTTCATACAGATTTTCAAAACTGAGTCTAACACTTTATACTGAATCAGAAATTCCATGCCTACTACTTTACTTCCAAAACCATTTACCTTTAAAGTTTTTTTCTAAGGTCTTTCCTTGAAAGATATCAGATTGTTTAAATGGTCTGTCTCCTAGATAGTGGTTTGTGTTGGGTATTTGAAAACAGCAGTGCAGGACTGGGAACCTGTGGGTCTAGAATGGACTTGCCTGTTTTCGTGTAATGCAACCTGACAGGTGGATTGGATGGTCAGTTTTGGGATGGTCCAAAAACTATTGCCTTGTCTTACTGGTCAGTTACAACATGGGAATCAAGGTCTCTTCAGTATCAAAATTACCCTTGCCAGCAGGTTGGAGTAGGACATCATGATCTACCTCATGGACATATAAAGGATTTATTACACTCTACTTCCCAGGATTTTGTACTAATGTGAAACTTTTGCTTTACAAAGAAAAGAGTGCCTGGAAATGGATCTCAAAAATATTTGTATTGTTTGCATATATATTTTACCTCAGACCTACTCAGACTGTGAAGTTTTTCTAAGTTAATTAATTCACTATTAAGTGTAGTTGATACTGTGTGCCATCACACAACTTCTTGGACTTTTTACTTCCATTCATTGTCCAGAAAAAAACACTTCACAATGCTGGAGTGAGAGGTTGGGATCTCTGTGTGTTTCCAGTACCTTCTATACTGCCAAATACTGTGATGTGTAGAAAGCACAGTAAGTAGAGTTAGGCTGACATGGACTGCAAGGCAACGTGCATTCAGAACAGTTCATCAGTCTGAGAAAATACTTAATCCTCTTTTGTAGAGAAGCATAGCTTTTTAACTATTTTCCTCATGGGCCTGGCAGAAAAGGACCAGTAGATAATACTTCATCTTCCATTTTGCTGAGCCAAGTACAGGGGAACTTGGCCAGGATGTCTCAGTTGCTGCACTCCATAAAGGAGAGACCAGGAGGAGACACATTTTATCACTTCATTTGTCTGCTTTGGAAAGCAAATACCTATGCTAAAAATATGTGGAGAAAGGGAGCTGATAATTAGCATCAACATCAGTTTGGTCTGGCTGTTATTTCTACATCTACTTCTTGCAGATTTTTGTGGTCCATGCCATCATTCTGGTGCTTGAGAGTAAGAACATTGAAACTCCACTATTTATTTGGTTATTAAGGCTGGTAGTGCTACATATTTACAGGTTACTTTCAAATTAATGTGGTATGTGTAATATTTTGTGCCGTTTTAGGTCAAGTAATGAAACTCTCTCAGTTGTTACCAAATCTGATCTCCAAGTAGAACACAAGTTGTGGGGTTTTGGGTAGAACATGGATTTGACTCAAAGGTTGGAGATATGCAAATCCACTTAATTGTCATAGCTGCTTAATGCTTAGACAGAGCCTTAATAATATAAGAGTTCAAAGAAGTTTGAATATGATGTTCTTGTATCCAAAAAACCATATGCACTCTTTGATGATATAATTTTTCTATATGTTTAAAAGTGGTACAGGAAAAAGACTCTTACTCCTTTGTTCCTAAAATATTTGTTTCTTGGCAGCAGTTGTCTGGATGTACAGCAGATGTACTAAATATAACCTGCCTATGATTTAATGCAGCACACATGTAGAGAATGAAAGTAACATTAATAAAAGTTGTTATTTTAATAAGGACCTTTGGACAAAAGGAAGCACTATTCTGGTTATGACTACTTATTCAGTGATATAAATAGAAGTTTTGAGTTTCCAGGACTGTGAGTCTGGCAGAGGTCATTTGACTTCAAATTGTGATGCAAGGCTCCTGAAAATAATGTCCTCACTAACATTTATTCTGTATTTCTGTTAACAGGAGGAATGCTTTTTGAATTTAGAAGCTCCTATTTCAAGAGTATGTGGCTATGACACTCCCTTCCCTCACATCTTTGAGCCTTTCTACATCCCAGACAAATGGAAATGCTACGATGCTCTTAGAAAAATGATTAACTACTGAGCAGTAGTACAGGTGAGAAATAGCATCTTATACTGACAGATTACCTGTAAGGATTCTGACAGGATGACTGCGAGGTTTGGGGCTATAGTACTACTCATTTATTTAGTTTATTTACAACTAGTTTATTTAGTTATTTATAATAAGAATTGCTTCTTACGGCTTTGGGCCTTCAGTCTTAAAGGCATCTGAATATTTTTGAGTACTGCAATTGTAGTCAATGTTTAAAATTAATTACCTTGCTTAATCAATCTGAAAATTAAATGTCTTGAATCCTGAGAAGTGAAAAGAGTATAAAGTGAAGGGTGAAAGGAATACTCATGCAGAGAATATATTTTCATCTCTATTAGAATACTCAAGAGTTACTTCATAGGCAAACCACAGTGTTAAAATTTAGAATTTTTCACTCCTCAGGGTGGGCTGTAGTCCTGCAAGGTACTAATAACACCCAATTTACCCTGAATAACTGCTCTGTATTGTAAACATACACAAATCATTGAAAATACGTGAAGCATCTGTAGTGTCTTACAGTCCTGTTGAAGTACTAATATTCAATATATTAATTCTAAAAATAATCTTTCTTTTTGGTGTTCAGTGTAATTTGATCATGCTTGAAGATTTCTGTTTGCAGAGTACCAAGACTGTGAAGTAATATATATTTCTGTGTCTGTTTTTCACAGTCTGTAATATCTTTTGTTTCATTATCATATTATACTAAGTGGCATTTGACTGCGGGGTGGCTGACCAGGATTTAGGATTGTGTATGGCTGTGGGAGAAGTTCTGGTGTTTAATGACCAAAGTTTAACAGTTTAGAAAATGTGTTTACACAATGTATTCTCTGCTTCCTTTAATTGAACAAAGTAACCTAGTTTTTGAGATACAGTCTTGATGGATCTTGTACGTGGGAAATAAAAAGAAAAGAAGGAAACAACAGGCCTGTTTTCCTTTGGAACTGGGAGATTCTGTGGGCAGGCAGGGGATTTTTAGCTGTTGACACCAAAGACGGGAGGGCCAAGGTGGGCCCTATATTAGGGGCACTATCTTCTGTCCATTTTACCTCTTCATTAAACTGTGAATTTATTTTAGAGCCATGGATAGAAGGCTGCCAATACCATAGTGTTAATTTCCTTTATATGCATAGTTACTTTCAGAAGACTTTTTTGGCACTCTGTTTCCCTCAATAGCTGATAGTGGAGCGCCTTTATGAGACATGGGATTGCTACCAGTGAGGCAGTGTCTCCAAAATATAATGTAATTCTACTTTGCTCAAAAATCACTTGTTACTGACATATCAGAGCATTTCATAGAATCATAGAATATGCTGAATTGGAAGGGAGCCATCAGGATCATTGAGTCCAGCTCCTGGCCCTGTGGAAGACAACCCAAGGATCACATCATATGCCTGAGAGTGTTGTCCAAATGCCTCTTGAACTCTGTCAGGCTTGCTGCAGTGATCTCTTCTCTAAGGAGCCTGTTCCAGTGCCCAGCCACCCTCTGGGTGAAAAATCTTTCCCTGATATCCAACCTAAGCCTCCCCTGACTCAGCTTCATGCTGTTTTCTTGAGTCCTGCCTTATCATGAGAGTGAAGAGATCAGGGTCTGGTCCTCGTCTTCCCCTCATGAGGAAGTTGGAACTGCAGTGAGATCTCCCCGCAGTCTCCTCCAGGCTGAACAGACCAAGTGACCTCAGCCACTCCTCATACGCTTCCCCTCAAGGCCCTTCACCATCTTTTTTGCCGTCCTTTGGACACTTTCCAATAGTTTAATGTCTTTCTTACACTGTGGTGCTCAAAACTGCCCCCAGCACTCAAGACAAGGCCTCACCAGTCCAGGCAGAGCGGGACATTTCCCACCCTTGACTGGCTGGTGATGCAGTTCTTAATGCACCTCATTTCCTTGGAATTAAAACTAAAGCTGTTTTCTGACCTGTCGTCTTTTTTTGTAGGGTATATAGTCAGTGCTCTCTTTTTTATTACAGTTGTCTTTTATCTGGGTTGAAGTAAACTCATTAAAGACTTATTTTCTTTTTTTGTTTGGCACCTCTGTAACAAAATCATAGAATCTTTCCTAAAGAGAATGACTTGGTTGTATCTGTTCCTTGAGGCAAATTACTGGGTCATGCTAGGTACCTTCTGATCTGTTACTTTTCAAAGGAAACCAAAGGACCAAATATTTTTACCTCTGTAAGAAAAGGGATACAAACTGAGGACATTTGGTGGTTCAGAGACTTAGTTAACCCTCTGTTCCTCTAGAGGATGGTAAACTGAGGGAGATACAAGCTGAAAAAATGGGTTCTGAGATTGCATCGAGTTTGTGCATAATCTGGTTTCCGCACTGGAAGTCCACACTAAACCTGGTCTAAAACATGGAAAAGTCATCTGCATTTATATTTCTCTTGTGGTCTGGACCATACACAAATATCAGAGGAAGTTATTGGTCAGCTGAAAATGTGGATTTAGCATGTCAAGGAGCAGGTTTGTTAGGGCTTGTCTGAAAAACAGTGTCAAGACACAGAAAACTCTGCTTTCTGCTTTGTCTACAAAACGTCCAGATGTTCAGGCCCATAGCACCACATCTTTCAGTTGGTGTGACTAGATATTAGTGTCAGAAAATAAGCTGCTCAAAGTTTTTCTGTGTTTTTCTACGAGAGAACATTAATGTGCCTTGTAAGGCACATTTCAGGGGAGTATTCCCTTATTTTTCTGTGTGCTACACATTGGTCTTACATACTTGAGTTGCAGTACTTACATATTGCAGCTGCAGTCAGTTGCAATAGATCTCCATTCTCCTGTCAACTCCACAGAGTTGGCCTGTAAGGTAGCCCGCTTTTGTTTCTGAGAAATGTAAGGATTGCTTTACATTTGCTTCTTTTTGTACTCGTTGTAACAATTATTACTTGCCATTGGTACGGAGTGATGAGGTTATGTGTTCCAAATCATCTCATGTGTAGTTCTAAGAAGTGGTTTACAGTTCATGTGGATTTGAGCACAGTCAGTCCTTCTGGGTGTTAGAGAAGTTGGGCCCCTTCTTGTCCTACTGCTGGAGAGACAGAGGAGGTAGGAGTTCCCCGTAGTGAAGAGGGATGTAGGGTTGGCTTTTGAGTTACAGAAATGGTCAAGCTGGTGTCGTGGTTTAACCCCAGCTGGCAACTCAGCTCCACACAGCCACTCTCATTTCCCCCCAGTGGGACATGGGAGGGAGAACTGGAAGAGTAAAAAAAGCCTGGATGCTGTGGTTAATAATTTCTAAAGCTTAGCAATATTATCTTAATGTACATTTAGTTTTATTCAACCTGTGTTGACAGCATCTCACACACAGGTAGTTGCTTATCTTGAGATTGTCAGTACAGATGGATTTCCTGCTCAAAGACAGTGTTTGTTAATGTGTCCTGTATACCTCACCAATTAGACAGGCAAGAGCAAAGTCTTAATCTTTCAGCAGCTTCTCAGTTATTAAAATTTTTAGCCATGTTAGCTATAAGAGAAATAGCTTCCAGGTAGGCAGCTGTGTTCCAGATAACTCTCCGTAGTTGGAAAACAGATAAAGATAAAAAAAGCAGTGAGCTTAGGATGGATATACATTTCCTGGGTAAATGGAACAGTGTCTTGCTGTTTGTTTTGGGAGGGGAAAAAAACCCTAAAAGAAGAAACAGAAGATAGCCATGAAACCAAAGAAAACAGTGATAAATTTTATAAAATATACTCTTATTCACAAATATGTTGAGGGCTGACTGTAGCATAGAAGTGGGATATAGTTAAGTGCTTTTCTGTTATCTTTTGCAACTTTTACTACCACATTTGCTTATTTGGTTTTCTTTCATATTCTGAATTTTAAAGCTGTTCCTTGCTAGGTTACAGTGTACCTCTGTGTGAGTGTGTGTGTTTATGGAGAGCCATTGCTACTGTTACAAACTTAGTCTCTAAAAATGCAAAGTTATCACACTGAACTTCATTGTGGAACTATTTTATGAGAGGTTTAATCTTGGTGCTTAAAGGTTTGGTGATGTTAGGGGATCTTGAGGGGTTGATTAAAGTTTATTTTTCTTTCCAAGCATGCATTTGGAATTGGTTGTGCTGAGAAACAGGAAGGGACCTGGTAGGTACTTTAGTTAGTAATTGTGTCTTCCTTGCACTCCTGGCTATTTGGCATGGCTTCATACAGGTTAACTTAAGCACAGGAAAACTGTAATTCCTCTCCCTTTTTAATAAGTAAGATATGAGAGATCGTGCAAGATCTTTTTAACCTGAGACTAACAACCAGTTTTTTTCAAGACATAAATCACAAATGTGGCAGGCTAGACTGCCTGCTTAATAATGTGCTCACTGTAACCCACTAGAACAAACAACCTCCAGAGGCTTGAGTAGGACACAACATTCCTGGTTTATAATCTTCTCCTGCTGGATGACTAAAATCATGCAAGTGGCCAGTGAATCATGTCTTATTTACAACCAGTGAGTAGTCCACATATAAGATACCACTCTACTAGAGCAATGAGTTATGCTGTTAGTATGGCTGCTGCAAGTCTACACTTAGATTCAGATCTTGCTGAGAATTCATGCAAGATCAATAATGAAATTATCTTTAAAAAAAAATCCCTCTAAACAGGAAAGATGTTGACTGTAGTTTCTTTACAAGACCCCTCTTCTCTGTAACACTAGAATGATAGTATATGTAGTAGAAAAAATACAAAACATTTGCTTAACATTCTAGAGTAGGAGGGAAGATAGTTCATCATAAAATTTTTTGCGTAAATGGCAATAATTAGTGGTGTGTTGACTCTAGGTATCATTTGCAGCATTTCTATTTTCTGTGTGTCTACCCTGGCAGCTTTAAAGATGTAATATAGTATTTGATACAAAATGAGCAAGTAATTGGTAGTAATTTGTTTTAGTTCATACATCTTGAAGTTCAAACATTATGAATTTAAGAAATAAGGTTACCCTGGAGTGTGCTGTCTGTTTAATGTGCAGATATTAGTTTTGGTCTTCAGATGTTTAATTTATTTTGTCATCTTTTTCTGCAGAGAAGAGAAGAACAACAGGGAAATACAGAAGCTGCCTTCAAAACTCTTGACGCTTTAATCAGATCTTTTGGGTTTGGAATTTACGTAGCAGACTTTTCTTTTAACTCAGCTATCCTTAATATTCATCTTGGCTGTTCTTCAGCAAGTTCAAATTTTCCTTAAGTATGAAATCAGTGATGGGCAGGTGATTGTTACAGTAAGTAGTTTCAGATGTATTTAAAAATATTCCAGATGTTGTATGAATATTGCACATTGCCATGCTTCACTAAGTTACATCTAGACTTCGCTGTGTATATATTAGAAGCAGAATTTTATTCAATAAAACATATTATGCTCATGTTGTCTCTTAGTTTTTCTATTGTTTTGGAAAAGCCCAAAGAAGTTATTTGAATGTGACTGTATTTTCAACAAAATAAACCTTAGACAGCCAGACCAACTTGTGTGATAGAGACCTGCTTTAACTGGTGGCATTAGTGTTTCACTTGAATGGCTTCATGCAAAATAGTGCCCAATACTGATTTCATTTTCTGCAGAAGGAAGTCCATTTTTCTTGAGAAGGGAGGAGGGGTTTTTTTGCTTTGTTACTGTAAGTGAGAGGCTTAATTGGTACATCTTTCCTGTGATATCCTTCCCTCTAGAAATGGAATGCGTCTGCTACTAAGCAGTTATGCAAAAAGCAGTTCCTCATCTTTTTGCCTGCTTTTGTCGGTACAAATCAGTCTCATGCTGCATTGCTTCTTTTCATATGGGGGAAGGAGTGGGGGGGTTGAGGAGATGGATGCCAGTAGCCAGATAATCACATTTCTGTGATTATTCAGGGGGGTCTTTCCGAGAGAAAGAAGAATACCTTTGTACACAAACCTGCTCAGGACAATCCTCAAAGTGACAGCTGAAACACACCAGGGAGGAAGCTGAGGAGGATAACTTCGCTGTGAATATCAGTGGATCTATGGAAAGTGGTAAATTGTTACCTTTTCAGGTCCTACCATTTTGTGTAAGATTCTGTGTTCATAGTTTGTGCATTCCCTAAAGAATCCCACAACTGATAATGAAGGTAGTTCTTAATGTGTCCGATCAAAATGAGGTTGTTGTCAAATCTTGTAAGTCTCCTGTAAATATGATGTATAGAACTTGTTAATTGTTTGAAATAAGATAGATGCATTACATATTTTATATTTTTTTGCGCTGGATGGAATCTATTTTGGTCATATGAAGAAAACTGGTTTTAAAAATTATTTCTGTCTTTGTAGAACATCAACAGATATTTTAGTAACTGTCTCCTAAAAATGTACTGTTACTGTATTCCAAAGCATATAAAATAGATGCAATTACAGTACTGCCTTAGTAAAATGTACTTTGGTAATTAATAGCCTTAATAAAATGTACTTTGTATTTGCAGTTTTCATAGATAAAATGGTTTCTAATTTAGTGCAAAGCTTAAGTTCAAGTTGCCTGTATTGAAAATTGGAATAATATGTTTCTTAATAAACATGTAGAAAATATTTGCTCTTAATGTGGACTGCTACAATCTGGTTGAGGTGCAGGTTTTGTATTTTCGGTGACTGGTGTTGTATCAGTTTTAATAGTATAAAAAATTGTTCCTTTCTCCTCTGTTTTGGGTAATAGAGTATTTTTCCCTGGCAGAGATGGATGATGTTCTAAAATCGGTGCTGCTCCCAAAAGCCTGCCTAGATGGCAGTATTCACTCACATAACCTGTGCTCAAGGATGGAGGCTGTTTCAAGTGTGTGTTATGGAAAAATGACTTACAGTGCTAAATTGGACAGGAAGATGTATGCTGGTACATACAAATAACTGTTTCTTATTAAGTTTCTTAATAATAAAATCCAAAGACAAGTCATATTTTCTGGTTTTTAACTACTTAGGTCTCTTAATTAGATATTCTCAGATTTAACCTGAGCAATGATTATTTCACTCTAAGTAACTCCTAAGGGAAAAACCGTGTCACTACTCCTGCTGATAGTCCAGAAAATTAGTAATCTATCTAGTCATGCTCATTTATCACTGATTGTGGGAAATACTTATGGTACAAAGTTTAGTGTTGGGTCCTTGAGATCTTCACCAAAGGGGTTGTCAAGTATTGGAACAGGCTGCCCAGGGAAGTAGGGGAGTCACCATCCCTGGAGGTTTGTAAAAGATGTGTAGATTTGACATTAGGGACATGGTTTAGTGGTGCACTTGGTAGTGCCAGGTTAATGGTTGAACTTGGATGATCTTAGAGGTCTTTTCCAGCCCAAGTTATTCTGTGATTCTATGAAAGGCATACACAACCTTCATGGGACCCCAGATTTATTAACTGCAGATGAAAGACTTGTATCCTCTTCTGTCATCTAGCTCAGTTAAGACTGTAGTGCCATAACAACTTCACTGTAATAAACAGTGCACTGATTATATAAAAATTGGATTTAAATCATTCAAGGTATTCTTCCTCGTGGAAGTGCATGTGCTTATAAGAGGATTAGCCAGTAGTACATTCTCCCTGCAGTAGCCAGGAGCCTTGACACAATGACCTTCTGCTCCTATGGTCTAATAATCAATTCTGAGCCCATTAATCTTTCCAGACAGCTTTCTTGCTCCCATAGCTAAAACCTGGTGTTCCCAGTGCACTGGTATACTGCAGAAGCTCTGTTCTAGCCACATAACTTCAGAGGCAGCAACTGAAAGGAATCCATTCAGCAAGCTGGCAGAGATTGTTATCACAGCAGCTCATGGGGTTCAGTGAGCATTATATGTTCATAACAAAATGAGCTGACACAGTCTGTAAGCTCTGCCAGTTTTCAGCAGACCTGAAATAAGGATGCAATTCTTTTGTAGCTCTTTTTCAGCTTAGCTGCTCTGAAAGATACATGTTGATTAAATATGGGAGGGCTACAGCTGACTTCAGTATAAACAAGACTTTTAGAACTTAGTTTGGTTGCTTATGCTTTGGCATCAAATACCATTTGAGACACCCTGGGGTATCCTGCATGGTCTCCATGTCTCCAGCTGCTGCTTCCATACATCCTATGTTGTATCTGCCAACCCCATGTGTATCTTGGGTGCCTTAGGGCATCTCAAATAGCATAGGTGCTGGCGTTCAGGCATCTAAATGGAGCCTGTTGTTTTCTGGAGCTTTGGATAGCTGATGTCTGACTATTTTTCTGTGAGCTTGCATAAAATGCCAGCACTGAGACTGATGCATTCCTTGATTTTCCAAATAAATTGCTCAAATCTTCAGTAAGTACATAAGGTGGGATACATGATGTTGTATGTGAAAGAATCGTTTCCTAGGTGATGGGCTGATGCTGCACTGGACTGTTAGTTCCTCAAGGTGAATAATTTAGAGCAAAACCCCAGCCTTGGCAGTGTTACCTGGCTGGAGTTAGTTGCCATAAGTCACAAGGTTTCTGATGAATATCTGAAGATAACATGTGGGCAGGACCTGGTTCAATTTCAGCAAAGCCATGAGCAACAGCAGTGAGTTAATGGGAGATGAGTCCCCTTGCTTTCTGTAGGCTCTGTGTGGGATTCAGCTGAGGATTAAGCCACCTAAATGTGTTAAGATCTTGGTGTGTATGGCTGAGCATAATAGTTGAGCTGGTTACTAAGTTCCTTTAAGGTAGTCTTGACTCATTCTGCAGGCTGAACCGACTCCACTGACTGCCTCGGTTGTCTGCATGGTGCCACATTAGGTGCTGTTAAGGTGTCCTGCCTGGCCCTCAGCTGCTTGTGTGGAAAGGTTCAGGTCTCCCATCAGTCCTTAGTCACACCTGCTACTCAGGTACATCTTTCACCGTGCATGAAGTCATTGCTAAATGTGCAAGCAGCAGGATCTAGTTCTCCAGGGGCTGTGGCTCTCATGGGATCACAGCCCAAACACAGACATTAGATGCTTAACTTCAGATGAAATTACCCATTCCATGCTTTTGGCAGAAGGGAGAGAGCGGAGAGGAAGCTCATGAAGTGTTTGTAGATGCTGGCGCCATGCACTAAGTGGTGTAAGAAGCTGGAAGAAGATGGTCTGGCCCTCAGTCCAGCTGCTACAAGCAGCACTGGCCTAATCAAGATCATGTTAGTCAACCCCAGCCCCCTCACACAAAGAACTAAGCCTCCTGAGGAACAACACCAATTAATTTGATCAGTTGCCTATTTTCATATTTCAAGGGCAACACCGAAGCAACCCCAGTCTTGGTTTTATGTTACTTGCTTTGAAATTGCTTTATAGTCTTTGGTGATATTTTAAAACCCTATTTCTGTCTGCCAAAATAATTCTGCTACTCTAAGAGCAGAAGAGAGTGTCTGGTCTTGCTCATGTAGATCTGTGGCTAACTGTTCCACAACTGACAGTAATGTGCCACCAGTGTCTCAAGGCGTCCCTCTTGATTCCTGTGTGTGTAATTAATTAGTTTTATATGGTAATTAAATCATTCCTGTTTACTTGCACTCTGCTTGCAGCTGAGTACTTGCTGAAAAGAGAAATTGCCTGAATTTGTGACGCCTGTGGTTGCTCTCTTCTTGCAGCGCTGGTGAGCTCAGCCCTGCTTGAGCCACTGCTAGTTCCAGGCTTGAGCAGTCTCAGGCAGTTCTGAGGTAAGCGACCCGGGCTGCAGGCAGATGCTTTCCTTCCAGCCTTTCCACCTGTGCTGGTTTTGGCTGGGGTACCTTTAATTTCCTTCACAGTGGCTAGTATGGAGCTGTGTTTTGGATTTGTGCTGACAACAGTGCTCATAGTACGGCAATTATGTATAGTGACAGCCTTTGTTGGCCCCCTCCCTTAGCCTGGGTGATGGAGCAGTGCAGACAAGCACACTTGTTCTCCCTCCAGGCAAAGCCTTTCTGGTTAGCTCCCTCTATGAATTAGGCTGTTTATGCTTGACCCAGACTTATCCTGCCGTTTCCAGGGGGAAACCTAGAGGATGGAGGAGTTAGTGGAGGTGCGGAGGCGGGGGGAGGTGGGCAGAGCAGTCTGCACTGCCGTCTCCATCCATGCACCTGTGGGTCAGAGAGAGGCCCCTGTGCACAGATGTGGTTTGCTTGGCTTCCGAGGGCTCGACGGGGGATAAAGCTGATGCAGCCCCTTCCCCTCAGCTGTGCCGAGGGCCTCGAGGCAGCCGCTGCCAAGGGTCCGGCTGCCAAAGGACGCTGTGGGTGTGCGGAGCTGTGCCGGGATCCCGGGTACCTTTGGTCTGGCTGGGGGCAGGGCAGGAGAGGTTGCAGAACCCCGCCCCTGTGAGAGCTGCGACAGCGGCACCGCTCGTGTCTGTGAGCTGGGGACGGGCTCTGGCTGGTCTGGAGCAGCACATCAGGCAGGTCTCAGTGGCAGCTGCACAGGGGAGGTATTAGACATGTTTTTTCAGTGACGACCTGGGACCTGACAGGCGCTGTGTGACTCCAAGCCTGCCTGCATTTGCAGTGCACAGTGTTCCGCATGCAGTTCGGCTGTCTCACACCCTTTGTTTGCTAGTCTAGGGGTTTGCAGGAAGGGGAAAATCTAGATACGTTTAAAATTTTTGGATGGTTTGTGCAAGAGATGCAGAGAAGGTGCCTCCAGCAGGACCCATGGCTGTAACATAGTGCTGCATGCTTTTCTCTGTCATCCAGCCTGCTGCAGGGTAGTGCCTCAAGTCAAAGCAGAAGATTCTTGAGAGGTGTGTGTCACGTAGTAGAGTGGGTTGGGGAAATTTTTTTATCCCGTAAAACCCAGAAAGATCATGTCTGCTGTGATGATAATGTTCTAATGCCTACTGGCCTGGCCTCAGGGATTTTCAAAGATGCCTCTCAAGAGAGCGGTGAGGCAGTGGAGAAACAAAGTGCAGCCTTGTTCAAGTCCAGCTCTGATGGTTTCATGGCATCTCATGTTGTAACCAGCTGGTCCTGTGGTTTATTCACAAAACAGAATTTAGCTTGGGAAGGAAAGTGTGAGCTGGTTGGCATTCAAATGTCAATACATGGAGAACAAAAAGGACTAAGAACAAGGTTAGAATAATTGTAACTTAGTCCTCTCAAATGATTTTTTGTCAGTTATCCCAACCCATCTCTTCAGTAAAGTTTCCCCCTCCCTTTTTGCCAACAACCTAGTTACTCCTTCAACTACAACACTCAAATTTTTGCAGTGATTTTTGTCACCCTATATTGTGATAAAACCAAACCATTGTTCCTCATTTGGTGTGTTACACTTGAGTTAGAGGTCACTGAAGCAGAGGCAAGTGGGAGTTGAACAGCCTTGCCAAGCAGAGCTGGTCTGAAGCCCTGGCCTCCTCCTTGGTCCTTCCCTTCCTGGCTTGGCCCCGTGCCACAACCAACCCACAACTTTCCTGGGTGTGGGGAGCCTTTGCTGCCCCAGGAAGGGGTCTAGGCCAGGGAGGTCACAGAGTGAGTACCACAGCAGTGGCAGCTGCTGCTGCCAGGTGATGAAGAGTGAGAGGGAGAAGAGGTGTGAGATGGGCATTAGCATTTTGTAGCAGGGTCATAGCCCTGCCTGCCCTCAACCAGTGATCCCAGCCTCCCAAGGCTTCCAACTCCACCGTCAGTCCCAGCCTCAGTCCTTTGGGAGGGGGAGCCAGCCTGGACATCACAGACTGTGCATCTCTACCTGCCTGTGGTGTCTGCAGCCATCGTGTCCCACCCCTCAGCATTCATTCTTGTTCCTTCTCCCCCAGATGGAGGCAGTTTTGGTGACTTACAGCGACTCACTGCTTGGGCTGTGAAACACCCCACAGGCAGTGATCCGGGTGTTGTCATATGCACAGCTTGAGCCTTTGGGAGATGACACTTTATCTAATTAGCTTTTGACTAAGAATGTGTGATTCCTCTTGTGTTACAAGCAGTGAAATTGCTGAGCATTTTGCTGTCAGGATTGCTAACCGAACCTTTGGCTTCTGTAGTACTATGGTTCAAGGGAGGCCCCATGCAAATTTGTCTGGGTTTCTGTTGTTGCTGCACCATCTCACTCCCCTCAGCTTCATCTGCATCTGCTCTTGCAAAGTCATTTTGTGGCAGCACAGCAACTGTCTGCACTCATCCTGTTGTTTTGGGAAGGAGGATGTTCAAGTTATTAATACAGTTAAAATTATCTTGGTGGAGCATAGCTGCAAAAGCAAACTGATGTTTGCTGTATGTGTCTATATACACACTGAAATTAGTGAGGCCGCTCTTGAATGAATCTGACTCCATGAGATTGAAATTTAAAGTGTCTTTCCAAATGAATTTGATTCATTTTATTTTTAAGGACAAGCAATCCTTAGGTTACAGTCATTTTCTTCTACTGTGCTGGTAACATATGTCTATATGCATAGATGAAATCTTAAGATCCTTCAACTAAGTATTAAAGATGGGGCCATCTTCTAAGCAGGTTCTTTGGATTTATTAGCTTGTTTTTCAGCCAGGGAAATAGTTAAATTCAAGTGAGATTTGTTCTTTTATTATTTATGAAGCTCTTTAATCCTTTCATTAATTCTGATGCTATGCTGAAAAAATCTGCTAGAACAAAGTGTTGTTGTAGTCCCTTGCAATGAGGTGAGTTATGTCTGTGAACACTCCACTGCCAGGGAACATAGAAACCTGATGCTGTATCTGAGTGTCCTTGTTTTGGTTGGGATGGAGTTAATTTTCTTTACTCAGTAGCTGGTACAGTGCTGTGTTCTGAATTTAGTAAAAAAGTAATGTTGGTAACACCCTGATGTTTTGGGTTTTGCTCAGTGGTGCTTACCTTAATTCAAGGACTTTCCAGTTTGTTATGCTCTGCCAGTGAGGAGACAAATGAGAAGCTGGTGGGGAGCAGGGCCAGGACAGCTGACCCAAACTGGCCAAAGGAATATTCCATACCATAGAACGCCATGCCCAGTGTATAAACTGGGGACAGTTGGCCGGGAGGATTGCTGCTTGGGGATGGACTAGTCATCAGTCAGCAGCTGGTGACCAAGTGTGTTGTGCCTCACTTGTTCCTCTTGGGTTTTATCTCTTTCTCTCCTTTCCAATACTGCTATTGTATTATTATTATTGTTGTTGTTGTTTCAATTATTAAACTCTTCTTAATCTACAAGCTTTACCTTTTTTCTTCCCTTATCTCCTCTCCACTGGGGAGGTGGAGGGGAGGAGTGAGTGAGTGGCTGTGTGGTTCTTAGTTGCTGGCTGGATTTAAACCACAACACTGAGAAATAAAGCCATGACTATGCTGTCCTGTGTCCTGTACACCTGGAGAACATCAGTGCTTGCTGCCTCATCACCAGGCCCTGGCTCTGCCAGCCCATGCAGCAACGACAGTGTTTGTGCAGGACTGACCACCCCTCAGGACAACCCTGCAGCTCAGGGATGGTGCTGAGGGCTGTGGGCCGGCAGGAACACCGCACCAGAAATGTTCCCATGTGTCTTTGCATGTGAATAAGTGGTTCAGGTCTGGGTCACCACCACCAGCTAAATGTTGTGCTCACTGAGGCTGAACAAAATTTCAGTGTCTCTGTTGACATGCTGTGCATCCTTACTGGCCTGCGGCTGTAAACTCACTCTTTGCACAATCCTGCATGCCAAGCCCATCAGGCAGAAATATTCCAGGCTCTTATTTGCACATAAGCCCTCTTTTATTTCCAGGGCTGCTGAACTGTGTGGGTGGCAACACTTTCAGCTTCCCCAGCCGGTTGTTTCTTCTGCCCACACTGGAAACGATTAGTGTGTCCCTCTGCCTCGAGATGGATGGTCCTTACTTTGTAATTTGTGAGCCCCACCATGACGAGAGTGCGGCACAGAGCTGCTGAGGCAGTGTCCCAAAGCAGGGCTCAACCACGGAGACTAAGAGGAGATCAGTTGGGCCGGTCTGGTGCTATTTAAATGCTCCTGGATTGGTTTGATCAAAAATTATTTGCAATGAAAATCAGTGGGGTTGGCCCCATCCACCTGGTGCACAAGTGCATGGATTTTAGGCTGGTGGAGCAATGACCACTGTCTGTGTGTGCATGTGTTACATATACACTTTGGTGAAGAACATACTCAAGTATGAGTATCTTGGAGGAAAAAAAATCAACAGAACTGCTCACGCATTTTTAAGAGGCTGTATATAGTGCAGCACTTGAGCTGTGTTCCATTATTTGAAATGAGATGTTCAGAAACATCTCAGTTAAGAAATAAGAAAGTGACAAAATGTGGTGAAGACTATAAATTGTAAACTACAAAGTAAGCCCACATCTTGCAACAAAAGCTGCTTTATTCAGACAAGGAAGTGCACTTAGGCGTAGCTTTAAATAGCATGCATCAGAAAAACTCTCAAATTCTATATAATTTCATATAATTAAATGTAGGTATTTCATCCTACTGCAATTTACTGCCTTGCCCCTTGTGCCTACAATGTTGATATTCATCATAGATTCGAGCAGTTTATTTCAGTGAGAGCTAACCCACACTTGCAGAGCCCAGATTATAATTATCCTACTCCAAAGCGCCAGTCACGGTTCCTCTGTTGCCCGTCTGAGAGCCGTCAGAGCCAGCACCAGGCAGAGAGGCATTCTCAGTGCAGCAGCTGCAGGCAGATCCCTGAGCAAGCTGTGGCTCACCCCTTTCCCATGTCTTCCTTCTGGACTCCTGTCTGCAAGACTGCTCTGTTTTCTGCCTTGTTTTGCTCCTCTTAGTCCCAGGGTAAATGCAGCTCTGCCTTTTGGCTGCTGAGATCTGGGGATGTCTGGAGAAAAACATTGTTTCAGGCAATATAAACAGGAGGAGACAGTCCTGGAAACCTTTTTGTCCTGTTAACTTCAAACCACTGAGAGCCCAATGATGATGGCTGTGAGGTGGACATATGGACCATGGGACCAGGTCTTGTTTCTCCTAGACTTGAAAACTGTTGGGGTTTGATGCAGGACCTCACAGGGCTGGGAGGTTAAGCATGAATCATAGAATCAGAGAATAGTTTGGGCTGGAAGGGACCTCTAAAGGTCATTAGTCCAACCCTCTTACCATGGGCAGGGACACCTTCCACTAAGCCAGGTTGTTTAGGGCCCCAGCCACCCTAGCCTTGAACACTTCCAGGGCTGGGGCATCTACCACCTCTCTGGAAACCTTTTGTATTGTCTCATCACCCTTAGGGTAGAGAATTTCTTCCTATTATCTAATCTAAATTTTCCCTCTTTCAGTTTAAAGTCATTCCCCTTGTCCTATCACTACATGATCTTGTAAAAAGTCCCTCTCCAGCTTTCTTGTTGTCCACTTTAGGTCATAGAGGACTGCTATAACGTCTCCCTGGAGTCTTATCTTCAGGCTGAGCAACTCCAACTCTCTCAACCTGTTTTCATAGATGTGCTCCAGCCCTTTCATCATCTTTGTGGCCCCTCTCTGGACTCAGTCCAATGGGTCCATGCGTTTCCTGTGCTGGGGACCCCAGATGCAGTGCTCCAGGTGGGGTCTCACAAGAGCGGAGCAGAGGGGCAGAATCACCTCCCTCAACCGCTGGTCACGCTGCTTTGGATGCAGCTCAGGATACAGTTGGCTTTCTGGGTTGCAAGCCCACATGGAAATAGACAGGACAGTGAAAATGCCACAGGAGTACAGGGGCCCCAGCTCTGTCCCACACCTGGGAAGCGCTTCCAGGCCATGAAGGAATGCAAACCTCCACAAAGGTGGAGTGCTCAGGGATTTGAAAGGCTGTGACCGGAGTGCTGTCAGCTTGCCCAGAGCACTGCTGTCACATCAGGAATATCTTTCATGGGCAGTAACACAGATGTGCCTGTGCCTGCAGCATCTCTTGTTTGTGTGGCTAACAGGTAGGGCCTTTGTCATGGTTCTACCCACTACAGCCTTGCACTGAGCAGGAAGGCAACACCATGCCATGGTGCTGGGAGCAGGAGCAGCTCTGCTCTGCCACAGACCTGGGAACAAAAGACTATTGTCCAGTCCAAACTGCAGTCCCTGCTGTTATGGGTGCAATTCCACTGGAATGTTGTGACACATGCAGTGAGCAAGATGAGATCCTGACCTACTCCCTCAGCCAGCAGTCCTCTCAGGCGAAAGCACAGGAACACCAGGGAACAGCTCAGGAGCTTCTTCCTCAGCACTGTCAGCATCATCACCTTAAAAACTACCTCATCACTTGCATTTCTAGTTGAAGTTTACTGTGTATTGTCAAATAATAATAAACATTCTATACTGCTATATGCCTATATTATATATTCTCAGCCTAGTATATGCCATTAGACTGACTATATTTTTTGCTGGGATGGAATCTGCATGTATTACCAAAGCTCAGCTTAATTCCTTTGCTTCACCTGTCTTTGCCATTGTTGTTTTCCTTGCCTGCACTGTTGGAAAGGAAAAAATGACCAGGAGGCATCTCTGATGTTTCTTGTGGAGAACATTGCTCTGGCCAGCAGTGTACTAAATCAGTTCTCTAACGTGGACTTGATGAACAGATCTCTAATTAAAAGAAGGAGAATTTCTTAATTTCTGTTGTATATACCTGAACACACAACAATCCCCCCCCCCTTTTTTTTCCCCCTACTTTTTTTTTCTTTTCTAAACTTTTTTTTGTTCTCTTCCTTTTACTTGTGTGAAAATAAAAGCCCAACAAAAAACATCTGAGTGAAAAGTGCTGATTTTCTGCCAGTGTGCTACGTGCCAGAAATTCACCTAGGTAAGTGTCTTGAAAAAGAGGGATTATGCTTTAGTTTGTTTGCAAAGATTTGGTTTTAGCTCCAGAGGTTTAAGGCAGGGCTTGTAGCAATGGTAGCTAAAAATACTTCCACGAAGATGTAAGATTTCTGAATTGACACAATTTCTTTTACAGAAAAACCCGTTCAAACAAAGTTCTTGATTTATTTTTTTCTCAACCCTGCCTCTCAGACGTGGCCACCTTCAGTCTGCAGCACAGGTACAGCTACAGATGATGAAAAACATGCAAGAAAGTGGGATGTGGGTTAGATTGCCTGTTTAGCCATTCCCTAAGCAACACTGGCCAGGCCTTCAGGGTGGGATTACCACATCCATACATTTCTATTTTTACATCCTGCAGCAAACATGTTATTACCACTGAACTGAGCGGGGCCTGCTGAGAAATGAAACATTGGGCATTGCCTCTCACACACCAGAAGAAACCAGTGCCACCAGCCCAGCCAGGGGGGTTTGCAGCTTGTTAGCTCTGGAAGCAGTGGTGGGGATGGGATGGGATGTGATGAGGATGCTCAACCCAGGGGAGCTTGCTCATTGCTCAGCCCCAAAGGAGCCTCAGCCTGCTCCTGCCCCGGCTGCCATTCCTGGAGCAGGAAGGGTTCCAGGGTGGAAATCAGAGCTGGTTCCTTGTTTTCCATGTCCTCAAGGGAAAGCCGTAGGCTGGCACCTGGACCCAAACCTCCTGGCACCTTTGTGGCTTTGCAGAGAGAAATAACCTTTGTCAAGCCCTTTATAAGTTTTCTATTTTGCAAGTAGTACACAGGTCAGTGGTTTGACTGCACAATTCAGCTACCAGGATTAAAGTCTCGAGTGCACTACTGAGCTTCCAAAATAATAATCATAATAAAACCCCCCAAAATTTCTTCTATTGTAGGAACATGCCCAAAGTTACAGGAAAGCCATGGATAGATGGATTTTTCATTTTGGCATATCCTGTAAGGTTAATACATTTGCTGAAAAGCCCTTTTTCAAGCAGTATTTATGCCAAGAATTCCCTTCTGAAGCTCACAAAATATCTGAAAGTATTAAAAAAATCCTTGTTCAGTACCTGTCTGGCTTCCAGTTATAATAAAGTCAGTCATGTGGCAGATATGATTGGCCTGTTCTTCTGTAGCGTTTTGGGTGTGTTTACATATTTGAAGTTTTCTAATTCAGACCCCAGTGCCAGAAACATGTAGCAACCTTTTCATGCTGAAAGTTTTTGAAGCATTATTTTTCACTGTGTTCTCCCACAATCCCACTTTGTGTTTTGATACAAACTGAGAACACCAATAGATGAAAGGTAAAACTGGTTTTCCAGGCATAATCCTTACTTGCAAATGTTTGCTGGGGTGAGCTGTCCTATACAAAACATACCAGTTTTGCTCTTCAGTCCTCCTTTGGGCAAAAATTGTGAATATGGGAGTGTGGTACAAGTAAACAACACCATGGTCGGTCCCAGAGGGACATCTTCTGCAGTGGAGAGGCCGTGGCTTGGCCAGGCCAGAGGCACCTGTGCTGACTGCAATGACAATAACTGGGAATGCCTTGGTTACCTGCTTGATTTGTGGAGACACCTACAATGAATGGTGTTCCTGAGGAATCAGTGTTGGGATCAGCACTGTTTCACATCACTGTTGGCAGTGTGGACACTGGGATTGCGTGCAGCCTCAGCAAGTCTGCCAACAACAGCAAGCTCTGTGGTGATGTCGACTTGCTGGAGGGAAGGGATGTCATCCAGAGGGACCTTGACAGGCCTGAAAGGTGGACCCATGTCAGCCTCATGAAGTTCAACAAGACCACGTGCAGGGTCCTGCACATGTGTAAGGCCACAAATACAGGCTGGGCAGAGAATGGATTTGGAAGAGCTCTGAGAAAAAGGACTTGGGGGTGTTGCTTGACAAGAATCTTAGAATTGTTAATGTTGGGAAAGACCTCTAAGATCATTGAATCCAACCATTAACCCAACACCAACATGCTAGCTCTAAACCATGTCTCCAGGTGCCACATCCACACATTTTTTGAACACTTTTAGTGATGGTGATTCCATCACTTCCCTGGGAAACTTGTTCCCATGTCTGGCCACCTTTTTGGTGAATAAATTTTTCCTAATGTCCAACTTAAATCTCCCCTGGCACAACTTGAGGCCATTTCCTCTTGTCCTATTGCGTGTCATTTGGGAGAGGAGACTGACCCTCACCTGGCTACAACCTCCTTTCAGGGAGTTGTAGAGAGTGAGAAGGTCACCCCGAGCCTCTTTTTCTCTAGACTAAACATCCCCAGCTCCCTCAGCCATTCCTTACAAGATGTGTACCAGACCCTTCCCCAATTCCATCGCCCTCCTCTGGACATGCTCCAGCACCTCAATATTGTTCTTGTAGTGAGGGGCCCAAAACTAAACACAGGATTTGAGGTGTGGCCTCACCACTGCTGAGTACAGGAAGACAATCAGTGCCCTGGTCCTGCTGGCCATTGCTGATACAGGGCTGGATGCTATTGGCCTTCTTGGCCACCTGAGCACACTGAAGCTCAACATGAGACACCAATGTGCAGTTGCAGCTCTAAATGCCACCTGTATCCTGGGCTGTATAAAAAGCAATGTGGCCATCAGGATGAGGGAGGTGACTCTGCCCCTCTGCTCCTCTCTGGTGAGGCCCCACCTGGAGTCCTGCATGCAGCTCTGGGGTCTCAACGTAAGAAGGATATGGATTTGTTGGAATGAGTCCAGAGGAGGGCCATGAAGATGCTCACAGGACTCTCCTATGAAAACAGTCTGAGAGATCTGGGATTGTATAGCCTGGAGAAGAGAAAGCTCTGTGGAGCATCTTCTTTATAGCAGTCTTTCTGTACCTAAAGGGGGCCGACAGGAGAGCTGGAGAAGGACTTTTTTCAATGGCATGTAGTGATAAGACGAGAGAATAGCTTTAAACTAAGAAAGGGTGAGTTTAGATTAGATATTGGGAAAGAAATTCTTTATTGTGAGGGTGGTGAAGCACTACAACAGGATGCCCAGGTAGGTGGTAGATGCCTCATCCCTGGAAGTGTTCAAGACCAGGTTGGCTGGGGCCCTGAGCAACCTGCTCTAGGTGAAGGTGTCAGTGGCTGTGGCAGGGAAATTAGAACTAGGTGATCTTCAAGGTTCCTTCCAAACCAAACCATTCTATGATTAATTGCTGTTTGATCTTCAACCAGCAAGAAAAGCTTGGCTCTATAGGAAGGGACAGTGGCTGCTGATGGGGGTAAATGAGAAGGCATCAGAGATGGGAGATTGTATATGACCTAAACACAGATGGTGACAGAGACTCAAAAAATTGCACTGGAGAGCCTGGGCCAACCATGAGCCATAAAGTCTTGTCAGTGGTCTCCTCAGTAGCAGTGGTTTGCAGAGAGCCCAGGGAAGATCATAGCACCTGGGAGATGTTAGAAGAAACAGGAGAAGCAAAACTGCAGCTCTACGTCAACTGCGAACATGGCATAAAACACCATCCCCAAACCAGCCAGCTGTTTTAAGGTAACATCTGGAACTGGACAAAGGTGATAGCAATCACTTCCTCTTTTTTTTGTAGGCGAAAGGCATGGCTGGAACAGCAGCACTGGGGTGGTGCCAGCTTTTGGCAGGAGCGCTGGGAGTGTGGGTAAGTAGACACCTCGCAGCACCTACTCCTGCATGCAGGCAAGCAGCATCTGACATGGCAGGAAGGCCTGGATAATTCTTGTTTGCTTTTCACTGGAGGAAAACAGCAGGCTCTGCTCAACAGGAGACAGTAAAGGCCAGTAGTGCTGGGGAAATTTGTTTCCTTGGTGAGCCTGTACTGGTATAGCAACAATGGAAACACCAGAGGAAAAATCAAGGAGAGAAGCTGGCAAAAACCCTTCAACAGGTAAAACAGTAAAGCAGTGACATATCATTCTTCCTGGTGAAAAACAAATATGGGTGGTAAGAGTTAAAGTCATTCACATATTCTCATGAGATTGACAGGGAATAAGAGTTGAGAGAACATGCAGGGTTACGGGTCTGGAAATGTCTGAGAGCTGGACCACAGCCAGTAAGCTATGGTAGGAAAGCTCATTAGATCAGGAAGATATTGAAGTGGAAAGCTGGCAGGGCCCTGTGGCCAACAGGGGTCCAGAAAACATTTGGGAAGACAAGTCAGGGGTGACCAAGAGCATTGTATCAACAAAACATTAGCAAAGAACCTAAATGAGCTGAAGATCAGCTGGGGAGAAGTAGATGAAAGGACCAACGTCTGCGGTTTTGGAGAAATCATCTGCTGGGTTTATGAGTCACGGAGACCAAAACCAGATAGAAACAAGAACTGGGCAGGCAGAGTTATGGCCTGCTGGGTCTGGGAATGAACCACTAATTTATTTTGCATGTACTGTATTGCTGATTCCCTCCATATTTGAAATAAAAAATAGGGGCTTTTGCACCCAGAAAAATGAGTAACACTTGTGAGTTTAATTCATACCACTTGCATCACTGCTTCCGTGAATCTGGTGGCCATCAATTTAAGTGTACGTGGGAACCTTGGGCTGTTCCCTTGCTTTCATTTCATCTATTTACTACACTTACAGTGGGACACTGGAAGTGGTGATGAGCATTGCAAAACCTGGTTGTTTTTGCTGGATCCCACTGCTTTCAGCTCCAGCTACTTTCCTTTCCCATGAAGCCACTCACTACTGCATGCAGAACTTAATGTCCCAGAGCAACAGCTGGAGAGGTGACAGCTGTCATGCACTCATGGCCAGATGTGTGCACATGGCTTCATTTCCATCTGTTACCAAATGGGATGCAGCAAGTTACGGACTGTGTTTTTTTACAATATGCTGTGTTTGCTTGGAGCCTGGCTGAGGACAAACTTTTTCTGTCACATTCCTGAGAGTTTGGGGAAAGGCTTCTGAGGACCTTTTACAGGGTGTTACTGAAGGCCACCATGACACAGTAATGCAAGTATGTGACACTAAGTATTTCTCAGTCACTAATAGCCTTGTGGATTGGGACGCCAGCATGACTGGTGGATCTGATGTTTTCCATTGCTCTTGATGCTCATTGACTTGCAGGGGAAGGTCCCTGATGTGCTAGTTTTTTCCTACTGTTTGTGTAGGTAGTGGCATATCACATCTTGTGATTGAAATTTCTAATAACAGCAACAACCATGGTAAGCCTGCAGTCCACTTGGGAAGACCAGTGGAAAAAGTTGTACTGGTGATCTATCTGGGTTCTGTTTCTATAGCTCTAGTAGAAAAATTCAAGATTTCACCCAGTGGACAGAACAGAAAGTCTTGCCAAAACTTCTTTTACCTAGAGAGAGAGATCAGATCTGTTTTTTTCCTAAATGAAACTCTGATGGAGTCAGTCATGAAATGTTCTTGTTTACTGCATTTCCAGAAATATAAGGCACATGGTTCCTTCCCAGAGCATTTCAAGCAGTTCATCTGAAGCGAAGTGTGGCTGCTCACCAGATGAGGTAGTTTCCTTTTCAATTGTCATTCCAAAGCAATACTAGGAATGTGGGCAAAAAATGCTATGACACGAAACTTGGACTGACTTCAAAATAAGTTCTAAATTTGTTTTCTGCATAATCACCTCTGTTTAGAGGTAGACATCTTATTTCCAAAATGCTGATGGCAGTTTGGAGACCACAATACATCTCTTCACAAATGCAGTAAGCTTCCGGCCCACATCTTCCCGGAGTCTGTCCAGTCACTTCCTTGTGCAAATCCCATCAAAGATGCCTGTAGCTCACCAAAGAACTCTGTTTTCGTTACATTTCTATAATTATACAAGAGGCACAGGATATGTATCTCTCTAAGCACCCTTATTTTTTTCCATATCAAAGATACTTTCTCCCTTGTTCAGATCAAAGACACTTCTCAGTGTTAGAAGTTTCTTACATGAAGTACTAGGCTGAACAATTACAGCATGCTTGCTTGATACCTCTATCAAAGGGTACCTCGGTATGTTCATTACTTTGTGCTCTGCTGGGTGTTTTTGTTTTCTTTTAACCCCAGAAGCACAGGAAAGCTGCCATTGGACACAACAGCACCTGTTGCTATACAGCCCTTTTCTTACTTTTGTTTTTAAAGCTTCATGAAGTGCTTGAGTACATATTCTAGAAGGTTATAACAGGTATTTAAAATTGGACCTTCTATGGGCCGCCATAGAAAATGATATTAATTAAAAAAAGACTAATTGCCCAGCCAGGTGGATGCAGCAGGTGTGGGGAGCTCCAGGGAACTGTTTCCTATTGCATTTGTATTCCTTGGATTAATTGCCCCTATGTTCTAGAAATTGATCTGAGTGCCAGGCCATATACCCTTCAGAAGCACAAGACTGTCCTTTGCTATTTGCTAATTAGTCAGAAGGCTCTGATAACACTGGCTAAGGAAAAAAGCTAAAGCAAGTGGGACTGACTGTCTTGGCTGTCTTGTAGTCTTCAGTGAAACCTGCCCAGAATATACAGAGACACCAGCACCTGCAAGTGAAAGCTTCAGACTTGGGGGAGTCAGGTGGGAGCCTTTTCACTGTTTTGGGCTCCTACTGATAGGCAAGATAGCCAAAAGAGAGGGGGTGGCTTTCCCTTTCCTTCCCAGGGTGTCCATGGGCACTTTTCACAAAAGACCCCAGTGGGTAAAGCCCAGAGTTAAGTACAAAGTAGGGACGAAGTTAAGTGTGTTGATCCCAGAGCTGCTAAACATGCAATAAGCAGGGAGGTGTGAGGCAGGCCAGAATCTTGTGCTTCTCGAGCAGTCAGAGCAACAGATCCAGCTGCAGGCATGCTACAGCTGCAGACAAAATGTGAGCTAAAAAGATCTACTCAAGTTTTAAGATGAGACAGACAACATCTTCCCTGCAGAGATGGGAAGCATTAGCAGTGCTGTGCAAGGCTTTGTGCATGATTTTGTTTAGAAAACTGGTTCCAGCTCTGATCAGCTGTGTTTTAATAAAAGATAAACTGAAACAGATGTGATGAAAGGCTCTGAGGGTGATCAAGGCAATGGGATGTCTATCTTCCACGTGGAGACTGAGAGTGGCTTGTTTGGCCTAATGATACAAAGAAAACAGGACCTTTATGAAAAAATCATGTGTTGAAATTACAGTGAGAGAAAATAACTATTTAGGTTAAATGGCAGTGTTAATAGTAGAAAAAAGAAATGGTGATGATGAAAATCAGGTCAGAAATTAGAAACTGTCTGCTTACCTAAGAAGTGGCACCTGGCAGGAGATTTCTAACAAAAGAAAGTGTCAAGGAGTTGGGATGGGTTCAGGAGGACCTTACTATGTGTACAGAAATGTTTAGGTGACATTGAGGATGAGTCTTCACATCCCTCAGATGCCCTTGAGCCCTTCTGGTGCAGTGATGTGCCTCCTGCTGCCCATGTAGTGCAGTCCATGTGGGGCACTGGAAGGGAAGTTGCTTATACATCCCTGAGCCTCCCCATGTATTGTAAAAGCACTGGGCTGTACATGCTGCTGGATCCATGTTACATTTCACAGAATAACAGAACCAATTAGGTCAGAAAAGACCTCTGAGATCATCAAGTCCAACCTATGACCAAACACCACCTTGTCCACTAGACCATGGCACTGAGTTCCATGTCCAGTCTTTCCTAAAACATCTCCAGGGATGGTCACTACACCACCTCTGTGGGCAGCCTATTTCATTATCTTATCACCCTTTATGTAAAGAAATTGTTCCTAAGGTCCAACCTAAACCTCCCCCAGCACACATTTCATTGTGCTGGGCAGCAGAATGCCTGAGTCTTTTTGTGTCTCCAGCCCTTGATTTCTGTACTGCCATTTATCACTTGCTGTAAAGCAGAGCTGGTACAGCCAGGCTGCTCGGCAGAATGCTGGGAAGATTAATGTCTGAAAGATGGTGAGGTGCTTGGATGCTGCAGTCATGAAGGTCGTGTGAGTACGTGAGGCAAGCAGGCTGGGATTTCAAAAGCATGGCGGAAACTCTGCTGAAAGCTAGTGACACCTTTATTCCTGTATCCCTGCAGAACTTCTGAAAATACTTCACTCTGTTGGCAAAGAAAACACATTTATTTGCAACTACTCCTCTGAAATTTTAGTGGGAAGAAGGGAGTAGGGGATACACTACCCGGCCTGTGGTTGGCATCCACCGAGGAGTTCTCCCCCATTTCTGTAGTCTCCTGTTGTATATTACAGACCCTCACTCTGCCCTTTAGCATCCAATCACTTCTGCTCGGATCTTCATTCACCCATGGTCTTGCAGAGTTACTTGTGGCACATGCCGCTCAGAAATCTGATGCCTCTTAAAAAAACCCCAAACACTAGTTTCTGTCTCCTGCCTTTTTGGAGAGCGCGGTAAAGCCTCTTCCCATTCCCATCAAAAGCAGCTGGAGCTAAAATTATTATCTTCCAGCTGTTTCCTCCCTCTGGTGGTCAGTTCCACAGTAATCAGCTGGTCTAAGTTTATCTGTACAAATTTATACTTTCATGTAAACAGGAAGAAAAAGTGACAAGATGTTTGTGTAGTTTGGATATTGTTTGCAAGACTCCTGCAAGAATCACAGACAGGCAGGAGTGGGATGGCAATTACTTCAGCCTGGTGATGGTCTTCAGGATACCACATGTTCTGCCAAACTTCTATGTGAGATCACAACTCATTTTTGGTGGTGGTTAGTATATATCAGGAAAGGAAAGCAAAGGATCAAAGCTAAATCATTTCTGAATGAAAACCAGAGCAAACATGCTGAAATGGATTTTCAGTTAGCTGAAATAGGTAGCACTACACTGCAGCACCTCTTCTCCTACCCACCCCCTTGGGCTTTTTGCTGAAGTTTCCCTCTGAGAGCTAGTTAATGATTTTTGCCTCACTTCTGATAGAAGAAAGATAGCCAACTTGTGTGGCTTTGATTCCTGCCTCATTTATCTCTGCATGTTGCATCTGTGGCTTTACTGATTATTTCTCAAAGAATAGGTTCTGCAGTGCTCTAAGTGTTACCCAAGCACAAGTCTAAGGAATTAATAGACTTAGAGGATCTGGTCAATATAACAACAACAAAAAGACCAATTTCCTCCAGTCAGCGGCCTAATCAGTTTTATCACAGCTCACGCGTTATCAGCACCTGCTTTTTGATCAAGACGCCTTTGGGTTTGGGGTTTGTCACTGCAGTTTGTCTGCTTAATTCAATTACTTCTTTGATCACTTCTGAGAGAAGTACCTGTAGATTAAATTTCCATTTAGTTTTTACTGGACATAAGCAAAAACCTCACCTTTCCCTCATTTCCTGGGATAGCAGCAGCAACATGAAGTGTGTCTTTATTTGCACAGACATCAACCAGATGTCATTAATCCTACCTAAGGGCTTTCAAATGCAAGAACAAGTTGCTCTCTTTCCCCACGAAACTCAGTTATCTTCTGGGAAATACAAGAGCCCCTCTCACTCCTCCTGAAATGACACACACTCCTTCTAAAGCCTTAACTTGGACCCCACAACTCTGCTGCACTATTTTATTGCCATTGTGTCAGATATAACACAGACATGCAGTCTGGAGTGACAGAGACCAGTGGACAGATTTTATTCGTGACAGAGCTTCAGAAACAGCAAAATAATGGGTTTCCTAAAGGAGCTGCAGACTTATTTCAATAAAACTCCATAAAATGAGAGGTTTATGAGTACCCAGAGAGCAAATCACATGGAGCTGCAACAAATGGGCTGAAGAAGATACAAGCTGCTCTCAGGCACCTCGGGCTTCTTCCCCCACCAGGGCATTTGACAGCACAAGATCTTTTTGATTCCATTTGAGGACACTTTGGACTAATTTCTGGAGGAAAGAACTAATCGGCTCTACTTTATTCACTTCATCAGCTTCTGGGACCCTCCGAACTGGATGGCAAGAATAACAAAACTTTTTTTCAAGTCAGAATATCTGTAAGGCCTCACTAATTATTTTTAATTAGTTGTGAGACTCAAGACTAACTGTATGATGTATCTCGTTGTCTTGGTTATTGTGTCATTGTCATATTGGTGGGAATGATTTTTATAACCAATAAGGACTCTGCTGTAACACATTGATCAGTGTGGCAAAGAAATGCTTAATGAATTTGTAAAAATACAAGAAGATATAAAACAAGTTTTATATCTTCAATCTTCACAGTCCATCTTCAATCTCATTTCTGGATGCCATTTTGTTTTTCCTAAGCTGTGCGAAAACAAACAAGGAAAACTAACAGGAAAGCAAGAGCACTGATTTTAGCTGTAAGAAGCATTAATCCCACCTTTTGATGCACGGTTGAATGAAGCTTTGGCTTTGTAGAGCAGCTGTGTTCTGTTCAACAGCAAGGAACTGTAATTAAGTCTCATTGAATCTCAGTCTTACATGGCAGTCCAGAGTGCCCTCACCATGCATCCAGCCCAGGTGAAGAGTTCTGTGTGCACCTCCACCCTCTCCAGCTCTTGGTTGCCCAAAACATTCCTGTACCCATTGATATCTCCTTACCCAAGGTTCCTATCTCTGCCTTCTCATATCTCTCCCCAGAGCTTCTCGTGCTTAGATAAACCCTTCCCACAGTTCCATTTGTAAGAGGCTACTGCTCTGGCCCCTTCCCAGGCCCTGAAATAACACCTGAGAAGCTGGTCCATGTGGACATGTCAAAAAGCCAATATGGAAGGCTTTTTTTCTGCAGGGTTTTTTATTTCTTAGTGATAGTTTGTAAGCCTCATTTTAGCTTGACCTCAGGTAAACTCCAGAGGTGTAGGCAGGATTTGGCATGGTTGAACATAATACTTTTCTTCTACTTTCAGCTTGCAGCCCTCAACATCTCTATGGTAAGTTGCTTCTCTATTTTAGTTCATGTTTAATATAGAATATACTTAAGAAATGTGGAAGAGCATCAAGCTGTAAAATAGTCCTTAAATGAGTCATGAGGCCCAATTAGCTCTGCTGAAAAACCAAGAGCATTTCCTAGCCCTTACCCTCTCCATGGCCACCCACATTTCTTGTGCACTGCCAGTTCCTACCTACCCTACAGTGGAAATGGAGCTGCTGAAAAATCCTGTTCTGTGAGGTGTGCTGAGGTCATAAGCATGGCCTCACCATATTTCATGTGACCCTTATGATTTAAGGGATATTACACATTACTAAATTATTTCGTATGTGGAAGGACTTGTCAATCCACTCCTGCTCTCTAATGAACTGGGGTCACAAGTGCACATTGTTGAGTCATGTCCAGCTTTAATCCACCAGCAACCCAAAATCCTTCTCAGCAGAGCTGCTCTCAATCCCTTCATTCCCCAGCCTGTATTGTTACTGGGGGTTGACCTGACCCAGGTGCAGCACCTTGCAGTTGGCTTTGTTGAACCTCATGAGATTCACATGGGCCCACTGCTCAAGCTTGTCCAGGTTCCTCTGGATGGGATCCCATCCTTCAGGTGTTTCAACCACACCGCTCAGCTTGGTGTCATCTACAGTTGTGCTGAGGGTGCTCTTGATACCTTCGTCGGCATCATTAATGAAGATATTAAATAACGCTGGTCTCAGTACAGACCCCTAAGGGACACCACCTGCCACTGATTTCCATCTGGGCATTGAGCCATTGATCATGACCCTCTGGATGTGACTGTCCAATCAATTTCTTATCCACCAAACCATCCACCCATCCAATCCATCTTTCTCCAACTTAGTGAGAAGGATGTGGTGGGGAACTGTGCCAAAGGCCTTAAAGAAGTCTAGATAGATGAAACCCATAGCTCTTCCCTTGTCACTCCATCGTAGAAGGCCACCGACTTGGCCAGGAAGGACTTGCCCTAGGTGAAGCTCTGCTGATTGTCACAGATTATATCCTTGTCTTTTGTGTGCCTTAGCACAGCTTCTAGGAGGATCTCTCTGTTCCATGACCTCCCCAGGCAGAGGGGTGAGGCTGACAGGCTGGTAGTTCCCGACGTTCTCCTTTCTACCTTTTGAAATATGGGTGCAATGTTTCCCTTTCTCCAGTCACCACGGGGTTCATCTGCCTGCCATGAATTTTTGAATATCTTGAACAGTGGCTTGGCAATTACATCAGCCTATTCCCTTGGAACTCTGGGCTGAATCTTATTAGGTCCCATAGACTTATGTATGTTTGGGTTCCTTATGTGGTCACAAACCTGACCTCCTACAGTGGGAAGGACTTTGCTCCCTCAGTCCCCATCTTGCATTCCACCAACTTGAGAGGTGTGGGAAGAGAGGCTGACAGTGAACATTGAGGCAAAAAAGGCATTGAGTACCTCAGCCTTCTCCTCATCCGTGGCTGCCAGTTTTCCAGCCATGTTTATCGAGCAACACACTTCCTTTGACCTTCCTTTTATGGTTAACAGGTAGAACTGCTTAACTGTAGAAACCCTTTCTGTTATTCGTTCTGCCCCTTGCCAGGTTCAGCTCCAGCCTTGCCTTGACCTTCCTCACCCACTCTGGTAGGGCTGTCTATTACCTGGCTCAAGGAGTTATCCTCCATGCATTACAGGATTCTTCTGGATTGCCTACAGCTCACTGTGCTAACATCCAACAGATGCTGGGGTGGTTGAAGTTCCCCAGCAGGACAAGAGCCTAATTAAGAAAGCCTATCTAAAAGAAGGCATGTATTTTTTCAGATCACTAAAATCTACATTTTATAATTAATTCCATAGAAATGCACTGTGTAACTGGTATTGTCTAAATATATAGTTTAGAAATTAATTTTATTAAAAAAAAATTGGAAAGCATGGCATAGCTAAATGAAGAGTTGAAAAACATTATTTATTCTGGAAACAACTTTTCCTGACATTTATATATATTCATGTAATTTATTATTGAGCAATTTAGAAGGTTGTACTTACATGGTAATAAAAGATACTTTATATTCCATTTGGAGATGTCACCAGAAAATAATACTGACACATTTATGATTTTTAGCTCCAGGTTCAAATTGTTGAAGAAATATCAAGAATATGTTTTGAACATGATTTGAACCCTCTTATCCTTTTCTTTTCCTAAGCTGTCCACTGTCTCTCCATCAGACTTCTTGATGATGTTACATAAATTATGTTAAAGGTTGTAGTGGCATTGTAAGCATTGTAACTTAGATGATTCCAAAAAAACGAGTTGCGACTCTTTTCTGTGTGTTTAAAAGATAAAGTTACAGTTACTACAGGCAGCAAGAGAGATCTATAACTTCTGCATTAACAGGAAGCTCAACAGCAGCAGAGCCTGGGTGCTTGATGGTTTAGGGAAGTTTGCTGGGATTTCAGTATGTGCTGCGCAGAATCATAGCAGCTCCCTTGATATCTTAGTGCTGTCATTGCCATCAGGAAAATCTGCCATTTTAGTAATTTTCACACTGATTTTTCTAATCCTACCTGTCATACATGAAATCCCCATTTGTGCTTGGTTTTTGCATATTAAGTGCTTTAATTAATTAATTTTGAGTTAAATATTTTTAGATTAAATCTTAAAATTAACCCATCAGCCCAGGTACAAAAATCCAGTTCCATTATCAGTGTTTTCAATTGTTCAAAGTAGTTTATTAAGAGAGTTTCACCCTTCCCAGTTAAAAATTCCACAGTTAAAAATCACTAACTTGCCCCTTTCAAACTTCAAACCACCGGTACACCATAAGAGCTACCTTTCCTGTGTTTACTGTATACATTTACAAGTGTTTTAAGATGGGTTGGATGTATTTTAAGACCTTTTTAAAGTGTTTTCACTTGCATTCTGATTCCAAGGCCAAAAACCCCAGTTCTAATAGCCAGCAGCTATTTTTACCCACAAAGCCATTACTCTGCAGGCAACCTCCATGGCAACCTGAATACCTGAATTTTAATGAAGGCATTGTAGCTCCCTTATCTCAACTAATAGCACCCCCTCTGACAACGATGAGCCATTGGTGGACGGAGATGATCTATCAAAGGGAAAGAACCAATCACTTTAAACCGAAGGGGCGGACTGGGGGCGGAGCAAAGACACTATAAAAAGAATGAAGCAGCGAGGCGGGGCCTCTTCTTCCTCTCACTCTCTGCAGACTAGCTGTAGTAGACGTCGGTGCTGGGCATTCAAAGCCTTACTCCTTTTAAGGGGTCATTAGTAATTTTTTTTAAAGTCAGCCCAGCACTGCAAGTTCTTTTTCTCTACTTGAGGTCTAGTGCTGTCTCAGCCAGAAGATCTCAAATCCCTGTGCTCCTGGGGCATACCATCTACCGAGCTGTAGGATGCCAAATTTTTATATTTTTCTAATTTCTGTAATTTTTCAATTTTTCTGTTTTCAATAAATTAATCTTTTTAAGAGTTGTCTCATTTCTCACACTACCCCTAGTGTTTACAATCAGTAAAAAGTAGGTTTGCTGTGGGAGATTTCTCTGTGGTTATATGCTGTAAGTATGATGGAAATGGAGCACGTTTTGCCCCCTGTCCCCACTCCCTGTCCTTCATGTAGTGTCTCCTGTTCCAGGTCTCAAAGGAGGAGCCAGGATTTGGCACCTGCCTGTTCATGGGAGGGATGCTGCAAGTGTCCCCTCCAGAGCTGCCTTTCTGGGAGGTGTTTATCCCACTCACTGCACATTTACACACCTGGTCTTCATGAGTTAGGACAAAGACTCACTACCCTACTGAACTAACTACCCTACTGAAATTGGTGGACTATTTATTGCATTTAATTTTGATAACAGTTTTTGTGGCTAATTAACCCATTAATTTTTGTTTCATTTCTGTGTCTAAATAAAAGAAGATTGTAGACATCAGTAGATGTTTTGGGGAGTTGCCACTGTTTTGGGCACTGAGGGATAAATCAAAACATCTGGCTGGGCTGGTGTTCTGAGGGGCTGCTGCATGACTGAGTATTTTTCAGGATGAAAAAAGTGATAGAGGACATGGCAAAGTATTGTATGCATGCATCGCTGTGATTACCGTGGTAGCAGTGTCACCCAGGGCTGAAGGCCTGGCCCCAGGGGAGATAGTCAGTGCTTTAGGTTTAACTGTGAGGATGTCAGTTCAGGATTGAGATATGTGTTTGTATAGTGTCACAAAGGGAATCAGACCGGTAATCTCTGCTGAGTGTCTCAAAGCCATCTTTACAAATCAAGGACCATTCCAAATCAATGTAGATTTCAAACCAAATTCAGTCCAATTTTTCCCCTTCTCTAAACAGGAAAAGAATACCTGAAGTAAGTGTGTTATAAAATCAGTGCTGGCAGCATTGTGTTGAAAGGAAAAAATTCCCATTAATTCCTATTTAACAATCATGACTACATTGTTGCAAAATGGAAATGTCATAACCATGTTGGTGTATTTACTAGAATATGGTGTGCAATTTATCTGTGGCATGAATGAACTAAAAATCCCTTATAGGCAGATACCATCAGCACACACCTTGTTTGCTGCTTTTAGTCAAAGCAGAGCTATTGGCTGTTTAGGAAGGTCTTTATGGAGCCAAATGCCAGAGATCATGGCTATTTACCCAGCTGTCACTCTTTTAGCTGCACACACACTCAACTGCTGTAGCACTTGTTGTATGTTCCTCTTGCTTGTAAATGTGCTCCTCTTGGTGGTATTTTCATATGCAATCTGGGACACAGCAGGCTTCTAAATTTTGATTACATTTATGGGCATTTTACTGCTGTCAGAATGATACTCCAGAAACACCCTTTCTTTCCCCTGATAATTTCATTGTGCTTATGTTTCTTGCTGGCACATTTAATTTCAATTTTTTCTTCAGCTATAGAAGTGCTTCATGTGTTTGCTTGAAAATCTACTCAAAGATACCACTAGTGCTTAGTTAAATGTATAGCAACCAAACGTTCCTATAAAACCAAGCTTTAATTCTGGGTCTGGTGAACCTTAAAAGTACATTTTATTAACACAGTCCAGACAGCCAACCGATATTAAAAATCTCCATCTGAGGAAACGTTGACTGCATCCCTGTCCCTGGGACTGCAATGGGCTGCACTTTGGGGTGGTAAAGAGGGATGAGTTTGAAACCAAGCTGAGACATAGAGCTTGTACAGCATTTCCCCAGTCCCAAAGGATGCAGGGACACCTGTCCAACATCCCTGCCTGTGGCTCCAAAGTGGAGCCAGTCTCACTGGGCTCAGCCCAGAGCTGCTACTGCTCCTCAGAGCACAGCTGTACCATGGTGCGATGGGAAAGGGGGAGTTCAGCAAAACGTGAGGGGATGGCTCTCAGCACAGCTCTCTCTCAAGACAATTATTTGCTAAGTGTCTACATAACACCCCATCTCTCTCATTCGAATCCCTGCTTTACTTTCAATTGCAGCCTGGAGCATTGTGAACATGTAGTTAGGGAAAAAACGGTTTTAATCAGGAAATTCTGAGAAAGTGCTCATTAGTATAAATATCTGGATCTGGGTAGTTATTTAATCCGTTACAGGAAAATTAGGCATTCTCATTCTCACAGTTTTGTTGGGCGAGAAACACCAGCCTCAGAAGGGTCTCAGCAGCTCCTCATTAGTACATCTCTGTCCAGGAGCAATCTGTGTTACCCAGTGAAGCCTTCACTCCTTCAGCAAAAGCTGCCTTTCCTAAAACCATGGAGAATTGCAACTCTGTTCCTGTGTGTGCATCGTGCAGCTGTAGCTGAGGGGCAGTGGCTGTCAGCACAGGCTGCAGTGGGAGAGAACAGAGAGGCATTTAGGGATCTGTGAAATACATGTAAAGGGCTGTAGTGCTCTGGTTAAATTTAACTTCCCTGTTAACAATCAACAACCCCACTCTGTACGGCATCGGTTAAACTAGGGAATGAGTTCCCCTTTGGAAGTGGCAAGCAAATCAGAAAAGTGCTGTCCCACACACACAGTCCTATCACAGCTCCAGTGAGATGTTAATGGATGGCAGAGCAAAGGGCTGGCTGTGTCACTGCTCAAAAAAGGAAAGAGAGAGAAACCAAATGTGTCAGAGGACACATTTTCTTGGCAAAATGATTAAAGGCTCAGATCTAAAAATAATAAATCATGGCTATATGTGTATAAATAATAAAATTAATCAGCACTATCTGCAAAGTGCTTGTAAAAGTGCCAGAGGATAAACTCAGAACTTTACCAAAGCTGGTGCCAAATGTGTTAACACCTCTGAAAGGTGAAGGAAGTTTTATGGCAGCAGGGCCCAGGAGCCAGGGTACCTGGGTGGAGATGTGGGTGCCTGAGGGCAGGTGCCCCCTCCTTGCCTGTGCTCAGTGTGCAGCACAGGCTATCATCTCCAGCCACAGCAAGAGCAGCAAGTGGGTAAAGGGGAAACACCAAAGCACCCAAAATGTCTGCTCTGCCCTGTCCTAGGTGTCTGTGCAGGCTACAGGGTGATTCGCTGCACAGCTGCAGGATGTTTACAGTAAGCTGAGTCACCCTTCAAGCTCCATCTCTAATGGGATTTCAATCACCTACTTCACTAGAAAGCACTTTAAATTTAGGTGTCTTAACCTTGAATTGCTTCCTGGCCTAAGTATTCCCTGTAGGAGAAACACCATCTTCTTGCAAGTGAGCTTTTATTCCCAGTCTCTAAAATTCCTTTGTGTTCAGGCAGGGGTGAAACCAAATAGCAATTAAATAAAGCCCAACAGGAAGAAAAATCGTCATGAACAATGACTTCTAATAACAGCCTGTAACCAAATAATTTAGCCTGTTTGAGCAGAGCAGTTCCTTTAAAACTTTCCGGTGTGCCTGATAAAGGCTCATTTTGCAAGAAGAGAGAACAGAAGGAAAGGAGCCTTTAAACATTTTGAAAAAGGCCAGTGAGGGTTTCTAAGCTGCTGTAAAATGTGAGGTTAGAAGAATGGAGTGGTGGTTTTCAGACTACAAGGTGAAGGCTACAAGGAGAAAACAAAGTACTGGATTTCCACAAACACTGGACACCTGCACTGATTTTGCCTGGAATGGCACCACTGGAGAATTTGCATCTCTCCAGGGCTGTTGTTTCTATGCCACATGAATTCTGATGGAGAGTGGGTAACTTTCATGCTTTTATGTAGGCTGCTGGCAGATTACTGCGAGAATTACCAGTGCTGTGGTGTAGAGTGGGTTAAGTAACTCCACAGCATCCCTTCTGCTGGAGAAACACGTCCATCAGTCATATGGAATTGGGACAATTTCTGGCTTCTGCAACCTGCACATTAGGTGTCCATTTTCTTCATCATTGCCTGTTTAGGGTCCTTAAACACACAAGTCATAGTCCCAGCCACATATAACAATGATGAGTGTTTCTGAAGAGCTTATACTGGAATTGCACACAGGACACAGCAAGAGCAGGGTGAGGAAGGGTGAGGAGCATTGAGGTTAAGGCAATAAGATCCTGCAGTTACCTGGTTTGGACAGGTGTAGGAAGGGCCTTTCTCTCTTCCCTTCTGAAAGCAGTGACTGCTGCTGTGATTAATCCCCTCAATAGAGACTTCCTCCTCTGCTTGTGGCCGACAGCTCACCTCCCCACAGCACCTCATGCCACCTTCAGAAGCTCTCACACCTCTCTGGATTTGTAGTTCTGTGCCATGAAGGTACCTATTTCACCTGAATCGCCTGAGCAGTGGAGCTGATGCAAATGACTAGTCCTGCCCAGCACTGAGCAGCATGTCTTGCACCTGCCTTTAACTCCATTTTTATGAGACATCTTCACTACAACTTCCGGATTTAGGTACACCCCAAATTACTTTTTCTTTGCTAAGCCTTGTCTTATAACTATTTTTTTTTCCAGATGGAAGAATCTGCATCCTGAAGAATAGTGAAACTCCAGGGCTGCATGTTAGCTCTGCTTACAGCCAGTGAAACACAGCTCTCCCAGGACAGCTGGGTGCGACTGTTCCCGTCCCTGGCTGCTGGAGACCTTGGCACGCTGGCTCAGCACCGCTGCGCAGCACAGCACAGCAGGAGGCAACAGTAGCATTTCCTGTGGCATAATTTCAAACACCTGCCTGGCAAACCCCAGCTGTATTGGTTTGGCACAGCCTGGTTTTGGGTAGCAGGGAGCCACTGAGATGGCTCCTGTGAGGAAGCTGCTGGAAGCTTCCCACCATGCCCGGCAGGGTCAGTGGCTGATGGCTCTGTAGATGGAAATGCTGCTGGCCAAAACTGGGCCAATGAGAGAGGTTGGTAACGCCTCTGTGATGACATATTTAAGAAGACAATCAAAACAAAGTCACAAGATTTTGAGTTCTAGCCAGAGAAGAGGAGGAGGTGAGAACATGTGAGGGAAAACAACATGGAGACACCGAGGTCAGTGAAGAAGGAGGGGCAGGAGGTGCTCCGGGTGCCAGAGCTGAGGTTCCTCTGCAGGCCGTGGTGCAGCCCATGGTGAAGCCGCTGTGCCCCCGCAGCCCGTGGGGATCCACGGGGGATGCAGAGATCCACCCGCAGCCCGTGGGGGAGGTGCCCGTGCCGGAGCGGGTGGATGCCTGGAGGAGGCTGTGATCCCGTGGGAGACCCGCTGGAGAGAGAGGGCCCTGCTTCCAGGCTGGAGCAGCCTGGCCTTGGAGGGCTGCACCCCGTGGGAAGAGAGAGCCCCGGCGCAGCAGTTTGGGAGGGCTGTGGGCCCGTGGGAGGGGCTCACGCTGCAGCAGGGGCGGTGGGGCTGCTGCTCCTGAGAGCGGGCCCACGCCGGGGAAGTTCAGGAGAACTGTCTCCCGTGGGAGGGACCCACGGCCTCACAGGGGAAGACTCCTGTCCCGGAGCAGCGGGAGGAAATCTCGGTGATGGACTGACCAAACCCCCAGGCCGTGTCTCCCTGCGCTGTCAGTGGGAAGGAGGGAGGGGCTGGGGGGGAAGGTGTTCTAAGGGCTTATTTTACTTCTCATTATGCTCTTCTGATTCTGTTAGCAATAAATTCACTTCACAACTTCGATTGAACCTGTTTCACCCTTCTTGTCTCCTGGTCCTTATGTCACTCATGAAGTTTTCATTATTTTTTTTTCCTTTTCCCTCCTCTGCCCAGCTGTGGCAGGTGAGGGTGAGCGAGCAGCTCTGGTGGGTGCGTGGCACTGGGCCAGTGTCAAACCACGACACCAGCCTAAGTCACCCCTCTGGACAGAGCTCCACTGTGGTGGTCCTCCCCTCTCACCATCGCTTCTTTAGTGCTCCGGGTGCAATGGCTCCCCTTCACTGCCTGACCTCACATCCCTCACTGTAGGAGAAAACCCAGACAAAAATATCACCTTGTTCGTACATAATAAAAAAGTCATTTTCACCCCAAACCAGGACTAGTTTTTCTCTGAAGCTGGCTTGTTCTCAATGGAAAATGGGCCTGATACTGCTTTAACAAAATGTGCAGAAGTGAACCCATTTGTTTATACTGAGCTAGGAAAATCCCTTCACTTTGCTGTAGTTACAAATGTTTTTCACACTACTGTTCAGGACTTCTGCTTTTTATGCCTGGCCTAAAAGACTGCTCTCTCCAGCCATCGAAGACTTATTAACCCCATTTATGGGAAAGGGTTGTGCACTGACTCAGAGGGAAGAATGACACTTACTGAATCACCAGCACCAGCATCCCATGGGTTTTCCTTGGAGGCCTCTCAGCTAAATATTAGCTAGGAAAACACAGGGCCGTAGGGACTGCTGCCCCAACTGCAGCCAGCGGCTCACCTATCGTCGTTCTGTCTACACAGACGTGCCTGTAACCCATGGAGCCTGGCTCCGCCTTGGCACGGCGTCAGGCACCGCAGCTTTGCATCCAAAGCTTGCGTCTCACTGCATATTAATTCTTTCCAAGCAGTGGATGATGTTCTGTCCTCAGCAGCAGCCGGCCTCTTGTTTTCTGACAGCAAATTAGGATGCTTTCAGGCAGCACCCTCTGATCCTCCCCCACCCCAGCTCTGGCTCTGGCAGGGACAGGGGGGTGCAGCAGCAGCAAACAGAACTTCCCTGCACCTTGCATCCTGGGCTTTTCCCTTTGGGTGTGATGCTCTTCAAAACTGTCTTTCCAGCACAGGCTTTGGTGTGGCACCCCACCATTCCTCTCCCTCTCCATCCTTGTTCCCCTCTTCTGAGGAGGTAAGGTATGGCATCGCAGGGTCAGGGAAGAAGAGGAGGACAGTTCGAGAGAGCAAAGTCCTGCAGGCAAAGCTGGGCCTCTGGGCATCTGGGGCCTCAGAAGGCATGACTGGTTGTGCTGGAGAAGTCATTCGTGCACTGAATTGGTTTCATGCCTGATTGATCTGTGCAAGTCATGACCAAGAGAAGATCATGGTGTGTTTCTGAGTCCTTTGCATCTTCACTTTTTTCTGAATTGCCAGGAATTGGGGTGGTCAGTCTGGCTCAGAGTTCAACCTCTGACTCGGGTCTGGAGTAAGTAAGAGACAATTTCACGTGGAAACAAGCCCTTTACACCCTCAGAATGGGTAGAGGAAGGCTGGCTAGAAGCACAAGTAGGTGCCAAAATAGATATCTATCAATAATTGTAATGAGAAGATAACATTATGCTTAACAAAAATGGTGTTATGTTTGTGCTCTAAAGAATGTTATTGCCTTGAATTTTTAAAGTGAGAAGGTTCTTCTTTTAAAAAAAGGTCCTCTTTTCTATGGACTTAAGTGTGTCTAGAAGTTTGTTATTTTCTGCTGTGTAATAAAATGGCCTGTATTTGTTATTCTTCTGTTGCAAGGATGCCTTTTTAAAATTTCCAAGAATGCTGAAAAGGTTTGATGCAGAGGATATTTCAAGTAGTCTGGATACATCCATTACAGTCTGTTATGTAGACTTTGCATTTGCTGTTTCACCTGAATGTGTTATAAAGTACTGATAGCAGTATAAAAGATACTCAGATAAAACAGTACTCCTTCTCTGCCTGTGTGTGATGACAAAAGAGAAATGGAGAAAAGCCATCAATCGCCACACTTAGCAGGTGTGAAACCTGCTTGGATCTTTGCTTAGATCCCAGTTACACCCCAAATCAGGTCAAAATACCACCAAGAACACAAATCAGGAGTGCAGGAGTCTGTGGGGATGAAGGGTGTCATACTCCCTTCAGCCAGCAATGAATCAATTCAGCAGCATGTGGAAACCTCATTCCAAAGTGGGAGATTTCAATGTGTGGTCAATAAAAGCTTGATCCAAGCTAAGGTCCCTGATGCAGCTACTATTCCCTTTGTATGCTGTAAGAGTCTTTGAACCTGGTTCCTGTTATGTCACCCTATTTCTGGCCAGGTCAGACACTTCATGGCTGCCCCCTTCCAAATGGAGTTTATCCCGACTGAGCAGTTTCATGTGCAGAAATGATGGTCATTCTTCCTTTGCTTTACAAGCCACTGCATAGTACTGGCAATACCAAATGACTTTCCAGTGCAGCTCAAACCTGGACACACTTCAGTGGTGTGTGAGGCCCCTTAGTACTCTCTCTTACCAGGTCCCATTCTTAGATATAAACAAATTTGTTGAATTTTAACCATTTTTTCTGACATTTTCCATCCTGGGCATTGGCCTCAAGACTTTAGACTTTTTTTTTTTTCTATTTTTGTAGGAAGGTGCTGGAAAAACTGGAAATTTCCATCATTTTTATATGATTCCTGGGCAGTCATTTCCAGGCAGGAGGCTAGAGAAAAATATACTGATTTACTGGGGTGAAATCTTACGCTCTTTCCCCTGAGTGAATGCTGTAGTTTTGGGGTGGTGGCAGTGGTACAGGCTGAGTGAGAGGCAGTACAGGAGGGCCAAGAGGGAGACAGAGGCTGGAAGGAGGAAGAGGGCTGAGTTCAATAGAAGAGGGCCATATGGACCAAGGTTTAATCACCTTGGCAAATGCTGGTCTCATGGACCCTATGAGGCTGGGGAACACACACTTGTGTTTTTCTAGAAGGACCAGGTCCATTTGTGCTGCAGAATTCCTTGCCATCTGCATTTTACAGCCTTTTCTCCCTATCCCAGCTTTGAATAGTATACTCATAGATACTAAGCTCTCTCAAGCCAACAGCAGTATTTTCGTTGATTTAACATAGCCAAGGGTTCAAGCCAGTCCCAAAATTTAAATAAGTGATGATTTTGTCTCAGTTCAACAGGGGCTAAACCATAGAATTGGGAATATTCCTCTCCCAGTCTTGCCCAGGACTGAAGGATTCAGCATATGTTGTGTAAAGTTTAAATCAGACAAATATTATTAAAAAGCCCTGTTGTGTTGGCTGTTGCGTAGAATGATAACAAGTTTTGGTTATGTAAACCAGGATAATAGAGGGTTTGTCCTTGGCTTCACAAGTCTTATGTGCCTGTGGTTATGTTTGCAAATGTCTGTCACAGGTGATCAAGCAATAGATGTTTAACAGGGCAAACTTTCATTGTGCTGAGAAGCAAAATAGCAGTTTCAGGTCTTGAAGGTTAAGGAAAAGCTGTTCACCAAGAAGTCCTGGTTGTGTTATGTTCTCTCTTTGCTGACTTTTTTGTTTTGTTTTTCTGTTTTATGTTTCTCCAGAGTACCAAGGTCTGGCTGCTGGGCTGGATTCATGAATCCACTGAGACTGTGCAGCAAATCTCATTGGTTTGCTGCCTGACTGAGGCATTTCTTGACTTTTTATTACACAAAGCTGACAGGCCATCTTATCTCCTGGCCACCTCAACTCCCGGCCATCTCTTCAGCACATTGTCAGGGATCTTGATGTGATTTTCTATCTGTTTAGTATAACACAGTATACTAACATAGGTATAACATAGTTTCTTTTATGAACTGATCTTTTTTTGTGGTCAGTTTTTTTCCCTTTTTAGAGGTCTTGTCTATCATAGACTTCAAGACCTTTCCCACTTTCTGCATTCATTTTACTTGCAATTTCTTGAAGAAGGAAATAAATTAGTTGAAGTTTCCAGATTTAATGAAGATGCTTGGGTAATTTGTGATGACTTGGGTGTACTGGAGATCACACTAAAGACTCATTTGGATATACTTTCAATGAAAGTGTCCAAATAAAAAGGACTCAGGCCAGTAGGGAAGGGTTGCCTAAGCAGGTAAGAACAGCTGTACTGGGTCTTATTCCTTTTTCAGTCAGGAGCCCCTGCTGGAGGCAGGATGCTGCCCCATACAGCCCCTTGGCTTGGCCCAGTAGGAGCAAGCCCCTGTGTGCTTTAGCTCAACATACTGCAGAACAGACTTCTGCTGCTGAACGAACTAATGTGTGAAGAAATATTTTCATTTATTTAGCTTCAGCCCGCCCCTTTCTCTTCTCAGCTGATGCCCCTCAGTTTATGTACTGGAAGAGATTGTGAAAAATTTATCAAGTATGGGAAAAAATAATCAGCAAATGTTGTGAATGTTTAAACATAAAAGAGTTAACATTCTGTTCTACTAAATATTTGATAACAATATCAGTTTCAGCAACATTCCCAGAAGCACGAACACATCTTAAGAATGCTCTGATTTCAAGAAGTCATTGAGATGACTTCTACCACAGACACACACCTTGGTTATTTTGCTTATGGTCAGTGCCTGTTGAACCTCAGTGTGCCTGTGGGCTGGGGGCCTGCAGGCAGCAAATCCCCTTGGCTGTTGTTTGAGCCTTTCCCTTTGCTTCATCACATCTCCTGATGAAATGCAGTGTGTGCAAAGGGGATATTAGACACAGCAATTTAGTATTTATTGTATAAAATGACCATGAGCTCACATTGAATGTATTATTTTGTTCAGTTTAAAGTGGCATTTTACATTATATTCCTTACATGTAATGGAACATTACAGTGTTCTACAGGTCTGCCTATTTTCCTTTCTCTGAGCAGGCTGCTCACTCTGGGAAAGTGATTTGGGAAATGTAACTAAAGGTTAAGCAGGTCATTTCTGCATTATGTAACTACCATAGATTAGTCCTTCTTAATTTATTCAAAAGTAAGTCTCCATTACTTTCCTGTCATTAATAAATACTGATGGGTACTATTTGGCTAAATAAATAATTATGACAACCTATTTCACTTTGAAAAGAATCTAAAACTGCCCTGGCTAATCTCTCATCAGCTAATAAATACTAGCCAGCTGTGTTTGTCAGTGTCTTAAGTAAGACAAGGATAGGGGCACTTCAGATTTAATGCAGTGCATTTCCATTATGTTGGTTTAATTACTAAGTTCCTTTGCAGATGGTTTCATCAGTTGGTAAGGGGAATGCTTATTCTTCTACGTTGTCATTTCCAGTAAGGTCAGTCATCCAGGGGACCTGGTTTCAGGGAATTTAGATGTGTGGGGAAAGGTTCCTGCATGCTGCAACAGTGAAGAAAGAGGGAGAGACAGAAATTTGTCTCTGCTCAGTTACTGATCTTCCAGGGTCTTTGTGTGAACTGTGTCAATCCACACAGCTCAAGAGATGCACGTGTACATGAGTTTTGGGAACATAGGTGCATTACACTGGGGTATGTCAATATGGGATCTCAGTGCATGGCAGCTGCTCTCTGGCACCTGTGCATATTTTGCTCTGCCTTTAGCATAGAATAGGTGACTCAGCTTTACTGGGAAAAAAAAAATGGGGACCAACTTATGTGAAGTATCTTGGCATATATTCCCCTTCATGCCCTTATCTCGATAGTATTCCATCTGCCCTGGATAAGCTGAAATTGCCAAAGAATCTTGAAAAATTAAAGAATATGTCTAATAAAACCAAGAAAATTAATAATCTTGCTAGGTACTTGTTCTCACTAAGAAATTCTGAAAAAAACTATTTTCAATACACTTGTTCTGATTCCAATTGGAGACTTCCTTGGACTGGAACAGAGCAGAGTTCTAGTGGTCAGTGTGCAGTAGTTCAGCTCTTGGGAAATGTCATTTCTCAACTTGGCTGCTGTCTTCAAGAAATAAAAAATTCACCTGCTATTTCAAGAAGTAAAGTAAATATGTATCTTTACTGTTTGCACAGTGCAAGCATTCATTTAGTAGCATCAAAAAAAGAAAAAAAAAGAAAAAAGAAAAAAGAAAACCCAGACAACACCACCTTCCCACTAAAAAGTTTGTATTTAACTTAAAACCAGCATAATTTGTGCAAGTTGTCTTCCCAGTCTTTCTGTGCTTAAATAAAATTTTAAAGGTTTCAAAAAATATAACATTTTTCAACATTTTCTGCCATGGGCAAAGACTCCCTAGGGAATGTGTTTTGTGTTTCATTCAGTGCAAAATGATATTCTACTTCAGGAATGTTTTTTTGTAAATAGGGAGGGCTTTACTGTGAGTCATTAGCCAAATTAAATTTCTGTTAGAAGAATGAGTTGTAGGGGTAATGTCCATTGTAATTTAGGATCAGGTTACTTGAAACTTTGTTCTCACCAACATATAATCAAATAAGAGGTTCTTTGACGCTGGAAAGATGAGGCTTTTGTAGAATGAAACAGACCTCAGATTATTTGGTTGGTTTTAGCATGATAGGAGTTAAAATAAGTGTCCAGAGAGAAAACAGGAAGGAACAATTCCCTCTTTTTATTCCTTGTATCTGTCCCCATGGTGGGCTCCAGCAAGAGTTAATAAGAGCAATTTCATGTAAAGTCCTGACCAACCCCTATCAATCCACAGTGAATTATGCTCAGTGAAATACATTTTGGGATATTTTTGCTGCCAAACATTAGCAAGTATTTACATTTGCCTTTTTTTTTTTTTTTCTTCAGAATGTTAGCCAGACTTAGGGCAGCTTTTCTTGGACATACCATTCCTACCTGGTGTTAGTGCAGTCTTTCTGCCAAATTTCAAGCCTTTGATACAAGGATGGGAGGCAAAGCTGCAGCTTTTCAATGAAGGAACAGATTTTCACAGATAATTCAGATTTAGGTACTATTTTCAAGACATATATTACAAGCAACCTTCAGTGTTTTTCAAATCTTTTTTATTGGATTCAACCACAACTTTTAAATTATCCTTTTAGTGCTTAGTTGTATACATCTGCATTTGAATACATATATCTGTTCCAGTGTCATTTTTCAGTTTTGGGGGAAACTAAACTTGATTACAAGTGTTTTATTTTGTTCCCTGTACATTTTAAAAGGCAGTGCACATAGTTCTGCACGTAGTGAGGTGACAGACATATTGTTACAGACATAAGCTATCTTCAAGTGAGTATGAAGGAAACCATTGTCTTCACTGTCAATACAGTGTTGAGATTGATTGTATTTTAATTTGATGTTTGCCATATTCATGTCTCTTAAAAAGCACTAAATAACAAACCAGGAGAGAAAGAAAAACAAATCCCTGACTTCTTGCCTTGCCATAATAGAGCTGGAGTTATTTCAGGAACAAGCTGGATTGGTTTTGCCTGGGACTTAAAAATATGTGAGAGACCGTGGTTTCCAGAAAATAATCAAATTGAATGAAATGCCAGCATTGGAAAATAGACCCTTTCCAGATGCTGGGTTGTTTTTTACTGGGTTACTCTGGTCCTGACCTCAGGAACATGGTGTTTCACCGACTGTGATAGCTCCTCCTGTGGTTAATCACAAATCCACATCTCCCAGGTTAAAAAAAGCTATGGAGGCTGAGGAAAATTAATTCCTGAGAGAAGTATGTTTGTTAGGAAAGCACAATATAGTAAAGCAGAGCATTCGCATCATCAGCAGCCATTTCTGACATTGTTTTCCTCTGGGAAGAGCTGATAATGGTGTATCAGCAGCACCAGGACCAGAGCACTGTCTTCTACCTCCAGTGACTGTGAAGGACAAACTCAGGATGACTAACAGCAGCATAGGGTGGCCTTTTCAACTCGTAATAAGGTTCTTGATAAGCTCTTAACAAAAATAGTGGAAGCTCATCCCTTGAGCTTCATTAGCATTGACTGAGTGCTAAATACTTTGCTTCAGCAAGTTATCCTCAATTTTTCCTAATTATATAGGAAGATCCTGGGCTTGGGCTCTCCTTCCTTCTCCCAGTGTGGGTAAAATGCTGCTGACAGGAAAAATGGTGGTGCTCTACCTGGAGGTTTTGGAGGTCACTCGTTTTGCAGACCTGAGGATAGAGGTCTTGTTCCACGGACTCTGCCATTGTCTTGTCCCAGCTGACAGCCACCTGATGTGTGCTGGCTGCCTCCTTTCATCATGAGTGTGGTGGTGTTAGGAAAATGGGGAACCTGTGCACAGCAGAGTCTGCCAACACAGATAGCCATGACATGGGCAATGGCATTGCATTATGCATCTGGGATAACGCATTTGTTTGCTGAATGCATCAAAAACAGTATGGTAGGTCATGCACTCTTTTTGTTCCATGGAAACATAAGCCCACTCATTTTATGAGATCAGCTGTGCTACCTCTCAAGGTAAACTTAAAAGATGCATTCAGATTATCAACCTTTTGAACCCAGGAAACCTGATGCTGACATGCCTTCATCTTGTTGTGATGCTCAGGACAGCCAGTCGTGAGTCTGGATCCCATTTTAATAAGCAATTTACAAATACAGAATAAAGAGCTTCTTAGTATGAGGCAATGGATGCAGACTGAGCAGGAGTGAGGAAGTATGGCTTAGCTTTGTAAGCAATCATAAAAGCATTGCCACTTTTTTTTGTTTTTTGTTAGAAAAGACAGCTTAAGGAAGGATTTGAAGGATGATAGTGAAGTAACTATCGATCTGCACTCTTAATACAAGCATGCAACATGAAACCACAGTACTGCTTCATTCTAGTTGTTTGAGTTGTCCAGTCTGTGGGAAAGGATTTTGTTTTGTCCAGAGCTTTCCTAAAGTCAGAGACTGTGTTCCAGACATCATGGTTAGCAATCGGTGTTTCAACAGAGGGATTGCTGATGTTAGAGGGCTGCTTTGTGATAAAAACTGGTTCATCTTTTGCTTAAGCAGTGGTTGATGACTGACTCTGTAATAATCCAGGGTTTCAACCTGGCTCAAAGCCCATTGACTGCAGCAGCTTGGAGTTAGACCCTGAGTCTGTTCTCAGGAATAGCACGTGAAAAGTGTGAAAGATAAAAGGGTAGTAAGATAAGGCAGTCCATTTCTCAGGGTAGTTTTTTAATGAATAAACACTGAGTTCGTAAGAATCTGAAGGGAAAAAAAGTTCAAATCGTCCTTTGATGGGGAAGGCAAAATTTTGGGGAAGAAAAAGCGTTTTCATGGGAAAGACAGGACATCAAAGCAGGAAAATGGTCAGGATTTTTTTTTCCCCTTTTAAGACTGGTTCTTTATTTTTTTCTATAACCTTGGGCTTTCTTCATTTGTTGTTATTGTTGTTGTTGTTTTTTTTTTAATCACATGGCATGCACATGGGTTGGTTTCACTGGAAAAAAATCAGAAAAAAAAGAAATTATTTAGACTTACTGGTTTACAGAAGGCAGTAAAAAATGTCTAAACACTAAATATGCCAATAATAGCAGTAACAGAATGAAATGTCCAACAGAATACTCCAAATTCTGCTTACATATCCCACATCACCAAGTTTACCAAGCTGTCACAAAACAAATTGTGCCTTGGTAATTTACTGCAAGCAATAACAATGTCCGGCAGGGAACCTTGTGGTGTACCAGGCAGTGTTGCAGATTTGAGACTACCTGGTCCATGTCTGGTGCATTTGTAGACTTCTTGAACACAGCTATTCCATGAGCTCATTTTTTAAGAAGAGAAATTTATTTTTAATTGTTGCAAATATTAAGGGCATGTTTTTTTTACAAAATGAAGTATTGTGAGACTGTGGGGATTGCCTTGTTGCAACATGAGCTTTTATTCTGAATTGAAGCCACTTTAGAACAGTCAGTACAGATTTGACCTGCATAATAAAAGTAAATGGGAGGAACGTATCTTCTCTCTTTGATTGCAAGAGATTTTATACTCTGTATTAAGAGACCTGCCTCTTTATGCTTAGGGCGGGTTTGCATCCTGACTGATAGAATTTGGAGCTCTCATTGCTGTTCTGTGAGTCTGCCTGAGCCTGGCCCACTGAGACTCCATCTGGGTGGAGGGAGACAGAATTTTATCTTCATGTTCCTTGTTACTTCCAGACAGGAAGGAGTTCTGCTGCTGTTGCACTGTTGTTGGTTGTTGGTAGGGACCACGTAACACATTTTTTATGATGTACCATCCAAGCATGTTAGAATTGAACACTTCATTGTCACTGGCCTCAGAATAGAAATGAGAAGATGTTTTCTGGCAGCAAAAGAGTGAGACCCGTGAAGAACAGTGAGACCTCCGAAGAAGAGATAAATAAACAGAACCTTGTTTTAGTTTGGCATATGTTTTACATTAGGATACAAAAAATAATTGCTGTTATTTAAAACTTACTGGAGTTTAAAATTTTTTGGTTTGCAGCTTCAACAAATAGAAAATTCTTTGTCTTGCAAAGATGGAAACATGTTGATAGCTTATCGATATTACTTTATAGAACTGAATGACTGCCCTGGATATTCTTATTTTTCAGAATCACTTCTGTGAGAAACTGTACATCAGGAAATAATCCACTGCAAAACTGAAGACATAAACTTGGCCTTCTACTCTTCTTTTATCTGAAGTGTTTGATTTTGTTTTGTCATTCTCTTCAGCTTCATTTATGTAATTTTCCTTTTCCCTTTCCATGCTTCGCAGATTTGGTTATGTTTTTTAAAGTGTGCAAACAGAGATGGAAGGGCTGTGTTCCAGTTGCTAGTTTCATTTTTCAAAATGTGCAATGATAACTGAGAATCCCAAAGGATATAACTGAAATCAAACCTCTGAAATGGTTATAAGTAATTTCTAGCTAACTGTTTGAAACTTGTGTGGCTATATTGGTAGATGTATGTTTTGGGGTGTCAAGTCACTGACATGGTGCCCTGAAGAAAATAAAATCAATTAATAGATGTATTTCTGTTAAAATAATAGTAAAATTAACTCCCCCTTAATATTTAATAAAAGGTCTTTATACAAATGAAATAATATTCTAATGCATGACAGTTCTCCCACTTCCTCCCAAACCTGGAATGTAAGTTGCCTTGGTCATGGAAGTTTCCTGCCTTAGAAATCTAGGTAGTGGTGAGATTGTGATTCCTAAAAAGATTTTATGATGCAATCCAAGTGCAAATAAATTTCAGTCATTTATTTATGAGTATTTGCTGTTTCCACAAAAACCTGAGTTTAGAGACACACATATTATATGAAAAATATAACCCTTCCAATCCCTTAGTCCAAAGTAGACCTTGTGGGTGAAATTCAGGCCCTATGTGGAAGCCCTCCAGTTTCATCAGAAGAATGAGATATATTTTTAGGAGTCTTCCAAGTTTGGAAGAAAAAATACCACCTTTCATTTTCAGCAGAGTATTCATATGCATCTAGGCAGTAGCCTCCTGCTCTGTCTCCTCCTTTAGTTTAATTTTGCAGCTTCATATGTGAGCACATTCCCTGCTTCTTCCTCCTGACTGATGCTGCAAGGCCTGAGTATTCTCCAGTCTAAGTATGACTTCTGCTACTGCAAATGTAGTAGCATGAATATTGCTGTCGATAGAAGTGATGAATAACCATCCTTCTGTACTATATTTGTCTTTAACTCCAATAGGAAAGGAAGTTATAGATGTTACTGTATACACTAAGGAATTTTTTCTTACAGCACATTTCTTTACCAGTTTTTTTCTTGCCTTATTTTGTTTTATGTTCTGTGTGCAGCCAGCCAGCTTCATCCTCTGGTGCAATTTCATAAAAACTTGAGCCTCCAGAAGGGCTGAAGTTGGATGGTGATCAGTCAGGGTGTGTGTGATTAATATGCTGCTCAAAGGCTGGAAGAGATGGAAGACAAGGAGAGAGCCAGAATTGCAACCAAGAAGTTTATTTCATGCTATTGACAGATAGGTCAGACAGCCTCATCTCAGGTTCTTCATCTATTTGAAGTATTCAAACTTCATTTTAAAAGCAACAAAGGTATATGGCAGCACTCAATGGGCTTAGAGGAATGAAGCCAGTTAAATGAGAACACAAGCAAATGGTTGGAATACTGCAGAAGTGGTGAAAAGCACGGAAAGACCACTGTGAATTTTTTATCCAAAACATATGGTTCTCTCCAGAGTGAAGTGACTGAGTGGAACCAGCACTGGAAGCAGTAGGAGAAGTGTTCTGGGATATAACAAGAAACAGTTCTTGCAAACAAGCAATGTCATCAGCCATTTTTGTGCAGCCTGAAAAGATCTGTTTTATGTGAAGGACTAGGATTTTTCTCCTTTTATCTTTTCTCTTCTTTTCTCTTCTTTTTTCTTTACTTTGCCTTGCTCCTTTCCGTTTCCCTTTCCTTTGCCCCTCCTCTCTTTTCCTCACTCTCCTTATCATTGGCAGACCAGAAAGTTTTCTGAATGTTCAGAATAATCAGTATCTCTTATATATTAAAGTGGTATATCCTACATATTTGTATTATTTTTAGGGTATGTGTGTGTGTATGTGCATAGAAATAAGTGCAGAGATTCTATCAGATTTGCCTGACTCATGGGAAGCTGATCCTTTCAGTCAAATTCAGGACTGTCAGGAAGGAATCCAGACTTACAGTAAAATATGCAGTCTACATTAGAAGTACTATATGTCTGGTTTTTCTTGAACCCTTTTTTCCACTCGGTAGTTTTAACTAAGAGAATTTTGGGCATAATTTACTCTTACCTATAATCCTCTGTATGTTTGGTAGCTTCTAGCAGGTTGAATGCTACTATGCAGATAAAGTAGCTCCAATTTGGCTGCTGTACATGTGGAAGCCATAATTAAGTTCATAATGAACGCACTGATCTGCTGGATTGTTCAAGCCCGGTAAATCCAGTTCTGGTGGGATATATCAGGCTATGCATAGTTGTTACACAAGTGCACCACTTGGTGATACAACAGAAACCTCATAAAGTGGCATGATGTTATCCATAATTCTGAAAAACCCATGCCAGAAGGTTGTGAAAATCTTTGCGTTATTTTCTAGAAGCCATGAGTGAAAAACATGGTCTGAGATTTGTCAGTCACAGTGGATAATTCCTGAAGCATTTCTCAGCTACAGTAGCTAGTGCAACCCTTCTAAATATGTGACTGCAGCATAGCAACAAGATTTGGATTCAAGAAGAAAAAACACTACTGAAGAGCAGGACTCCCTTCTACTATTTCTGTTCAGAAATGTTGCTCATTATCAAATGACATTTTTGTTATGAAACACTGGAATGATGGAAGAAAAAGGCTGAGTTTTTGAAGAATTAATAATGTCAGAAACCTACTGCCTGTGGAAGGGTTGGCCAAACTTCAGATTCCGTTGCTGTTTGTTGCCCACATTGGATCCCCTCTATTTTGCAGCTTCACAGAATTTTACATGGAGAAGGGACAACCATGACAGTCAGATCAGCTCTTCCACATCATATGCCCTAAGACCCTTCCCATCACTGTCTCTCACAGGAGATGCTCTTATTCAACTTCCGTGAATTGTCTCACTCTTCCTACACGTACCATATTATATTTGCATGGGTTAAAGAGTATTTTAATCCAAACTGATTGAACTGTTGTGTCCCTCAAATTCCTTGTCATTTTGCAGATAGCAAAATTATAAATTTACACAGTAGCTATATTTTAATGTTTTCTCTCAGTTATATTTAAAGAAACTGAGAATAAAGATGCTGAGACTAGAGCAAATTCTTGCTCATTATGTGAATTAAATTTCTGTGATATCTGAGAAGTCAGATTTTAATTTTTTTTAAAAGAGGAAAACCATTTTTTTAAACTTTGTGCATTTAGATATCAAGATGATGACTGATGTAACAGGTACAAATAGAATAGACTAGTATTATGAAATATGCCATGTGGACTATGTTTTTAATAGTCTTAAATTTTGGAAGTTTAGGACACATTGGTTTTATGTAGGAATCATTTCCAGATATTGAAGAAAAGTGTTAGTTTTCTCAGAAATGTTCAAGTAAAGTTGACTTTTATATAACTGTGAAAAAATGTGCTGCTATGTGCAGAAATCTTTAAGAAAAGTGCCAATTTATATGGCTTTTCCCCTAATATTCCTAAAATGGTATTTGTTTTCTTAAAGAAATGAGCCAATAAGTCTGCCTTGCCCAGAAATATTTATTTGAAAGCATGTTTTGAAAAGTACATATGTTGATTGAATAAATACAATGAATTAATTGAAGAAACAACAAGTTCAAAGGCTAATAATAATAATAATAATAATAATGATGATGATGACAGCAATGAAAGTCCAAACAATGTAGCTTTCATTAAAATTTAGAGCCTATGGAAAAGCTGACGCTTGTCAAATGAGAAAAGAATGGTCTGTGCAAACTTTGAGAAAAAGTAATGCCCTAGGATTAATTTATATATTATGTTATTCATCATTACTTGGATGTCCACGTGGAATGGGTGAAAATATTCACAATTCATGAAAAATAAAAGGTTTTTGGGACATGATTTTTTCATTTGAAGATTCATAATGCAAATGAACTTTTGTTTTCATCACTATCCAGATCTAAGCATTTGTCACTGATTCAGGGACTAGAAACAATGCCATATGGTTTGAGTGGCTAATCACATAGCATAAATAACAACAAAAAGTGGTCAGAGAGAACATCTGGTTAACATTCTGAATCTGAAGATCATCCTGATTATTCTGTGAATATTTATGAGTAAATATTATTTATGAGTAAATAGTAATAAACTAGTCCACTGGTCCAGAAGCTGTTCACAGTGAAAAGAAATAATTACTTATGCAATCAATTTTATTTCAAGTGAATAATTGAATCTGTTCAAATTTAACACACTTCTGATCATAACAAGTCTTTTGCTGTGCTGGAATCTCCATCTCTCTGGATCCAGAATCTGAAGGTAACTTCTACCAAGAGATTCTAAACCTGTGTTTAGATTTTTTTGTATATTTTGTTCACAAAGAGTACACTACTAAAATAGAAATGAAAAATTTGTGTCAGTGTGTTCAGAATATATCTCACAGACTCCAGAACACAACAGTTTAGGATAATGAAATATATTTGTACATATGTTAACTTGCACCATAAATTAAGAAGCTGAATTCACAGGAAATCAGTATTTAGGAAAGCCTGACTAGACATATTTAGAAGATTTCCTTCTCTGTATTGACATTTTCCCATAACTCCAAATGTAGATAATTTGAGAAACTAGAGGTAGGTCACTGAGTATTGATAAAAGTTCTTCAGTAACTCTCTAGAAGAAAACTGCAAAAAGAGTTAAGTTCTGGGAGCTGGCACATGCTGCATATAGTTGAAATCCAGGACCTTGGTCACTCAGTCAGTAGGAACTCTGATGATGACTTTGGTAGATAAGGTGTCATAGCCTTCAAATCCCTTTTAGAATCATAGTGTGGATTGGAAAGAATCTGCAAGATCATCTAGTTCCAATCCCCCTGCCATGGGCAGGGACACCTTCAACTACACCAGATTACTCAAAGCTCCATCCAACTTGGCCTTGAACATTTCCTGGGATGGGGCATCCACATCTTCTCTGAGCCACCTGTTCTAGTGTCTCACCACCCACCCAGTAAAAAAATTCTTCCTAATATCTCATCTAAACTAACTCAGTTTAAAACTGTTACTCCTTGTCCTATCACTATGCTCCCTGGTAAAGAATCCCTTCCCATCTTCCTTTGTAGGCCCCCTTTAGGTATTGGAAGTCTGCTATAAGGTCTTCCCAGAGCCTTCTCTCCACCACACTGAACAACCACAGCTGTCTCAATCTGTCTTAATAGAAGAGGTGGTCCAGCTCCCTGATCATTTTTATGTCCCTCCTCTGGACCCACTCAAGCAGGTCCATGTCTGTTATGCTGGGTGGGCCCCAGAGCTGAACACATTGCTCCTGCTGGGGTTTTCAAAATTATTTTAATTCTTAGTCTGAAACTATTGAGAAAATCTGCCATTGATTGTGCTGAGCTAGAATTTCAGTCTTGCAATTGTGCCATCACCATGCCAACAATTCATCTGTTTGGGCAAGGCATTGCAGTGAGGGGTTAAGATTTTAATTTCATCTTCTTTCATTTGCATGTCTTGTGCCCTGTGTCTTTTGTCTTCCCCATCACCTATCCTTTGTGCTGCTTTTGCATCTCAAACAGTAATGCTTTGGAGCAGCATCTGTCTCCCTTGCACATTACTTAACATCCCTGAGGCTTGACAATCACAGAAGTATTTAGATGCTATTGCTATATGAATAATAACAATTAGAATTCTATTCTTTGAAGAAATCCAAGCTGGCTTGCTGCATAGATTCATCAAATCCTTTGCAGCAAGAAGGCATTATATGCTTGATTTTTAGCACTGCCCTCAGCTGACATTACAAGTCTATGCAAAAATGTATGTATTCTGAATTTCTACAAAAGTAAGTTGGTTTCCTTTAAAAATAATGAGTTTGTGCTAGTTATTTTTGGTGGCATTTCAGACTGAAATAACACTGTAACTAGCTGCAGAAAGACTTGTGGCTCACACCACAGAAAGTTTTAAATCTTACGAAGTCGATGGTGCAGTTTTCACTTAGAAAAATACAAGAAAATAAAGAGCTTCCTAAATTTGTTTTCCCAAGCTAGACTAGGGATTTGATGAGCCTAAAGTAGTTTCTGCAGTCAAACACTTTTGTTAGTAGAAGAGCATTAAAATCTACTGAAATCACAATATTTTTCCTCAAAGACGTCTTCTTATATTGTTCTGTCTACAGTTTGCTAAGCAGCAATAACAGGTCCATTTGAAAACTATTTTACAAAAATTAAGGGGGAAAACTTCAGTAATTAATTCATATTCTACAAATGTAATGCTGTAATTACAGTTCAAAATGGCGGAATATTTGAGAAATCAAACTTTTCTGATGCCATTATTTCCATACTAGCCATTGGCTCAGACTTTATTCAATACCTATTATCATTCTGGAAAAAATATAAGCTCATGTGATCATGGTGCCATTGAAGTAAAAACACTTTTCTGAGCTAGTGACAACAACTCTGATTTTTTTTTTCCTTAGACTTCTTTAAAAATCAAGATTTTATGAAAGAAAATCTGCTTCCAAGAGAATGGAATACTATGTTTCATAGTTTAGAAATCCTTGATTTTATGCCCCTTCATGCTGCACAGCGTCAGGGAACAGCAGCATGGTCTCACTGTTCATACTTGATTTTTCCTTCCCACTGTGTTCCCCTATTCTATTGTCATCCCCGTCACCATGCCAGACTTCCAAACTGCTGCAGGCAGTAATTTGACTTTTCTTATCTGTATTGTGAAGCGTTTTGTTCCCTCCTGGGCACTGTCAAATAAGCAATAAAAATCTACAATCATTTTGGTGAGAAGGGAACCTGGCAGCTAGAGGAGCACAATGGTGAAGTTGTTTCTCCACTTTAAGCACCATTTGCAGGAGGTGTTTTTCATGGCAATGTCCACTCAGAAGAAAGGAGGGCATTCTGGAAAGTTTGAATTGGATTTGAATGTCTTGCATAAGACAAACTCTAATCCTTGATTTCAGCATCCGAGGAAACACCAAATTTTTCCTAGTTTTAGTAAAACAATTTAGTAAGATAATGGCAAATGCAAAAACCTGTCTTTTTAGTTAGGTGGTGCTCAGCCAGCAAGGCAAGAGAAGAAGGATGATCTATCTTGTATAAGCTGAAGAATTTGAACCAGGAAAGCCAGAAAAGGAGAACATCAAAATAAAGAGGATTAGAGTTCATATCCACCAAGAGGACTGCCTGAGTCAGACAGATGTTCAATCTTATTCTTAGTGCTTAGTATTATGTTGCAGTCTAAGCAGCAAAAGGAGCAGAGAAAAGGAGAGCATTTAGGACTTCTGGCGTCTGGTGCTGTTTTTAGCCCACTTCCTTAGCTAGTTGCACAAACTGTGATGGAAATTCTAAAAGGGTCCTGTGATCTTCCTGAAGGTAAGCAGCCAGGTGGAGGAGAGAGCAAGACCTCTTAACATTCCTGTCAACCTGTATTTATTAGAAACCAGAAACCCACACAAGAAAGTAACATTACAGCTCTCCCAAACTGCAAAGTAATTCTATGAGACATTTAGAATTTGGGGGACAGCAGGGAGTTTGGTCCTGGAACAAGAAAACATGCAACTGGGGCTTGTTAGCATCAGTGCTCAGGGAATTACTCAGTTTTGTTGTATTGGCAACATTCTCCTGTGAAAACAAACCTTTTAGATTTTAATTTCTGCCTCTGTTTATTATTTTCGCCTTAAGAACCTAATTTTCAGGCAAGTCCCACTCTTCTGCTAGTCAGAGCAAGACCAGCAATTAGACCTAGCTGTCATGTTGCTGTCTCTAGAGACTGAAGGAGTTCTGGTGATGGACAAGTCACTTTTGGACCTGGGAAGCTTCTAAACCTCCTTTTTCACAGGATCTGATGCTTGGTAACTGCCCCCTGTGTCCCCACTCACAAAATCTGTCATTTCAAGTTAAGTCGATGTGGTTTTCTGACCAAGGATGGTGACAGCAGTGAAGGTGATGGCAGGCCAGAGCTTGTATGAAACCAGTGCTGCTCAGTGTCCCATGTAAGTTTAAAAATGAGAGAAGGAAAAAAAACCCAAAACAACCAAGCAGGGCCATTCTAGCCCATGCTTGGATGTCTCCAAGACACCCAGAGGTCTTGTCTGGCAAGAGAGGCACTGGACAAGTGCTCCTGTAGGACGCAGTCTGAGCCAGGAAGGCCTTTTCCCATTATGTCCACCAAAAAAAGAGGTTTCCTGTGGGCAGAAACCACTTATGATGCTGGGCTGAATATGGCAAATCAATGGCTAATAAGGTATCTAAGGGCAGAGGCATTAACATCCTTAAAATAAAAGGAAAAACTTTTTTCTTCTAATAGCCTGCTCCATTTAAAATTTATTTTTGTAATGTCAGTTTCTGTTTTGATTTGGCTGGAATGAAATTTCTTTTTAAACTTTCTTGGTTCAGTCCCAGACTATGAACTCTATTATTTGCTGAGCTCTACAGAATGGAGTTTATAAGGAGAGTTTATAAGTGAGTTATAGGCCTGTTGTTCCAGAAAATGCTATGTTTAGAGCCATTGTATTATTTCAGTTGGATAAGGTCAAAACTGCAATATAAAAAAAATTGAATATATATAGAAATAAAATGTTAAAATTATATAGAAATATAATGTTAAAATTATAATCTAAAAGTTAAAATGAAATAATGGGAAAACTGTTGAAAGGCAAAATGTTGCCATAATAAAATGAATTTTGTTGACACCTCAGAAGAAAAGTCAGGACTATTAATTTTTATTGTCTTTCATTGTAAGCTGTCAAACTTAACACAGCTCCCAAAGGTTTCCTACTTGATAAAAATACAGGTTTTGCTGGAAGAGTGAACATTTTTTTGTATACCACTGAAAGATTGTACCTACAACAGCATGATGTTGACTTGTGACAATCCTAGCAGCATTAAAAAAATATTAAGGCCCTTTTGTTCTGGGCTTCTTAGATAGACTGGGGAAATGAATACATATGAATACTTTACAATGATGAAGACCATAGGTGAAGATAAGGGGAAGCTGGTGACAGGAACAGACTCCAAAGCAGATGGCCTGGAGCTAAGGGAGCCGACTGCCTGGCACAGAAAGAACTGTGATGGTCTGCAGCCTTTCTCTTCCTGGCATCACCAACTGCATCTCTACACCCATCCCTTGGGAAGCTGGACAAATCCTGTATCCATTACCAGCCTCCCATCTAGCACAAAGAGGGTAGGAGAAATCGAGATGGAGAAGGGCAGAAGTGCCCCAAAGACCATGCCTTGTAATGAAAGCAGATGTGAGTTATCCTGTACAACATGGTCAAGGACCAGTCTGTATGTTGTAGAAACACTTGAGAGAGAGCTCCAGTCTTGCGTTAAATTTAACTGAGATTATCCAACGGCTTCAAAATTACTGGACCAGAGGAGAATTGTCTGGTGGGTCCCTGAGCAGACAGACAGACATGTACAAAGCACATGCAAGTTGAATGTTAAACAAATGAAATCCTAGCCATCTGCCTTCTAGTTTTACTGGGAAAACAGGTGGAAGCGACAAAGGCACTGTTCCCCACTTTCCATGGGAAACCTAACCAGCAGCCCTAGTCCTGAGGTGTTCAGTGAACTAGAGAAATGTAAACCACATCTACCTTTGGGATCCCAAGTTCCCAAGCAGTACTATGTCTTTTCTTCAAGGAGTATGAGGCACACAGATGCTATCAATGACAGGGGAGAAAAATGCGAGCTGTTTCTCACAGAGCATCTAGAGTCCTCAACTTCTCTTAGGAGAACATTGAAAAGCCCACCTAACATAAATGAGGAGAAATTGAATCTCTTGTTGTTAAGGTTGTGGGTATGACTTCATTGACCAAGGCTGGGAAAAGATGAACTGGATTGCCAAGAATCACAGTTGATGCAGAAATGTCAATAAAGTTGTGTGGTAAGGGCAACCTCTCCTGCCTTCCTATGTCAACTTCAGATGTGTTGTTACTAAGATGATGGGGATAAAATTCACTAATGTGTTAGGAAATAAATAATGACAAAAAAGGGGGAAACATTTTGTAAATTACATTTGTCACCGATGTGTAGAAACCCAGCCCTGTGAGCCTACAGAAACAAATGCACAGACAAAGGGATTTTGTGGTACTGCCCGGGTACAGGAAAGCAGTCACTATGTACAACTGAAACACCGGCAGTGGAAGATGGAAATCTGGAAATAAGAAAATGTCAAAAATTGTGGCTCAGTTTTAATTGCAGTGACTTGTTTACAAGATATCAGCATTTCAAAATGACTCCTTTGTATTAGGTGAGATGTAGATAGCAGTCTGCCTGCAGGATGAGGCCTCCCCCTTCTTTTGGTTTTGGGAAAGATTACATTGATAGTTTATCTGTGTCCCATTAAAATTGTTTTTGGTCGAATCTTGGACATTCTCCTAAATCAGAATAAATTTCAATAGGCAGCCACATTAAGCCAACCCGACCACTGAAAAGGGCGTAATTCCAAAAGAGAAGAATGTTTTTCTCCTGCTTTTCCTGATCCTGAACACTAATGCTGCTTATAAACAGCTCTGAGACCTATAAAATGGCAAATCCTATGTAGTGATTTGTAACACAACTGTGCTGAGACATCTTACGTCATCAGATGTTTATGTGCACTTACATACATGCACGCTTACTTGTGACTATCTTTTCAGATAAGGTCTTCCTGTTTATTTTTACTTTATAACTAAATACTTTCAGATGTTTTTATGACATGGAGCTGGAGTTCACAGGGCAGTGAAATGCAGAGCAGTAGCTGATGAAAGGCATTTCCATCCTATATCTGTGTTGTTCCCTACCAATGTGAGCCCACGCTCTGAAGCCTGAAGTGCTGGGGCAACATCTCCCCCCAAATTAAAAAACCATGTTGCTGTTTAGTTGTATGGGACACCAGATGTCTCTATGGAAGAGAGTTTTCCAGTGAGTAAGCACAACACTGAAACTCTGAGGTTCCCATGGGAGTCAGTGATGCGTAGCCGACTGGAATGAGAACCAACTTTTGAATAGGATGTCTTAGATGGAACTTATGACTAAATATGAATATATGAATACCTTTCCCTAAAAATAATAATCATCATCTGGTCTCAGGCCCAATCTTATTGCTTTTAGTCATTGCCAAGAAGTGAGATGTTTTGAGATCACATACTGGCCTTGAAAGAATGCCTTTGACATTTGTTGGATTTGGTTTGATCAGTGATCCTCTTAGTTATGAAAAAAGGAAGAAAGTTAAGAACTGGAATGTCAAAATCTCTGGGCAGCAAATGTAACAGAGGGGTTTTCTTAAATGTAGGCTGAAACCCGAAAATAAAGTTAGAGTCAATGTTCAACCCTCAGGGATTAAGTTAAACCATTCCTGTGCCATTTTGCTTCCAACAAGCGTGATTGACACCATCTTTCTGTTTATGTTCTTTAGCTGGGCTTCTGGGATGCTGATCTTAGAGAAACCACTTAAACCACATTTCTCATCCGCTTGGGTTCTAACCAGCTTCTAGGATTAAATGACAGGCTTATTTTCTACTAATTGCTCCTTTGCCTGTCGTGTAATTTTTCCTATATGCAGTACAAGTCCTCCAGCATTTGACTAGAATCCTGTTTTCCTTTGCTCTATTAACCTATCTGATGTATTTTCTAACCATTCATTGCTTCTGACTTGCCTATTTCTCTGTCTCTGTCTGGTCTCTGGTTTGATGGGTTTTCTTGCTCATTCAGTGTTTGGTCTTGTTAATGCATGTTTTCTTAAAACCCTCTTTATTATGTGATGTTTAAAATTATAATATTTTGAATATACTCTATAATATTTTTGCATTTGCTCTCCTTCACTTTTACCTTTTCCATTTGTAGATAACTTTCTTTTTCTTGGTTCAGTATCTACAGTTTAGTACATGTTCTGTTCCCTAGGGTGTTCTGTGTTCCTCTTGTCCATGCTCTTGATTTTGATCTTTTCATGCAGCCATTCTATTTTTGCCCTTACTGATAATTTTTTAACAAAGATTCTTGGTCCTTCTGTCACTAACCTTTTCAGACTCCATTGTATTTAAGGGACCATTATTCTTTTGGTGCATTATAATTAACATGATGACCTAGTTCTTTATTTTGCAGCCTCGAGAGAGATACTGCTCATCATGAAACAGCAAAACCAGCAAAAAAATATCTGATAGTATATATTGCAATACAAAGGTGGAATATCAGAAAGATCCTCATTTTGGTCATGGTTGCATAGCAGCATTTAGCCTTTTATGGTCTTCTGCCTATGTATGAACTAATAGGTTTAGTTTGATATTTCTTCATTTTCTCAATGGTAAAGATATGGAAACCTTAGAAGAAAAGGCCTTCCCAGATTTTGTGGTAGGAAGTGAATAAAGAGTGTTTTTATTAATCGTCATCTGGCACATGCTGTTATCTTTCTCCCTGTGCCTTTGCCATGGACGGTGGTGGTGTTGTCTGGCAAACCCACACAGACAAGAGTATTCCTCTGGCTAAAGCGTGAAAACCTTGGGCTGTTGGCAATGAAAGTCCTTGGTGAAGATGAAGGCACAGTTTTGCTGGCCTAAATTCTGCTTCGTTTCAGAAGTCAAAACCTGCAATCCTGCAGGTCAACTGACAGGTGATTGCTGTTCTTTCACAAGAAGGTTGCATTATGATAATCCCCCCTTTGCTGGAGTTGTAGGCAAAAGATTAGGAACTAACTGCAGAGCAAATCTGTAAACAAAGGAATGGTTCAAGATTCACATCAGAGCAGGTAAGGAAAAGAAATTTCCTGTTTCCCCAGATCTCAGAAGTAACTTTGCCCTGCTTGAGATTGGTGTTATGCCATTTCTTAGTCTTAAAACTGAATTATATTAGGTTCCTTCCCTCGTTTTGCTTTGGGCTTTCCATTTTTCACATCCTTAGTTTGAAATATTTTTCTAATATATTCATATTTATTTCCAGGCATCCAGCCTACTTTTATTCTGGCCTTTGCATCTTTTTTTCCTTGTCTGTTTTAGTCCAACATAAACGATTCCCTTTCAGCACACACAGTACCCTGCTATTTATTTGAGACTGAAAGAAGGCAAGAAAGTAGTTTTCTCATTCAACTTCTAAGATGTCTCCAATTTTGTGGCATGTTTTGGCCAGTGCCTAGGTAAAGCCCAGTCATGGTCATCAGTAAAATAAATTAGTGTGTGTGGCTAATAGAACATGTCTACAGATTCAAACACTTCAGTTTAATCATAATCGTATTTTAGGAGTTACATGTGAGCAGATTTTTACATACTATTTAATTATATTTGCAAACAAGAGATGCAAAGCTTCATTTAAATAGTTTTACAATCAACTTTTACATTGACTAAATTTGTTATTCTAGGTATGGGGCCAGCCTGAGTCTTTGGAAATCACCAACACAAAAGAATGCCAAAGCAAGAGAGAAAGAGGGCTGTCTTGATGTTCTTTGTTTACAAAAAAGAAAGGCACATTGTTGTTTGTTAGAAATGCATCTCTCAATTTTCATGGTGAATCTAAGTTTTACAGCCAGATATTGTATATTTTCCTGTTTGTGTTAGGTTTTGGGCTTGGAGATTTTATTTGTGCTTAAAATGTATATAGATGGTTTGTACATTAGGGCAAATTAGCTGCTCTTTGAAGTGCGAGCAACCACACTAAAGCCAGTGGGTTTCTCAGACTTAAGTCAAGAAAGGTATTAGCTCTGTTTTGATATATCATCCATGACAGTGGGGTCCTGGCCATGACTATGGTTCTGAGGCTCTGTAATAAAACACAAATATAATAGTTAGTAATGCTTTGGCTCCTTGGGTGGAACATCTGTCTGACCTGCCCTGTAACCAAATTCAGCTTTCTTCTTTAAATAATACTGAGATTGGAATTTTGTCCGTATTTGCCATGAAAATACGTTTTACCCACATATTTTCTTCAGTGATCTAAAGCCTTTAGTACCAAGAAATGATTCTATCTATTTTCAGAGCTCTCTTTATTGTGGTATGTGAAAAGAAGAGTGCTATAAAAAGTTTCCAAGGTCCAATCACTCTTCAGGCTAGACTTTCAAGGTAGGTGTTTAGGCATCAGTTCATCTGCAGGGATTCATACAGTGTAAGATGGGTATGCCAGCTCTGTCTGGATTGTTTTAGGGGGATTTTGGCATCTGAGCTGTGATCTGAGCCCACACAGAATTATGGCTGAGTAGTAATACAGTGGGAAATACTGAAGAAAAGAAATTATGTTTATATTCTGCCCCTGTCTGTGCCATCTTAACCAAGATGTTGGAAAATTGCTCTCCTACATGCAGGGTACTTCATAAGTGAGTGAGTTACTTTTGGGATTTGGCTGAAAAAAGAGGCTGTCTAGACTTGCAGGTGAAAAAACTTGCTTGGCAGGTAGGAGACCCAGAGGATTCAAAGTGTGGTGACACTCAAGACAGCACCCCGGTCCCAAAGCCAGTTCCCAACCCTTCTCTGGCACACCAGAAACAGTGATGATGCTCTCATCTCTCCCCTTCTAGAGCACTCCTCTTTATGGAAATGGGCCTGTGTCCACAAGGCAGAACAGGTATCTGGCAGGTCCCTATCCCACAAATTTTATCATTAGCTGGAGGGAGCAGGAAATTAAACTAATTTAATGAAAGGTTCAACAGCTTCAACTGACAGAAATGGTAGCACCTTCTCTCAGCTCCCTGAGCTCCTCTGCCTTGGTAGCATGTTCTTTGGCCCTGTGATCAGTGTGTTTGTGAAGGACTGAGATGTGGGTTTAGCTGCTAGATCCAGATATCTCATAGTTCCAATAAAAGATTTAAAATGTAGCCTCCCTTCTACACCTTTTTTGCTGGTGAGCTCTGGGACCACTGACAGCCCTGGCTCAGCATGAGGCTGTCATGAGAGTACTGGTTGTGACACTCTTGCATTACCTCATCACAAAGCAATGCCAGAACTGAGGCAGTTGTGGAGACACTCAAGGACAAAACTTGAAATGCCCAATGTATCCTGGCGTCAAAGAAAGAGGTAAATAGGTATCTACCAGAACCAGGAAGAGCTGTGCTGGATGGACAATTTTAGCCTGAGTACATAAGTCAGGTCATAGGTCTCCTCCTGAAGTTCTTCTGGTTCTATGTTGATTTTTTTCTGTAGGACCTCAAGCCTGGCTCACAGGCTTCTTACTACCCTTGGAAATCTGTCAATGGGTACATCCTATGAGTTCCTAACTGTAAGATTCCTACTAGAGGGATATTTAAATTTTGGAGATGTTTTATGAATCCTGTCAAATTTCTCCATGCTTCTCCTCCATCCCACCTCTTATATTGTTAGGTAAAGCATCTTTTATATCTGAGGAACTCAAAATACATTTTGCATCTTTCTTATGTTAAAATTCCTTCTCTAGACTCCACTAGAGCTGTTCAAAAGTACTGAGAGTGCCTGTAGGACAGCTTTTCCCCATTTTAATATGTTTAACAGACCAAAGGTTTTAGCTGTTGTGTCAGTTTGCTGCGCCAATGACTTTAACATTTTTAGCTCCCAGTATGAAGAATGTGAATGACTGAAGATGCTTAAGAAAGCTCCTAGACTCTATTCGGCTTGAGCACTGAAGACTGAATTTCCTATTACAATACCTTGTCTGAGGAGCAAGATGAATTTGATTTATCTGTATGTGCCTTCCCTACACCTTTTCCCCAACAGGTTGACAAAAACTGAAAGGGGTCATGACTGGGAATCTAAGGGGGAGTGTACAGGTACATCAGTTTATGCCGTCATAGGACAGTAACAATTGTCACATGCTCCTGCTTCCATTCCCCCCTTCTTTCTCTTTCTCCCACAACAACTGTATGCTGAATGTCAATCTTTTAGAAAGATAATCTTTTTTTTTGTACTGTTGAGCATAATACAACTGAATATCCCTCTGGGCATGGGTCTTGGAGCAAAGCCACCGTCTAGTCCTCACTAGTACAGCCAAATTCTTTGTCTGTCTGTTTGTTTGAAAAGCATTTGCTACAGTTATGTCATGAAGGTTTGCATAAACTATTCATCAACTGACAGCAACATAAACAGGCTTAATGAACTATTAGAAGAGTGAGGGGAAACATGAAGGTGGGAGAAAGGTAGACCTTTAATGCTGCAGGTGCATTTAGTTTCTTTCTTAAAACAACCTGAAAATGGAACTCCTCAACTCTTAAGCTAGCAGAGAAGAGCAATTCATAGCATCATAGGATGTTGCAGCTGTGAGGGGACCTCAGTAGGTCTCCACTTCCTGATCAGCTGTAGGGTCAGCTACAAAGTTCTGAAGGGTAATGGAAATAGGGTCTAAGAAAATAATTGAGCTGAACTTAGACATTCAGATAAAAGGATAAAATCTCAGGAAAAAAAATGCAGGGGTGTAAATATGGCAAGCTATGAGAAAGTTATTAATGTATTGAAAAAAAGGAGAGTAATGGCTTGCAAAGATCTTGATCCAAGGTCTGTTACAGTCTGCTGAAAGATTTGCAGCAGTCAATGAGTTAGGGATCAGGCTCTCAGATTGATAGTTTGTGGAAAGATTAAAGAGTGACTTGAAATGCAGTTAGGCAGTGAGAATGCATTGGCAGGTTTTCAGCAGCATTACTGCTGTTGGGGAGAGTTTGATTTTGGTTCCCATCACATGCATGTGGAAGGGCACAAAGCAGAGGTCTCTCTCCTGTCGAGGAGGGAAAGAGCCCTGAAGCTCTGTGTCTCTTCAGCCACTCTCAATTCACACTGTGAATATCAGTCACTCTCTTCTGGGGAGTCCAGCAATTCTTTGAATTTCACAAGGCTGGCCCATCCCTCCAGCCTGTCTAGCTCCCCCTGGCTGGTAGCCCTGCCCTTGAGCATATTTACTGGTCCCCCAGTTTGGTGTTGTGATGACCCATCTCTGAAGGTGAGGGTAACTGATATTCTTGTTAATACATCCCTTGGGGCAGATTAGAGTGAAATGACACTGAATGACCTGTGTTTGTATATACCGGTCAAAGCGATGGTCGCAGTCTTGGTATGTCAGGGACGGGGGAAGCCCTCAAAATGTAAAGTTCAATGGGTTAATCTACACACAGGTTTGGCTGGGAACACCCAAGTACCTTCCCTGGTAGACTCTTCAGAGATGCGGTGATGTCACTCACCTATTCCTTGAATATTTTGAAGTCTGCTCTCTTATGCTCTACTATCTCTTTGCTCTCTCCTCTCCTCTCTGGATCTCAAAGCCCATTGTTTCACAGTCACTGCAGCCAACATTGAAACTCATTATCACATTCCCAATCAGCTCTACCGTATTAGTGAATAGTAGATCCAACCGTGCTTCAGCCTTAGCTGCCCGTCGTATGCCGGAGCCAAGTTGTCCTTTTCCACAAATCCTCTTGACTTTCTGTGTCCCACCACAATCTTCCTTCCAGCAGTTGTCAAGGTTAAAGTCTGCCTTGAGGTCCAGGGTTTGTAAATCAGATATTTCTGTACAATTTAGTTACTACTATGGTATAAATGCAATGCTGAATCTAGTGCAGATTATTTCAGCTATAAAATTATAAAAAATAAATATTAGGGTCATACAATCATCGCATAGTTCAAGTGCAAAGGGACTTCAGGAAGACCACTTCTGTCTCAAATCAAAGGCATCTATGAGATCAGACCAGATTGCTCAGGCCTTAATCCATACGGGTTCAGAAAATCTCCAAGGTTGGAGACTGCACAGTCTCTCTGGGTGATCTGTTCCCATGGTTGACTGTCCTGACCTTCTTATGTTTAACAGTAAGTAAGCACAAAAAAAAAAAAAAAAAAAAAAAAAAAAAAAAAAAAAAAAGAGTTAATTTTGTGGATGACAATTTAATATGTCCACTAGCAAATGTTCATAAATCTTCTCTTTATAACACAGACATCGTGAAAAAACCATAAACTATTCCATGAGATAGCTGTTGAAAGAGAAATACAACTGTCTTCAATAAATCAGTCTTCATTTTAAGAAGTCATCAGAAGAATCTTAGTGTGTCAGCAGCTTCTCTTCAGAGGCTCCCTCAATCTGGTCTGTAGTGAGTATTACCATTGCAATGCTGCACAGTATAGTAAGTATTAAAAAAGTTATGGGTTCAGCCTTATTTTGCTTTTATGGTTTGAGGTTATGCTGCCACAGACTGATGGAGGCATGGCATAGTATGTAAAATAGAGCATTACCACATCTGCAGTGGTATCAAAGGCGTATGTCTTACAGTATCACCACAGAAATTTCATAAACTAGCAGGATGATATTGTGTTGCCATCATATTAGTACCAGTTGTACTCTGACATAATTTTAAACCCTTCTTTTCCCACCAGTATTTTGAGTCTGGTATTCATACACCAATTTGGGACATACTTTGGTAATGATGTAAATGTAGGAAGACCATAACAGCGATGATTCATGCAAAACCCCCTTTTTTTTTTTTTTTTTGATTTCCAGACAACTTTTGGCAAAACTTCCAAACCCAAATACCAATATAACATAAATATAGAGGATAATTTTCTATTCCTAGAGGCAAATGTACTTGCAAAGGGGCTTTATTTTAGCACTTTAAGGACTGCCAGAACACAGTCCTGGGGTCATAGTCACTTGGAAAGCAAAGCAATGTCCATTTGCAGTTATGACTATTTGTGTTAGCTCCTTTCCCGCACACATAGATGTTTTTGTTCCTAACAATGGCCATCACCTGCAAGAAAGGTATGCCTTCCTAACAACAAATAAGATCCAAAGGGAGAGCTCACACTGAAATGAATGAAAGTGCTCAGTGAAAGAAGGGAAAACCCTCTTTGTAACGAGCCTCTCCCTTGAGATGGGAGAGATTGTTCAAACCTGAGGGAAAAACTGAACAGCTTGTTCCTCTGACTGAGGAATTCTGCTCCTTTTGTGGGCAATATATAAGTGCCTTCCCTGGACTGGTTTGCACACATGGCTTAACATTGTGCCACTGAAACTCAATCAGACAGTTCTGACCTGTTCATGAAGATGTGCTGTAGCAGAGGAGCTTTCAAAAGGACTTTAATTCTCTTTGTTTCCTAAGTGTTTCAGGCTGGCACTACCTCTGGTCCTGAGCTCAGCTTTTGGGAAGATATTGCATGTTAAACCCAACAGATGCTGTGCCAGATGCTTTTCCTTAGACAATGTGAACCTGACTGAAGCTATGCCATTTCCTTGGTGCTCCAAAGAAATCAGTGACTACAACCTGCACCAATGTAACCAAAGGTAAGAGACCTTCAATCAAGAGCTTCAAGCTGTCTCTGTCTCAGTCCCATAGCTGCTTTTTTCAATGGATATAAATCAGATATGCAGTGGGCAAAGCAGCCAGGATATTAAGGTTCCTTCTATCAAAAATTAATCAACACACTGACTACCAACTATCAGATGTAATCTTTTCCATAAAATTTTTTTTGTATATTGGCTCATATAGGATTAATTCTTATTTAGAATATCGCAAATAGCTTGTGACCGTGAACTTGGAACTGAGCACAGATCCAGGCCCTGCTCACCAAGACACAATCTGCTGTTTATTTAAGTTACTTCAAAAACAAATGCTTCTTCCATGATGCATTCAGTACATGATATGATTAACATAAGTAAAATAAATCAGTTAATAAATTTGCAAATACCATCAGGACATGCCTATGTAAAAAATTCATGGGTACACAGTCCATTGCCATAAATGGATTTATTCAGTTTCCCTCTGTTCCTCCTCTTGTTTATTGGTGGCACCTGGCACATCCTATACAACACAGGTCTACCTTGTCACCTGTGAAAAAGCACTGAACTACTGAACCACTAATGACCCCCTATACTTCCAGTGAGGTGATTGCATTTTGCCTTCATCAGCCTTCAGTAGGAGCATTGCCTCTTGCAAGGACCCCAAAAGCAAGAGGCAGCCTCCTCTAGAGGGCTATTTGGCTTTTAGGGAACCTGAGTCGTTGCCTGATGTAGATACAAAAATGCTGCTAGCAAGGATTTTCTTGCTATTTTCTAAGTCCGTGAGAGACTTTTCTCTCACACAGAAGAGGTAGCAGAGTTATGTAAACAAACAAACACCTGCAACCTTGAAAAGTCTTGTTCATGGTATAGTAGAAAAATATTTTGACAATGGATGTTTTAGGATTTTAGCCAATCACCCCAAGGGGTGGCTGATCCTTTGTCCAATTAGACTATGAAGAAAAAAGTCTATAAAAGAGTTTGTAAAATAATTAAATAAATCAATCTTGCTGCACAATTCCTGCCTGCTGTATCTCCTCTCCTCCTCCTCCCTATGGCTGCAGGACACGGTGATATATCCTAGGGCCCAGGCCTGGGGTAATAGCCTGACACCCCTCATTTTTCTTTGACCATTTTTAAAGGGAGTCTGTATTGACGGTCTCCTAATTTAGGATCCTTTGGTTAGATGAAATAAACTCGGGCCCTTGACAGGACTTGAGTATGTAACTCTTTGAGGGTTTCAGCCTAATCTCTTTGTATAAGGATCAGAGTCAAATCTTGCCTATTTGGTTTTTAATGCCTGACAAATTTTTGAATTCTATTTAAAAATATTAATCTCTGATAATGACTTGTTTATAGAAATTATTACTTGCTTCTAGTTGTCTTTTAACAGAGCTAGAGATAAGGACATAACTGGACGATAATATCTTTGTATTACGATCTTGTCTTTTACTGGGTTTTTAAAAGCCAAGAAAACTGGAAAGTCTGATGTTACATTTTAATTTGAACTGCATGTATTAATGGAATTAGGTATAAATCAAAGTTTAACATCTTGAATGTATTACCATTTTTGCATTCCTTTTTATTTACCTAAGAGCCTTTTTGGCTAGCCATGTAGGACTGAAATGTTGAATTAAGAATTACACAAAGACCTGGAGTATGGTACATGATTGCCCATTATCAGATAGGAAAACCAAATCCACAGAAAGAGTAGAATTTTTGCAGAGATGTTTGTCTTCACAGAAGTGCCTGTTTTGACCTGCTGGTATGGCAGATAACCATTCATTTAAAATAATAGATAGATGAAATAGGTTCTGTTTAATCTTTCCCTAACGTCTAAACCAGCTGTTGCTATGGGAAATGTATTTCCCATGCAACTCTCCTGAATATTACATGGTGATCCTAATCCTCGCCATATGCGCACACTGAAAAAAGAGCAAGGTGACGGTTTTGTGGTGAGTCCTTCCCTTCTGGCCTCTGCTGTATTTGATCCGCACAGCCTGTAAACATACTGCTTATTTCCACAGCATTTCACTCTATAGAACATGATGCATCTTTTAAAGCGTCACTGTCTTGCTGTCTCATGCATATTTCAAATTATTTGAAATTACTAGATGAAAAGAAAAGCGAGTTAAATACCAGCACCCACTTGGTTAAGCTGTCACACTATTGTACAGTTTCTGCTGAAATGCCAGCCAAATTTCCCAGGTGTGGTTTCCACATCTCTCACATAACATCAAAATAAAATCTCTGCATTAAAATAATGCATATAAATATACTGGTGGTTATTAGGGAAAAAAAACCCAAACCCACACATGTTATAAGTTCATCCAAAAGAAACTATATTAAAGATCCGGTATGAGACAGAATTTTGGATGAGATCTAAGCAACTTTTCATCAGCATGGTTCTCTGAAGAGAAACACTTTCCAGTATTGCTCCTCTTTATAAATGAGCTAACCTCAGACGTTACCAAGCACCCAAACAACTGGGCTGTTTCAGACTTGCAATACATTAATAAATGATGTTTATGAAATATATTGCAGTTATTTTTCCAGGTCTATGCAAAGCCCAATAAAGAAGAAAAAAAGAAAAAAAGAAAGAGAAACCTGAAAGAAGTCTCTAAGGTCTTTTTTCTTTGTGGGGCTAAGGACATACAAGCCTAATGCAGGAACTATGTTGAAAGATGACTGCAGGCAATCTGTGCTGTTGGTACTAGTGAAAGGGCAGATATTCTCAGAATGAGCCCACTGGCTGCCTGAACTGGCAGCTTTGAGTTTGTTTATTTGTTTGTTGTGGATGTTTTTTGAACAGTAGCTCAGCAGAAGCTTGCTAAATGCAAGTATAATTAGAAAGGTCTGAAAATCCTTCACTGAGTAAGTAGATCCAGAGGAGCAGATGGTGCACCTCTTTGATGGTCTCCTGTCAGAGAGGGTGATACAAATCCTCACCATGCTTTGCTCAAGGTCTCATCATGCAGCTTTGAGGAAGATTTCAGATTAGGTTTACTGAATGGGATTGTTTGTGTATGGTAACATCAAAATGTTGTCACACCTCAGTTAATTACTGCAATAGAGCCTTTGTGGCAGAAATTGAGTATGAATACACAGACAAAACGAACAGCAGAACACAGGTATGTGTGCATGGACACCTACCCTTCAGTGCTGCCTGTGGTTTTCTGTCTTGCTCAGAGACAAATTTCTTGTGTGTGCTGTAGCATACTGCCCTCAGTGCCCACATGCCCAAGTGTCTGGGGACAGAAAAGTCCCAGGAGCAGGTATGGCTGCAGGTTGAATTCACACATTTCTGATGACTTCTGAGTGCCTCGGAGCTTGCTTGTTGCTCTCACAGCCTCATGTGGGTCTGTGTACCTTGCAATAAGGTCTGCAGAAACCTTATTGCAGATTTCTCTGGAGATGCCTTGGTATGTTGTTGTGTTCTAAGAAGTTCTGGTATTGCTCTGACAAGCTCGAAGAGAGAATTTCAGAGCATCTTTTAAAGTGCTTTCAGGGGCCTTCTCTCGTTTGTCTTTCTCTTTCAGCCTAGCTACACAGAATGCCAACATTTTTGGTAGCTTTGGGCACTTCTTCAATGCCAACCTGGCAAAAATGAGAGCTTCCCAGGGATACCTCTAGCAGTACCACTGCTGTGAAGTAAAACATCAGTGTTCATCAAACACTTGTGCCAGTGGATACCCAGAACAGGAATTAAGAACATGTGAAAAAACACATCAAGCTGTTGGATTTGGAACAATGTGGGTTTCAAGAATATGGCTAACAGAGAGAACAGATCTTTGTGTCCTTGCACATGGCAGACATTTTGAGTATTGCGCTTTACTCTAATGATAATTTTGCAGATGATCAAAGAATGAAAGTTTTAAAAAGAAGAGATATTTTATCATCAATGATAATTGCATGTATGAGCAACAGGTATTTTGAAATTAACAATTTATATGAAGATCTTTGCCCTGCACTTGTTCAGGACTTTACCTGTGAAATCATTAAAAGAAGAAAGGTTCTAGACTGAGGAATACCTAAAAGAACACTTAATATAAATTCTTTGGTGGTGTTCACTGGCCAGGAAACAACCCACTCGGTATGCAAGAGGTATAGGGAGAAGAGAAGCAGTGCAAGACAGCAGTCATCTGTAATCTTGTAAGACAGCAAACACATCACAGGTGACAATTTGTCAATAAACCCAAAGGCAAATAGTAGGTAAAGGAAAAAACACCCTGAGGCTATTGCAATATCAGAAAATAGAGGGCTGGAGCATACGTAGCTTAAAGAAATGCAGTTTGTGTAAAACAGGAAGGTAGAAAACAAATGCCTAAACCAAGGCATGTGCCCTTTCAGTTCTGTTCCTCCCTTTGATAGAGATATCAGGCTAAATCAAGCCCTGGTGTAACTGCAGCAAAATCAGTGGAACTACACTGAAGATAAATTGCTGTCATAGGTCATCAAAATCAGTGACAATTTTGTGTGGTCATGCCAGAAATTAATCTGGCCCATTACAACAACAATTTTTTTCACACCCAATGCTAAATTTAATTTCTGTTTTCTAGACAACAAAATAAGCTTGAGCTTTGCTGTGTAATGAGATGCCTGTGTCCTGGGAAACGTTACTTCAACCATTAGTACATCAGGTCCATGGATGGGAGAGTACAGAATCCCTGGTCTGCCATCCACTTTTCCTTCACGTGTGCCTGGCTCCATACTACCCTACTGTGTGCACTGAAGGGAAGGGCTTTTGCAGTGCATGGAGGCAGAAAGGTGTAAGACAAGGAAATAATCCATCCTGTACTTGGCCTCATAACCTGCTCTTGCTGAGTGCAAATGCATACACACCCAGCACTTGGTGCAGCCCTAGGGTGGTCAAAGAACATTTCTACTCCTCAGCATAATAGCACTGTAGACTGTGAGTCGACTTCCAGGTGTAACACCCACTTGTCTCACTGTGCCACCCCAAATAATCATATTAATGATTGAGTTTTCAGGCTTGCAAGCTCCACTGTAACTGCTGTGACTCCAAAGGGAGTCGTCTGCCTCAAAGCAGGGAGGGAATGATTTTCGTTTATGGTAGTAAAGGGGCAAGGGGGTGTTGAGCACTCAGCCAGTGATGGCTGGGCATCTGATTTCCATTTACAGATCTGAAAACTGCCTTTACCTAGTGCCTATCCCTTGGGTTGCACAGTACTGTCACAGTGCTCGTGCTGTCTACTTTACTAGTAACTTTTAGAAATGAGCATTATCTTGGCACCACAATAAAATGATTTGGCCTTTGTGTTTTACCAAAAATTGTAGCAGAGACAAACTGAGATTATTTAGGTATCTGATTCTTTGTGTGCATATATAAGATTCCAGGTTCAGCTAATTAATTCTGTTTCTATTAAAAACTCTGTGTTAGTTTGAAAGGCTGCATTTACATTCCAGATAGAGTGAAGATTTTTTTTCCTAGCATAAATCTCACCATTAATCAGAGCTGGATGCAATTTACACCACCTTCAAAGAGCCTGTAAAAAGATAACGAAAAAATGTTAATCAAATGGCAAAATCCACAGAGAAAAATTTGACTCAGAAATAAATGATTCCAGCATGTCTGTCTTCTGTGGCACTGCCAATGTAAATCTATGCAGTAGGCCACCACAGTGGAGTCCACAGGGGCTAAGTTTGAGGTTTGCTTTATACGTGTTTTTTTTTAAAAGCCTGGCTATCTACTTGCACAGTGTTCTGGGGTAACTGAAAAACGTGCTTTTAACACAGTATATGCAAAATAAGTCAGGGTTTTTTGCTGTGCAAAGTGAAGTAATCCACAGACCTTCACTAATTTACCCTATTGTGTGGATCTTCAAGATTTCATTATGATCTTTGTTTGTCATGCCCATTCTTCACTTGCTCAACAACCAGTTTTCACAGTGCTTAAGTTAATGAAAGCATAATTTATAGGTCAAGATCTATAAGAACAGATGAGTTTTACAGGATATTAATTATTGTAGGATTAGATAGACATATCTTTCAAAAATTCTACATACGTTTTAAATTATATGGACACAAAATCTAGAGTAAAATAAAATAAAATAACCCATGCGTTTCTTTTCTTTAGTAATTTGAGTTTCAACCCACATTCTGTAACCTTCAACAATGGGCAATCTGGACTGCTTCAGGTTCTCATTTTTAAGGCAGATTTCCTGTAGGAATCTGTGATATTTAAACATTGAAATGCAAACCAATTGAGACAACAATCATTAAAAAAAAAAGGAAATCATTCTGTTTAATAAACAGCCAAAGCTTTTTTTTTGTGCATCCAGGTTTTGCAGAAAACCTATGGACCTAAAGCAGCTGTCAGCCATCCTTGTCCTTGCAGACCTGGAGCTGGCTGTGTTGTGGCATCTATGGAAGCATGCAGGGCATGCTCCAACCTCAAACCTTCTCCTCCCCCTGTGTATCCTTGCTGACCCATATTTTTGGTAGTCATGTGTGTTCAAGCTTTAGATGAATAGTTCGAAAAGCTGAACACAGTATATAACAAAAGAGCACTCTGCTTATTTGATGGTACTGCAACATCTGGAATATTACATGGTATGTTCTCTGATGTCATTACCCCACTGACTTTTGGAAATTAACATGATGACAAGTAGGTGATAGTATTTGCAGATGGGTACATTTTATTTACCTGGGAGTGGTGAGATTTGTATGCATACAGGCTGTAATCTCAGCATGTTGTCTTCTGTTTTCTTCCTAGTTAGAAAGCATGGAGTGTTGCCATTAAAGCTCATGTATTTAATAACTGGAAGCATCAAACCACCCAAAATAAGCTGCAAAATCAGCACTTCTGGATTTTTTTTTATATACCACCAGAAGAAAACTGTGCATGCTATGAAGATGAAACAAAATTTCCCCGTTATGTGTATCATATATGGCAATGACATTAGATCAAAAAAGTAAAAATATGATGGTCTTGTATTGAAAATTATTTTAATAGCTTGTTTGAAATGAGTGAAATAAGTTTTAAAAAGCCTATGTGAACTTTAAAATACAATTTTAGGTACTTTTGTGACAATAAAAATAGCATCCATCAGATGCTGGAAAACTGGTGAAAAAAGTGGTTAATTACATAGTTTGTACCTGTTTTGATGTTAATTTTGCAAATTCCTTTTTGGGTGAAGATGGCCCTGGAGAGTGCAAGGTTTGCAACTCACACTTCCTAGTAGAGAAACTAAAATGTAAGAAATTATATCTGAAAGCAAATGTTTTGAAGAGTCTCAAAATCATTTACACAGTTTGGAGGTCTTTCTTTCCTGTATGATACAGCACCAGCAGCTGTGATTTTCTCCATCTCCCGTGAATGCCCAGGAAATGACTGCCATGGTCTGTATGATGGAGCCAAAGCAGCAGCTGAGCACAGGGGCAGCACCCATCCTACAAATTGGTTTCAACCTTCCTGCAAGATGTGATCTCATGCAACCCAGATACCCAGAGAGGCAGATGATCTCTAACAAAACATGGTGTTTGCCATTGGGAGCTGAAAATCCCATCTGGAAGAGGGCAGAAAAGGAACACCAGACTTTCCTATTCTGCAGTATGAGGTTTTGGGTCTTTTTTCTGCTCTTTCATGCACATTTTTCTAATCTGAATTCAAGCCTGATGTCATCTGCCTTCCCTTTCTCAGTGCATATGTAGGTTTTCACACATGCTCATCACTTCAAGGACAAATCTTAAACAGCAGGGAATGGGTCCAAATGACTCATACATTTTGGCAAAGATGATTTATCATCAGGATCAAAGCAAGTCTCTGCTTCAAGATGTTTTCCTTGGTGGTTCCCCAGCTTCCTGGGAATTTGTTTCTCCTCTCCTTGTTTCTGGTGAGGCAGATCCTTTCCTGTTTCTGTGGCATATTGGTTTCCTTGTTGCAGTTGCTCTGGCTATGGTGTGAAGGCCGGGATCTTGATGGACCTGCTCTGCCACTGGAGTTTCCTTCGTCCTGTCTGGTATTTTCCTTTGCTTTCCCCTGGGTTTCTAAACTTTTCTTTTTTTTTTTTTTTTGTCTTCTGATATTATCATTAGCATCCTGGCTGTGTGCCATGCTAGAGTTCTGAGAGAAAGCATTGTCTTCTGCAGAGAGGTCCTGCCATCTCCTCATGCTTACATTGGTGTAAGACCTAGGAAATTCTGCCATGTATTTGCTGGGTGTAGGTACTTTTGGAGGAACAAGCACAGCAGTTAGGATGGCCAACCTCTTTAAATGTCTCCCAGTGTAGTAAATGGCTGGACCTTTTCCATGCACAGCTTCTTCAAAACTTACCCCTCTTTGATCTGTAGAGATATTTTTACATGATTTTTGATTACCTGTGCTGTGATGATGAGTAAAATTTCTTAGCTAGGACACAGTAACTCTGTGACAGGCAATGAGATCAGACTGGTTTGCAATTTATGTGGAGTCCTTTCTATCTTAGGTAGAAATAGAAATTCACTGTGCAGGAGAATGGACAACAGCCACTTTTACTGCAACCATCTCCCAGTAAGCTAGAGTTGCCACAGAGCTCACTGTGGGCCCTTTGAACAGTTTCTTCCAATAAAGATTAACACAGAAATATCCTGGGATATATTGATATCCCTCCTAAGAGGCAGACAGCACTGTGTCCCCCCATCATTCAGACCACCTGCTGGAATTTCTGTGCACATTTTCATTTTACTCACACAATAAAATGCCAGGGCAGAGTTTTTGGGCATGATTGTGGGGGAATATGTGTGCTGCAGATAGCAGCCTTGCATGAAATTGCTTGGCACTGGTAATGTTCTCTGCACAGACTGTTGAGATGCTCTTGAAAAGGTTCTTGAGGTCCAGTTCAAAATGCAATTAAATAAACTGTATGAGTCCAGGTTAAAATACTTCTGTGTTACTGTTTTCTCCCTCTCATGGTGCTTATCAAGGTTGGAGGGAGAGAACTGTCAGCCAGTACAGTTTGTGTAGGTACAGCAGATGCTGTTGAAAATGAAAGGATGGGAGAGCCACCACTAGAGTCAGTGAGAAAAGCCTATGACTTCATCATTCTTTTGAAACATGTTGAAGAATATTATCAAGCTATTCTATTTTCGTGTACCACCATGTTATATTTGACACTGAAGTAGAAGAACACAGTGTTTCACTTACCTCTGAGTAGTGATTTTGTGGCAAGCATACAAATCTGAATCTTGACACAGTACCCCTGATTATCTGGGTGCCACTGTCTATTGTGAAGTGTCCATATAATATTTCTATCTACCTATATAGGTTACTCTCAGAGGAATTAGTACAGCAGAGGTGATTAACTCTTCCAGCAGCTGTGTCACTGCTGAAAAAGAGAGCTATTTATCATGCTATTCATGTCTCTTAGAGCTTGGATAACTTTTCTCTGAGTATGTATGTTGCAGTGGGGATACTGTAACATGCATATCAAACAAGGAGTCCCGTGGAAAAGAAATATCTATGGACAGATTCTTGATAGCTGTTTCAGAGAGATGTTTATTTCTCCAGCCGCATGGCCGGGCTCTGCCGAGGAACTGCTCAATCACGGGACCCGAGGGTCCTTGCCCGTGCAGGGGAACACAAAACAACCAATGGGGAACGAGGCTGAGCAGGGGCTCGGGAAATCCCGTCTCTGTCCCAGGGCCCCTCTCCCAGGGCTACATGGCAGGGGGAGGAGATTCTGACATATGTAGAGATCTTGTAATTTAAATTTCCCAGTCAAGTCCAGCAGATGAATAGGGCATAATAGCCTGCAGTTTGGGGGGTGGAACCCAGTTGTGGATAACACTTTCTGTGCTGCTACTCAGGGAGCAAAAATAAAGTTCCTCCACTAAATAGAGTGGAGAAAGAAATATAGCTCCTCCAGACTTCAGGCATTGTAGCAGCCAAAACTGGGCTGCCTCTGCAAGAATACTCTCTGGTGGGACACAAGTGAATGTGTCTCTACTGAATCCAGTTCACAAATATTAAGAAACATTTTCATTCATTTGCAGAGGGAGAGATGGAGAAACATTGCTTTATTCACTCCATACAGCACAGTTACAGTGAAAACAGGTTACTCATCAGTCAGTTCCTCTTTCTCGTTCATCCTGTGGCTTGCTTATAACCCGCTGAAAAATATGTAACTTCCTTTACAGTATTTGATCTCCTTTTAAATCAAGAAAGAGGAATTTCAGTTACTGTATATAGGTCTCTTGATACAGGAATAAATACCAGAATTCTGTTGTCATTGTATTGGTTTCTTTCTATAATTTACTGTCTCCTTTTTATAGTGCAGTATTTAACTGACAAAGGAATACAAATGCTAGGTTCTTGTCTCCTGACTTTATCCTGGTCATTGCAGAAGCATTAATACATTTTGTGTCCCTGAAGACAAAAAATAAATTAATCATCAGCAATGCGCCAAAAGCAAGTGCCGTGTTCTTTAAAAGAGGAGAGAAATCTACAAAACCTGTTGTTTTTATGAAAATGTTAGAAGAATTTAAAGAAAGGTATCCAACTTACTGGTATCCTGAACACAGAGAATTAAGACTGCACAGCTAAAATAGATATTCCCTTCCACTCATATATCTATCTGGAAGGGCTCTGATTAAACACACAAAAACATTTACCCTGTAATGACACTAGGTAGCATTTTCTTCTGCTACTAATTTATTTTGTCATGTTCCATGGTATGAACAAATTAAATACCACACATGTCTTAAATGTCTCAAACAATTAGATTTATCTGTGTTTATTCTTGCTATCTATGTGCTCGTCTGTCAGACACTATCAGGTCAATGCTCCTGAGAAGCGTAATGGAGTGCGGGTACTATGAACCAGCCAAATCTTACAGAAATAGAGTTGAAGTGTCCCTTGAACTGTTACGGATTTTCAAGAGGGAAAACCAGCTTCTGAAACGAAGACAGTTTGTGAAGTTTTGCTGAGACTGCAAGGACACAAGCAGGTCAGAAAAGGCATTTGACACCTGGGATAAAATCCCATGCAAGTTTTTTCAGGCCTGGAAGGATACAGCTATGCTAGCCCTAGGAGTACACTGCCTGAGGCAGACTTCCAAACATGGTGTCAGTACGTGTTGCTAGCACTGAAATTTCTTTACCATCACACACAGGGCTAATCCATCCTGGAACTATCTTCCTGCTAATCCCCTGTTAGCCTGGCTTTTCAGCACAAAACAGAAAATGTGGCCCAGACACTGCAACTCATTCTCTGAGACAGACTGCGCATCATAAACTACCAAGGTAATAGCTGTGTTCTTACATAAAAGCACAGGTCTTTGTTTTGTTTTAGTTAAATCTAGCTCTGCGTGTGTCCTCGCCAGTGCCTGAGTCATGTTCCTGTGCCTCTGCAGAGACTACTGGCAAGCCCTGAGACATTCAGGCCTGTCACATCCAGATAGAAGTCTTGCTAGTACTTGAAAAATGCTGTCTTTGAAAACTGGAGTACATAATCAGCACATCACAGTCCCATTAAAAGAAAAATAACAATGGTGCAAATACATTGACTGAGTTGAGGTCCCTCAACTTTTCATCTGAGCCATCTTGAGCAAGATGCCCAGTGCAGCCAAAGCCTTTTCCTCTCTGTGAGTGCAACAAAACTTTCCTAACTTGAGGGATGAAAACCTCCAAACTTCAGGGTTTGGAAGATCACGTTATCCCTTGCTATGGGATTTTGGCTGATTGGCTTCTAAATTATTCTGCCCAACAAACGCTGTAACAGCCTGGTGTTACAGCAAATGTGTTTTATCTTGCTTTTATTGCAGCCAACAATGTGTCTTCAAAGGCCCCTGTGAGATTCTGGGAGGCTGTGTGTGTACAGGGGCACTTTCTGCGTTTACTCAGGCAACCTGGGCTTGGTCTAGCTCTGTCAGCACCACGAGCAGCTTCCTCTGGTGTGCCCCGCTGCATCCCCAGGGATGGGGGGGCACTGTGGCCCTATGGACACTCCCAGCAGGAGTTTTTGGGAGAGGACTGCAGGGAGTACTGTAGGATTGCCTCTGCCTCATAGCACAGGCACAGCTTGGAAGCACTATCCCTTGAAAGCTGAGCAGACATTGCACATTGCCATGTAGGACCAGAAGGTGTATTATCAGCATGTAGATGTTTGGGGTGGGCTGATCACTCAAAAAAAGGCAAGAGTTCCAGCAGGAAAAGTGCTGGACAGTCCTTCTGGTCCTGGCCCAAGGCCTACACCTGGGCCTGAGGCTGCTGTGCATGGGGCCGAGCACGCACCCTACAACTTCAGTGTCTGTGCACAACCTCCACAAGAAACTATTTTTATTCCTACAGCCAAGAGTGTTCCTCTAAAAGGTCAGTAAACACCAGCCATGGATCAGTGCCAGGAAAGTCAGGGGGCATCTAGATAAAATGAGACCGGTTTTGAACAAGATACTGTAGTTTACTGCTGTGTAACACCCCATGGTTGCCTACATACAGACAGCATGGGTGTCTGCCAGCTTCACACATGAGTCACTGCCAGCTCTGGAAATACAGACTGCTGCCTGGTGAGCTGCTCTGCTCACTCAGGCATCAGCCATGTCCCTGGGCAAAGGTAAAAATGAGCACAGGACAACAAGGAGCACAGCTGGAGAGTCAGAGAATCATGGATTTATAAAATGGATTGGGTTGGAAGGGACCTTAAAGGTCATCTGGTTCCAAGACCCCCACCATGGGCAGGGACACCTTTTACTAGACCAGGTTGCTCAAAGCCCCATCCAACCTGGCCTTGAATACTCACAGGAATGGGGCATCCACAGTTTCACTGGGCCACCTCTTCCAGTGCCTCACCACCCTCACAACAAAGAATTTCTGCCTAATATTTAATCTAAATATCTCCTTTCTCAGGAAATGAAAAATAGTGTGTGGTTGTGTTAACAGCAGAGGCAGGCATGAAACAAAAAGAGAGCTGGAAGCAACCAGAACACCTGGTATCTGTGTGAGAGAGAAAGAAAACAATCAGAGCAACATGCAAGTTGGAGGGAGACCAGTAACTGTAAATAGCGACTACCTTCTCCTTTTTGATTCCTGCTACGTTCAAGAAAACTAGAGTCTGTGCAATTTTTAATGGCACAGCATCCTAGAAGAAGTTGCTAGCATCAATTCATTAATGAAAATTAGATTTTCAGAACATCCTCACTGAGAGCTTTCCAAATCCCTTGACAACCATAGAGATCTAGGGTCTGGCTGTCAATATTTTTTTATATTAGGGAAGAAAAAAAGAGGTGATCTCATTATGCCAAGGAAGAGAGTATCAGTGGGTGGATACTTGGAAAAAAATGCTTCTAATACGAGCTTGAAAAATCAGTGAATTTGCAGAGTTAAATTGTTAGACTATGAAGATGAGGTTGCTTGGAACAGGGTGCTAGTTCCTTCAATATCCTGATGAAATGATATATTAAAGTAAAATTTTTCCTTTTTTAAGGCTTATCTCAACTTTCTTTATTTTCAGTAGTGCACTTGGATAATTTAAACCAAAAAGAAAGTAGAGAGTAGCAGCATAGTGAAGACTCAAAGTACCCCTTGGTTTACAAAAAGAGAAGAAAAGGTAAGACTTTCCATTGGACCTATTTTTCTACATTATTTATTTGTCTTGCTGTGTATATATACATGCTGCCTGTAAATTACACAGATAAGCAAATTTACTGTCCCAGAAAGCTTATATTGTAAGTGTGCTTCAGATAATCACCAGTGAGGAGCTGGACACAGGCAGCATTCCTGGGTTTAAAGAGAAATTTGAAGGCAAAGAAAGCATTTGAATAAAAGGAAGGGTGTTTTAAATGAACTGCAAAGCAGGCAAAGAAGAAGAGTTGCCAGTGAGAGAAAGCACTTTCTAAGGAAAGGAGTGAAAAAACACTGGACTCAAGACAAAAGAGCAGAGGGATGCCAGGGTTAGATCCTTGGTGGCAGAACAGAGGGGAAGACAGAACACCGTCGATTCAAGAGCAAAGGAAATTTGAAGGGCTCTGTAATGCTGCAGGTCCGGTGCCCTATATTTTGGCTGCAGTTAGTGCTGGTAGATGAGAAGGGGATAGAAGAATGTATTCAGGGAATAAAAGGAAAGGACGACTAAGGAGTGGATATGAATCCCAGGAAAGGATGTTTCAAGCTCAAGTTTTGATGTTTTCTGCTCCATTGTTTAATTGGCTGTTCCTTTCTGTCTATTGATCTAGCTAGCTAGCTATTTATCTATCTAATGAAGTTTTCATTTGCCACAGATTGTTCCACAGGTGTTGGCTTTTGGGTATTAGTGTTAGCTTTTGAGAAACATAAGCTTAACTTATGCAGAACTCTTGTTCAAGGCCTGCACATGATTCAAATTCTGCTTAAATCCCATTTTGAAGATGTCAATCCTTCACAAGTCTTAAATTCCTCAAGCCCAAGGGCCTGCTATTTGCCATTTGGTTTTGCTTTCTGTCTGGGTGCCACCTTAAGCCATAAAATGTGTTTAAACCTGTTCCCTGACCCACATCATATTTATAGGTATATTTGTGGGGTTCCCTGTTTCTGCTTCCAAAACTGCATTCCCACTGGTGTTCGCTAATTGTGCATAGACAGGGTGATAGTTTCCTCAACCTCAGTATCAGCGTGAATTTATCATGATTGCCTGCCCTATCTTTGCATGCTTTATTTTCTCACAGTCCAGTGCAGTTCTGGTGGCTGAGCACAGTGCAGTGGGGCCTGGCTGCTGGCTCGTGAGGGGAGGGCTGAGCTGAGAGACTGATCACAGTCACTTTTGTTTTAATCCTCTCACTGCCCTGTGCTTGATGCTGTGTGTTCTTGAAAATGAAGTCTGTGTTCAAATAGCAGCTCTCCAAACTGCCTGTTGTTAAAATTTCAGATGCAGACAGCAATTTGCATGTTAGATGTTTTCTGGTGACAGGCAATTTAGTATCAAAATGTTATGAAAGATGCTGCATACCTTTAGCCGTTAGCTGATTGACTAACATACCCAGATCATGAGCACTGGATAAATGCAAATTTTATAAACTGCTCTTACAGTCTATTTAATCTTGCCTTAAAACCCATAACTGCATGATGTGTACAGTTATTTTACTTTTAGCTATGGTTTCCAAGATAATGGTCTCTTGTTTTGAAACTCTAATTTTCTCTCTGCCTCTCCAGAATCTTTAATTCTCTTACGACTTGTGAGGTTTTGCAGTTTGGACAGTAATGAATTGGGTTACATTGCAGCCTTACCTCTTGCACTGGAATTGCATTACAAATCAGCAGGCTGTATCTGCTACTCCTCTGCAAGTGCCTTATGAATTGTCACAGTCCTGCTGTGAGTGCATCTAGGGTGACTGGAGAGAGATGTGTCCTCTTCAATTAATTTGTGAAAAAAACAGGTTCTTTAATGTAAGGTTTATGCTCCAGCCCAGAGTACAGCCACTGAAGAGAAGGAGAGACTTTAAAAGTAATTTACTAAATATGTTCATATCAAGTCTCATAAAGGGGTTTATTTCACTAGGAAACCCTTCTCTTCAGTAAAATGGGCTGCAATGCACTTGCCAAACCACTCATCCACTGGTAACAGGAATGAGCATGGAGTTAAATCAAAGAAACAGATGTGTCTGGGTAAGGCAGCTTTCCTTCTATATGTAAAAAAATAGGAGTGTGTTCATCAGTTTTGTAATTTTCTGATAGTGTTTTTTTTTGGCTCAGTGGCAAACAGCAGTCGGACAAAGCACTCCTCATACAGTACTTGTACCCTGATCCAGTGCAAGGCTCAGTTCCTTAGAGCACAACTGCATATCTGAACATCCAAGCTCCAGATTTTGTCCACTACTGGCTTATTTGAGGGTCAACAGAATCTCTTCTGTCTTGCTTGGATTATGCAAAGGGGCTTCCAGCAGTTCCAGAAAATATAAATCTGTGTAGCAGTACAGTGAGGAGACACACCACAGATAAGATTTAAAAGGATGAAGGATTCAGCCTTACCTGTTTCTGCTGTCACTGTTCCCCTTTTCCTGAAATCACTGTGCAGCTGGGATTTTTGAAATAACAAGAATAAAAAATTTGGATTGCTAAAATTGGAGGTACATCAAAGGAAACCTGCCTCACACATATTTTTATACAATGGCTGTCTTACTAAGATGTACAGCTCCCATTTCTGTTGTGTTTAATTCAGAATTGGTCAGACTGACTTCTGCATATGGAATCACAGAGCTTGCCCGTTGAATTCCTCTAAACGCTCCAAAACAAAGATACAGTAAATCACCTTTTCTTCTTTTCTTTGAGTATAAATCCAGCTGTTTTCTGCAGTACTGCTTTCTAAAAGGCTCAGTTTCCACCAAAAAAAAAAAAAAAAAAAAAGAGGAAAAAAAGTACAAATTTTTTTGATAGGAGTGTTGAATCAGGACATTCTAGCATTTTTTGTTTCCCATTCTGCACTAATAACAATTCCAACATGCCTCTCCCAAAAATCCTTAAGATGCATTCTCCCCTTAATTTTTGGACTATGAGGTTTAAGGAAAAGTTTTTCAGTTTGTTTTGGTTTTGTATGAAATGAAACTAACACTCTACCTACAATGTATTGCTCCAGACAGGATGTCAACATTTTATTAGCTTGGCTTTTCATAGATCCTCCTAGAAAGTCTAAATGCAAACAGGTGAATATTTCCTGAACATCACATGGAGTGCATGATAGTTATGATATGGCTCTGCTACACTGTATTTTTTGTATTATGAAATTTTGAGGAATAATCATCCTAAATGGAGATCTCTTCTTCCTCATGGGAGTTGATGGAACTTTTGAAATGAATAAGGATTTTTTGGATGAGTCACTAGTTCAGATCAACTTTTTGCAGATTATATGAAAGAAAATGAGAGATAGAGTCAAAAACCCCCTCACTTACCTCCAGCTGTCATTGGCCAGCAGCTAAGAACCAATTTTATTTCACACTACAGAATCTACAAAATATAAGATACCCTCCAGATATTCATTTTAACACCTCAGTAAATTAATTGCAGTCTTTTAGCCTATCCATGGAGCTGCAACATTCTTGTCTTTACAGATTTTCCATATAATCCAAACCCTTTTACTTCACAACATAAAATTTCTCTCCAGGACAGTAGTCCTATTCAGAACAAAGTGGTTGTTTTCAAGGTCTTCATGCATACCTAAAATTGTTAAATATACTTCCAATTTTCCAATCCAGTAGGCATGGGAGTGCTCCTCCTTGTCCTGCCTGTTAAATTTAGTTAGATGTTCTGAAAAGGGGAGCAGATTGTTCACCACTGGCAGGTAAAATCAGGAAATAAAAATATTGACTCAAGACCTTTGCAGGACAATTAAACAGCTAATGAAAGGCCTGAAGTTCCTGTAACCACAGTGAGCAGGAATGAAGGAAGATGTGCCTCAGTTTGGCACTTCTCTGGGTCCTACTTCTGACACTGAAATGCTTTGGCTGTGGAGATTATAAAGGAATTCTTGTGAAGCATCACGAGTAATGGGCAAATGCTTTCTGAAGCATCTCCCAACAAACCCAGACATTTTATTCCCTATTTTTATTCTTTCAGACAGGATGTTAACATTGCTTTACCTTTCCTTTGGACAAACAGGAGCAGCAAACCTGTGGCAAAGGTGAATGCCAAACAACGGAGGCAAAGCTGCTTCCATGACTGACAACCAAACTTTCCAAGGCAGACATGGAAAGAAGTCTAGATAGCAAGAGCAGGAGTAGTGTCTCCCAATATGTCCTCACTCTTTTGCCACACCAGACAAAATAAGCCAGTTTGGTGCTGAAATCCTGGTAGGTCCCATGTACTGTGATTGGGAGTGGGAGAAGAAGATTCACAGAGTCCCTCTGGGCTGCTTTGGGGCCAGCACATGCAGAGGCTGTGCCTACATGTGCCTGCTATCAGCAGGGAATTGCAAGGGGGAGGGGGCCTCTGTCCTGCTTGTGAGCAGCTTGGCTCACTCTGACCCCAGGTGTGTGGTTACTCTCTCCCCAAGTCATGTGTCAGTACTAGCAACTCTGGATTTTCTGATGGATACACTGATGTTCAAAAGTCCAGAGACAATAATAATTTACAACCATAGCATGTCATGGGTTTTCATTCAGCTGAAAATTACTCCATTCATTGAACTCCACTGACTCAGTTCAGACAGAATCCAGAATCCCAGTAAATAAAGGTGCTTTTAGGTTTGCAAGCAGGAGGCTGAATTTGAAGCCTCAGTGTATGTGAGGAGAAAACAAAGGGAAATATTAATGAAAAAGGGTGAAAATGCGTTCAAAATGTCACTACATTTCCTCACCAGATAAAAAGACCAATTCTTACTTATTCTTTTTGTCACACTGGTGAGATATTCAGATACTACAGGCTACACGTAAAGCTGAAGAGTATTAGGAGGAGCAAGGGAACTTCAAGGCAATTAAATTAACATCCAAAGATTCTGGATTTCTGCTTTTCCTGGGGTACCACACATACAGACATGAGATTCTGGGCTCTAGGGTTCTGTACCATGCACTGATTTCCCAAACTAGTTCATCTCCATAGTAGAATACCTGTATTTTGGGAGAACTAAAAGAAGATAGAATCAGATGAAGGTCATCTAGTATCCAGACTGCAGCCTCTCTATCAAGACAGGGATGGCACTACCTGCCTGAAGAACTGCAGATACAGTACAGCAAATACATGTGTCTTTGAGAAAGGTGAGTGCTGGGTGGGAGAAGTGATTTGGTTAATCCCATGAGTGGAACTGCCAAAGCTTGCCTTGTTCAGCAAAGCCTAACAGGAGATATGTCAGTCCTGTGTAAATACATTAGCAGGATAAACATCAGGAAGGGAAAAGAGCTGGTAAAGCTAAAGGACAATATTGGCTCAGGAGGAAATGGTTATAAACTAATCATGAATAAATTGAAAGTGGAAGACAGAAGCAATTTTCTCACCATCATGGTGAGGTTCTGGAGCAGCCTGCTGGTAGGAGAAGTAGACATTAACTATTTCTTACAAAATAGAGACCAGGGAAGGGAATATATGACATGACAGCCTGTGGTAGCAAACACCGGGATTGATGTGTTCCTAGGTGACAAGGTGCAATCACTGGAAAAAGCCTATTATCTCAGATGAGGACTGCCTTTCCCACTGCCATTTGATGTGAATGTTAATGTCAGGCTTACCAGGGCTGTCTCCTAGACTAAAGCCCTCACTCCCTCCCGCTGTCATCACCGTGTGTTGCTGGCTCTGCCTCGCAGCAGAGTCCAGGGCTGCCCCAGCAGGAGCTGACCTAGACAGAGACTGAACCCTCGAGGCTATAGAGGCTTATTTCTGCCAGAAACTGAATGCTTAATTATTTTTGGGTCAGGGTACCAAGACGAAGAATATTTCTGACCCGATACCACCCACTGCACTCTGGGTAGTTACATGCTTTCCCCAGTTATACTAGCACCCTTGTCACAAAAGGCATGGAATTTTAGTGACCTGGCAGAAGGCTGAGCCTAATGTGACATAACTCATGGGGTTTTCTGGCTCTCTGTGCTGCAGGGAAGCCTTTGTAAAGCAGCAATGCTTTACATGTTGCACTGGCTCACTGCAGGGCTTCCCTCACTTTTGTTGCTTTAGCCTTCTTTCCAGATTTGGAATGGGTTTAACCAGATGTTTGCTACCAGTACAGGATGAACAACTTCTTCAGAAATACCTGTGTAACAAAGGATTTATTTGATAGGAGAATCCTACTGATAATTGGAGCACGGGTTTCTTGCAACTGTTAGCCCTAAAAAAGGTGATTTCCAGAGTGCTTCTTCTGGATTATGAATTCAAATAGTAAATGGTTAACATGAGTATTGAGGACCAGCAGAATGGGTAGGTTTTTGCATGGAAGAGAGATTGCTAAGGCTGCCTAAGATCAGGGACAATCTTTCTTACAGCCAGAACATCTCAAGTGGTTGTTTTAATCCCCACTTTCAGTCATTGCAGGGAGCTGGAAAACTACTTGTTCTGGCCTATTTATTTTGTCCTAATATTAATCTTCAGGTTGTCTGTGTAAGGAAACATGCTGGTAACTGCTCTGTGTCTGGAAACACAAAGTCTGATCACATTTTAAAATTGTCCTCATTACTCTGCAACTGCCAGCTGCAGATATTTTTATTGGATTTTTCTAATTAATCAGCATGGCGAGGAGAGGGAGTGGAAAAGGCTCAAAGTAACAGACCAGTGTTTATTTGCACTGACATCTGAGATCGTCTTAAAATGTTTTTGGATATTATGTCCAAAAATACAGGAACTGAGAGTCTTTGGATCTTGTGTTAATTTTTTTCTGGGTGTGAGTTTTATGTTATCTGGCAGGAAAATAATTTGTTGAAAATTACTTCACTGATGACCCACATATAAGTGCGATTTTGTGTTGCTGTCCACTTTCCGCTGGGAAGAAAAAACTGGTTTTCTTTAGGTTTGGATTATACTTTCTTTGAGAACACTGGAGAGAAATAAAAACATTGTGCATTAGGCATAATGACATGTAATAGCTTTTATGAGGGGGAGAATGAATAGCTTGACTACTAATAATGAAAGAAAAGACAAAAGATGCCTTTAAAAATGTTTAAACTTACTCTAGTATTAAATAGAGTCTTCATATTTTTAATCTAGAAGAGAATCTTCATGAATCATTCATAGCAAGGATGAATTTCTATTCACTATGCTGCTTCTTCACATGTTACCTTCATACTTCATCAGAGTCAGAAATGACTCAACTCATTCATACACTTCAGGAAAACCACAGAACTGCTCTTCTGTACTGCAAATAAAAGAGAAAAATAACTTTCCGTGTTAAAGAAATAGTTTGCAATGAAAAGCAAGTCTACTGAGATGGATGAGAGTGTTAAAATAAAGTAGTTTTATCACATCCATGTCCTGAAAAAGCATTTCTGCAAAATTTTGTTTGAAGTAGAAATTTCCTTTCAGCATAGGAACATGTATGTGATATACTTAGCCACATGGGATCACTTACAAAGCAGTCTGAGTCTCATGCTGTTTTCAATATCCTACACTTTTTTTGATCATTTTTTGGCTCATTCATCTGCCCCTGAGAGTTTGACAATGTAAGATTCTGAACTTTGAAACTTGTTCCTGTTTGAATTGGAACTGAAGTCGCATAAAAAAACTTGCCATGTGACAAATAAGGGAAAGAACTGGTTTGGTAGAGCTGCCAAAAATTAGGCCAGATGCAAAGTATCTGGAGGTGTCTGATTTAGCACCCAGAACTAGGTTTGAGCAATGAGTGCCTTAGGCCATCCACCTGCCAGTTGTGCTAGACCCTGCTCCCTTACGGGGCCAAAGGAGAGGAGCAGGCAGTGAGCCCAGATCATCCCTGTCTTGTAGGCTGTCTGATTTCAGTTTCAGCCACCCACATCTTTATGCCCTCCATTTTTAAAGTGACTTTTCAGATCTAGTTGAGCTCCATCAGGTTTTGGATGGTGTCCCAAACTTATTCAACCTAAGACAGAAGGTCCTAACCAGCGTTTGCTGAAATAAAACCAATACTAAGATTCAGCTATGAGTATGAAAATAAGGGGTTTAGAATTAGGCTAGTAAAAAAGCATTTGCATCCATTGCAGTGCCTTTGAACAAGATGTTTTCAGTCATATACTGCCTTCAGCTTTGCCTGAGTCTTGTAAGGTTTCTTCCTTTGCCTTATGGTTCTGTAATCAGGAGGGACTTGCCTGTTGCTCATGAACAGTTACCACCATATCATATTACTTGCTATTGCAAAAAAAAAAATGCTTTCATGATGGACAGTTTCTGTAGTAGAGATTAGTTCAGTTCTCTGCAATTTTCCCTGCTCTGGATCTGAAAGCAAGCTGCTTTGGCAGATAGCAGCAAGGTCATTCTCCTGCACTGTCTTCTACCCAGTGTAGTGGCATTTAACAAAAGCAAAATAAATAAGTTACCATAATAAAGATTGTTTCTCATGCTTGACTTCAGAATTCATGTTTTGGAGCTTCTGTTTTCCATGGGCTTACCTTCATGAAGAAAAAATGTCCACCCCTAAATGAAAACATGGCCTGGCCCAAGAAATGCCAAATACAGCAAAAGAAATGTTTTCCTTTTCTCTGCCTTTTCCTTCAGTAACAGCCCCCCATTCAAAGGGGTGATTAGCAATTGGTTATATTTCTGAGTGTTATTCAGCATGAAAGGGATCTGGGTATTTTTAAATCGATGAAAATTTTCCATTGAAATAACCTTTATGGGCTCTTATCAACTTTTGTTTGTTTTAGCTGTTTTGATTCAGGCAGCTCCATACAGTTCAGTTCACCTGATAATAATAGAAAAAAAAGGGGCAGAGAAAATGCAAGTAGACATGAAAATTTCCTAAAGCCAGGATGTAGTAAATGTAACAAATACTTATTTGATGCAAGGATGTTTAATATTTTCAAAAGACATAAAACAACCTCTTCTGATGTTGAACGCTGATGTATGTTCACTGTACTACTCCAGCATCTCACCCTACCTTAATTATAGAATTAAGTTAGCTGTAATAAAACAACTGTTGAATTTTTATATGTCTGGTGAAATTGCTTCACCTACATATTTTCATGAGTCCTCAAGCTAAACAATCTGTTGTTATCAGCTATGAAATATGTGCAACAATCCCCTGAATCAGTGCTACACACATTTAAAGACACTGTCTGCTAAAGTTTTTGTTCCCACAAGAGTAAGAACAATTTTACATGTGAAAGTTGTAGTAAATTATACTATGCATGGTGAACATCCATTTAAATAACTCGATGCAGACATATTAAACAATGTTTTTCCATAATATGTAATGGGGTAATTAATAACTAATGATATAAAACAGCCTCTTTGACTATAGCATTTTAATTTATATGAAATTAAGTGAAGGTAGCAAAGAAAATATTATTGAATTAATAATTTATCAGAGAATATGATAAAACTGCATTGCAGTTTTAAATAGAAAGAGAATTTTCTAGAGGATACATTGCATTTTGGCTGCTGGAGGGAAACAAAAAATAGCTGAAGAAGCTGCTTTTTAGGTAGATTAGCAGTGTCAAAAAATCTGGAAACAATGACATATAGGTTGTTTGCATTTTGCTTTACAGTAAAATCTTGTCATTAGCGTTTATTTTATTCCACTTGTAGCTGGAAATGGGTCATGGCCTCCTGTAGATAGCAGAACTTTGGCATAGTGTCTAATGGCACACTGAATGAAAACAGCTTTTCCAGGGTGACTAACTCTCCCTATTTTAAGATTAACTGGATGATACTGTGGAGATGTATTTCTCCTCTGATCATCAGTAACACCTTAGGGCACAGTCTTTTCTTATCCATTCCTATAACTGTGTGCAGCCATATTCTGGTAAGCTCAAAAGAAGTGGGGAACTCACTCTGTATAAAAGTGAGTTGGTGATCAGGCTGCCTGTCTGCTGTCTGTCACCTGCCTGCACTAACCCAGAGCTATGGGACTTTGCAGCAGCACCAGAACAGTCTGTGCAAGAGCAGCAGGAAGCCCAGCACCCATATCATAGCTAGATCAAAAGCACCAGCAAAACCCATTTCTCTTCTGATGTCTCTTCCTGTGAACTGGGTTCATATCCTCAGATTTATTCAACTTTAAATTAAGTGGGGTGAAATACAGGGGCGCTGTGCATTGGATATGGTTGTTTGCCAGATTATGTAGTAAGAGGATACAGTAAGCAGGAATGAAATTGAAAATTTGATTAAAAATTTAGAATGAAACATAAAAACACAAGAGTACCTCCAAAAATTAGGAGTGAAGGGCCCAGCGTCCTCTTTCTGACAATGCACAGCATGTGTGAAACAGTGAAATGTAGAAAAAAAAATTATATAGTGATTCTTCTGCATTAGTCCCTCTTACTCAATTATGACCTTTTTTAAAGAACTAACTAAAGTTAATTTTTTTCCTTATTGTGCTTAGTAGAAATATCTCATATCATTAGACATTTTAAAGAAGAAGGATGCCAGGCAAACAGGGTAGTCTTGTCCCCTTGAATATGCCATTTTTTAACCTTATGGGCAGTTTTAAAAAATTTCTTTCATTTTAGGTGTGACAACAGGTTTTGTGAAAAACATCCCCAAATAACAGAACAAAAAAACCTCTCTCCATAATGTATGCTTTACTACACTTACTGGGAGTTACTTAGCAGTTTTAATATCAGCCACTTCAAACAACAGCATGAAATCTTTATTCTGAGCGTTTAACTGAAAGCATCTCTGCAACAACTTGAGCAGGACTCGGCCATAGATCAGATACCACAAGCAGAGGGTGAGGCTAAAGACTTTAATTAAAAAATTTCTTATCTATTTCAGATGTCTGCATTACAATTAAGAAGAAAAATATATAAACAAGGGAAAAGCTTTTGTTTATCTGAAAATCTTTTTCTCCTAGTTCACAAAAATGGACACCTTCAAATAGTGGCATGGCACCAAAACATTCTTGGGCAAAAGCAGATGAAAGTCATCCTGTATTAGAGGATGGTTTGGGTTTTGTGCAGCCAGGTTATGGAGTGACTGCTGCTTTATTTGAACAGGGAAAAAATCTGTTTCCTCTTGGAGGCAGGATGATGCATTTGCCTGATACTTCTGGTTGATGGAGTGACAGAACCAGCCATCAGTGTTGTTTTATGTCTTCTGATTTTTAGCCCAGGAGTCTCCCACAGTAGCTGTTTACTCATGACATTTTATGCTCACTTCACACTAGCTTAACACAGGTATAAATGTGAAGTCATTTGCTGGACTGGGAAAATCAGCTCCTTAACCTATCCTAGAAACCATTGTTTCTTTTATAGAAGCAATTACAAGAGATATACCTGCCCTGAAGCCTCATAAAATGCCTTTTGACAGGGTCAAAAAATCAAGTGTTTGACAGCTTTATATTTGCTGGAGATGTAGAACATGAATGCCATCTAAAGGTTTTCCAGGCTTGGGCCAAAGAATGAAATACAAAAGTAGGAAGAAAGTTGAGAAGGAGAGAGGCTGTTTGAACTTTGCCTGCTTTTACTTTTTCGTAGAGCTGAAAAGTCTCTAATTTTTATTAACTTTGTAAATTTATAACATTTTTATACATTATCACACATAAATTTATGTATTACTGTAGAACAGCTATATTGATTCTCAGGTCAGAAGGAAATCTAAAGAAAAAAAGAACTGAGAATTTCAGGTGGCTTTGTTCTGACATACATCTAAATCAAATGAATGCAGATACAATAAATGCAAATACATAAATAAACAAATATATTCTAATAATTAAGTACTCTGTCTTTATATAACTAGAGATCCGCATGCAAGGAGCATGTAAAACACCAATAAATCATCATGACAAATTTAGATCCATTTTGCACTGTGAAAAACAGTCAAGGATTGAGTTTGTAACTTGTGTTGAATTCCCAATTTAAAATTTAATACTCTTACTATTACCAGAACTACAAAATCCACTTGAGGAAATGGAATAAAAACATAAGCTTCTTATTACCTCCACTGCTTACGATAAATGAACTGTAATGAGGAATTTGACTGTCAATTTTTTCAATAATACATGAAGCAGAATAACATACCAATTGTTTATTCCTGTGTATATTGGATTTGCATTATTAACAGTGATAAAATTGTTGTTACCTGCAGAGGTAAGATGAGCTGAGTGAAAGCAAACAGGAATTTGAAACACTATTTTTCTTTTAATGCACATATGTCCAGATAGGGCCAAAATCAGAAGAGCCAATGCACTTACAGTAGTGTGACTCTAGTATAAATCAAATTGAAATTAGAGCCATGAGATCAACATTTCAAGGTAAAGTCCAGTGTCACTCCCAAAGAAGATCAATGGAGCTGGTGAAGGTTCTGGAGCATGAGTCATGTGAAGGGTGGTTGAGGGAGCTGGAGGTGTTTAGCCTGGAGAAAAGGAGGCTCATAGTGTGTCCTTGTATATGACAGGAAAAGGATATCATCCATATAAGTACAAAATAGATAACTTGATGTTTGCCTTTGATGCCATTACAGAAAAGAAGTTATAGTATCAAATAAAAAAGAAATTAAAGGGTCACAGCAAGGATAATTAATCTCTTTAATTTTTTCTGAGATAAAGTTTTTTTATGAGGCTATTACAAGTTAGACTGAAACAGTAGTGTATAAAATAGGTTTAAAATAAAAGCTCATTTTTAAACTCAATTAACTTAGGTGATCATCTCACTCGAAAATAATTCGTATTGTTGTAGCCTATTCCAGACATGAGCTAAAGTTTGGCTAAAAAATTAAGGTATATCACTTCCTGGAGATGGAAAGTGTGGAGGAGTTACAGCATGATAACTTAAACTTCCATACTCAGTCACAGTCAAGCACAAGCCCCTAACTGGAGACTCCTGTAAGAGGTTTCATTTAACCACAATTATAATCTTACCAGAGGCTTAGCAACACATAAAATTAATTGAAAGCCGTTCAAAAAGGAATTGCAAAGGGTACATTTGTTTCCTTACAGGTTTTTGTCTCATGAGCTCCTATGCACAATATGCATTTTACCAGTGCCAAAGCCTGCAAAGGCAGATGGATCGGAGAGAAGGTCAGAGCAGCACTGGAGGATGGCAGACGGAGGGAAGCAGTGGAGCTACTCTAATAGCAACAGCAAAGAGGTCCCTGCTCTGTAGCACCCAGTGGAGCTGCCCTTTTCATACCATCCCCGTTCTTTTCTTGGGTAAATGACTGCAGGGCAGCTTGTCCAGAACTGCCTCTAGTGTCTTCTGCCAAACAATCTGCTGCAGCCACAGTGCTGACCAGCGGCTGTTAGTCTTGGCAGGTGCTAAAAAATGTCTTGTTCCTCAGGGGTATGTCTGGAGACTGATTTAGCAAGTGCTACAGCACATAGTGATATTTGGAAAACATAATATTCTCCAGTGTTGCTTGACGGTATCCCAAGGCTACATGGGTTTGATATAAGACACTTGGACTAAACTCATTCTATGGCAGACTATATTTCCAGAAGGTAGCTCGGAATATACCTGCTAGCAGTACATGTCCCAAACATTAAAGAGGCTGGCACAGTGGCATCCTTACTGTTCTGGGAATCTCTGTGGGATATTATGGGAAGAAAGAAATCCTGTCAGTTTGCATAACAGCTGAAGAGAGGGGAGAAAATAGCTTGTGTTTACCACCAAAGCTGTGTTTCAGTGCAATGTCTTTGCAGCTTGCTGTTACCACGTGTTGGGACTGGGTGCCGAAGGTGGTACTCCAATGCGGGAGTGAAAGAAAAGTGTGCACAAGGGGTAGTGGGAGGGCAGGAGGTAAAATCAGGCCAAATGATCCATTCTGTCTGTGGATGTGCAGTGAATGTGTGTTCCTTGGGCATCTGGTGCCTATTTGACAGTGGTGACATCATATTAACCCCTTCAAGAGTTACGTGATAGGCGAAAGTTAAAAATGCAGCTGTGTAAAGGTGCATCTCAGGACCTTATTTTCCTGGGGTTCTTTTCATGGTGTCTTTTGGGGAGCAGGATGCTGAGTGTGGGATGGTTTCCCTACAGATATTGACTACAATGATAATTTTTGTTGCATCTCATGCTGTTACTTCCAGCTCTGTGGAGTTTGACTGTGTTTTTTTTCTCAGAGTTTGAATTTGTTGCAAAATGAGGAAAAGCTCAGATGCCCAGCCCCATAGCCCAGATGACTTTTTCTTTGAGACTCTGTTGCAGAGGCTTTGTTCTCCTCAAACAGCAGCACAGTGTGATGGTTTAGCATGTGACCCTCTGCTCAGGTAGTTTTGGAGGACTGTCCTGACTAGAAGAAGCGAAATTTAGCAGTCTGCAGCTGTGCTGCTTGTAGGCTACTCAGTCTGGAAAAAACCATGCCCTTTCCATTAATCTAGCTTCCCTGAGGACAGCAGTTTGGGGTTCCCTGCAGATCATAGCACAGGAATGGACAAACCTGTGTTCAGTTCCAAGCTCTGAGAGACCAGAGCTCCATGGTGAAACAGGAAGGTTTGGCATAAGCATCCTACACTATTCTGGTGTCCACCCATCCCAAGAGATACAGAGACATTAGACAGGATACAGTGGATAGACAGGTATTAAAGCTCCTAAAAAGCTGCCTGTTTCTTCTAAAATGCCTTATGGAATAATATGATCATAATTTACAAACAGCTACACAGGGAAGTATTTTCTGATAATAATAGAATATTGATTTCCACAGAAGGCAGCTTAATGTGATCCACAGACTACAGACTGAAGGTAAATTTGGAAGTGAAGGTGAACAAATTCTGAAAAAAATTGTGCCTTGAAATACAGAGCATTCTCTGCTTTTAAAGCAAGTTATCTGTCTTGATCTAGATGGAGAAATATCTCTCTCTCTCTTTTTTTTTTATAAGATATGATATAGTGGAAAGGGAAACAGTAGGGCCTTTTCAGAAATAGGTGAGTTAGTTCTTTGCCAGATGGGAGGTGAGATTAGATGATAATCACATTGTTTCTTCTGGCCCTTAACAGTGAAAGTATTTGTGAACTTGATGGAATAATCAGGACCCTTTTGCTTTCACATGAACCACTAAATGCTATTTTCTGTTGAATGCTTTTTAATAGAAAATGAAAACAGAAAAACAACATTCCATTATTATTATGAATCAAACACAAATGATGAGGTGAATTAAAAGTGGAAAGATCTTTGTGTATGTGAATGAGGAGACTATTAAAAAGCCTAAAATAAAATAGAAATGTATGAAAAAAGATGTGCACACTGGGCTTGGATATCTTTAGGATACTTTTAGATAACTCAAATGATTTTAAAATAAAATATACAATTGGAAAAGAAGCACCATCACTTTTAAGGATGACAATAGGGAAACAGATTGGCATGAGAGAAGCAGAAAATCATGGTAATAACCTTCTGGCATCTGATTTTGCAGGGAAGAATGATGATTGTTTGCATAAATGTGTTTGGGTTTTTTGGTGTTAGTTTTTTTTTTTTTTCCTGGGATGAGGGATTCAAAACTGTGGGGACAACAGCAAAAAAAAATCCCTTATGAACATTTTAAGTGTGTAAATTTGACATGGTGTTCTGTCAAAGAAAATATTGCTGAGATCTTAAGGAAGTGGAAACAGAAAGAGCAGATGTTTTCACAGATATTTTCACAAGTTCACTCAGTTTAGGCAACATTCCTGAGGACTGGTCACAAGAACTGGATAACCTTCAAAAAGTGTAAGAGTATATGAAATATTATAGAGACTATCTGATATATACAAAAGGTGTAGGAAGTGTTTTAAGGACCTAAAGTGGAGAAACATTTGTAAAATCAGTGTTTGAAGATGGACTATCTACTTCATTTTCAAGAAGAGAAAACTGCTTCATTAGCTTGACAGAACACTTTGAAGCCCAAGGTGCAAGATACAGAAAGGGTAATGACTTCTGTCTAAGGTTTCCATCATAAAGGCCAGCCTTTAACCCGTTTGATGTTATAACATATAAAGCTGGGGAACAAAAAAGACAGTAAACCAGGTTGGAAATTCGACAAAAATAGAGGATAGCTTCACACAGGCTGACTTCACTTCAAGATATATTAAAAAAACAAAACAAAACAAAACAAAACAAAGAAGAAGAAAGAGCCCACAACAATCCATCCACTTTGAAAATGACCAGAGTAAGCAAAGTTAGAACCCAATAATAATGACATAAACACCACTTAGTGTAATAAATCTATCTAAGAAGATCCATTGAAGGAATGTTTCTTCCCTTCGCAGCGTTTCACTGGGAACGCGGGACACTTACATGCTAGCTATCGGAGCCCTGCAAATAAGTACCTACTAGGATGGAATGAAGATCCGTATGCAAACAGCTGAGGCTGGTGAAGCACTGTGAAAAGCCCCAGACTGGAACTATGAGATTCTGATTGTGGAAGTTAAAAGTTGTTATGAATATAAACCTTGATCATTACCTGTCCAGAAGTCTAGCTGCTGTTCACTATTGGGAAAGACATGTAGCTGGGAATTGAAAATGTGCTTGAAATGTACATTCCCTAAGACTGCATACATTTTGGGAACATAAAACAGCCAGAGTGCTGTGCTGGCTCACTCTTCTCTGTCATTTTTCTTCCCGGGCGTGCTCCAGTCAAATTTTTCTTTTATATGTCTAATATCTTATGCAATGAAACTCAAGACTCATTTTTCTCTTTTTAGCCCTAATAGTCTCTATGAGACTCCAGAGAAAGTCTGGGAGGAACAGTCAGTTAGTTGCACACACTCTTGAATCTGGATGTTTTATTATTTGTTGTTTTGACAATCTATGAGAAAACCTCCCCCAGACGATGTCTCTGTTTCATCTCTACTACCCATCTGGCAACCAGACATACCTGAAATCGTTTGGAAAGGTGGAAAAAAATCAGGTTTAAAAAAATCTGAGTTCCTTAAAAATTTGTCTCAATATGCAGTACAAAGTGTCTGCCTGCTGTCTACCAAGTTCTCACACTGTTTTCCTTCAAACTTCAGACATGTAAGGAATTGGTTTCATGGTTTACTAGAAAATGTGGTATGGATAAATACATTTGTAATTTGATTTGTCTGGCTGTATATAGTAAGTACTGTAATAATATAGCATTATCCTGTATTATATAGTGTACTCTCAACTGCACCCAGGGAGATCCACCCTGGGTGGAGAGCCTGGAGCTTGGCTGAGAATGATGGTTTTAAAAAATGAAGTAGCACATGCTTGGGACCATAAGTTTATCAGTAACCCAAAGTCACAAACCAAATGCCTCTTAACCTCTCGGTGAATGAAGTTGTCCTGAGTGCATTTCTGGACCAAAATGTATTTCTACTGTAATATGTTTGACTGTGGGAGATTCTTGTGCCCTGTTTAGGTTTAGGAGTTAATTAGATGCCATCATTGTAAAGCTTTCTCTTGTATGTTATTTTCGCTGAGCTTTCTTTTGCAAAATATTTTTTTACAAGCCTTGTGGCAGTGGAAAGATATTGTTATTTTTATCCAGAAAGAAAAAATAACTTTGTTACTGTACTAACTCTTCTTCCTTCTCTCTGGGAGCAGTCCAAAAAAAAATACATCATGGGATGAACTATGTGTTATGCACTTGTACCTGCTTTAATTGAAACTCAAAGTAGCACAGTATCTTCTAGCTGGTAAAACAACAGAACTTAGAAGATAAATCCGTAAGTGAGCAAGAACAAAGAGGTTTTGGTTTTTCTTCTTTGGGATCAGCCATTAGAAGATTTGCTTTAATTCTTTGGAAACTTTCATGCCATATTTGCAAGGCAGTTGTGAAGTGAAGCAAACTAAACTAGCAGAGGTGGAGCATCCAAATCTCCAGTTCATACAAAACCAATGCTGATCTAAATTTGCCACAGTGTCAATATGCCATGACAGACGTAAATAGCATGTACCTATTAAACAAAGGAAACAAGCTTCTTCGGACTTATTTTCAGGTATAAAAAAACAAACCTAAATTTTCTGCCTTTTGTATTTGTTCTTCCCTTATGAAAATTACGTGCAGGTCTTAGCGTACTAACAAAACCCAGCAAACTTTGTCTTTGTAAACTTGTTTTTTGTTTGCTTTTGGCTTTGGTGGGTGGTTTTTTATTGGTTTGTTTGGGTCTTTTTCCTTGTATGGCAGAAATATGCTAACTGGAGAAGTATTACAGATGAACTGTGCAAGGGAACTGTAAGTGGTCACAGACAGCCCTGGCCTCATGGCAGACCCTGACTGGAAGTGTGGGAATGGATTAAAGATATTTGGGTGGCCCCTGTGCTCTCTTTGAGTTCATAGTGGCAAGAAAGCTATTCTTGCTTTCACCATACTTTGTTTTTTATTTCTAGAAATTCATAATTATGCAATCAACAACTGCAAACCTGTATTGGGAGTTGGAGGGACAAGTTCTGACCATTTCTTTTAGGAATTCAGAGTCAAGTGGCAGTTTGTGGTACAGCTTTTTCCATGGGAAAGCAAAGAAGGAAATCTTCCTTTTCCAGTCCAAACTGATATTCTACGTTGTTTGGGATTTTTTTTTGCTGAGATGATAACACATTTTACTTATCAGAATTCCTTCCTGAGAAGTGAAGCTGTGGCCTGGCTATGAATATGCACTATACCACTAAAATTTTAGAAGTCTTAGATTTCCTCAAGTTTTAGTATTGATGGTGTAGTTTTAAAATGGGATTTTATATTGGACTTCAAAACTGTAAGCAGATGAGAATTCCTGTGGCAAAAAGTGCTGAAGGTTAAGGAATTCCCTATTCCAATTTTCTGGCAAAAATAGAAAATCACGTCCAAATCCAAAATTTGATACCCATAATATTTCCTCAAAATAATAAACAAATAATATATTTGTTGGTAATGGAAATAAAATGAAAATAACAAACCTCCTACATTCTTCTGGTAAGGGATAAATTTGCAATTAAAATTCTAATTTTTTTTTCATGTTAATGTCCTCTCTTTTAATTTAATCACTCTGTGATGAAGAACTACCGCCAAACTGAATCTAGGCTTGTGTAATGAGGAAATAAGATCTGATCACGCTACTCAGGAAATTCTTGTGCACTGTAGGACTCCAGTATAAACTGAGAGGGGTTTAGCAAATGGAAAGATGATTTAGTAGTAGTAATTAAAAAGTCACACAGGTAAGCAGAGTTCATGGAGTCCTGCCAGAAGCTGCTTGGGGAACATGCATTTTTAAATCATTAATATAACTAGCCCATTCCAGTGTTTTCCCAAGTTCTCCGGTTCTCTAAAAAGTTGTATGTTTTTGTCTACTCAAATTTTATAACTTTGTATTATACTTGTCATTTTACCTTCTTCGCCCCACACTTTTTCTTTCATTTCCTTTCCTCCTCTTTTAATCTACTGTAGGTGACAAATGCAAATGACAAGAAGCATAAACTGTCAGCAGAGTCCTGGTATAAATGGCAGACATCCCATTGACCGCAGTGGGTGTTGCATTCACTCATGCCAGGACTAAATTTATTTTACAAGTAAAGAAACTGGGGCAGCAGGGGAAGAATTCTGGCATTACTATGATCCTCCTTGCCATGCTTTTATTTTGCTTACATCTGACATTACGTTTCAAGTTTTTCCTTGTATGTTCTAAATCAAGAGAGCTATCCCACAGCCCTTGTATTTGGAGAGCTGAACTTCTCCAGATAGGAAACAACTTGTCTTTTTCCAAAGCCCAGTCAACAAGACTCATCTAAATTGATACAAAACCCATAAAACCTCTCTTCAAGGGTATCAGGTTTTCTCTTTGTGTATCCCAACTAGTTTGAAAAGAACTCTACCAGAATAAAAAGAAATAGGGTAACATATTCTAGGAAGCTGACATGGACTAGAAAAGCCTCTCTCCTCCATAATTATTAAATTCCAGTGTCATAATGTGCAAGTGAAGCCAACTATGTCCATAACTCTTTGCTTGATTTCCTCAAACTCTCCTTTATTCTTCTTTTGTGAAGGTTAGGGGACAGAGGAAGATATGTCATGCTGGCTGTTGAGGAGGTGGCTTCAAAAACCCAAAGTAGTCTTGTGGGGAAAAATCTTTGAAGAATGAGCATGAATACTCATCAGGTGAGTGATGTAATGTAGCCTGTATTAAACTCACCTAGGCCAGAGGTATGGAAAATTAAGCAGAAAGCCACAACTTGCTTTCCTCTAAACTCACTGATGCTTATCATCACCTAGTGAATAAAGAAATGAGTATTTAACTGGCCAAAGACAAAAGAAAAAACAAGATATTTTAACCAAAAGAATCAAGACTTCATGAATATTGAATTCCATTTATTTAATATTCAAGCCAATATATTTTAAAAATAAATTGATAATTATGAAACACTGTTTGAATAATGGGATTTCAGCACCAATTTGTCTTGAAAACTCATTCAGTTCATGACTAAGTAATTATGTCTAATTTAAGTTCAGGTACTAAAGTCCTTGATAAACACATCACTAAAGGTCCAGCAAACTGCTGCAGCATTCAGTAGGTAGCTATCTAACACAAAGCAGAGGAGCACTGAAGGCTGGGTTAATAAAGTCAATTCAGTGGAAATGTAACACTTCCATTTTACACTGATAGGCACCAAATGATGAAGGTAATTAAACAAAGTGAAAGATATTCAGGAGGTTGACGGAAGTGACCCTCCCCCTCCACTCTGCTCTTTTAGACCCCACACAGAGCAGTGCATTCATCTCTGGCACTCCCAGCACAAGAAGATGTAGACCTGTTGGAGTAAGTCCAGAGGAGGGCTACTAAGTTGATCAGGGGGCTGGTGTGAAGACAGGCTGAGAGAGCTGGAGTTGCTCGGCTGGAGAAGAGAATGCTCTAGGCAGACCTTATAGCACCTTCCTGTACCTAAAAGGGGCTTAAAAGAAGCCTGGAGAGGGACTTCTACAGGGGCATGCAGTGATAGGAGGAGAAGGAATGACCTTAAGCTGAAGGAGAGCTGATTTAGATAAAATACCAGGAAAAAATTCTTGGAGGGTGGTGAGGCCCTGCTGGGCCCTGAATGGGTTGCCCAGAGAGGTTCTAGACTATCCCTGTGTGGGGGTGTTCAAGACCATGCTGGATGGAGCTTTGAGCAACCTGGTCTGGTTGAGGTTTCCCTGCCCATGGCGGGGGGATGGAGCTAAATGATCTTTTAGTTCACTTCCAACCTTGACCCTGACCACCTGTAATTTTATGATTAAGAAGTGGGGTGGTACTGCCAGACCACTCCTTTTCATTTTCTTCTCTTCAACTTTTTCTGTGTTCTCCTTGTACTCTCAAATTGTTAAATGACTCCCATATGGACAGCTCTCTGCAAAAAGGAGGAAACATTCTTGCCTTTATCCTTTTGATTAAGACTTTTAATTATGCCTCAGTAACACTCCAAAGCAAAAAAAGTACAGTAAAAGAGGTAAGGATTTTCCATGTAACAGCTGATGCCTTTCCCTGCACCTCCCTCCACTGGAAGTGGCTGTTTTTAAAAATTTAAGAATCACAGAACTGCCTAAATCAAAAAGTTGTAGTGGTGTTGGGATTTGCAAATGAGGAAGCTCACAGCCATGAGTGAGATAACCAGCTGTTTTTTTTTTTTTTTTTTCGGTCAGAGGATACTGCCTTTCCAGACAAGCTTTGTTTCTTGTTGAAAACTGATAAGAAATGGACAAACTCATACTCCACTGAACACTTTTATAAGAATAAACCTAGATAGTAAAACTACTAGTGATGTAGTGATGGGGCCAGAATGTTTCCTTAATTAAAAAACAACACTGCCTTTCTCAATGAGGCATTAATTTAGACTTTGCTATTTACTCTAGTGGGAAATGGTGACATTTGGGTTTTAGAAAGAGGCTTAGGAAAAGGAAGACATTTAGAAAGGGAAATGAGAGGAGCAGCTCAAGCCCAAATCTATTGGCCAGCTCATGCCTATGCTAGAGGGAGGGAAAAGGGCAGAAGCCAGAAGCACACTTTTGGTCCCCCAAAGTCCTCTTTTTCCAGCTACCCCAAACCTCTGCAGGATCTGGTCACTGGCAATGAGGAAGGGGGAATACAGGGATACGTGTGCCCAGATGGGGTTATCAGAGGAGCTGTAGCTCCTCAGCAGGGCAGGACTAAATTTGGGCCTCTGCCTGTCTGCCCACCAGCAACAATGGCAAACTGCAGCTGGGATTGTCTGCATGGGCTTTCGCTTTTCCTGGGCCTGCAAACCTCCCTGGAGCAGTGACTATGCCAAAGAAAATTAGCATAAAGGTTGATCTTTTTCTTTCAATAAGCTAGGTTTTAGTGGACCCTGTAACCGGGACTTTTCCATTCAGAAATTGTCAGAAAAGGTCTTATGTTTTGCCCATATTTTTGTGGGAGCTGTCATTATCTATCTTTCAACACATTTTTAACTTCTGTTGCTAAATTATGATAAACTGCACAAAGTATGATCTACTTTATTTTCACTACTTGAGATAGTTCACTTTTAATTTAGTACAGACTTGGTTGACGATGAAATACGTAGTTCAAAGTTGCACAGATATTTCCTCCTTTATCAGCAAGAGAGAGTTTTGCAGGAAATCACTGTTATGTAAAAGTAGAGATGCCATCCCACATACACCTACCTTTCATGAGATATTGCTTTACTGTGATCTTTACTATGGAATTATCTCACTCCTTCCATTTCTCTTTTCTCTGCCCATAATCCTGGTTACCTTAGCTTTCTCTTTAAATAGAGACATAATAACAGACTCAGATTTATCCTGTTGCTGTTTGTATTACTGAAAAGCATGCTGTGAGCAAAAGTGGTGCTCTTTCCATACCTTATAGTGGTCTAACTGCCTGGGACAAGTTCCAGAGCTATACTTTCCTGTTTTGTAGGGAGAAATCTAAATGAGGCATAAGAAAACTTGGCTGCAGAACGTATCAGCTTGTAACAGGACTCAAGTTTGCCCATTGTGCTTAGTTTCTTGAGAGCCAACTGAAAGCAAACCTAACAACTCCCTCCAAACTTTGGGGAACAGTGCCTCAGGATACAGCTAGTGTGCTTGTGTGATGTCTTGTTCACATAGGCTGCTCTTCCCTTTGTGAAATGCTCGAGCAGAAGTTTCATAGCAGATCGGTACTGCTGTTGCGAGGGAATGCTAACACCTGCATGTACTTCTCTGCCCTACATTGACATGGTGCATTTCCCAAAACAAATATATTAACTGCAGATTCCCTCAGGGAAAGAAAAAAATTAATTAAGAAAGAGAGATCTTAAGCAAAATTGCTACAGTTGGTAGTGTTGGGGATATGATATAAAAAGTCAGAATGTGTATTTTTAAAATGTATATAAGTGCTTGAGTTTTGTGAGTGCTTTACTTGTGGCAACACAGGTCTCTTCAATAGGAGCAGAATGTACTGGTATCAGTCAGTGGAGCTTCTTGCATGATCTTTGAGACAATGATGCTGAAATCAAGGGCTGACTGAGAAATAGAACTGGTCACAGTTTCACGAAAAATAACTGATGGTTCAGATTTTTGGATGGAAAAAATCTTAATTATTTTATTTCGTATGTTTTCTTCCAAACCAGTTTGTTCTATAGTTTTTAATTCTTGAATCTCCACAGCAGCTGGGGAACTATTTACACTGGACACTACAACACCCTCAAGTTAACTCAGCCAGCTCCATCAATAACATGAAGACACAGAGGACTGTCAGTTCTTGTGGTTTCCTTCCAGTCCCATTGGAAATATTCCTTGTAAATAACAGCTTTGTAGATGGATACTGATTGTTAATGAGGTAACATGGGCGACTAGCCACAGTTTCCAGGTTATCATGGATAAGGATGTACTGTTCTTACAGGCTTTTCACAAAGAACAGTAAGAGAGGATATTTCATAAAATATTTAATTGCCACTCAGCCATACTGGTAGCCTGTTTGGCTCTTTCAAAGCTCTCATTTAGCTTTTTCTATCTGAGAATGATCCTAAATGCTTATCCTAACAGCAAATGAGTAGAGGAAAATATTTACTACACAGTACTTCAGAATGTGACCAGGTCTCCAGTATTTCTGAAAGCTTTTATAAAACAAAAAAGAATCCAGCACTTAGTCTTCAGAACACAGAGACAGGGTTTCATTTGAGTACACATCTACCCTCCTGTTTGTGTCTAGTTTTATTTCTGGGAAGAACCAGAATGCATTGAAGAAAGAGGGTCCACTCAGATCATGTACTGACATCAGTATCTAGTATGGGATGTAGAGTCGAGAGTATTTTACAACTGCATGATTGAGATGTACCTTGGGATCCACCCTGAATTGTGTGACTCAGAGGACCTTTAAAGGCTGGGCTGCTATAGAGCTATGAACCTAAGCACCACTTCCAGGTCTTCCACTTCTGCTTTGTTGTTAGCTTAGAAAGGACACAATTTATTGGGTTAATAAACTTGCAAGTTCATTTCACTGAGCATTTTAAGGACAGGGTTATGGAAGAGAGAACCCCTCCTTTTTAGACCTGCTGTGTGAAATAAAACATTTATGTTCAAAGACTAAAAAATATTTGCGTTTAGCCCATTGTCTAAGAATCCCTAGGAACCATATGTTTAAGAATAACAGATTAAAGGAAGCAGAGAAATATTGCACTGGGCAGAATAATCAATAAATAAGAAGACTAGATGGAATTCATTCGGAGTAATTTCCTTAAAAGACCAAAAAAAAGCATGAGCTAAGAAGCTCCTTGGAACAATGGAGGCTGTCAGATAACATATTCTCATGTTATAAGGCTAATGATGTTTTTTTGCTTTGGGAGGATTTGACTAAGTTGCAGATTTAAAATTGCCTTGTTTCACTAACAGGTCAGGAGCCACTGGAGGGCAGGAGGTATTGAAAATCAGGAGTGAAGTTGAATCTGTCAAGAAGGAAGGAGTAGGGGGAAGGTGTTTTAAGACTTAATTTTAATTTTTCTCATTACCAGTCAACTCAAAGTAAAAACTTAAACTAATTGCCCAAGTTGAGTCTGTTTTTCGTGTGGCTCTAACCATTGCTTGATTGCTACCCATCCTTATCTTGACCCACCATACTTCTCTCTTTCCTGTGCAGGTGAGGAGGGAGTGATAGAGTAGCTTTGGTGGGCACCTGGACACAACTGATGTTCAAACAACCTGTTTCCTATATTTGGGAGGAGCTCTCAATAAAAAATGTGTGTATTTATTAACTTTTTCTCATTTAAATACTTCCTTAAGTACCCCTTTTATCATGATACCTGAAAATCACTGTTCATTGTCAGCAGATAGAGTGATGACCACTATTGCTTTTAATACCACCAAACACCTGAATTTAACAAATGTGTTTTTCTCTTCTTTCATCAGGTTGTCTAATCACAGCCTGCATGTGGCCTGTGGTCTGTGGCTGTGAGTGTTTCTGAGCTATTTGCAAAGTAGGAAATGAGTAGTATTTATGTGGGAACTATGCGATTCTGTCCAGAAAATATCATATAAATAACTTACCTATGAAGATCAGTTTATAGAACTGTCTATTCTCTGTCTGATTTTGTCACAGTTCTCCCCATGGTGCTTGAACTTCCCAGTACTAAGATGAAACTGGTCTATTTAAACAAGCTAGGAGCACAGAGTGTTTGGGAAAAAAAGTCTGGATTTTTTTCTGTGTATAATTCCTATCTATCAACATTAGATTAAATGAAATCATCTCTTCAGTGAAAATATTACCACTGTGCTTTACAAGCTACCAGCTTATAAATTTCATGTTCTGTTGCAGTAGAGAAATTGTTTTCATAATATCAGTAAGAATAATTATTTTTCATATTAGAAACTGATACAATCTTATGCTTTTTGCATGCTAACTGATGCTTACTCCTTGTTCAAACATGATGGATTTTATTTCCAGCAGTGCACTTTTCAGGAATTAGTACCAAATCTTTTATGGTGAAGAGAAAATACAGTATTTCTTGACTACTCAGCAGGCAGGATATTTTTAATGAAATGAAAGCATCTTATGTAAAGCTAAAAGCATTTGCTTTATTAATTAATATGAATGCTCTTTCCTCAAACTATCAGCTGTTCTATTTGAGAAAGTAGACTACTAAGTCATATTGGATTACATGCTTATATCCATTTTTAATTACATTTGGAGGAAACATGATAACAGCAAGAGGAAAAAATAATATTTCTCGATTATGTGAGTTAGTTGGTGCTTGGCCACCTCCTCTAGAATAGCTAACTTTTACTTGGTTTTGTTTGGAAAGAGTCAGGGCCAAGTGATATAATAAAGAAAGAGCATCATTATTCTCTTTGTCATGTTTGGTATTAAAGAATGCACAAATCCATGTTCAAAGAGAAAGCACTAAATAAATGAATAAAAGAAATTTGTGAATAGCCTGTGAGGAAAAAAATAAGGGACAGAGACATGAATGATGAGTGGTCATATACAATTTTTCATTCACCTTTTAAATGACCCCAATTATTGTCCCTGTAAATTAATAGAATTTGTTTTTTCAGTAGCCAAACTCTTCTCGCAGTATGCTGAAGCTGCTGCATCCTTTCAAAATAAGTGACTCAAATCAATAATATAGAGGGTGGTACAGGAAATCCTAAAGCAGGGACAGAATCAGCTGTAAAGGAAGCCTTGGCCTTCAAGTTCAGGTGGGGATATCTAAATTGGTAGATTAAGTGTGCCATACCCTGATTTGGGAGTTGTTCTCATAATTTAAACGTAGGTCCCAATTTCTAGGAACAATTATCACAATCACTAACCAAAATGTAAACCAGAGAGAGTTTGGATGACTGTGCCAAATTTATCGACTTTTACAAAGACACTGGGAAATGGATGAAATGCATTTTTTACTTTTGACTACTGTAGTTTCTAATCTATATCTTAATCTATTTTTCCATGCTAGAAGTAATTAGTCAACAACTCTTCTATGAGAACTTCAGGTCCAGATTCAGACAGTTTCAGATAGATCTTTTTTTATTTCATAGACCTTATATTTGGTGTTCCTGTGAAGAAGTTATATTTTGAATGCACCATAATTTTTTATAGGTTCTGTCCTACATCTTTAGATAAGGATGAATTTTCAGATGATCTTGGAATGTCTAATTCAGCTGGAGATACAGAGAAACAATCCCACTGGTTTGTTTCTTTTTCTCCTGCTGGAGATTTCCCATTAAAGGAATGGCAGATTACTTTCCTTTCAAAGCTACAAAACCATGAATTACACCAAAGAAATTTTTGGAGTAGCTTTAATAGAAGAAGTGTCACACTAGGCAAACTAAAAATAGAAGTCTGTCAGATGGTCATAATGACAAAAAACCAACAACCAGATTTAATACTGGCACCTCTAGGCGGTGGTCTGACTACATACAACAGTGTTTAATATATATATGCATATACAGTAAAGAATGACTTCTATTGTTTGTGGGGTTTTTTAAATTTTTTTTTTTTTAATTTTTATTTTCTTTATTGGCCGTCACAGGTCACAGTTAGTTCAAAGCAGACTTCAGCCTACTTTGGAAACAGTATCAGCAATGAAGCTTTTTTTTACCCCACCATTGCATGTCTAGAATTTGATGATGATGATGATGATGATGATGATGATGATGATGATGATGTCCCTAACGAGAACTAGTAGTTTGGTCCACCTTGTCCAAGTGCACAGAGGAGGTATGGAGGGACTATCCCAACAAAGACAGGTAGACTTCCATTTCGGCACCCATTCAACCTCCTGTGTGCCTCCAGGAACTGTCCAAAACGACCTCAGGAAATTTTTGCTGTGGTTATGGTTTCTCTGTTAGGGACAATTTTCCATGCGAAGCCTGCTTGAGACCACTTTTCCTTCCTTATGGACTGCCAAAGAGATGCCAGGCAGTAGAGACTTCCAGTCACCGGTGGCCTAGGCCAGGTTTGAATGTAGAAATTAGGAGCAAAAGACCTATATCCAGAATCTTGATTGCCCTCCCAAATTGTGGTTTATCTCATTTTCATCCTTGTTGCAAATCCCACAAATTTTAATTTTTTATTTATGAACAAAGGGAAAGTAAGTGGTAGACCCTAATTTGTTAATGACAAATCAGCTACACTTGGACCTGGAAGCAGTGAAGGTGCAAAATCCAGGTAAGACCACACCATGGTTTTGGCTTCAACAGCAAACTGTCTGACTTCACAACCTGTTTCTTTAATTGACTTGGAAAGGCAGCAGGTTTCGGAAGCTCTGGGTGGAAGTGTGCTGAAATGCACATTTCACTCTTGAACAGAGATGCTGCAATAGAAACAGAGTTTATTGAAGTGCCAGAGTAAGTAGTTTGAATATTGCTCTCTGTGATTTGGCCTAGAAACCTACTGGCTGTCACACTAACTGGACCTCTATCAGGATGAACATTTATTCTCTGTCTCATATCTGGAAAGATAATGTTTTCCAGATTGCCATGGTTTTCAAAGACCTCATTAGACAATTCTGTAGTAGCATTGAAGTTTTCTGTGCAGGTAACTGGATGGTTTCATCCATGAGGCTGTCCAGTAGTAAGGCCTTGCATAATTTCTTTATGATCGTTAAGGGATTTTGAACAAAGCCATTTGTGTTTTGCTCATTCAATCTTTCATAACATGTCTGATCGAATCACCAACATATACTGCTGTTTTATGACCTGTGTTTGTCTTTCATGCAAGCCCTGTATGCCCTTTAGTGCTGTGCTGCAACAGTGACTGTAATTTCCCTGTTTCTGTCATTCCTGTCCCATCCCCTTTCATATTCTGTACCTGATGTCCAAGTTCTTCTGTTTCATTGTCTAGGGTCATTACCTTGTTATATAAATGTACTGTTCCTGCGAGCAGGGTTGCATTTATGTAACTTCTGCCATTTAAAAGTTAGGTATCTGAGCTGAGAGGGGTCTTCTGTGTTTCCTTTGTTCACGGTTGAGAGAAATAGGCAAATCCAGAGGTGGATTTGTCCCATCTGTTTCAAGCACTTAATTTGAGATTAATAATCTTCTGAATGAATTTTATTTTTATGCTGTGACTATAAAGGGAGGTAGGTGATTATAGTAGAGCAGATGTACAGATGTAACACAGTGGATGTTAGGTGCGATGAACCTGGATCCTAGACAAACCTATTTGTCCAAGTTCCCTCAATAATACAGAAAAAATTGGCACCTCCAATTGATACTTGTTCCCCCATTTATTTGGATGGCATAAATTCTGTCTGGAGTGCCTCTAGAGATTAGGGCAGAAGCCTAGCCTTACTTAAATTTATTTCTGATAACTAAAGCAGGAGACATGTGTCACTCAAACTGGGACACCATAGAGACACTATTGCCATCAGTAGTTTTCTTTCTCCTTGAATAACACATTAAACACACTGCTACTCTTTCATCAACTATGAAAACTTTGTGAATCTAATTTCCCACTGCCTATGGGCTACAGCTAACCACAGAAATTATACAAACTGTCCCAGAATCTTTCCCATGTCTCTGCAAATAAATACCATTTTTCTTTATCTCTCCCATCTGAATCCTATAAAATTGTGCATATCCAGGAAGTCACATACAAAATCACATTTCTCTTTTCACCATCCACAAAGATGATGTTAATTTTGTCTTCATTGTCTTGTTTTAATAGCTTATATTTAGTAAGTTGCAAGATATTATGAAAAAAAAAAGAGAGGGAGAGAATGAATTTAGAACAGAAAGTGAATGCACAATTCTCAGAGATAAAAATGAGCAACCCAAATACAATGAATGAGTGGTAAAGCAGAGTCTGGAACCTGAAAAGTTCTGCTCCCAGTTAACCATGGTAAATTGGGCACAGTGGGCCACTGGGGAAAGACAAGTGTGATGATTCCCTTAATGGAGAACAGAGAGTCTCATTGAGACTTCGGTTTTGTGAGACAACTGTCATAACTAGTTTGACCTACTCAATAATTTAAAAAAACCTGCAAGTTGGTCACTGAGAAAGTGAAGAGACACTTGTTATTCTCACAATGTGCCTTATTTAAACCTTTATTACCAACAAGAGAGGAAACAATATATCACTGGATGTTAACTCAGTTTAATCTGACAACTCTTCTGCCCTGAAAATACTGCTAAAGTCAACTGGCACTGTAGAGTCAATGTTTTTGAAAACAAGACACATATCATCACTTATTCAATTTAAAAGATTCACATTCAAATTTATTGAATTATAGAACCCCAGTTGCCAGATGTTAGTTCACTACCAATCTTATGCTCTACATAACAGTTTTATCACATAAAAATATTATGGATATACCATGTGCTTTGTTGCTTGGTAATCAAAATGTGTGCAGTTCCAGTTTGCAGCCAGAATCCACTATTTACTGAAATCAGCTGGAAGACACCTATGGAACTGAATGAGAATGGTATCACAGAAACAGCTAGTCTTTGTTAATCTATTATTCATGTTTCAATTAACTAAACCAGTTCAGACTTTTTTTGTCAGCTGTCAAATGAATTAATGGCAACCATTTTCCTTGGGTCAAAGAAAAGGCAAATGAAAACGGTATTGCAGAAGGATAGCTAGTATCTCCTGGCATCCTGGTGCAGTATCCAAATGGTCCTTTGGGTTTAGAGAGATTTTCAAACTTGTATGAAATTTTCACCTACCCTTAAAAGTGTACTTGCTCATTGAGCAGCTTTGAATGTTATAGTTTTTAAATGAATATATTAATCTCTCTATGCCATTCTTCCTATTTGCTGTGTTTTTCAAACATAAAAAAGTTCCAGTGGTAAGTTCTGACCTTAAATGATTTTCTTTTAAGTGAAAATAGAGTAATTTCTCATAGTCTTTATGGTGGAACCAGAAGGAGACAAATGAGGTGGGAGCCTTGACTTGGCAAACCATCTAAGCAAGGGCTTAGATGCTATCCGTGGAGTTAATGGGTATTAAGAGGACAGAATGGCTGTAGAAAGTCGGGCATCAAGCCTAACATTGGTTTAGTAGAGACATCACCATCAGGGCAGGCAGCAAAGCTGGGTAAACAGAGAGGGAAGGACTACTTCTGTGGGACCTTGAGTAAGAGGATAAATTCAAATTAAAGGCAGCAGTGAGATGGGAGTCAAAGGACCTTCATTTATTATGTATGTTCTTCTACTTAAAAATGTCTTTCTTTGAAGGAAAGTTGGAATGTTTTGTCCCATTTGCCTGGTATGATGAAGTGGGTTATGTGTCACAATGAGAGTATACTTTGTTCATTAAGTAAATAAAACTATGAACTCTCTCTTGAATTATTTATTAGTCTAATGAAAAGGATTAAACATTCAAGTGGAGTTTATATATCTATTAAATCTGGATTTCTATGTTATTATGAAATCTGTGTCTCTACAGGTGATGTAACATTTCACTTGTTCAACTGTGGGATTAAAATTTTTTTTGAAACAAGAGAACTCAGGGTTCTTTATATGGCTTGGACCTATCAGTGAGACTATGCATGGGGAAGTGATGATCACTGGAAACAGTGGCAAATCTTGGCCGAGGTGCCACGTAGAGTCCACTGGGACATTTTGTGCAGTCTGAGACACATGTTCCAGATTTATCTTATTTGCCCTAGTGAGCCTTGAAGTGTTCCTAACCCAGTGTCGGTGGGCTTGTGTTTCTCACTGTGAGATGAGCCTCCTGCTGGGTCACTCTCTGAGGACACACCTGCCTGTGGGATGCATGTTTGCTGTGCAATAGGGGTGTGCTGCTGGCTGAGCATGTTGACTCCAATACCTTCCAAACAGCATTTTAAGTCCTCTTGTGGGTGAAGGGAAGGAGTTCTGCTTTGCTTCTTTGTTTCCTCATTAAGGGAGTGCTTTGATAACTCAGCTGTTACTATTACCTGCCTCTCAAATGGATGTTGATGAGTCCAGAGTGAGAATGAGCACCGTTGCTGCAAGAGACTCTGCTGAGCACTCTTGTGTCTCTGTGCAGGAGCACTAGAATTTTTCTTCAGTTTTATGGTCTTTTTCAGTGATTTGGGTCTCACACAATGGTAAATAATTTATTTTTCTTCACTTCTTCCCCTCTGCTCCCCCCAGCACTGTGGGACGTGCCACCTGAAAGTCATCTGTAGAAGCTAAATAGCTTCCTACATTGGAGTGCTGTTCAAAATTCCTTCTCTTTTTTTTTCTGTTTTGGTTAGGAGAACAAATGGTGAACCACAATCCTCTTTTCTAAGCCTAAGTATAACCTTTCTCCATTTTCCTGGTATTACTGGAAAACTGCAAAGCTGTCATACCTTTTAAATGATGCATCACAATGAAGTGCTAAACCAGGGTTGCAATTTACCCTGGCTTGTAAATTTCTGACAGATGCCAAGAAGAGGCAGGGAGCCCCATTTGACTAAACTGGAAAATATTCCACGGAAGACAAGTCTACCTCACTTTTTATTTATCATTTCCGTAAGCTTGTCCACCTCTTCAGTCAATATCATAAATATCGAGGGCAAACAGTAAATGTCTGTAGCTTGATGCAGTTACACAGAAGTCTGGCAGTGGATTCCCCTGCTTTTAAAGGGCTGTCCTAGTCTTGGTCAGGGCTGTAGTTCACCGCAGGTGCTGGAAAAAAGAGGCTGTGCTGCAGACACAGCAGCAAGATTTCAGTCACTGAATTTCAGAGGCTGCCTCTCCTTAGCACAATGGGACATCTCAGATGACCTTATCAGACTCATAGGCAGATTAATACAGTCCACAATGTGCATTCTAAATACTAGATTCAAGAAATCTCATCAGATTTTTGGTGTCACATTAAGTTTTACCTGTAGGCAATCTTTCAGTGACTTTGCAATACAAAGTAGATGAATCATAGCTCTAATTCTGTGTGTCCCAGAAGGCTAGCACTACTCTTGGAACCCAAAATCCACATTTGAAAAAGTAGAGCTCCTGATCACTGTCTGATAAAATTTCTAGGGGAATCTCTTGATAGGCAGTAGAGCTCAGCAGGCATTTTGAGGGAGGACTTGTTAGTCTGTTTCAGACATCTGTATGATGAGATTATTGGCTTCCTAGAAATGTCTATTCATCCATTCTTGAAAAAAGCACAGAAAAGGATTATCTGTGTAGGTGCTGACTATCAAACTGGTTCTAATAGTTTTACCAATGAGACATTTACAAGTTCCTGACAAAAGCATGTGGCAGAGGAAGAAGCTTAATGGGAGTCTTTGACTGACACCTTAGAAAATGGAGGATTTTCATAGGACAATCTCCATTAATCACTGCTTTAAAAAAACTAATCATCAAATTTTGTAATTAATTTTAGTGGCATTGATGGTTTCTGCTCCAGGGTTTGCCCTGAGCTGCAAAGCAGAGGGATTTTCCAGGTAAGGATCAGTGTTTTTTGGCAGAGTTTTGTGTGGGCAGGGAAAGTTGAAACAGCACCTGTCCATGCTAAACCTGATTCAAATCAATGCCACAAGAACATGATATTGTGTGATATATTACGAATCAAATGAATGATGAAAGACATGTGTCAGCTCAGATAAAAAAAAAGGAAAACTACTTTTTTTTTTCTTCTGCACCTGCATGGACAATTTCACTCTGAAAGCAATATGCACAGTACTTCCAGAAATGAAGTACTGCTGCAGATTCAGAGGGAGGCGTTTACATATTAAAACAGGTGGGTAAAGAACACTTCATTTTTTTTATCAATAAGGGTGAAAAAAAAATTGGTAATTAAATGTTAAATTCCTCCATGTTTCTTTTAAACTTCGTAACTTAAAATAGCCACTTAAAAAGGGGTTTAAAGAGAACATCCTGAAGAGAAAACCTAGGAATTTAGGACTTTAACAATTAGTACTGCCATCCTACTATCAAACTTCAGTATTTTCTACTGATTTGGTACATGATTCCTCAGCTGTGTAAGAAGTTGTTCTAATAAGATAATGGGGCTCCAGTAGTGTGAATAGAGTGCAACACAGCAAAAAATTTTAGGGCATGAAATTAGTCCAGAATTCCTCCTGTTTCATGCTTATGTGATAAGAATAAGCTGCTGGAATAAGATAAGGATGGTAATGGCTTTTAAATATGGCACATCCACTATGCTGAAGATTGGTTTAGTTGCACAAGGAAGTGCATGTTGCATGTTCAATGATTAGCTATGGATCTGTTGTAGCAGTTAAGGTGGCTGTGTAGTAATTCCTACACAGGCTGGGAAAGAAGCAGAATGAAACTGTCAAATGAATAATTGGTTCCCTTTCTAAGCAAATATTTTTCCATTTTTCAGTGGCTGGAGAATGCTGCTGTTTCTGTTGACTCTGCTCTCTAGTAAGAGAACAGTCTTCCTTTCCAGACCATTGGTATTTGCTTGCAGCTGAAATCTGTTTGGAGATGTTTCCTGTTCTGGAAATGCAGCCTGGGGGAGATGAGCTTACAAGTTGCTGTCACCCAGAAGAAAATTGTGGTCTGACAGTTTCACTGGCACACAAGTGCATCACTGCATTATACCAGGAATTTGTGCTGCCAGGACACGTGTGTACAGAGCTGAACATCATAAAGCAAACTGAGGGGGAAGCAAGACCTGTGGAAAATATGTTGTAACATATCCTGTGATACTGAAGCAAGAAGGGAGAAAAACATAGCTGACAGTCTGCTAAATCCATGTTTATTCACCGAGTTTCTCTGTGTTTGAATCTGGCAAAAATAACAATGTGTGAATGTCCCACTTGGTTTCTAGTAACTGGCTAATCCTATGGGAAATTGTCCCTCCGTGCAGACAAGTCTGGAAAAGACAAGGGGAGAGAGTGAACAAGGAACAAAGATTACCATATCCATGAAGCCTGAGGGCTGGCAAAATCACAGCACTGATGGAGGTAGAGCTTACCTTGCCAGTCTAAGACAGAACCAGGTTCACTTAGACTGTCTCTCAACAGATACTTGGCTTTTATTTTTGTTAAAACTACACAAAAGTAAGGGATTTTTGCACCTCTGCTACCAAAACCTTGCCATGCAAACCCAATGAAAACATAAACATCCTTTGGAACCATTATTACCTGCTTTTTACACAAGCATTCAACTTTGGTCCTTATGTTTCTTTCATTCACTTTCATTGTCCACCTTGCAGAGGGCAGATTTTATCCAGAGAGTAGGGGCACTTTGAATGCCATTATTGACAAAAATATATTCAGGACCTCCCAAGTTGCTTTGATATGCCAATTTTATATTTTAATTGCAAAAACAACTTCTGTTTCAGCATCTAGCTGAGAAGATTTCTTAGCCATGTACATATAGTGGACTCCTCTAGTACACTATTTCATCTGCACAGCCAATTTCATAGCATGTTACTAACACATCTTCTTTGAGCTTGACTTAACCTTACTCTTGGGGCTTTCAAAGAGTTTCTAGCACATGTTCCCTTACCCAGGCTGGACTGACTGCACTTATTACCCTGCATTTGTCTTTTCCCTGTAAGAGTACGTATTGTACTCATTCACCTTCAGTCTTTGGGATGCCATTTGCTCTCTCTGACCAACAGTTTCATAATCACTTCATATCATTCTTTAAGTTTTATGTACTTCGGGGTAAATTGTATCAGGTCATACTAGTTTATCCAAATATTCTTTGAGCTCTCATGTCCATATTCTTCCTGTGTTTTCATTTCTGTACCAGGTCAATTATCCTACACATATGGTCAGAAGTTTTCTTTTCTTTATGTGTGCTTGTAAAGAATGAATCAAACAGGATATGGAGTATTTTGATTTTATGAATGGCACCTGACTGTTTCTTCACATTTGTTTCAGCATCTGCTTTTTGTTTTTAAATGACCATGCAACTGTTTTGGAATGAATATTAAATGTGTCAAACAGTGAAGTATTCATGACATGAGTTGCTGTATATGTACCTTTTGTGCACTTGGCCCATCCTCTGCCTTTGGACTAAAGTGTTTTTTTCTCCTGCTACCTAGTATAATGCACTCCTTTTTTTCTCCCTGTGGTGACATCACTGTTTTTAAGGCTGAGGAAACAACTTGGGGCTAGAAAAACCATATGAGAGCATAATAAAGATCACTGTGCACCTTGAAGTACATACTGACTTTGTTATTGCTCCTGGTTTGACAAAATCAATAATGCTAACCGTAATGTAAACCTCTGCTTTTCTTGAGAATGCTTGTAAGCTTGTTAGCCTGGTTGTGTATAAACTGTCCCTGGTGTGCACAAAGCGACACTTCAGAGGCTTCCTGAGCATGCCTTCGACATCTCCCCCTCCAAGCTTCAGGCTTCCTCCTGTGCCCCTCACTGCATACTTTATGCATGTTTTATATGTACTGCATGCTCTGCAGGAGCCCAAGCCTATGGATGTGTATTTTTGTCACTGGAAAGCCCGAACGCAGTGTTCTGAGTAGGGGAAATATTTGTACTTGTATCAGTCCAGTTCATGCAAACAGATTGTGGGTGCTGTTCAGGAATCCAGTTGAAGACAGAGGGAGGAAATGTTTGCCTTTAAGAGGCTTTTCAAGAGCTAGAGTCTGTCAGAAACCTGAACTCATTCACCGCTGAACATTATGACCAGTTCACCTGAGGGGAATTTTTGACAAAGAATGAGCTAGACCTTCAGATTTTTTTGATTTTTTTATTTTTTTGTGTGTAGGGAGGAAGGGAATGATTTTTTTCTGCTTTTTTGTCTCAAACAGAAACAGAAGACCTGGGCAAAAAAATGATTAGAGGTTTCTGTGTTGAATGGGTAATACAAAAAATAGTGTCTCTTCCAGTGTCTTAAAAAAATAAAATAAAAAAAATGTAAGAAGAAAAGCTAAGAAAAAAAATGAGCCAAGCACAGTATTGCAAAATTACTCAACCAAGTGTGCTCTGTTTTCAGGTTTATAACAGCCATGGTATTCAGAGAGCTCAGTTGTGAAGCAATGACAAGGATCAGTGTATAAAGGTATGATTTCCCCTCAGCCTAGAGATTGTTCCCCTTTCTTTGTTGGTGAGGCACATGAGCTGTGTGCAGGTGAGAGGTGGGGATTGTGGCAGGTACCAGCCATGCTGGGGCTCCCGGCATGGGAGGCAGTGGTGCTCATCCACTGGGTCATGGCCCGATGTCCAGCCACAAGCTCTCTTTGTCACCAGTGAAATCCTTCCTCACCTTCACTTCTGTTGCTCCATTAAATATTCATGAAAAAAACACAACTTCCTACTGAGTATCCATTAGCCACCAATGCTGATGTTAATGAGCAAACAAAATTTTGGTGAATGCACCAAAGAGCAAATTGAAATGAGTCACAAAATACACTTAGGATGTGCTTCCTGCCAGTATTGGTGCGTCACTGGGAAAATGCTGGTTCCTTAACAACGGGAGTATAAAGAGCAGAAATACAGCTGATTGAAAAAAGGCATCATTTAAAGGAGTTCCATTAAAAGAGATTAACTGATTTATGAGCAAATGAATCATATATGCACATTAGCCCTTTATTTGTCATGCCAACTTGTTTTCTATTACACTAAAGCAGTTTTAAATTAAAATGTAGCATTAAATTAAATTAAGGCCTGCTACAGAAAAAAATGTGTATTTCAAAGCAGACATAATTTAATTACAGCTAACCTGTGTAAATAAGAGTAAATAATTAATTTATGACAGTAAAAACATGTTGTCTTACATACTTTGTTCAATTAAAGACATATTAAGGCCTGCAAGTACAGTGCTTTTTTGTCTATTCATTCCTTTCAGTTTTGCACTTCTTTGAATATTTAATGTGAAGCAGACTGCTGTTAAAAACATATTGACATACATCCCTTGGCTGGATGGGAGGAAATTCTTGCTGCATTGCACAGGATGACAGCTGGTACTGATCACAATTTCAGGTGACAAGTCAATCCTCAAAAAAATGGCCTAAAAAGAGTATAATCTGTGTTCACCTCAGCTTCTCTGCTCTGGCCCAGGCAAGGGAAGGGATGTGCATTTGCAGTGAGATGCTGGCCACTTCCTGTGTCAGAGCAGTGTGGCTACAGCTCCATGCCTGGGGATAGGCACTGTAGGGCCTGTAGGAACCACACAAGGCTCCAGACACATGCTTAGTACAGATCTTCTGTCTGGGATGGTAGTGAAGTGCCACTGCTTAAAGTAGGAAAAAACAGCTTGGACTCCTTTCGCAAGGCAATCGGTGGGCAGGAGGGGAGGTATGGGAAGCCTGGAGGCACTGTGGAAAGCAAGAACCTGGAAGCTGCAGATGGGTGCCAGGGACATGGTGGTGGAGTCCTTTATTGGAAGCCCCTTGCTTTTCCTCCTCCATGAATAGGGTGAAAGACCCAAGTCTGCCAGAGTGGCTACAACAGGACAAATTCAGATCCTAATATCTGGGTATGGAATTACCCAATGCAAAGGAGAAACAGCTGCCTCAGGGGTGAGCTGCTACCCACTGGCAATTAAGGCATCTACACGATGTATAAAAACAGAAATGAGGAGGTAAAGACTTAGACCAAAGCCCTCAAGAAAAAAAATATATGATGTCCTGGGATTTTACAATGTTTGTTGTGACTAGACTCAAATAATCCAGTTTAGTTCCTCTTGAATTCCACAGAAAGTCTCCAGCTGAGTGCAGAGGGAACTGAAATTTGTGTACAATAAGAACATTACTTATGGTTGGTTGAAAAGCTTTTACGGAAATCTCCACTTTGACCATTCTTTGATATAAACATCTTTGCTTTTGAAGAACTTTCCTAAAAATATTTTTATGAATGTTTATGAAGTTAAGTTAAGCCTCTGAGCAAGCATTGGTTAATCTGGAAATCAAATTTACTTCATGAGAAAAATAAATTAATTCTGGGCAGAAATGGAAGTAGTTTATTTATTAAAAGAGGGATTTTAGGCCATCTGTCAGGAAACTCAAATTAAACAATCTGCTTAATCCTCAACAGGCGTAAATCTGTGAAGCTCTGTGGATTTTGAGTAACCAAGAGCACAGTTCAGGTGGATGTGAAAAAATTACAGACAGTTTATTCACAACTGATAGGCTGAAATTTGATATATATAAATATTTTTTTAAAAAAATACTCTAAACCAGTTGGAAAAATTTCAGTTAGAAAGTGAGATGACATCTACATTTTCCAACCATATATTTAATTTACCATTATTATATCTGCCTTGCTGCAATAACCCAGTATATTTTCCCTGGAAGACTTTTTTTTTGGCTTCTGCTTCTTGAAGATCTATGACACACAGCAAAGTGGCCCAATTACATGTACAGTCTTGCTAAATATAAACTACCCTATAACAGGGTGGTGCTATTGAGTTCTTTTAACAGTGATCATACTGGCAGAAGTCATAATCTCTTCATGAAGTGGTCTAGAGAAGACAGTAATGCTGGATTTCTGCTTTTGATCAGTGCTTTTTAACATTCGTTATTCCTACTAAGGGGTACAGCAAAGAGGAGAAAACCAAGATTGAAATATTGGAGGATGTCTTGATGCACCTTGGAGAGGATGTGCTTGCTGGGAGTTAAGTTACCACTTTCAGCACAGGGATGAACACAGAGAATTGACAGAATGTTGAAACTTATGGATCTTGCGGAAGACAGTGAGCAAATCCCTGGGTTGAAGTTTTGCACCAGATCTCCTCAAGTCCAGTCTTAGCACCACTGTCCATAACACACCACATCCTGTCATGTATGAAACAGCTCTGAATTTCATTGCAGAGCTCTATTCCCATTTTGAAAAAAACAAGGTCAGTTTTGTAACCCAAAAATGGTGCATAATGACTTTTCCAATGCTTTGTCTGAATTATGACAGTCCTATCTGTTACCAGTATCAGCTCTGGAGTCATAACAGAATCTAAACTAAGCAAAAATACAGAACTTTTTCTTACATGAATTCCTGTCTGTCCAAGCCCTGAAACTATCATGGCATGTTTGCAATACATGGATAAAAAAACTTAAAGGGGTCACTCTCTATGAACTCTCAGTGCATTTGTTCTCTTTTTGCTAATTAGTCTAATAATTGATGCCCTTTCAAATTTGTATACTCCAGAATCTTAGGGTTTGTTTCAAATTGGACTATAAAATGACTGCAGAAAGACGCAAACAAGAAATGACTGGAGGTGGGAAAGAGAAAAAGGACATGACCTAAATTTTTTAATGCCTCATAATTACCAAAGTTGGAATAAAAGTTTATTCCATTATAATTTTGTCCAGCTGTATCTTCAGTATTTGGTTCTGTCCTTACAGTCTGTGGTGATGCTGGTGTCACAGGGAGATGGCTGACAAACTCAATCTCCAGTAATTCTCCTTCCAACCACCATTTTTTTCTTCTGCCTGGATCCCCTGAGCTGGGTCAGGTCAGGTCGTGGGGAGGAGGGAGAGTCTGGCTGGATGGCTGAGCTGTCGATGTGCTACTGCTTTCTTTGGGCCTGAATTTGTAGCCACTCCCTCTTGAGAATTCCTTTTGAAGGCAGTGGTAGTTTCAAACTTGAGCAGCTGCAAAACTAAGCCCTAAATCAATTCTGTATCTCTCCTTGTCAATATTGTGCTACTGCTTATAACAGCATTGACAGAGAGGTTTATGTATCCATGGCACTTATGTTTATGTCATGAGAAGAAGGAAATTATTCTAGTGCAGACTGAGTAGGTGCTGGGAGCAGGGGGGCAGGGGGAAGAAATCCCTGCTGATTTTTTGGCTTTTTTAAGTTTCCAGAGCTCTCAGTACAAGATTTAATGATGGCCTGGAATGTATGAATCTTCACAGCTGATCACCAGCTACAAGCACTTTGGAAGGGATTTCTGAATTTCTTTCCCCCCCACCAAGTCTTTCATGTAAAATAAAACAGTGCATCGTGGAAATCAAGAACTGAATCCTTCTAAGAAGGAAGCTGAATCGATCAGAGAGAAGAATGCAGAATCCTTTGACAAAGCAGCTGGTGCTAGAAACAAGTACCTCCAGAAAAGGTGGAAAAAAACCAGCTTGAGTCATATCTATCAATTCTCGACCTGGATTTGCATTTCTGTCCTTTTAAAATGTTCCTGTTATAGCTCTATCAGCATCAATCTTCTCCTTTTAAGGATGTTTAAGACAGTGGGGTGCAAGGGAAAACATTACTGAAATAATCCGTCTTTTTGCTGGCATTGCATTTCTTTCATTTAACAAGCAAACAAAATGTACATAGCTCAGTCTCCCAGTAGAACCACTAGCACAGCTCTTTGGCTCCTGAGGGGCTTAATTACAATATTATATTACAAACATACAGGAACTCAGATCCTGCATATATTAAATTCTTCCTCTACTCCAAGGCTTAAAGGTATGGCTGAGAGATGTTGGTGACAGGTCTGTTCCTTTTTAATCCAGGGTCTATGCTCGTCCTCTCTGGGTAGATAAAGTCATATTTCTTACAAGAAATCCAAGCAGGTGTTGCTCTTTTGTTTTAAGTGTGGCAGGACATTGGGGAATGCCAAGACCTGGGTTAGCCACACAGCAGGACACGGAGCAGAGGCGTCAAAGCACAGGTCTCTGCTTTGCACTCAGTGCTTGCCTGCACTTCCCGGTGCGTCTCCCCCTCCCCAGGAGTGGAGGAGGTAGAGAGGATGCTACTTCTCACGGGTCTGTGGGCAACCTGGGAGGGGACAGTGGGCATACATTGAGCTACTGTGACTTCTCAACCAACGTGCCTGAAAGTGAAGTGGTATCTTCAGCTTCTGTTGTTTCCTTGGATCAAAGGATTCATGTCCATGACATTTCTATTCTCTGAAAACTTGGATCCAAACTAGACGTAAACTCTCTGTCTGTAATTATATTTAATAGATTTCCCTGATATACATTTGTTTTCTAATGAACTTTAGTTCATCCAAAGATGTCTTCACTGAAAGCAAATCACATTCTCTCACTAGTGGGAGAGAAAAAAACAAAAGAAAAAAGAAGACTAATGCAGTATTAATAAACCTAATATTCAGCAGCAGTTTCTGTTTCAACAGCTGTAAGCATTCAAACATGTACATATTTAATCAGCTGCTGATTCTTATTGAAAAATGTACGAATACAACTTTCAAGAGAGGATTACACAACAAGCTTCAACTTGTTTCATTAATTACTTTTTTTTTCCCAAAGGAACAGCAGAAAATTGCTGGCAGGAACCTCAGTGAACCATGTCCATGGGCCATTACGAACGGATTAAAATTACTTTTATAACCCCATTGATTCAAGACTTTTTATTTCTTTCTTTTCTGAGGCCTGCTCACTTGAAAATGTTATTCAGAAATTGTTTTTTTCCTGCAGTGAAAATCCTAAGAAGAAAGAACATGTTATTGGATTTTGTTGCTCTTTAATACTGAAAATGACAAAGAGAAACAAAACTGAGGAAAGCTAAGCCCATGTATTATATGCCATCAGGCACAACACCTCTAGTTCTGCTTTTGTCTGCTGATGAATAAATTCTACTGTCACTTGCTTTGACCATTATTATGAGCATTTAATTAAGAGACGGTGGTCAAATGAACTATGTGACCAGATTATAGTGTCCCACAGCAGGAGTTCTGCTGAGGTATTTAGAGAAGAGAAATGTTGACTTTATTATTCTACCTCATTTCAAAAATGTGGAAAATATTTTCCACTTGCAGCATTAGTTGCATTAAGATTTCTGGTACCCTACTCAAGGCAAAAGCACAATCCAGTTTGTATGTCTCCTTGCAGGGTTAACAGAATATCAGTTCCACTCACATGTTTAAGAAAGTAATGCACATCTACCATCCCGTCATGGTTTTCCACACTTTTCTAATCTTTAGTTGGAATGCATGATAAATAAACTACGGTTTATGTTTTTGTCCAAAAATTAATTTAATTACTGACTTAAATCCAAACCTTTAACCTAAAATCATACATAGTTCCACTAACTGTTATCTTGGTGATATTCCAAAGCATTGAAGCATGCAAGCATGAATCTAGTATTACATACATGCATTGTCTTTTTATAAAGGGGATTTTGCATTATTAAAACTGAGCTCATGCTTAAATATGTTGCAGGATGACAGCTAATTCCAGAGACATTTCTGAGTTACTCTATTTGTTTATGGTTGTATCTAAAAGCATATTCCAATGCAAACAGAGAAATTTTCCAAATTTCAATGCTGTTAGTGTGATCCTACAGTCTAGCACGGGTTGCATCAGTCTAGCAATGGTTGCATCTACTGGAGCAACTGAATTACTGTTGTTCTTATATATTCAAAGTTCAGGATAAATCCTTTGGAACCCCTTGGTCACACTGATTAGACCAATGTTTTCAGTTGGAGGCAGAGTGATGTCCAAATATGTCTTTTTGGCATGTCATTGAAAATGGTGACTCTTGACGTTAGTTCTTCTCAAGGTTATATTGTCCACTGGTGATCCTTTTTAGTGGTAGGAATAATTTTGGCCTATGTTAAAAAGTGATTTTGCAGAGAGCAATGTGATATAACTGCAAAATGTGACAATAATTTACAGTTTGAAGAAGGCATGACATTAACTGAACTAATAGAATTTAAGATTGCAATAGTAGTACTGTGGGAATATGAAACAAAGTAAATTTATTTTATGGAAATCATTATGTAGGGCAATGGATATTTCATTTTTAGGACAGAAGACAAATGACAATCCAATTGTAGTTTTCCATTTTGGTACTTTAATGATCTTGACACAATTTTTAAGACAGATGATAAAATGTTATTAATCAAATACACAATAATATTAGTTAGAAAAATTACATTATAAATGCACTGAGGGTGAAAATTACATTCACATGTACAATATAGGAAAAAGGCAATGTAACAAACTGTGCTGTTGAATAAATAATTCTGTGATGGGGAAAGAATTTTGTTTAAAAATGAAAGCTGCAACAGAATTTAACCTGTTTGTTTCCAGTCTTTTCTGAAAGCAGATTTACATATACTTCTCTGTTGCTATATCCAGTTACTTTCTGGAATTACTGAGGCACATGGAATATGGGGCCATAAGGACTGCCTGCTTAGATCACACCAAAGATTAATCTAGCCTGAAACACTGGCTCCATCAGGGAAGGAGAATAAAATCTGGGACAAGACTAAGTAATAGACATCTCAGAATTCTTTCCATTCCTTTTGTTCCCGTTTTCTCTTACTACACAACAATTTCAGTGAGCAATCAGTGGGCCAGATGTGACCATGAGAAATAACGAAACATGATTCCCCAGACACCTGCCTTCATTCCTTTTGTGACTATATAGCATTATACTCCTCCTCTGCCCCAAATCATTGCTTTTCCAGTCTGAATACTAATATGTTTTTTTCTCTTTCTACAGGAGTTGCTTTATTCCTGAGGTCATTTTGTCATCATTTTTAAAAAATCTTTCTATTGTGTTAGACCCCTTTTTGAAACTGGATGATTGTAACTGCATGCATTGCTCAGAGGTCGGCCAGACATAGATATGTAGAGCAAAATACTGGCATCCTCTGCTTTATTTTTCATTCCTCCACAATAATCCCCCTCTTCTTTTTACTTTTCTGATTGTTGCTGAACCAGGATATTCAGAGAGCTGTTGATGGTGTCTCAAAGACCCTTTGCTGACTAGAGCTGTTAAATAAAAGCCCATCAATGTGTATGTAGTCTGAGGCAACTTTTCTCCCTTGTCCATGACTCCACACACAGCAGCAGTGAATTTCATCTGCCGTCTATCATTCAGATCTGCAATATTGTACATTTTTCAGTGCTTTGCAAAATGCTACAGGTTTAACTCCCCCAACTAACTGACACACCAGCAGTATTTGCACCTCAATATACCCACAAGTGGTATTGTCAGAGATACCTCTGCAGATCTGCCTGCACTATAAAATTACTTGTTCCCAACCTATTTTTTTATTTTGAACCCACCCTAGTTCTCATCCAATGGCAGCTGCATATTTTTAATAGTTTAAGGAGGGTTCTTGCAGATAATTTTATGTTATCCAAGGGGTTTTACCAGCAGAGTTTTGTTCTTGGCTCCTTCAAAGATGTCCTATTAGGTATTATTTCCTTCAAAAGGCTTAAGACTGAATAGATCATATTTATCTATTATTCCTATTAATTATTTGTTTTGGATTTTTTTTTACCAGTTTACCTAACTTAGCTATCAGACAGGCTCATAGTTTCCAGGATCATACATTAAGTTTTTTAAAGACTTGTCACTGTTGCTGCTTTGATCCTTCTAGTGATTTAAGCTATAGGTTACATGCTGTGGTTACTATTTCACCTGTTCCACATACCAGGTATTTTTCTGAGTTTTTGGATAAATGCCATCTGGTATCTTGGTTTGATACCATTCACTTTATTACTCCGCTGTAAAGTCTCTTTTACTGGATCATTTGTTCTTTTCCTTTATCTTTCATAGTGCTACCTGCAGAGCCTTGGCCTAATAGAATTCCTTGCTTTATATAGTGTGCCCTAGTCCATTTAGACTTCAGAAATTTGGACCTTCACAATATGAAATTATTCCATTATTTGCAGTGTGAGTTTTTAATACAGGCTCAATATGACAAATAAAAGTTACCTCAGGCTAATTGAATATTTTATGGAATATCTACAGGTTTCTTCTGTGAACCAGGAAGATTTTGGCTGAACTACATTTTTAACATGATTACATTTTTGGGTCAAACACATTAAAAAGTAACAAGCAGACAATATAGCTTGAGGAAAATTGACAACTTTTGCTTTCCATTTAGTAAATAATTTCCCTATTATTATTCAGTCATATTCTCCTGGACTGATCCATATTTTGGTACTCAATTTCACATGTGCATTTTAACCAGCTTTCTCAGTGAAACTCATATTTTTCAACAGAATGTTGCTTTAATGTGAATATCAAGAAGGTTAGAACTCCAAAGAGAATATATTAAACCCAAATGGACTAATTAGACACAGCTGTTGGTATTTCAAAACATTAAAAGTTTTTATAGTTTTGGATTTGTACTGACAGAAAGAGACACAAGGGGAAAAAATTCAGAAGTCTTAGCTCTACTTCCCTAGATTAAATTTTACAGCTGGGGTTTTTGTATCAAAATGTGTTGTGTTCCAGCATGGGACATGTGGAAAGGCCTGTGTTCTCTTCATGCCTGATTCTCCAAGAGAATCTATTGTCATATCTTTGCAAAGTTTTAAAAGAAACAGGAAAAAGAGCAAACTTAATAAATGTAACGCCAACTGCAATAATGAAGTGTTACTTTTGGCTAGCGTAGTTATGTGGTTACACATATTTCAGTTTACTCTGATTCATTGTATTGCCTTGCCTTCTTTTTCTTTTAGGAATATGTAACAGATCATGCTCCATTTTAAATCATAGTTATACTGGTCTGAAATACCACTGGATTAGAAAATAAGCTTGTGTGAATCAATAGAGCTTCATCGACTTTCTCTGATTTATGCAAATCAGGATCTGACTCAGTGTGTCGAATATGGTGATGAGTTAGGGTAAGCAGAAATAATACTTTGCTTTTCCTCTATGAGACTAAATTTCACAGGACCTAAGCTGGTGTTTTCTTGCAGAATGTATTTTTGGAAGGAAAAAATCCTCTTTGTTTCCTCACTTACATCTACTTATGGCTCCCCTTCTTGCACAGGCAAGGTGGCCCATAACAGGAGAAGTCTTCATAGGCATCTTTCCCCTTCCTAACACTGCAATTTGTGATGCAATATAATACAATTTTCTGTCAATTCCCCATGCAGACCAGATACTTAGGTCTGCTCCTTCCTTTTTCAGTGATTGAAATGATTGGTTTGTTTTCTTTGTAAAAATGTTCTTTTGGCTTTGACCTAGATGTCAGTTCATATAATATGTTATATGAATGTTCAAAGATGTGGCCTTGAAAGTATTTTAATGTAGCCCTTACAATTAGGTTCCTCCAGAGGGGATAATCATAGGTATTATATTGATCTATTTCCATAAATACATGTTTCAATGTTCATAAAACACTTAGTAATTAATTGTTTGTGTAGGAATATCAAAGATCACTAAGCATAAGAAACTGAAATGCTTAACTAATAGATTATATGCTTAGAAGGTATATCATTCTGAATACATTTGGCTTGTTTTACAGCTGGCTCTGAAGGCTCTGGTCTAAGTTATCTCCCAATTCTCTTCCTAAAAAAACTGAGGAAATATCATCAATAAGATAGTAAACATCATGTATGACATTCATCTCAAAGATGGGTTTTGGTTTTTTGTTTTTACGTGTCATTTCTAATTTTATCAAGGGAATTCCTTTAGTAAGTTTTACTGGTGAAGATCAGAAGTGGAATGTGGGCCTTGAATTTTGCATCTCTTCATAGTTCTTTGAAAGTATCCTGCAGAAGTTTCTGCTAGACTCTGCTGTCATTAATAAGAAGCTGTGCACATATGAACAATTATGCTTTGTCACTTCAGCTTGACAATGGAGATCAGCTGACCATCAGATGACACTGCCAAAGGAAAGAAGAATTTCTGCCTTTGGGCTGTGTTTAAGAGACTGTACCTTTCTGAGTGCCATTTCTTTGTGAAATATGTATTTACAGCTATGCATTACAGTACAAGCAGCTTAAATGGAAAGATCTGTTGGTGTGATAGAATTCATCCCTGACCCTAATGGGATAAACCCATGGTTACAGAGATGGTATAGCTTGCCTTGGGTTTTTATTACAGTGCTATCAACAGCCAAATGTTTGCAATGTAAATTAAAGCCAACTCGCACCTGCTCATAATATGTCATGTGGATAAGCTGCTCATCAGCCACAATGCAACAGGAAAGCCTGTGGACAGTAGGATTTATGACTGTACCCAGCACCTCAGATGAGAATTTTGTGATGGTTCTGGTTACATGCTTGTGGTTTCTCAGTTGGGATAAGCATCTTCAATCTTAGACCTGAAGTGTTTTCTGGCTCTCTTTCTTTAGTCAATGAGGTAAAACACTCATTGTGGTTAAAAGTATGCTTTGAGCCTCTTAGGAGTAGAAACAAAATATGAAAGAAATCTAAAAATCTGTCCCATAAAATTAGCACTATTTTGGTTCTGTGCACAACTCCAGTGAACATACAACAAAAGTTTGAAAGCAAAATAATGCCCACTTGGGAAGACTCAGTTCCAGACAGAGTCCTGGAGACATTTAAGGCATCATCACCTTGAGCAGAAACCATCCAGTAGGAAACCCAGGTACTGATGATATGGTCAAATACGGATCAAGTATCTCACTCAGGGCTGTGGTGGGGGTGCTGGCACCTCCTGGGGGACACACGGCTGGAGGCTGCAGGAGTGGACAGCCAGCACCTGCCAGCCCCAAAAGAGCAGGGCTCCTTTCTCCATTTAGGAACTTGATTCCTGGGATAAGAGTGGATGGAAACAGAAATAAAGACATGGGGAAGGCTTTGAGAGATTCATCAGGAAGAGTGACACTGACCTTTTTCAGATCTGTGCATCTGTGACATTCTCCCACAGCTGCTTTGAACTTAGCACCCTTGGAAAACAGAGAGATTTCAGACACCTCAAACAGTAGACAACAACATCACTGCTAACAAGGTGTGAAGAACTCACTTTTTTTATCTCCAGAAATGACGCCTTTTCCTCAAGCTGAATTATTAGGAAGGTAGTTCAAGTCTGATTGGGCTAAAAAGACACAACACAGCATGGGGCATCAAGGCTGGAAAGGTAGGTTAGACACTGGTTTTAGAATTTAAGGCTTTTAATGTATTTTATATTAAGCAGTTTTGAAATATAGGGCTAAAAGAGCAATGGGAGCAAAGATCAGAAATCCACATAGCTTAAAAGAAACAGCTGCAACCACTGATTTAAACAGTCCTCTCTGTTCGTCAGACATCTGGTCTTCAGAGTGCACCAGCTTTTATGGGAACAACTCTGATAGTGCTCTGCCTTCTAAATAATGACTTAAGGCATGGGGATGTGAATCCCACCAGACAAAGAAAGGGTTTTCCCTGTATGGGTACTCTAATTGCTAAGCTGAAATATGAAGTTGTTTCACATCCTCCAATCTCCTCCTCCAGAAGTTCTATTGCAAAACAAAGAAAAGTTCCTCATGGAATTTTAGGGGTCTGCCCCTATCAGATGAGGCCCCACTCATGCAAAAGAAGGCCTTGTCTTTGAATAGTGACTGGCTAAGGAGGTAAGTTCTAGGCTGCTCATACTTAGGCAGATCAGAGCATGGATATGAGCTAAGAAATCACTGTCAAAGGGAAGGAGAGCTGTCAAGTGTATGCATCTAAAGGGCTGGCATAGTTAGTAGAATTACTGCCTGAGTAGAGGTTTTTATGACAGTGGTTTGAGATTCAGATCACTAAATACTGCCCAAGTCCTGCTTTTGGGCATTTCTTTTATAATCTAACACTTTGTTGTAATTGTCAAATCCAGTAAGTTACAAATACTTATATCAAGGAAGGCGTATAGCTAGTGGATAGTGTACAGGAGATAAGAGAAGCCTGTAGCAATGATAAAAATTCAGTGACTATAGCACAGTTTCTAATACATGTAGAAACAATCACTTAAATCAACATGTAGATCTGATAATAAGCATGTCATTTATAATCAGAAATGTGGGATCATAATTGTATAAAGTGGGATCATTATTGCATTCATTCAAAGGTATGAACACCTGAAAAACAGCTAAATGTCTGCTGTTTCCAAGAGTCTGTTACCCAGTCTAGGCTGCAGAAACGATAATGCAAACCTGGGGTGTAAGGCACAAAGGTGGATTGCGTTGTGACAGATGTATATGTAGGAGCAATCTATGCATTTGAGAAGCAAGAAAAGGAGGGCACGATTTGATAAGAAGGAATCTGACCACTTGACAAATTTAACTCTGATTTACTCAGGGGAAATTTGCGTTTTTTGTGATGGATCTAAGTAGCCTTTAGTGTTTACATCATTGGTCTAAAGCTATTTATGATCATGTCAGCTTGACGTTCCTTGACAGGTTAACCAGGTCTATAGTCTCAGTGAGACTTTAATAGTCAGAAATCAAAACAAAGCAACTTTGTTTTAATGTGCTTTAGCAACAGCAATGGAAACACCAGGCAGAGAGATGTCAGTAGCTTTTAAGGTTAATGATTCAGTGTGAACAGCAGCATCTTGAGAGAGTTGAAACCATTCCTTGTTTGGACACCCTACAGGTCTTCACATGTGATCAAGCTATGTGATCCAACACAGAAAATTGATTAAAAGATACAGATATTTGGGCCCAACTTCTCTCATATTCGACCTTTAGAAAGTGTAAAGTATTATTTTTACCCATCTGTATTTGGTGATATTCATAGAAGGTAATAATTCAGATGTTAGGAATATTGGAGATTATTTGGAGGTCAGTTTTTCAGTTTCAAATATCAAGCAGTTTATTTATGATTTTCACTAAGTGATATGCATTAAAATTTCCATAGTATTCCTTGTTTCTATGGATCTATGGAAATAAGTGTCTCTCCTGGTTACTGGGAAAGGGGTGGAGTTTTTAGCATTGTGTGGGTGTGACCAAATTGTTTATTCCGTACCACCTGCATCATTGCTGGGGATGTGGATTCAGCAGGAAAAAAGGAGTACCAGAACTGGAAGTTCTCCATTTTCCAGATACCATGGGGCATGTGTGCGTGAACAGTCACCATATTGCCTTTGTCTGGAGACCACGCAGGCATGACCTTCGGGAAGTGTTTGCTTTTGTTCCCAGTGGTGAATACCCTTGTGTTGGTAAAACACCTTCTCTTTTGTATACTTATACTATTAATATTCCTGTTGTTATCGTGTGCATTTCATTCCATTGTTCTGTGCTTTTAGGAAATTGTTATTTTGACTCATAATCTCTCAGTTATTGCCCGTCCCTTACCGGAAGGGACACAGGAAGGGGAGTGGCCTGTTTGGAGTTTAATTTCCCTGCTGGTGTTAAAACCAGCAAAGTCCATTAAGAATCTGACTCCAGAATCAGTTTAAAACACCAGATTATTCTCCTTAACCTTGTAAAATTTGCTTCCTTCACTGGTTAGATTTAAAGAAGTAGTTAATGTAAACTAATTTATTCATTTGTGCATTCATCTATTCATTAAAAAAAACCCCAAACCAAATTGTACATTTCTGGACCGTAGTTCTGCAGATCATGACATGTTTTAAATACAAATTTACATCCAAATGAATACCTTGAAATCTAGATTGTTTTTTAAATCTGCAAGAATTAATTTCAAAAATTGTTGTGAAGAAAATTAATAAAGCCACTCATTATTATAAATATACTGTTATTCATAGAGAAAATAAGTGGGCCCATACCGAGTCAGTAACTGTACGGGTAGCCCAGTACATATCTCCAGCACCAGACTCCAGCTGTGCAAATGGAGGGTAAAGAAAAGTACCGAATAATTCTCTCCTAAGATTCAGTTATTTTTGGTTCTGTGAATTTCCTGAGCTATATGTGTTTTTTGGGGCTTCAGTGACCATCAGCAAATGTCTTTTACATCTGTTTCTTCAGGCTGTCCTTAGCTGTCCATAAACTTTGCACCCACAGCATCCTTTGGCAAGGAGTTCCTATGGCTAGGTGTCTGGTGTCAGACAATTTTCTTCTCCTTGAATCTCACTTCTTCTTTTCTTTCTGATCCAGTATTTTTTTTCTCTTGCAAAAAAGAAGGAACAGTCAAGCCCTATCCACCCTGCCTATGTCATCATAATTTTGGAAACTTCTATTCCGTCCCCCACCTCCCCAGTTCTCTCTTTTCCAGACTAAATCCAGTTTACTCACTCATTCATACTCATAGAAGGTATTTTATTCATTTAGCAGAACTGAATGCTACGATGACCATAATTAGTTGCAAAAAGAGTGCTAACACATTTTGAATTAAAAACAGTGATTGAGATATGGGAAGATAATACAGTGAAAAATAGTTTAGGGGATAATGACAAGCATGTCCCTGTTAGCTACATTTTCAACTCCAATTATCTCAGATTTGCCTCTGAGACTGGTTTAATGAGGGATTCTTCCCAGTCTTACCCTCTTTGAAGCAGTAATTTTTTTTTAATCTTGGAAAGAGAGAAGAGGGATGCTGCTTTACTTGGCTTTTTATCAACAGTTCTGATATAGTTGAAATATGTTGGGTATTTAGGATAATACTATATCGAAGTAGTAAAAACATATATTTCAATTTTTTTTCTTTCAAGTACTGTAATCATTGAACAGTGAAAATGAGGAGAACAGAAATAAAAATAATATTCTTTTTGTGACTAAAAGATGGAAGAATATTATACTCTTTTTGCTGTTTATCCAATTTTTTCCTAGGAGAGATCCAGTTGCCTGTGGTTTTGTCTGTGATTTCAAAAATAGTAGAAACAAGACCTGGTCTGATGCCAAGTAGAAATGACTGTGGCACTGAACTAACATTCGGATTTGCAGAAATCCCCTGCCTAAATCTGAGATGTCAGTCTAGATTTAAGGTTTTTTCTTATTAAAAATAAAGTGTTTTAAACAAGAGTTTATATCAAGCTTCTGTTTCAGTTTAATGCAAGAGGGATTCCTTCCTAGCTGACATTTAACTCAATGTTTCTAGATATTTATATTGCATGGGGAAGTATAGCTGAGTTTCGACCATATTCCATTCTCAGAAGAAGTGAATGAATAATTCTTAGGATTAACTGTTTCTAAAGAATCTAGCTTTGTTTTATGTGAACAGATCAATTTCTCTCTAAATTATCTGTAATTCAAGTCTATTCTATAATGATCCCTGCTATGTTACTCTACTGATGGATTATAACTTTGCAATCTGAAATGATGCTGCTTAGATTACATGGCAGTGCTGATAAGACATAAGGTATTTGTCCTGTTCCCTGATTACACAAACATGCACAGACTTCCAGTCTCAATGCCTTCTAACCTTGCATTTAAATTTGGGTATTGAAATTACTTTGAAATCCATTTTCCATGAACATGAAATGCAATCACTTGCAGATTGTCAAAAAAAAAAAAAAAAATCCAGAAGGAACATGAACATAAATAAAGCTAAATTAAATTGCTCTTAAAAATGGCATTAGAAAATCTCAGGTATTATTTTCCCAGCTTTTAGTTAAAGACGTTAAGGGATTTTATGTAAATATTATTGAAAGGTGATATCCTCTCTATCTGCAATGTAGACACACTGCTCATTGTGTCCTAATCCAGCTGCTGAGGTGTTCAGTATTTCTGTGGCAATTTTTTTATGGGAAAACACATATATTTCATTTTTATATTCCTAAAGACTAACAACAGCTCAAAATTACGTTGCATGTAGAACTGTGCTATGGTTTCATTAAAAAATCATATTTGTGCAAAGCTCACTTCATACAGGTGAGCAAAACTTGATTCACGCTTCTAAAGACTTGTCAAGGTTTTATCATCTGAGGAGAGTGGCTTTTTGTACCTAATGACACATTGTTTTGAAGGTGAAGTTCACACAGGAGCAGTCCCCCTTCCCCAACATCTATTCCCTCTAAGTTATAATTTCACCTCTTCCTTCTCAGCTTGGTGTGTTCTAACACTTTATCTGTGAAAAGCACAAATAGTCCTGCACTTTGTGGTGAGTCCTTGGGTGATTGAAAGAGTGCTTCCTGGCACCCTCTTGTTTTCTGACTGTGAGCTGGAGACCACAACCCAGTTTTAGAAAGATATCTTTCCTCTGTTATGTTCTTGAATGGAGGCTAGCCTGTTTTATTCTTTTGAACTGATAAATTCACTCAGGAACCTATGATATTCCAAATCTTAGGTTTAGCAGAAGCCATGCACTGGAGCCAGTGATGTGGAAAAAGTGAGAGACATATATTTCAAAATGCAGGCAGACCTGGCTGCAGCAATCTGTTAAAGAGATGGTGAGGGGCCAGAGATGACTGTGAAAAGACACAGATTGCAATTCGTTTGGGAAGGAGTAAAGGGATAGAAAGAAACCCTGCTTGAAAACTGGAAATGAATGTGCTTTCTGTGCCCAGGAGGAGGTCTGTCTCAGGCTTCCTTGGCCTGGTGCTATGTGCAGGATCCGCAGTTGCACTAAAACCTCTGTGGCTCCAATGCCTTTTTTGGGTGGGGGGGCATGACAATGACAGTGAAGGGTGTCTGTGCAGAAACAGTCATGGAGGTGGGACACTGTGTTCCATGAGTAAGTATGCACCCCCCAGGCGCAGCCATGGCAAACCCAACCTGCCTCAGGTCTAGATGTGTCCAGAGGATGTCATGTGTACTGTTTGGGGTAAGTCCTATGACTCTAGGTTGCCGTCTATTGACCTTAGGAAAGAATTAATTGGCTGATCCGGGGCAACTGAATAAGGCAAGTTGAGAAAACATGTAATTACTCCTTGGTGCTTAATGTAGGGGAGAGGAAACCCAGCCTGAGAGACAGCAAACCCATCTTTTCCCTTAGCAGTGTGAATGACTTTACTACGGGTCCCATTTAAAATAAATGGTGTTACGTACATCTGCTCTTCTCTGATGAAAGCTGTTCATTCCCCTAATCTCCCCTAGAGCCAGCTTCCTAAATACTTTACATAAACTGTATTGGCTCTTTCATATACTGGAGTTCTAGGATTCCTGCATGCTAATGAGAGTTTCTTAGCTTCATATTGCTTCTCTTGTACCATGATTTATTCAAAGATTCCCTAATAAATATAGCAGAAAGCTTTCAAACAGTGTCACTGGACATGACAACATATGTCATGCCATAACTCCTGGAATGTGAAAACGTGAGAATCTTGACTTAGAAGGCATGTGTCTCTACTAACTTTTAGAGAGGAGGACACAGCTCTTGAGGTATTAAAAAATGCAAATATAATTCACAATTGCAAACAGGAAATGATAGAACATGTTCTTACAATGAACATGATATGTTTCTCTCAATGGTTAATGATTTGATTTTTTTTCTGGAATGTTGTTCACTAGATTTTCTAAAGAAGCTGCTGAAAATGTCCTTTGGAAAAGTTTCACAGTGTGCTGACTGTTGAACAGTGTAATTTTTCCAACCATGCAAACTCAAGAAAAGTGTAGAGAAGAATGAAAAAAATCCCACCAGCGTCTATTCAGTTTGGGATTTCTTTGGCAAAATATCCACATAATTGCTTCTCAAATGGAAGATTCAGCTCAATTTAAGACACTTAAGATAGCTGTTTTCAAGTGGAGTACCTAAGCTTCCATAGAAGTCAATAACCTTGTTGTATCCGTGGGCTCTCAAGAGACTCGCAGCTGGCCAGCTGTCCGAGGCAGGAATTCAGGTACCTCAGCTCTCACATCTAGTGCTGGTTTAGGTGTCTGTTGGTATTTAAAGCATCTGCAAGGAGCTTAGAAATGTGACTAAGAGGAAATCCTTTTCTGGAGCTGCATCTGGAAGTTGTGTGATTTCTTATGATATTATTTTCATATGGCACTCAACTAATTTATGCAATAAATGTGAAAAACACAGCAAGGAGTTTTTTTCTCCATTATATTTACAAAACATATCCAATTAATTTGTTCGATTAAGACCTAACAGCTCAGAATCTGGTTGCTGATATTTTATTGAGTGTAATGTTTGTTATATTAAGTTTGCAGAGATGCTGTAGAGAGGTACTAAAAAACCATTCTTATATTGATGACAAGGTTAGGATGCTTCTTTATTTTCTCCAAAATAAAGAATTTGGATCATCATGGGTTTTTTGGGTGTTTTTTACTGTTTTTTAGCTCTTGTGGCAGGAATACCTTCTGTGTCTTCCATATATAGATTTAGAAATGCTGTATGGAAAAACCCTTTACAATCATTATGACCACTATTACATTTAATAGCAATACAAAGGGAATTAGCCTTCACAGATCTCCATGCAGCATTAGGGTAACACAAGTGTCCAGACACATTCAGTGACAATAAAGTCAGGTGTGAAAATGAATCAATACCATTCAATGCAGCTTCCAGTAAGTGTTTTAGTTTTTTGTGTGTTGACAGTGTTTCCATAAAAATAATTTCTGAAGTCTTGAAGTGTTTTTTCATGCATTAGAAATCACAGAAACTGTGTGCAGTATGCATTGATATTTCATATCCATGAGTTTCCACAGTTAATTACCACACTTTTAATTTTAGCAATAACAGAAATATCCTCTTTTCAAGATTTAAAAACCTGAAATGAGGACTAACAATATGATGTAGACTTCAAAACAAGGGGACCAATCCAAAAGAAGATATGTCAGTCAGCTATTTACAAAAGCTCGTTTCTGCCCTTCTCTGATGTAGCAAGTACATCTTCAGTCTTTTCCAAGCTCTCCCACTTCCCAAACAGATGGTTTTTTTAGCAGTCCTGGAAGGTCCCCAAATTCAGGCTATTTTGGAATGAGAGAAGGAGTAAGCTCTAAGTCTTGGAGTGCTCACAGAGAAGGCTCTGCCAGACACAACCTCCTTTGTGCAGAAGAGGATAGAAGTCTAGCACCCTGCTGACCACTTGCTGGGAAATCTGACATGGGAAGAGGATTCCCCCCCTGGAGAAAGCCAACACTGGCAATTTAAGGCTATGTGTGTTTTAATCAACTCCTTTAAATGAACTGGACTAAGTAAAACTGTGTTTTTGAGTACCCATGTGGGGTAACTAATATTAGATTTATTTGCAATATAGCATACCACTGACTATGCTTGACACAAGCCTAAAATATGTTGTATACACTTATGGGCCAAATAATTTCCCAATTCCTCATTTGTTGTGGAAGAGTTTGGTTAAGTATATTCCACATTTTTATTTCTTCTTCTTGTTTTTTTATTTTTTTTTTTTTAAGAGTAGAAGGAAAAATTTCCTTTGAGGAAGATGATTGCACAAACCCCCCTCATCCATTTTTGATTATTTCTTGGGAAAGGTTGAGCATATTTTTCATCTCTTTGATTTTATTATGGACATAGTAGAGAATGGCCTCAGCAAACACAGGTTTTGCTCATGAGCCCTGGCCCTGAATTATCTTGTCATGGTTACAAACATCTTTACAAAAAATAGTTTTTCTTTGTTGCGTTTCTAGATAATAGAATAAAATGCTGAATAGATAAAAGCTTGGTTAAGTTTATGCATGCTCAAGTAAATTGTTACATTTCTTAACTTGCAAAACAAAAGCATAAGACAAAGGTGGCCTGAAACACTCTGAAGTGTTGCCAACTTTCTTTCCCTTTAATAGATTACCAAGTATTTGCAAATAATTTAAGGAAGGAGAATAGATAATATTATTTCTACATAACTCTAGGTCACTTATTCTGTTTTACAACGGACTTTGGGAAGTTCTTTTGATTGAATGCCATTAAGGTAATTTGGGCCGGAAACTATAGTCTCTGCCAGTGGAACAAATAAGGTATTTTATTCGAAAAACTGAGATCTGTTTAGTGTATTTCTAATTGATATTTCCAGATCTTTCCATATACACGGTGTCTATTTTGCAAGAGGTTGCCTGTGGAAAAGAATACTTCATATCCAGAAAGGCTAATGAACTGGGCCATTTCAGGTTACCTTATAATCTTTTTTGTCAAACTTTCTTGGCAGTATCACCAGAGCATTAAAAATCTTCTAATGCAAAAGGGAAAAGCTGACGTTTGGGGTAAGAGCCTTCCAATCCAAACATAAAATTAATTAAAAACATGCAAGATAGTCAAGAACTAGATAGTAAACACTTGGCTTCAGAAGGTAGAAGTTATCTATTTTGCTTTTTAATTACCAATGAGACAAAGAAAATAATTACGACACAACTTTTTTTTCGTCTTTTTCTTCTTCTCTCCCTGCCCAGTCTCCCCAGTTTATGATATATTTTTGGGATAGCTGGACCAAGAGCTCTCCTGACTGGAAACTCTAAAAGGAGTTTAAATGTAAGGAATAATATTTATTTCTTTAGACTTTGTTTGTTTCTGTTGCAAGGCTTTAAACCCTGCAAAAATACTCAACCACTGTAAAAATTGGCCAGAATGGATACTTTCTATGTCAAAATCCGTTTGGATTTTGAATTAGCACAAAGTGCATTGTGGCACTGAACTGCCATGTTCCTAAAGGCCTATAACAACATTAATTTCTGTCTGAATGTAATTTTGGCTATTTTTAGGAAATGTTGGTGCCCAATAGTTTAAGGCAGCAGTTATACCAGTTATTTCACACAGAAATGCTAGTCAGAGATCATAGCTACCTAAAACAGGTCTCCACAGCTCACACTGTAAAATTGTCTAGAAAGTACCTTCCTATAATTTATATTAAAATCATATCTGAGAGAAACAGAAATGAAGCACAAATACTTGTGTTGGTTCAATTAGCTTTTAGAGTGCTTTAAAGTAAGCCTGAAATTACATCGGAGTAAGGTAAACATATTTCTTTTATCATCCTGATAAAATCATGCCGTGGTATTTGTCACCTGAGTAAATTCATAAAGTACCTTCTTGTAAAGCCAGGGGGCTCTCTGCTGTAGTATAGTAAATAATATTCTAAAATCAAAATCAGCTGAGATGAAGGTTGCTGTGTCCCTGTTCATACAAGCCTGGCTTTTTTTTTCCAAATGGAATTAGCTTCTGCCTATTGCTTGTAATATGAGTTTTAAGTTCTGTAAGCCAACAGGAGTAAAAATCAAACTAAGGCAAATCCAGCTCTTTCAGTAGCTGTACTTCTTGAAGCTCAGCCTGAAACATCCCTCATTTGCACAAGATTCAGTTAATTTCTGTGCAGGAAATTTTATACTCTTATCAGAACTGTGGGAGAAAGTACAAACTCTGCTAAAAAGTGCTTTCTTTGCACTTGAAAAAAATAGACATTGTTGATGGATGATTTACTGAGGCAAATAAAAATACTACTTTGTAAGGGATCCCAGGATGTGATATAAACTATCACAGCAAAGAGGGCTCAGCTCTTTTCAAAACTGCAGGCTGGATGCTAATTCTGGCAGTCACTTGCTGGTCCTGTGAGAGTGAGTCATGCATCGCCTGCAGATACAGCGGTAGCACATGGGGCTAAGAGCCCCTCGGCCCCAGCTTCAGCTCCCTGCACTCTGTGCACCCCAAGAGAGGGCAGGACCCACATTTCCTTATTTCTCTTTAAAAGGTGCATTCCCTTGCTTCTCAACACTGCTAAAACCAGCTTAGTAATGAAAAGAAGTTGTGCAAATTGAGGCAAATAAGCATTTCCATATAAAGAAAATAGCATAAATATTTTACACAGAAATCCCACACCCACTTAAATCTAGTGAATAAAGTTACACTATGTACTGTAGAATTATCCTTTAAAGTTATGACTCATTCCAGGATAGTAGCAGATGTTCATGAAGCTCAGCACAAAAAAAAATAGGAAAAAATGTCTCCATACACTCCTAATTTTCTCCCCACATCATTACAGAGATGGAAGACACTTCTCTCTCTAGCACTTTGAGTGAGTCACTCCATGCAATATGAATAAGTGCAGAAAAATACAAGTATTACACGAAAATCAAGTATGCAGGCAGAATCAAGAGTTTGGAGACTTTCTCCTGGAACCAAAGATTTATGCTTTAGATAAATTACTCCATCCAATGCTGGGACAGATACAACTGTTACAATTTTCTGGATGTATGAAAAAGAATATAGAAATACATGTTGTTGCATCATGTTCCTGCCTCAGCATTAGTAAGATGCTGCTAAACTCATCCTGATAACCAGAATTGTTCTGGAACAATAACCAGAAGAGTTCGGGAAAAGGCTACAAAATAATCAAGAATCTGGGAGAAAACCCCATCTGCTGTGAAGCTTAAGTGGTTTAAGGTGGCTCTTTTTGGTTTAATCAAAAGGAATACTGAGAGACAAAGCAGTCACTGTACCTAGTCATGGACAGGTAGAAAACAAGCCTCACATCTGTTCAGTCTAGTTTGCCAAACCTTCCAGGATCTCGTGGCTAAAAGCTGACCTTTGACCAGTTTACCCTAAGAATTTCCTATTCATAAGGGTAGGAAAACCTCAAAACAACTTTCAGGGGTGATGGTGGAAGGACATTGTTTGGATTATTTAAAACTAAATTTGATCTCTGTAAACATTGGTTTAATACACTGTATTAAATAGCATCTGAATGATATCAACACCGAGGGTTTTGTGGTTTCGTTTTGTTTTTTGAGAGACAACCTGTAGCCATTTTCCTTTCCTTTTCTCAAGCTCAGCTTCACTCACCAATCCTGATTCCTAGAATCCCTCTTCCCTCAGTGGTGCAGAGGGTTGGTGAAGAAGATTTGTTGCCAGTCCATAACAGTTCCCCTCTGCTGCTCCTTCCTCCACACGCTTTTGCCTTGCTCAAGAGTGGGACTCTCACAGGTTCCTCATTCCTACCAGAAGACCTGTCCCTGTGTGGGGTTGTCCTCACAGGCCACAGTTCCCACCAGGAGTCTGATCTTGTGGTGGGTCCCCACAGGCTGCAATTTCCTTCAAGTGTGCAACCACCTGCTCCTGCGTGGCGTCTGCCATGGGTTGCTCTTTGGGTAGCTGGCCCACTGTGGACTTTCATAGGCTTCAGGGGAAAAATCTTCATCACCACGGTCTTCTCCAAGAGCTGGAGAGCCCTAGTGGTCCAGCACCTGGGGCACCCTCTCTCTCTCCTTTTTCATTGACTGTGCTGTCTTCAGGGCTGTTTCTCTCACATCTTTCCTCACCCTTCTCCACCAAGCAGTATTTTGCCCTTTTCTAAGTACACTTTCCCCAAACCACCACCATTGGGGTTGCTGGGCTCAGCTGTGTCCTGTGGTGGATCTGCTGGAGCTGACAGGAACAGGCTGTGCCCAGCATGGGGCAGACACAGCCTCTCCTGGATCACTGAACTCAATGCAAGGATAACTAACTGCAATGATATCACCTGTGACACAGAGGAGGCCAGTGCAGGTCTTTTATTTGTTTCCTCTGGTGTTAAACACCATAAAAAAGTATTTTGAGATGCTTTCATGGTCAACAGGGCACAAGTGCTGAAAGAATGGGATTGGGTAGCATGACATTTTCATACCACATCACTAAAAATATGTGACAGCATGCAATTAATTTTACACAAGCTAGTGAGAGATGGCAACTAGACGCCTACTTTATTTTCCTACCAGTTTGTGTTGCATTCAAAATGGGGCCTTGGAAACAAAAAGCTCTTTTTTACATTGCCAGCATGTGAGATCAGGCTGCTAAGGGTGAAATCATATCATGGTGGCTCTGGTATGCAAATTTGATAGCACTCTTACTTTCAAGTCACCTGCACTGTGCTGGTCCTGCTTCACAGTGCAGTGCCCTACTGCCTCTGCAACAGGCACATAATCCAGTGTGCATTCAATTATAGATTAATTTTTATATCCAATAAATAAAGCTGTTTACATTATGTCATATATCATTGTAACTCACAAAGGAATCTCCCCAAACCCTCTAAAAAGTCACTTGTCATCCTAAACAAGTCCAAAGAAAAAAATGTTTAGAATGTCTTCAAACTAGAGTAAACCAAAATAGAGGAATACTTTGGAAAAAATCTGTGACAATAAAAATGTATATGTGTGTATGTTGAGGCCTTCTCTAACATAAATAGAGCAATACAGATTTATGGCTGCAGATAAGCTCATTCCTAAACTTTAAGTCACTAGCCAAATAATTTACTTGAGCTGAAACAGTCCTCAATCTGTGCACATTTGAGTTTATTATGTGTAACTCAAGGGGGCACACGTGCTCCCTGAGGCCATGAGGAAGTGATTTGAAATCAAACTTAAAACATCTATACACCTCCAAAAAACCTCCAGCTTTTACTGTCCTGAGGACTCCAGCTTACTGTCCAGGACAACAAACCTTTAAGCTTTCAAACAATGAAATGCATAGCGAGTTTGTAGAAGTCATGGTTAAATATTGTGCTGGAGGTGAAAAGTATATAAAATAAGTGCAACAGCAACAACAACAAAACAGATGACGAAATATTGGTGATTGACTCTTTGGTCCACATCTGCCTGAGGAAACACCTACTGTATGGAGTGTCCAAGACAGGGGAGAGGGGGGATAAGGAAGATGTCAGGGAGCAGACTCCCCTCTGCACACCCACCTTCCTGGTTTCCCCTAGCACTGGCTATCAGCACTGCTTCCTGCCACATGGTCCTCTGGGCAGGCAGACCCATGCTCATGTCTTTGTGACAGTGTAGCTGCCAAGTAGCTTTATTCAGTATTGCTTTTATTATTATTTTATTTTCTAATTGATTTTATTTTTATTTGTGCACCTCAGTTTGCATATCTTTAATGTTAACGTCTTGTCTGAAATAATTACTCCAGACATGCAGATCACTGCAGAAAATATATCCATTTAAGATGGTCCTCTTCAAAGGTAACTGCCCCAAGAAGGCGTCCCAGCCAAGGAATGACTGTTTCTCTCCCTTGATTATAAAGGGAGTCCAAAGAAAGAGCTCAGTCACAAACTCTTGAATCCTGCAGATGTCTAATGGCAGGTCAGTATCTGCATCCTAGATGACATATTGGGGAGCCTGGAGTTGAGAGTAGAGAGAGTTGAACATATTGGAGTAGGTGATCCTTGAATATTAATCAGATTTCTTAGGCCCATCTTCCCTCCAGGGCTTTATCCCATGGTATATGACCAAGCAGATGCTTGAAGAAGCCAAAGTCTGCTCTCCTGAAGTTCAGGGTAGTGAGCTTGCAGTGTGCCCTCCTTACTTGATCTTGAGTTCCAACATTTCATGGTTGCTGTCCTAAAGCCTTATATTTGCCACCAGCCCCTCCTTGTTGGCAAGAACAAAGTCCAGCATAGCATCTCTCCTTGTTGGCTCCTCTATCACTTGCAGAAGAAATTATCCTCAGCACATTCCAGGAACCTCCTGGATTGTTTATGCCTTCATCTTCTTGGTCTTCCTGGTCAGGTGGCCTGTATCAGACCCCTGCTACAATGTCACCTCTCCCTGTGCCCCCTTTAGTCCTCACGTATAAGCTCTCAGTCATCTCTTCATCCATCCCATATCAAACATCATGTGCTCCGGCTGGTCATTGACATACAGAGTGCCAATATCCTCGTCTTTCCTGCTTGTCCTTCCTAAAGAGCCAGTATCCTTCCATCTCAATATTCCAGTCACAGGATTCATCCCATCATGGTCATACCTTTGACTCCTCTTGCTTATTTCCCATTTTCTGTCCGTTTGCATACAGACATTTAAGTTGGGCCCCCAATAAGGCTGACTTCCTGGCTGGAATGGCTGGAATTCCTTTGTGCTGCTCTGCAGGTGCTCCTGCTGACCTGTGATCCCTCTCCAGGCTCGGGGCATCTATTGCTGACACTGGCATCAAACTGGTAGGGGTGGGATGGATTGAAGTTTCCCTCCTGTGGCAATTTTAATTTGAAGCCCTCTCCACCAGCTTGGCAGTTCTGTGGCCTGTATGTGTGCTGCAGATACTTCACTCTTTATTTCGAGGCTATGCAGAGTCCCTTTCCACTGGGACAGATCAGTACAAGTCTGCATGTGCACCAGGTCAATAGAGCAGGTGTCTGTTTCAGCAGAAGTTGTGAGTTTTAAGGATCTTGGAAAGTTAGGGTCCAATCCTATCCTTGAAAAAGGATATAGCAATACAGGAAATATAGGAATGAGATTCTTGTTATATCAGTGCTCCTTTTTACCTTCTGAGAAGCTTTATTAAACTGAGAAGCTCTTTTAAAAAGTGTGTCATAAATCATTGAACAGTTGCCATTATCAGCCTGAGTCTGAACAATTAGCAGAATGTTAATTATAAAATTAAAGAGAACAAGTTGATTAAAGGCATCAAAAGGCACAGTGAAATATTTATCTTTTTTATTTTGCTTTGTTTATTAATTCCTCCTTCTCCTGACTAAGTAAATATTTTTTTCATCTCTTTTATTCCTTTTTTTTTTACTGGACTTCAGACTATTTCAAAGGGGTGTATGAGCTGGGCAGCATCTGGGAAAGACAGACTTTTGCTTGAAAAGAGGGACAGAAGCTTAAAAAATTTAACATCTAGCAAATGTCAAAATGTTTTCTAGGCCAGGTTCTCACTTGGTGCTGCTGGAGGTTAGAGTCTTTGACGTCAGTGGAATGGTTCTCATTTCTAACAGGTGTATGCCCAGCCCACTAGCCCGGTGTTTGCACCATATACACCATATGGGAAACAAAGGAATACTGAGAGGGCTTTATCTATTTGCCTAAAGTAAAAAAGCTGTTTTCTTATGGGTGAGTGCCATAAACTTGCTGGTTGAGTGCATGTACTCACATAAAAGGCTACATTGTTTTCCCTACTCAATATAGTCTGTTGGATTTTCAGAGCTGGTTTGCTGTTTACCACAAACACAGAGGGCTTTGTAGTCACTCTGACCTTTGGATTAGAATTCATCCTTTGAATTGTTCATGATTTCTCTAGATTTGACTACAACACATTTTTCCTTTGTGGTCTGGCTAAAATTCTTCCTTCAAGAATTGCTTGATGGTCAAAATACGGCCCTTCACTTCAAGAAAGACATTGAGATGCTGAGGCATGTCCGGAAAAATGCAGCAAGTGAAGTGAAGTGTCTAGAGACTAAATCGTATGAGAGGCTGAGGGACCCAGGGTTTAGCATGGGGAAAAGGCAGCTCAGGGGAGAACTTCTCACTCTCTAGAACTACCAGTAAGGAGGTGGAGGTCGACCTCTTCTCCCAAGCAACTTGTGGCAGGACAAGAGGAAATGACCCCCAGCTGCACCAGAGGAGGTTCAGGTTGGACATCAGGAAGAATTTCTTTGCTAAAAGGATGGTTAAACACTGGAAAGGGCTGCCCAGGGAGATGGTGTAGTCACCATCCCAGAAGATGTTGAAGTGATTGCATGTGTCACTGAGTGCTGTGGTTTAGTTGATATTGTGGTGTTCGGTCAAAGGTTGAACTTGATGATCTTGGAGGTCTCTTTCAACCTTAATGATTATATCGTTCTATGTCTCCTTGGCAGATTTCATGTTTTTAAATGAATGAAGACAACTTACATATCTACATGTTTACTTCTCAAGACATCTCTAAGGCCATCCTACTGCATCCTACTGTAATTGTGGTAGTATGAGGCTCAAAGTGGCTGAGGTGATTTCCTCTTTCTCTCAAGTGGATCTATATTGGAGAAGATTAAATTCAGTGAAATGGCTCAAGTGATCCAGGAGGCTTTCAGATGAGAAATCTATGGAAGTAAAATTACCCCTCTGTGTGTTTCTGTATTGTATAATCTTCTTGACTTCTGTGTCTCACTTCACCCTCTGCCTCATAAAATAGTTATTGAAATACTCCTGTCACTGTCAAGGCCCACTCTGCTTTCACTTATGAAAATCCTCTCTGACTCCCTCTTATCCTTCAGCTCTTGCTATATGACACTAAATTGGGAGGACCTTTCGATTGCTTCGAGGGCAGAGAGGTCTAGCTGAGAGGCCTCAACAAATCAAAGAAATGGGCAATCACCAATCATATGAAGTGACATAAGATGCAGTTTTCTAGAACACTGATCTTCATCAGGACTAGTTTTATAAATAGCCCTTTGAATTTGCTGTTTCCTTTTTGAAAATAACACCTGTTACTTTGGTCATGTGTGCCAGGGCAATGAAGAGTTAAATAACAGACATTTTCAGAGCATTGCTTCCAACATTATAGCAATGGTTTACATCCTCTGAAATTCCCATAGTTGTATATGAGACAATTCACTATTGCTTCCCAATGCTTGCCTACAGTTCTAAGGCCTCTCTCTTATGCCTTGGTGCAGTGTGCTACTTTAGTCTGCCTTATTCCACCTGCTTATTTGGTATCTTGTACAGAGGCAGAAAACCATCTTTCACCTAAACTCTTGCCAGTAGTAATATATTCCTTGCTCTACTGATTTCTGTGTGTTTGGGCCTTCTTAATAAGTGCTTAGATAAACAAAACCTTTGCTTTAAAATGTCTCAAATGATAAGTTGCTGTTTCTACAGTCATGTGAATGATCAGGAAACTGAAAGAAACCATTCCTGTTGATCCAAGGAAATTTTTAAGGAGACTTAGAACTGCCTAAATTGCTTGGGGTTAAAGTGAAAGTAGGAACAAGAAGAAAACAATTGTAGCAGAAAACTATTCCAGTGTCTGTGTGTGTGTCTCATACAGTTGTGTTTGTTCTTCAGACTTTTAGACTTTTAAAAATATCCTGGTCTGACAAGATTTCTGTATTCACCGAATCTTCAGTTTGCAACTGCTTTCTGCTGAATTTAAAACTTGCAAGAAATTGTAGCAGACTTTTTCTACACTATCTTTGTATGTCCTACACTTTATCCTGTCTTTGGCTGGGATAAAGTTAATATTCTATGTCTTGGATTTAGGATGAGAATAGTGTTGTTAACACACTGATGTTTTAATAGCTGCTGAGGAGTATTGACATTAAAACAAGGCCTTTTCATCTTCTCATGCTGCCCTGCCAGATGTAAAGGGGCAGAACCCATCTGGATTCTGTGACAGGGAAGATTTGTCTTCATTATCATGTTGTTTATCATTATCAGGTTATTTGTGAAAATATGAAACTATTTACTCCTGAGGAGTGCTGGTTGTGACCAGCAGTGACAATACTGCTCTGTGTGGTGTCAGACCCTATGTGTGGTGCCATGGCTTTTGGCATAGATGTTTTTATCTTCTAAGCTATGTTGTTACAATCAATGGAGAGACTTAATTCGTGGTTCCGTAAGTAAGATCTAAATAATCTTTTAATTTACAATTACTCAGTAGAGTACGTCTGGCCATTCTAAGGTACATTGAGCTTGGTTAGAATTTGGTTAGAATTTGCTTTCATCAGTGAAAAGGCAAAGTTTTTAATGTAACCAAATCCAGGATAAGGGAATAATTTAAAAATATCATCTTTCCCATTTAGAACACATATTTCTTCTGACCGCTTGGGCACATTCAGAAGTTTTTCCAGGATCTAGGGCTGCTCATTCCAGTAAGCTATTTTTCCACTTAACAGTAAAAGATAAAAAGTTTTTCTTTTATACAAATATTAGCACATTAGCAAAGTACATTGTTCTTTATATATAAAATACTTCTGGAACCTGTGAGAAATTGTATACACTTCATGTGATGCTATAAATAATTTAGAATCTATAATGGCTACATCGCACTTACATATTACACTTCTCCTCCTCTCAACACAAGACTGGTTTCCACATCCTTCAGAAGCACCTAATTATTGTTTTGGGGTAAATCTGTTTTTCCTTGCTGACAAGATCTGTTGAGACACAAGTGCTCACACTCGAGACAATTACTTTTTCTTTTTTCTCTTTTAAATAAGAAACAGATACTCTGGGAGATTTTCATGGCACATTTTCTGTATGTTTCAACAAATGGAAAATGATTATAAATGATATTGTTTCTTAATGAGCTTCAGTGGGTATAATCAAATGACAGGACTAAACAAATCCATTCCTATACTCTTTGGCTGCCAGCAGCCTAAAGCACTCATCAATTGATCCCTCTTAAGCTACAAGAAACCATTTTCTGCCTTGCTTCAGTCTCTTGCCAGTCCCAGACTACCACAGTAACTTATTTCACACACATCTTTTAGTTTTAGGACCTTTTCTCAACTTTTCTGGGGATAGGAATGGAGGAAAGCAGAGAATTATAAAGGTTGATTATCTTTTGCTTGTACCTTTTCACAGAACTAATAAAATCAAAGCTTCTTATTCCACCATTTCTCATATGTGGACAGCTGATCCTTTCTTTAACACAATGTTGTCCAGGCTTATCACTGGACAGATCATAACATTTGTTCATGGTGACAGCAATATTGCCTAGGAGCGAATACTGCCTGTGGCAAAGAGTTTTTGTGCTGGAGTATTTTTTCCCAGTATTTTAATTTCCAGACAAAAATTCTGTCATGCTCTTTTCCTAATGTTGTGATACTATGCTTCGAGACTGCCAAAAAGGTCTTGACTATTTCTAGGTTGATTAATTCCTAATTTTTATTCTTAGGAAATTTTATTTTTACATTTTTGGATATACTGATATCTGTCACCTTGCCCTAACTATGCTGCAACCAGCCACAGGACTGATGAGCCATAACATTGCTTTCTTTTTCTGATTTTATGCCTCCAGTTTTCATATTTTTATATCTGTGTGGGAGGCTGATGTGCTTCTAAACGAGAAATCACCTCTCATCAACTACCTAACTAGAGTTTATTTTGATGAATTAAGCTAGGAGCTTTCTGGTGTTGAAGAGCAAAATGAAGCAACTCTTGAGAAAGAGAGAAAAAGCACAAGATTTTATCTCTGAAGATCTTTGAAAAAATTCTCAACTTATTTCTAAGTATTGTTTCGAAACGTTGAATCTGTTTTACCTGCTCCGCTCTTCCCCAGTAAATGCAATGCGAATCAGCAAACTATTCTAGTATTTGAACTAAACTTATTGTACATCAAGGATCAGACATACTCAGATGATCTGAACTCCACTGAAGATGGAGCTAGAGTAAAGGCAATTCCAATTGCATTGCGTCTTATGCAAATGATCTCGGGGGCTAAACATTCCTGGGCTTCTCCTGTACTTGGATAAGAGACCATCTGGAAGTCCCAGATAAAGTAGGCACGAGCCAAGACATCGTGGCTGAACACTAGACCACAGAAAGTGAATGAGCTAGAAGGCAACATTCTCCCCCTCATCACTGGTGGATGAGTCAGACAGCTAAAGTTACCAGTACTATTTTCATTCCATCAGTGAGAAACGTCTCAGGCAAATGCTGCAACTTGAAAACATTAAAATTAGTGAGGTTATATGAAACTTCAGCTTCACAGGGACCTTTAACCAGGGTTAAACAATCCTACCCTCTATTATGCCTACACTTCTGGAAAATGATACAAACTTACCAAAACTTGTTAGTATTTCTATATTGGGAATGAACATAGGGTGTGGAAATAGCTGTTCTGTTGTTGCTGCTCTTACCTATTAGGCAAGTCCTGGGTGCTGTGACTGGCATGACAGCTTTTTTTAAATCTACCTCTCATTTATTCAGAAGTGAAGCATTTATTCAGAAGTGAAGAGCTTATTTTGGCCCCCATTTTAGCAGAGAAATTGAAAAGTTTTCTGTGTTTCCAAAAGAAACCTCCTGCAGCCATTCAATGAACAGTATGATGTGGGACATAGCCCTGTGCCGCACAGTAACCAGCATTTTTCAAAGCAGAAGCTTTATATGAAGTATTCAGTATTGTAAGGAGGGCTCCTGCTTCTTTGTATAAGGTGAACTGAGTTGTATGGATTGCTGAGAGAATGTAGCAAAGATGAGGGAAAGGGGAAAGGGAGCACGCAGAAAAAACTCACCTAGGAAACAAGAGAGGCTAAACTACTAGCTTTTCCTTTTAGGCTAAATTGTCAGTTCTCTTTTTGTAATGAAATAACACTATAAACTGATAGTATCCATACCATTGTTGTGGTTTAAGCCTAGATGGAAAAGACCATTAGTTCCAACATAGAAAAATTTAAACACATTGAAAATTTGTGAAGCTGAAATTTAATATTTGGTCTGATAGTAACAAAGATTAAAGACACAGTATACTAGAAGATGTGCAACTTTTAAGATGACTGGTTAAATCACATAAAACCAGAAGAATGAAGTCAAGATGAAAATCTATGGTAAACATTTTCTTCACTACTTCTCGCCATCCAAATTCTAAATATGGAAGCTGTTCCAGCTTTGTGTTGCAGAACTTCTCTTCACTGAGTAGCTCTTTTCACTCTCATTCTCTCCTCCTTTTCTGGCAGTGAAGCACATTCTTTTTCCCTGTAATGTAGTTATACACAAACTCACAAACTTAACCATATTGCCATGATCTAGCATCACCCACAATCTGGCAGATGCGACTGACTGAAAACACATCTCTACTTTAAAGTAAGTCATACAGATGCACTGTTTCTATATTTAAAAACACAGTTTCCATGGCATGACAGCACTGTCTGTACATACAGGGAACTGACACCAAAGCTTCTTTGTGTGGTGCTTCTTTCTTCAGCTCTCAGAAGCAACATTAATTCAGAATTAAATGTGGGCAAGGATTCTTATTTAAAGAGTCTGAATTTTGAATAATTTTGAAATTACAGTGATTTGTACTTTAATATCATTGCCAGTTAGGTTGCTTGATTCAGAATTTGTGGTTTTAATTTGAAACAGCTATTGACTCTGTTTACTTGGGAAGCAGGGTCAGTATTATACTTGGGGATCCTCCTACCCACTAAATTAATCTTTTCATTCCCATACTTTTTGTACATATAAGCACAGTACACATACAGAATCTTCTGTCTGATACAGTGGGTTTATTGTAGTCCAGTGACAACTATTGCAAGTCCAGTGAAGTTGTTTGGATTATAATGTCTAAGAGCAATGTCACGGAGCATGAACTTGAGACCTTGAAAATATTGAAGCACAGCTAGCTTTGCCTAATATAGTTAGAAACAAGTCACAGGAGAGACAAAAAATCAAATTTTAATTCCTTGAATTTCCTGTCTTTTATTTTTTATTTCTTGGTCATAGAAATAATTTAAAACTCTGCCTTACAAATATGTTTAAAGTTGTGTTCTGCAACCTCACTATTTTACTGCAATCTATCAAAGTTGTAAAAACAGGGAATATGGACCCATCAGTGCCTAATACTTTGCAAAGGCAAAAAGCTGGATGTCAGTGTTTAAATCACATAATTTCACCTAAGTTTTAGTTCAACTAGCTCTTGTGAATAAGAAATTGCCACTGTCCCTGTTGCTGTCTGAGATACATAACTTCTATCTTTGCCCCATTTGTAGACAAGCAGGAGTTATGAAAAGTAACAGGCTACATCAGGGTTGTAAATAAGCTATCCAATTTTTCAGTTGCTTAATTCAAAAGGCTAAGCATAAATTAGTCTTACATGAAAAAGTAAGTATTCATAGTCTAGAAGAGCAAATCACAGTATTTAAATATTAAAGAAAAATATGAGGAAAAGGAGACAGCACTTAACATTTTTTCAAATTTCTCCAGGCAGAGTTTCTTGGAAATAAATTCTTGAAAATTCTTCTTTGAATGGGATTCTAAAAGCACTGTCAATGATGGTGATTATTTATACGTGAGGGAGTGTTTTCATTTTAGCACTGATGAATCTCGCTTGTTTTGAATCACAGCTCATCACACTAACTTACAAATAAGCAAATGCCAAATTAATAACTAATTTTCCTGAAACCAAACATTTCAATCAGGGTTTCACATAAAGTTTTTATTCAAGTGTTTTTTTTAAAGCAGCCAGACTAATCAAGTTCAAGAATCTTAAATCTGAGCCAGATCACCCTTTTTCCTTTCTGCTTGTAAAAGTTAGTCTCTCCTACAGCCATAAAAGGGAGAAATGGCTTTAAAAGAAAAGTTCTTAAATTAAAGTCTCATTCCAGTAGCTCATCCAAGAGTTAAATCTAACCTTTCAACATTGTTTTTGTTTTGTTTTGTTATCCCACCAGTGGCTTTCCAAAAGCTCTGGGACACTATAATCTCTACTGGAAAGCCACTTCCTCATGGAAATATTCTTTAGTTTCCTTTGTTCTATTCTCTCCTTGATGGGCTGGTTGCTGCTTGTCCCCAAAAATGAATGGGATGGGATGCAGTGAGTGTTAAAAAGTCAGGGATATGAGTCAAGAGACAGACTGAGGTGCTTGTTCAAAGTCATTCATCCAGTTACTTCACTGAAAGTGGGAAATTAGTTTCTCATTGAAGAAAAATGTTTGCCTTTTAACTTAACTGCTCTTACACTCACACCATAAAGTACATGAATGCTACTGGGAACACAGAGAAACTGAGATGAAACACCACAGTCACTGTGAAAGTCATTCTGGAAATTCCTTCTGTATTGCTGTAAGTTGTTAAAAGAAAAAATATTTTGTGTTCTTGGCTCTGTCAAAATATTGGGAAGCCATAAGGACTAAGTTTCAATTCTGCTTTATAACTAGACAGGAGCAGGAGGGAATACTTTCCACCATCTTGTCATCAATGACAAGCAACATATGTCCTGTAGAAAAGACTGTACAGTATTGGATCATCTAAAAGTTAGTGTATTATATGTCCTCTTGAATACAAGGGGTTATGTAATACACTCCTAAACTCCAGCTTTTTCAACGTGTTGGCATGCTGGTTTTTAACTAGTGCAAGCAGCTCTGAATTATCCCTATTCACTTTTATTTATTGTTCTCAACCTGGATGAGGAGGCTGAGTATACCCTCAGTAAATTAATGGATGACACAAATTTGCGTGAGAGTCAGTTTGCTGGAGGGTAGGAAGGCTCTGCTGAGGGATCTGGACAGGCTGGAGAGATGGTCTGAGGCCAGTGGTATGAGGTTCAACAAGGCCAAGTGCTGAGTTCTACACTTTGGTCCCAGCAGCCCCATGCAGCACTATTGTGACAAGAAGTAGGGGGGAAGAGTTCCTGGAAAGCTGCTCAGTGAAAAAGGACAGGGGGGTGCTGGTTGGCAGCTGAATGTGAGCCAGCATGTGCCCATGTGACTGCGAAGACCAATGCCATCCAGGCTTGTGTCAAGAATAGTGTGGCTAACAGGACTAGGGGAGTGATTCTTCCCCTGTACTCAGCACTGGTGAGGCCACTCCTTGAGTGCTGGGTTCTGTTCTGGGTGCCTCACTGCAAGAAGGACACTGAGTGCTGGAGTGAGTCTGGAAAAGAACAATGGAGCTGGTGAAGGATCTGGAGCACAAGTCTTGTAATGAACAGCTGAGGGAGCTGGGGGTGTTTAGCCTGGAGAAAAGGAGGCTCAAGGGTGACCTTACTGCTGTCTACTATTTACCTGAAAGGAGGTTGTAGCCAGCTGGGGGTTGGTTTCTGTTGCAATTATTAAAGGATCAGGGGCATGGATCATTGATAGAATTATGGGATCAATAAAAGAACTGTAGCAATAGGCCTGTAAGCAAAAGGCCTGTGTGTGAGAAAAACTCTCCATGAGAAAATTCTTGTGTGAAGAAAAAACAGGGCTGGTAACAAAGAGGGAGTTTGAAGATTTGCAGCTGTTCAGATAAGACCGGGAGAGAAGGGAGGTGAACTCTGAATTCTTTTAATCATAACACAACTGTAGAAGCTTGCCAATGCAAGTCCAATTATGTAGAAGTAGAAATTCGCTTTGATAAGTTTTAAGCCACTTAAGAGTTAACAAGCTGGTATACTATATAAGTGCCTCTGGATTGCTAATAAATGGAGTTTTGCTCTTATCAACCATATTGGTTTTGGACTGCAATTTTCTCTGCCCACCGGAGTCCCCGGGCCTTTCTTCTTTTGACAATTTCAACAGGTTTCTTCTCCCAGATAACCAGTGACAGGATGAGAGGACACAGCCTCAAGCTACATCTGGGGAGGTTCAGGCTTGACATCAGGAGAATTGCTTCACAGAGAGGGTTGTTAAACATTGGAATGGGCTGCCTGGGAAGGTGATGCAGTCACTATCCCTGGAGGTATTCAAGAAACTCAAAGACATGGTCTAGTTGACATGATGGTGTTTGGTCAAGGGTTGGAATGCAATGATTGCAGAGGTCTTTCCCAATCTAATTGATTCAGTGTTTCTCTGATTCTCTAATTTTCCATTTACTTCTGGATAAAAATCAAGATATTAGCACTACCTGAAGTCCCAGACCTTCACTGTTTTGTTTTGGAGGGTTTTGTCGTGGTGGGGTTTTTTAGGACTCTGTGCTATTTCCTGAAAGCATCAAACCACATTCACACACTTCACACAGAGGTAACATCACAAGTTGTGATTACAGTCAATTCCCAAACTCTCTATGATTTTGTAGTACCTTCCTTGTTACACACTGTTCAGGTCCATGGTAAGAATTCAAAGGCTCATTGCATCTCTGATATGTGGTGAATGTTTTAGAGTAATTAGAAACTAAAAAATCAGGAAATGCTATTTGACCTGAGGAGTGGTGCACCAGCACAGTCAATACACAACTGAATGCATTTCTAAGAGTGCTGCAAAATGTGTTCTGTTTCTGTTAAATGTTTAAAATGCTTATGCTGTCAAAATGATATTTTGTAGGTACTAGGTAGTAAGTACAGAGCAAATCCTTCAAGGACAAAGGACCATTGCTGCTGGTAGAGTGATTCAAGGTGGGATTTCAGCTGTGGACACCTCTAAAATGTGACTGAGTGTTTTTTTAATTAATGTTGTCGAGAAAGGGTGGGAGATTTTTATTACTGCTGATACCAGTTTTATCACAACAGTCCTGGGACTGGAAGATATTCTGTGTTTTATTTACTGCATATGTTTGAACATGTATTTGTAAATATATTTGTATGTATGTGATGGCACATTGACACCTACCTACCTACCTACCTGTCCATCCATCTGTGGATAAAACTCTTAAAACATAGTAATACAAGTCAAGAAAAAGGAGGAAGGGGATAAAAAAGGAAAGCTGGATTGATTAATCTAGTGTTAGAGCTCAAGAACAAATAACAAAGACCTGCCATATTAAAAATGTTTTGGGGAAGACTTATAGCATTTACTTTTAGAGACAGGAATATTAATAACTATAAAATAGAAGGAAAGGTTATCACTGACAGTAATAATGCTTTTATGGAGTTAGAAGATTAAAGTTATATTTCTCCTACAAAGAAATCCATTCTTCTTTGGGAAAAAAAACGGGATCACACAGGGCTGTGTTGTTGAGCACAACCAGTTATGCTTTATTCAGCCCCAGATGAAGGAAAGTTTGGAAGAGATGAAACTGGTGTCCAGGAATGCAAAGGTGGCGCAGACATTTACTGTGCGTTGAAATGTGCTCTCTGACACAGGAACCTGATATACTCTGCAGGTCCATTGCTTGGAAATGTTGGGAAGAGCTGGGACCCTAATTCTGGGGTTTACTTGCTGTCAGGAAATGTGCAAAGCAAGACCTGATGTCACACATTGGGTGAGAATGGCTGTCAAGGTTACTGATGTTGAGCAGAAGCTAGGTAGGAATGTAGGAGGAGACTGTCAGTATGAGATGTGGCATGAGAACAGACATTATTTCAAGGACTTACTAGAAAATGCTTTGGCTGAGAACATAAAGGCAAGATTAGGAGAAAGGTTTGGTAACATAAAAGGACCCGGTCCGATAGCATTACGGAAAACAAAGAGAAGGAAGAGATGCGGTGACAAGTAGGTCTCTGTAGGGGTTGAGGCCTTTGTATCTGGAGCATAGGAAGTAGAAAATAAATTGTTGCAAATTACAGGAATTTGAAAGTAGGCGCTTATCTTCAGCAAATAGTCTTTATCGTTATGGCCTTACCCCTTCTATTAGGCAAGATTATCTTGGTGGCACTTACTTGATTAGATAGGCTTATGAACAGCTGTAAAAACTAAGTGACGTCTGTTTCTGAGAAACCTTTCTTCCCTGATTTATAGGTCAATATTCCCTAATCTAACATGTCCTGAGTGGACAATTTCATCCATGGCAGGTGCACCTGCTCCAGCAGGGATCAAGGCCCTCCAGTCAGTTATTTGTGTCTGACCTCAGGAAAGTGATATTTGGCTTCAGCCTTGTGACACTGACTGGCCCTGGCTGAAGTGACCATATCTGACCACAGATCAGACTCAACGAGGGTATGAATGGAGACTCACCAGAGGGGGTCTGTTGAGTTGGTCCTGCTTGCAGCAGAGGATCTGCAGGGGGTCTGCAGTTGGGGCCTCCCCCCTTGGATGGGTTTGCTGCCCAAGGTAACCTGCCTGAGAGCTCTTGCCTGATTGCATGTATGATTGCTCATTCTGGGTTATCCTTCTAAAACCTCATGAATTCTTAAATCATACATATATTACCAATTCCATATGACATCCCAAATTGGTATTCAAATGCAGATAGAGTTTTTTTTTGCTTTAATTGATTTATCTGGCTTAACTAGTTTAGAAAGTAAATCTCATTTGAATATATTATTTCTCTCAATTTTATAAGCTTCCCTGACATCAACTTGCAAGTCTATACAGAAAGAACTATATATTTGGAAAGTGTGAAAACTTGCAATAAGCAGTGCGGGAAGTGTGTTCTGCATTCAACATCTGAAAATCAACAAACATAATTGTCATCATCCAAGCCTGGATCCAAAGAAAATAAGGGAAAGACATTAATCTGAAGAGAATAAGGGAAAAGAAGAGACTTCATGTTACGTATTTACCTACCACTTCTTTCAGCCCTAACACTCGTTAAGCAGTAAGGCAAAAGAATCGATAAGAGAGCAGATATGAAAATATTAATATCTAAACTATCCTCTTTCTTCCACCCTTATAGGTACTGGGAAAAATACAATAATTCTATTTCTTTGTCTGATGAGACAGACAGATGACCTGTTTTGGTTTTGCTGCAAGTATTCCTGATGTTTTGTTCCCAGAATATTAAAATATTCCAAAACTAATTGGTCTTTACCTCAAGTTTGGATGAGCAGTTTTTTTCCCCCACATTATTTCATTCAGCAAAGCCATTACACAGTTGCAAAAATAATAATAGCATTAAAACTATAACCTCCAATTAGCTCTGCTGGGAACTGATCATGTTTAGCCGTCATGTGAAAAATGAAATGCTGATTAAACACAACAAACTATTTAGAAAATCTCTCAGAAAATATTAACAAAAACCTTTCATATCAGACAAAAGAGAATATCAGAAACTATATTTGAAGCTGCAGGAAAATTAGTATGAATTGTTTCCTTATCATTCTAGAGTAGTCAAAGTTTATCACATTAGTGATCTGAAAAGAGGAGGAATAAGAGACAGATGTACATGAGATATATGATACACTGCTATGAAAGCACTGAATAAAATTTGTAATGAAAACCTGCAGGAAAAACTAATCGCAGTCAGTGAGTAACCAAGATCAATAAATGGGTCAGTCCTGATAAGGACAAGATACTACAAAAGAAGAAACGTTTAATCCTTTATTTCTTCTCAAGGAAGCTTACAAATTGAGCTGCTCTAGCTGATAAGGCTTTCTGGAAAGAAAAAGACAGTAAAACTATATACACATGAAGAAAGATGTCCTGTCATGCAGTGTTATGTATCAGACTACACTTATTTTTCTTGTTTTGAAAGAATATAGCAGCCCAAAGAAGTTTTGGAATAGTCACTGGTGATTTGCATTCTTAGTACCTAATTCAGGTGAACTTTGGTTTTGACATCGACTGACAGCAATTCATTTTAGACTTACCTGTTTATGGAGTAGTCTCATCATGAAGCTCTGACATGTCTTTAGCTTGATTCTCTCTATTCAACATTTATATCTCTGTGCATCAATTCCAACCAACTTTTTCCATCTAAGATAAAATCCAATTTTGCAATGTACATCCAACTTAATTCTACCAAGTTCTTAATTTGATGTGATGCCAAGCAATGGTTTAAAACTACAATTAAAAACCCCCTAGAATAAAATATCTTGTTGGCGCTGTTCTTTTATTTATTTTTATATCTGATGTGGAGATATTAAAGCCAGTTGATTAACTGGCATTTATTCACTACAAGTTTAATGCATAAAGGTAGGTGTTTTTAGTACATGTACATTGACTACCTGTGTTATCTAAAGTACTCAGCTCTGGGATCAACAGTCTTTTGGGACATCCCCAAAAGCAGGCCTAAAAATGATCCTATGATATAAAAATGTGAGATAAAATGCAAACATGAACGCAAGCATGGGATTTGTTTATTTAAATATGTTCCTATGATAAGAGATTTAGAGAACTGTGCAACTATGTAATAAATCTAGGCATGAAATGTGCTGACTCTTTGCCATGTATCAATTTTATCTATTGCAAACTTTTTTGCTGTTTTCATTTGGGATTGATTTTCTTCAATGAAAAGGTCATTATATACAGCCAGTAGACAGCAGGATGGAGCATATACATTACAATTAATAAGGTTCTTAGAGAATGCAGGCATTCCAAACTCAGCTAATATAACTTTATCATGTCAAATCAACTTCATTATGGAATGGAAAATTATAAATGCCTTGTTTTAAAGAGATTCCTCAATATACAAATTTTATCAACGTACCAATTAGAGAATTCAAACCCACACATTTTACTCTTTAATCTACTGGCCTCATTTTAATGATTTTGATTTCTTTTTCTTCCCCAGACTTGAGCTGCTGTGACTTGCTTTTTTCTATAACAGCTTGCTGCTCATTTGGTATGTAGTGAATCTCTGTGAATCTGACATAGTAAGTGCAGCCCTCTCAAACAGCAGCTGAATTTTGCATTGTCCTTCTTATTCAGACAGCAGAGTGGCTGCTGGTCCCCTTGGAAATTCTCTTCCACCATCTTCAGCAGGAGGGTAAGGATGTCTTTGATCCAACATTAGCAGTGGTGTGTGCCCCTTGCCTTTGAGGGCAGTGCCACCCCTCCTGGCTGTACCATGACCTACTCACTCTGGAAGTCTCATGCTTCCTCTGGTCATGCATTCTTTTTACTCCACCTCCTTCTGCCCCCTTTGGTAAAATGGCATTCCCATATGTTGGCAGACAGCTCTCTGGCCGGCTGGCAGGATCAGTGGCCCCTTCTAGTTTACCCTGAAATACAGCAGTCTGGTCCCTGACTACCACATACACCAAAGTCATTATCATGGAAAATGTCATAACCTCGCAGGCTTTCATGTGTCAGGGTTGCCATTTCTTGAAACTGTTGTTGACATGTGATCATGAAGCATCCTCTGACTGACTGCTTGTTTCCTTTGGGCATGGAAGTGCTGCAATATAAAGATTTTTTTTTCTGTATTTTTAGAAAGGAGAGTACAAATATGAATAAATATTGGTTTTGTTTTATTTATATATGAATATATATCTAAATATAAAGAGAAAAAAAATAAAATATATATATCCACAAGTGTATAGGTATATAATGTATCAGACACTCTTTATTTACAGCTAATGAGACTGTTAATTGAGTTTAAATAAAAATATTATCTAATTAAATAAAAATAAAAAGCTAGTTTTTGTTCCATCACTTTACAAGGCTACTGAATCAGCCCTAGCTTCTTTAGAGGGGACAGAGTTCAGAGAGGTGTGGGACCATGAGCAAGTTACAGTAGGCATGCAGGTAGTCTCCTTCAGACCTGACCAGCTGCTGTTCTCAGAAGCCAGGGAGCTGAAGGACAAGTCGACCTGTCTGGCATGATGGGGCTGGCCAGCTCTGACTGCATGTTTGAGTCTGGAAAGAGAGATGGGATCAACAGTATGGGCCCAGAACCCAGGGAAAACCAATCCCATTTGGCTGTGATGTCCCTCAAGGCAGAGCAGCATCAATGGGTATCTTTGGCAGCACAAGAGGATCAGATGTCATGGCCTAGGAAAGCAAAGTGATTGGTGGCCAGTATTGGCAGTGATGCCATGCAGGCATTCAGGACCAAGTGACCTCAGCAAGGGATACTTTCCTTGTCCAGGCTGAACAGTTATCCTCTTTTCATATCTAAGATGCTTCAGTCCATCATCTTTTTGCCCCTGTGTTGGACTTGCTCCAGGAAGTCCATCTTTTTCTTGTACTGGGGCCCACAAAACTGGATGCAGCAGTCCACATGTGGTCTCACTGGGGATTAGTAGAGAGCAGGGATAAACCAGAAGGTAATGTTCTTCCTAATGCAGCCCAAAATAACCTTGACTGAAGAGGATATTCATTATGTTTACAAGCAATATGACCTAGTGATGAAGTGAAATTGGAACAAGCTGCAGGACATAGTTAGAATTCACAATGATTTTCACCGGTTGGAGAAATGATCTGAAAAATATTAGGATTAAAGGCTAAAAGGATGAGTGAAAGCATCCATGTTTAGGGTGAAAAATGTGTAGAAAGAGCTACAGCAGATCTGTGAAAGAGGAAATAGTGCTAATAGAAGATGACAAGCTGAACAAAAGTAACAATATCACACGTGTACAAAAAGAAACAACCATCATCCTGGGATATATGAAGAAAACCAAGAGATGTATAAAGAGAAGTTTCATTTACACAAAAGATAAAATTATCTTACCATTCTTCTCAATTTTTAGTGGTCAGAGGACAGAATGCCATTTTTATTCACCACATTTAGAAAACACGAGGACATGGAGAGACCAAAGGAGAACCTCTAGAAATCAGTGTGAAGAGCTTACTCCTGCCAAGGCTGGCTTGAACGCCTAGATTGTATCCTGGCTTCACTGACAAGAGAAAAAACAACCTATCACTTTTACCTGCCTTCCTCTTGCAAGACCTTCGTCCCATCCCAATGAAAAAGTCTACCAGTCTTGAGAAGTACAGAAATAAAACCAGAAATAATGACCTGTGAACCTGGCTTAAAAGCAACTGGACAGTCTAAGAAATATGATGGAAGACAGAAACATTGGCAGACTTCAAGTTTATAAACCTCTCATGGAGAGCGTGGGATCTGTTCTTTGGATTGCTGTGGACAGGATGGGGAAATTAAATTGCAGTAGGAAAATTCAACTTGAATATTATGGAAACTTTCCAGCTATGTAAGGGTCTGATTAACTCTGGATTTTATGGTCTGGGCAGTTGGGGAGGTTCTTGTCACCAAAGGTTTTTTAGGGATGTTTTGATATATGTTTGCAAGCACTTATATGGGATAGTGGATCCTGCTTGTGTCAGAGAAACACCTTTTCTCTTCAACCTTTCCTTCCCAATGTCATTTTCTGTAACTCTCTTACAGTATAATAAAATGGAAATGCTTCAAGGATTTTCATTTGGAAAGGGTAGAGTTTGGGATGGGCAGGTTGATTTGTGAGATCAAAACAATGCTTCAGTAGTCAAATGAAATTCATAATAAGAGATACTTTAGAATTCAAAACCATTTTTTCGTTCTTTCTATTTTTTTTTTTGTTTTGTTTTACTTGAGCAACTAATGACGTATCTGACTTTTGGCTAGTACAAAATAAGAGAAACATGCTCCTACAGACACAATTTCCTATGCCAGCTGCTCTGGATTTCGAGTTTACAAGGATTATATTATGTCAGCAGACTCAGACACATGTTAAGAAGTGACATTAATCATATATAAAAAGAAATTTTCACTGTGACCTGTTAACTCAATTAAAAAAACCTCACTGAAATATGTATAAGAACATTCATTTTAGCATAGGAAGCACAGAAAGTACAGTCAACATAGAAAAAATTATTCAAGAATATTTCCTTAGCCAGAGCTTCTGTTTCAAAGGTGGAATGAGCTTTCCTAAACCAGTCTGGAATGGCAGGATGAGAATGCCAGGTCTGCTGGGGAAGATGAAGATCAGTCTTTGGCCTGTTGCATGCCTCCTAAGGTTTACTTTGGACTTCCTGTTACCGCAAGAGAAGGGTAAAACAGCACATCTTTTCCTTTCATAACTAATTCCTGCAGATAAGAGTAAAGGGTTTTGTATATTCTTGAAGACCGGAGATTTTACAACCTATCCTATAGCTTTCTGATGACAATATTAACTATTTATCAATCTGGATGATTTCAGGGCTTAGGGGGAGATCCTGAGAGGCAACATAGGTGCCTCCAGTTAAGGTTTTGCAAAGCAAAAAATTGGCTTTCTTTCTCTGCATAAAGTGAAACAAATCGTACCACTTGCTCACTCTTCTCATATAGTTGGTGGGAGATACCATTTCCTCCAAGGATGAGCTAGAGATTTTAACAAGCAGCATAGAAAGTCACTAACAAAAGCAGAATTTGGGAGTTCTAAGCTTCTTGTTACCTCTTCAGAGGAAAGTTTGAGTAATGTGTTCCCTGGGGAGCTGGAATCACTTCTCACAACTCCCCTTGCTTCTGGGTCCCTGAGCCCCTGTGTGTGGCCTGGCTGTGCTGTCACACTATACCAGGCTGAGCACCCCTTTTAATGGGCTATCTCCAGTTTGTAGAGAGTGAGTGGGGACTCTAGGCTGGAACTACAAGGCACTTCTACATGACCATGACATTCAAGTAACTTTTCAAATCCTTACTAAAAAGATGAGGGAGTAAAAGTGCACTTCCTTTGCATTTCTTTCCCACGGGCAAATGCAATGAGTGTGCTTTAAAATGAGTAACAACAACCACAATGAAATGCTCAAAGAATTTGTTGTTATTGTAGCAGCATGTGAATTTATTTAATGAACACTTAAGCAGAGAGAATGGAAAGATCTTGATATGTCTGCTGTTAGGGGCTGTTGTTCCAGGTATTTAGTAGCACAGCAGATGCCTCTAATCCCATGTGAGGTATTATTTATGCTTATACTTGGAACCTGACTCTTCTATTAAAACTGGAATTAGAAAATTCATATGACTGAAGCACACACTGATTATATTGTACTGACTAGAAATGTATCTAGATCCTGTAACTGTAACTTAAGCTTGCTGCAATTCAAGTCATTAAAGACGAATGCTAAAAATGTAAACTAGTTTCCATGTTTTAAAGAAATACTTTTATAAATATTGTGAAATAAAGCCCAGAATTAATGGTATTTTTTCAATATTTCATGTTTAATTGTTTATCAACCACAGAAAGTGCCATCTTTTTTTGCGTATCTCAAAACCTAAAAGATTATATAACTGACCTTCCGTTTATCTACTTATGTTGCACTGTCTTACAGAAGCATGTTGTTTTGTCTACATTTGTCCTATTCCAGCAGATGATAATGTAAGATAAGACAGTTGGTTATACTGGTTATACAAGAATTCCGTTTTTAAAAATTCTGCTAAAAAGAGCCAATGGTTTTTGAGGTCAAGATGGAAGAAGAATCTATTTGTACTTTTTCATTTATCAGTCTCTTATAGCTATTTCCACAGGCAATAATGTATGCTAATAGGATGTGAAAAATAAATTCAAGATACTTAGGATTGCATAATAATGTTTTCTATGCTAAACTGCAAATTAAACAATTGCATAATTTGTTCTGTTCTCTGCAGATGTTCCCACTGATTTAAATATGATGGCTGGAAGCATAGAAGACTTCATGAAGCAATAAAGTAAATTAGTCTAGTGCTAAGCTAACTAGTTCTTGGTCCAGTTCTGGAGGTAAGGAGGTCCATAGGAAGACCACATGCCTCAGATGTTCTCCAGAGCTGTGGGTCAGGAGTTACAGGAAATACAGGCAGTTCAGATGCCCCATAGTTGTTATGTAGCCACGGTTAGGATTTTCTGACATATTTTACAGTTTCCTTAAAGACTCTTATTTATCAGAATTGCCTTGAAAAATTTAGACTGTCAGTTTCATTCCATGATCAGAATGAAACAAGGCTGTTTCAGCTCTTATTGAAATACTTTTGGAGGGCTAAGAAAAGCACTAAGAATCAAAATTACCAACTTGTGAGCAGGAAAAATGCAGTGCCAAACACAGGGGAGAAGGAATTGTATCAAAAAATAGATGAGGACAAGAGATGATAACCAACTGAGCTGACCTTAAGAACACATATCAGTAGATAGTATGCAAAGGGTTAACTGGAAATTCAGTCAGTGATAATGAAGTGATATCTGCAACACTTCTCTAATGCTATGAAAAACTTAAGCTACAGCCACATAATTTCTCAATTAAACAGACGAGAAATCAATCACTTTGCAGTTCTGTTTTTAGAGGAGAAATATCTTAAGAGGAACTTTGCATAAAACTAGGCTTCAGAAGCCCATCATACCGTCTGATATGGTACCTTAAGGTGCCTCTGGAATCAATGATTTCCAGCCAGAAGAAGGTTAGTAGAGCTCCAAGGGACCTAACATGGGATAAAATCCCATCTCATCTCAGCAGGAAGTGCTTACAGATAAGAGTAATGGCATTACCATGCAGCCATGACCTGGCTGTGTGAGTAAGCAGGGAATCAGTCCTGAACACTTGGCCACAAGGTGGAGGACCCCTCTAATTTGTTAAGTTTCTTCAAGCTTCTGGGGCCCATCTGCTTGGTAAATTGGTAAATTCAGGAAAATGGAGAAGAAAACAGCAAAACCAGATATTGAAAAGATGGAAATGTACAGACTCAAGTTAACATATTAAAATTAAATGTATAGAGCTGGAAGGATAGGGTTTCTTCAGCTCCAGAAATCATCTAAAGCATCTTAGCTTTTCTCATTCTCCAGCAAATTTTTGGCCCCAGGTAAGTGAATGCTTACTTTTAGTTTTATATATTAATTCTAATTTGTTTTTTGAATTTTTTTTTTCCTTAATTATAAGTAGCTTCCATTTTGGTACAAATCATCATTTCAAACTGGAAGAGAATCCAGATTTTCATTGAACTAAGTCCTTTTTCAAGTAACAGCAATTTCTCAGAAGTGAAATAAAAGAAGTGTGTTTTTGTATATTACTGGTTTGACCAAATATACAGTTAATTTCCTCAAGCACAAATAGCACGGTGCAGGTTTTTTTTGTTTCTGTCCTCTTTTTTTTTCCTAAGAAACATGGAGGGCATCCGTTTCTGACTAAGTATCTTGGATTGTTTTTGAGGAAATCTCCATAAATAGTTTGGTTGGATCCTCCCTCAAAACTCAGTGGAGGAGGCTGTAGTTGTTTAACTTAGATTTCTTGCAATTACTCTTTAAATGAAAGGTTGCTTTGCTGATGAAATTTGGTGAAAATTTAACAATTTTGGTGAATATTTAAGATCTAAAAATGGTTATGAATAGTCAATATGAATAGTGCTACATGACAAGATTCCTTTTTAATTAGACTTGGAAGCGCTGGCTCCAAAGAAATCTTTTTGATGGGGCCTTGTTTTCAGATTCAGTTCACTCTTCAAGCTTAACACTCAAGTGTTGTAGGGTAAACTTGGGAAGATACCATTTGCTCAGTTCAAACTGGTGTAGTACAACATTTCTCCTCAAGTGTGTACCAGGTACAAAGAAATTTACCCACTTTCCCATTTACTGTTTGTCAGATTCCTTAGTGCAAGAAGTTTTCTTTCTGTTTTACTGTCCCGAGTGGGCACACAAAGTTGTAAGCACTCCACAGTGGTCATTACATTAAAATTCTTCATCAGTATTGACCTTGTTATCAGATAAAAAAAAATGCAGAGTGTTAAAATTGAAGTGTGTGGGATTTCCTGCCATTTTCTCTCTTTGTTAAGATGGGTTTCCTTCCAGCTGCTGTCAGCAGCCATAATAAGCCTATGTTCACAGCTGGTACTTTTGACTTTCTGGGCTGGGCTATGTAATTTTCTAATTCATTCTCTATTCTGCTTTGTATTTCCAAACAGACACAATGTTCAGGATGAACTTCCAGATTTCAGTGCTATTACTGTTCTTTCTAGCCATTGTAGATGTTCCTGTACCTGACATACATAGATTGGTTTCCTTAGGCAGAATTCACTAAGACAAAGAAACAGATTTTCATGGGTCCCAAGAGGTTGGAAACATGCATATAAGCCTTCATACTTAATTGCTGCATTGTGCTGTGATGATAGAATTAAGCCTTCTTTACAAAAGATTTTTTCCCGTGGTTTTAATTAGCGCCTAGATTATCTAAAGGAAAAATACTAAACAAGAAGAAGCCTTTATGGTATACTGTATAATTTTACTGAGAACAGAATTAATTCAAGCATAATTAGTGACAGCTGAAAACCATGCAAAACGTGCTTTAGTTGAATCTCATTGTGAGTAAAATTAATTTTTTGCAGGAGATTTCCTTTTCCTAGAGCTTGTAAGGACTGGAATACTAATAATTTTTTCAATAATACTGCAGTGCTTCGGAATTTGCTTTCAAAAAATTGTAGATTGATGGCAAAATTGTATAGTTTTCCATCCTTCCAAAACCTCACTGGTTTTGATAGTAATTTGGAAGATTAAATTAGTTTCATTGTAAGAGATGATAGCTAACTTACACAAAATTTCTACATACATATACTTAAAGCTCCTCAGTCTTTCCTTAAATCATCTTGATTTACCTTCGAACCTTAGCAATGCAAATGAGAGTGATACAAGCAAAAGTTAGCTCATTCAGTCAAACCTAAATGCACAGAAGTTGAAATGAATCTTACAGATGCAGTTTGTTTAAAATTTTGCAAATTTTCTAATAAACTGAATGTTTAAGATTCATGTTTTCTGAATCTAGACTGATTCACTCAGCCATGTTGTGTGGGAAGAGAATTCTCTGCAATAATATATTGTGGAGGAATAACCTGTTGTTGTATTACTCTCTTCTGTTCAAGAATGGCTTGTGGAAATTACCTGCTATTATAAAAGGGAAGAAAATGAGAATAGAGGAGAAAGTTCAGCAAAAGCATTTCCACCCAAAAGCTTTCCAGCTTTTGGTGTCCAGTCAGAGCAATGCAGAACTAGAGTTGGGTCTTAAGCTCCCCTTGCATTTTATCTGACAGAGGGATCCTCAGAAACCTCCTCTGCAATAAATTTCTAGGATACACTGAGGTGAAATGCAGAGGAAAAGGGTGAGTTTTGGCCACCTCACATGCAGCGACACAGCAGAGCTGGATGAGGACTCCACACAAGTCTTCTGTCTGAATCCTCAGCTCTGAACCCTCCTTTAGAATGCAATGCCAAAGGAAAGGGATGATTATACCGAATGTCACACAGGGCTATGGTATGAAAAGTGAGTTGTGATTCCCTGCTTGAAGGACAGTTTTGAAGTTGTGTTTGTCATATTAGAAGGGAGGATACACACTGAACTTTGGGTCTTGTTTGTTAACTTCAGTGTTTTCAGAGACTGGTAATTTTGCTTTGTAGTATTTTGGGATGTGGACCAAATATAGGCTCCCACTAGTTCAAAAACCCTTTTCTGTTCCCAATATCTGTGTAATTTCCATGCATTTATTTACAGAAATTTAGGCATTTAAAGGGTTTAGTGATTAGGCAGCTGGTCTGAAACTGTCAATGACATTGAACTGAAAGACTTGGACAAAGAATAAAATGCCAAAGTCCAAGGTGGTTTGTTTGAACTCTTTTCTTACTTAATTTTCAAAGTTTCTGTCACACTTCATTGCAAAAGGAGAAGCTTTGTGTAAAATAACCAACCCAAACCAAACCAAACAAACCTCAAACAAAAAGTCATGCTTGATTAACTTTCCACTTCAGAATCGTTCTATAAACCTGACACATTGCTGTGTACTTTTTTCCCCCTTTGACTCAAAAAGACATGACAGAAACTTAGGAAATAACAAGCTCAGAGATTTTGTTGTCAAGGAACACATAAAACTCAGAGTGAGATAAGAATCAAACAAACAATTGACATTTCTTAGAGCAACTTTTGTCACAATTAGCCAAACAGAGAAAGTGGAAGACTGTAATACAATACAAGATGAAAGAAAATAGTTGAACAGTTCTAATACATGTCAAAGTTACTGTTACAATTAAATAGAAAAAGAAAACAACATCTCAGTTTAATGAAAACAAACACATCAGAAAATCTATAGGTTGTAGGACTCTTTCTGTTAGAATCACAGAATATGCTGAGTTGGAAGGGACCCACAAGGATCATCAAGTCCAAATCCTGGCCTTGCCAGGTTCTGTAACCATCCCCAAGAGTCACAGCATTTGCCTGAGAGCATTGTCCAAATGCTTCTTGAACTCTGTCAGGCTGCTGCCGTGACCACTTCCCTGGGAAGCCTGTTCAATACCCAACCAGCCTCTGGGAGAAGAACCTTTTCCTGATATCCAACCTAAACCTCCCCTGACACGATTTCAGGCCATTCCCTCAGGTCCTGTCATTGGTCGCCACAAAGAAGAGATCAGTGCCTGTCCCTCCTCTTCCCCTACTGAGGAAGTTGTAACTGCAGTGAGGTCTCCCCTCAGTCTCCTCTTCTCCAGGCTGAACAGACCAAGTGCCCTCAGCTGCTCCTCACATGGCTTCCCCTCAAGGCCCTTCACCATCTTTGTTGCCTTCCTTTGGACACTCTCTAACAGTTTAATGTCTTTCTTACATTGTGGCACCCAAAACTGCCCCCAGAACTTGAGGTGAGGCTGCTCCAGTGCAGAGCAGAGCGGGACAATCCCCTGCCTTGCCCGGCTGGCGATGCTGTGCCTGATGCCCCCCAGGACAGGACTGGCCCTCCTGGCTGCCAGGGCACTGTTGATGCCCATTCAATTTTCCATTGACAGGACCCCCAGGTTCCTTTACGTGGTGCTGCTTTCCAGCATCTCATTCCCTGCTCTGTCTGTACATCCAGGGTTGCCCATCCCAGGTGTAGAATCTGGCACTTTCGCTTGTTGAACTTCATGTGGTTGGTAATTGCCCAGCCCTCTGATTTGTGGAGGTCTCTCTCCCTGCCCTGGAGGGAGTCAGCAGCTCCTCCCAGTTTTATATCATCTGTGAACTTGCTTAGTATCTCTTCCAGTCCTGCCTCCAAGTCATTTATGAAGATGTTGAAGAGCACAGGACTGAGGATGGAGCCCTGTGGAACCCCAGTAGTGACAGGTCACCAGTGTGATGTCACTCCATTCACTATAACCCTTTGTGTCCAACTCATGGGCCAGTTGCTCACTCATCCCATGCTGTGTTTATCCAGCTGTGTGCTGGACATTTTGTCCAGAAGGATCCTGTGAGAGACAGTATCAACAGCTGTGCTGAAATCCAAAAAGATGACATCAACTGGCTTCCCTTAGTCAGCTAGGTGGGTTACCTTGTCATCAAAGGAAATCAGGTTTGATAAGCAGCTGTCATGGTTTAGTATAGTTTGGGTTTTTTGTTAGAGGTCTCCATCAGCCACGGAAGTGATTCTTTGCAAAGAGGTGCTTACAGCTTCCTCTAGGCTTGACAGAACCAATCAACTGGCTAGTTTGAATATTGGCAACTTTTTTAAGCCACTTAAGAAGCTTGACACGCCTCTGTGATCCACATTTAAGAACAAACAGAGCCCAAGAAACCTCTCTTGCTTCTGGCTTTTGGACAGGTAACTGGGGGGCCCGTGCAGCCCAGCGGGGCTGGGCTGGGCCCTGCTTGGCCCAGGCCAGCCGTGAGACAGCCATCCTGGAGCCGTGGGGCCCTGTTCCGCCCGCAGCCCCTCAGTGCGGGCCAGCCCCGCAGCCCTGCTCCATGCAGGCGGCGCGGCCCGGCTTTGCCCCCCCTCCAGTGCGGCCGAAATTCATCTGAGGCCTCTGCCCAGCAAAGATCATGTGACCAACAGCGATAAGCAAATTCCAGCTGTGGGGCAGGGTGAGATGAGCTTTTAGTGCTGTAAGTTTCCTCCAGAACAGATGAAGCCTGCAGACATCAATCCTCTCCCGAGTCAGAGGAAGAGGAAAGGTGGAGGCAAGTGAAGAAAACACCATAGAGACACCAAAGTCAGTGAAGAAGGAACAGCTGAAACCTTGAGGGAGGAGCAAGAGGAGATGCTTCAAGCTTAGAAGCTGAAATTCTGTTGTAAAGCTATGGTGATGGACTATAATATATCAGAGTACCTGTTGTAATTTCATGAAAGCATGGTGGGGTGGAGGATTCAAACTGCAATTGTGAGCAAAAGTACCTGTGCTGAAATAAACAAATGTTGAAGTAGCTGTGATTTGATGACAAGCTCAAACAGAAAGAGATGAAAGTCATGAAGACCCTTGCTCCCAGGGGAGAAGGATGGCCTCTGTTCCCAGAGATGAAGATGCTCCCAGAGACAGGTGAAGAGAACCTTTGCTTCTGAACAGCTCATCCTTAAAAATGGTACCCCAGTAGCTCAAGATTGCACCCTCAAAAGCAGTTGTGGGGAAAGCTGTAAGGCGAGGGAAGGGACATTCACATGCAAGCAGAGAACCAACCCACGCGGCTGTCTCACTGTGACATAGAAGCCATGAGAGAACTGTTTCTTGTGGAGATGTCTCCATAGCATGAGCAAGAGAGAGTCCTCTCCCTAAGTGAACTGAAAGAGGTTATCATGGAAGTGGTAAACTGACTGAACATCTCAAGGGTTGCCTTTTTACATTGTCAGTGGGAGAAGGGAGAAAGGTGGGGGGAGGAGAAGTGTTCTGAAAGTGTGGTATGATTTTTTGTTCTTCCTTTTAGGTCTGTTAATAAACTTCTTTATATTCTTTTAAGTTTTGTGCCTGCTTTGCTTTCTCCTAATCCTTATCTCACAGAAGGAAAATAAGTAAGTAATGAGTATTTTGGACCAAACCACTACATTAATTGGTGTTTCCACCCAGTTTATGAACTGAACCCACTACAGCAGGACTTTCCCCTCATGAAGCCGTGCTGGCTGTGACCAATGACTGCATTGTCTTTCAGGTGTTTTTCAATATCTCCCAGAATAATCTTCTCCATAACTTTACCAGGCACTGAACTGAAACAGAGACTGACAGGCCTGTAGAGTGTGGGGTCCTGCTTCTTGCCCTTCTTGAAAACTGGGACAGCGTTCCTCAGTAGCTGGGACCTCTCCAGATTTCCAAGACTGCTCAAAAATCATTGAGAGTGGTTTTGCGATGACATCAGCCAGCTCTTTGAGGGTTTTCAGATGAATCCCACCAGGCCCCATAGATTTGCAGGGATCCAGCTGGAGCAGCAGATCCCGCACATTTTCAGGGTTGACTGGGAGTTGATCATTCTCACAGTCATGGTCCTCCAGCTCAGGGCACTGAGACCCCCTTGTTGAGGACAGAGGCAAAGAATGTGTTGAACACCTGTGCCTTGTCTGTGACCCTGCATGTGAGGTGACCATCCTCACCCTACACTGCGTATTGCCATTAATATAATTGAAAAAAATTTTTATTGTCCCCCATGTTTCTGGCCAGATTCAACTCCAACTTTGGCTGCATGAATTTTCTCCCTTCAGAGGCAAGCAGCATCTTTGCATTCTTCCCATGTCACCTGACATTGCTTCCACCGGGCATACAGCTACCTTTTTTCCCCTTAATTCCAAGGGAAGATTCCTGTTCAGCCAACCCAGCCTTTGCCTCACCTGACTGACTTCCAACACTTGGGAATTTCCTGTTCTTGTGCCCATTAGGGGTGATGTTTGAAAAGTGACCAGCACCTACAAAACATTTTTCCCAGGGGCCTTTACTTACTAACTCCCTGAGAAACCTGAAGTCTGCTCTCCCCTTGTCCAGAGTTGAGGTTTTGCTCACAGTTTTTTTCCTGTCAACAGAGATTTTGAACTTGATGGCTTTGTGATCACTGTGCCCAGGATGGCCACCATTCTCCACTTTGCTCATGAGATCCTCTCTGTTGACAAGCAGCAGATCAAGTCAAAATTAAGCAGGTCAATTTAAGGTATTGTTATTTGTGTGCAAAGTCACACAGCCAAATTGTGTCTAATGCTATTCCACCATCCTCAGTTCAGAGCAATATTCCCGTTAGACATTTTCTGATATCCAGATTGAGGTACTTTTGTATGGGTTACAGTGTAGTAAAAGTCAAGGAAATATTTCTGTCAAACAAGTCTTAGTTCTGTTTCCTCCTGGCAGAATACTTATTCTGCAAGACAATGCCATTATTTCTGTGCATTTAATGTGGCAGACTTTCTCTTGAACAGATGAAAAGACCCAGAAGTCAAAAAATTTACTTGTATAAATGCGGTTGAAATTGGTACAAAATGTTGTGCTATGACTCACGTCATAGCGTGATAAAAAGAATGCATCATGCAAAAACAAATGTAGGTAAGATCTTGACTGGTGGCGCTCTGGTGACAGCAGTGTCTTGGTGTTCTCTTGTAGCCAGAATTAACCGTTGAGTTTAGAAATGGCTCTGTGAAATTATGTGGTTTATATTTAAAGCAGTTTTCTGGACTGGTATATGATTGTTGAGTAACACAGGTAAACACAAACATCGCCTATATAATAAGAAATAGACACTGTATGTGAACATCAAGATAAATCAATAATGCACATATATAAATTAATTCAACTCAGATGCAAATAAGTGTGGACACACTTATCTGACTCCAGTAAAAATTGGGGAGTATTTTAGCCTTTTAGAAACCTAACTTTTACATATCTGTCATTACTGTAGGGATTTTTAAATACATAAGCTGCAGAAAAGAGCTGGGCAAAACCACTCTGAGAGCTCTGAGTGAGCTCTGAGAGTTTTAATTCAAATAATTTTTCCCCCTTTTTTTTTCTTTTTCTTCTTTCTTCCTGGTGGGATTTTCCTAGGAAAAGGAAAAATCAGAAAATTTGAACTGAGTTCTTAGCACTCATTTAGGCAGAGTTAATCAACAGTCACATTCACAGGTCTTTATCCGATATCATGATCACAAAACTTTGATGTTTTTACTTAATTTTCATAAGCTGTACCCTATACCAGCCACAAATATAAAAGCATTCACAATTATCATACTATCATGTTATCATGTTATTGTCTCATAAAATCTGTGGATAACAAATATCTTCCTCATCCTCTTTTATTGGGTTTCAAAATATTTTTGTTTTTCTACTCACCCTCGGTTTGGAATGTAATCCATATAATCCATGTAAAGACTGCATTTTCTGTCTATGCTGATGTCAAAAGCCAGAAATTCAAATAAAACCTTCTGTCAAAATTACCAAGTTTCACCTAATCTTGTGAAAAATCCAGAGATTTTGTATGGTATCCATTCAAAACCACGAATCAGGACAACCTTCCTCAGTACTATGTTTCATAATACAAGAATGCTTGTGACGTTCAGAAAAACTTTCTAAGAACTTGGGCTAAGTTTTGGATTTTAACAGAATTAAAAACCAGATGTTTAATACGATTTGGAGTTTTGCACTGAGAGCTTTGCCCAGCTCTTATTCACAGCTAAATGAGGCAACATTCACTAAGACAACAGTATTTTGTGAAGACTTTTTTCCCATTTCTCTTAACAAGGTGCACTTTGAAGAATCTTTATGAGAAAATTAATTTTTTTGAGCCTCTAAAATGAAGAAAAAATGACAGAGGTTGACTGGTCTCAGGTAATCCCAGTTTTATGACACTGTGAATGCAGGCTATGTTGAAAGAGGAATAGAAGTTTGCAGTGGACATATGTCCTGGTATACAGTAGTTTGCAGCAGACTTTCTAGCCTCCTACCTAACTCCAGACTGACCACATTCCATTTCTACTTTTTTTATCATCTGAGTTGCTCTTTTGCTCTCCTTTCAAATGTGTGATTTACAAATACTATTGCCACACTCAGTTTATGTAACTTTATATGTGGCTGCCTAAATAGAACAAAAGACAATTTTTATGTAGCTGGCACATATTCTTTGAACATTGCTAAGGTCTTACTACACCAATCATTCACAGACAACTGTTGGCACTACTAACTCATAACACCTCCCACAATACCAACTGCAACATGGTGAGTTCCTTAATATATCCTGTGGATTTTGTTGTGTTAAGGGAAACACTCCTGAAAATATTTTTGCAAAGGCATGTATCACATTGTTGAAGAAGAGCTCACTTTTTCTTGAATGTTTGTAGGGTAGAACGGGTTGAGAATTGCTCTGTTTTGTATGCGGGCTAAGGTATTCTAGGCAGAAAAATGCAAACCCCGCTTATTTTATAGTTACTTTGAAGTTCAGTTTTCATGTGTTATCATTTATTTTTGTCCAGTCTTCCCCAGAATTTGCCATCTGGGCTCTGAAAATCTGATTCCTAGAGGAACAATCCGAAGAACAAAATTAGGGGGAAAAGAAAGATCAGTAGTGGCAACAATGTTTTAGTGATAAGACAACGGACTTTAAGGTCACATTCTTGATGCTGGGCATGGTAGTTGTAGATATACACCAGAAGAATGCTCACAGAGCTTTTAAAATGTAGTAGGCAGGCAACAAGGGAAAAGGGTGTGGGGAAAAAAACAAAAGTTCTCTGAGAGTATAGGAGAAAGTGTAACTTAACTACTTGAAATTGAGAGTTAGATAAGAATATCTTCAAAATTATTCTATGATACCATGGGATATTAGATATCTAAAAGAAATTTAAAAAAGAATTAAAGAACAACATGAAGATCAAAGATACTCCAGCAGCCTGCTAATCCATACCTTTTAAGACACCCGGAACAAGCATATATCTAAGAGGAAAAATAAAGTTTAGTTGGAAACAGAAGACAGAAGAATTTAGAAGTGCTTATCAGGTGGCATATAGCTACTTGTTTTCAACCCGGCAAATGAGATTTAAACAACAAAATAAGAGTTAAAGGAACATCAATCCTGAAACACTACAATCAGTTCCTTTAGCATTTAACATTTGTGGACTTGCACTCGAATGCCAGACAACGTTTGGGTAAGTCCAGTTTTGAATATACTGATCCTTCCACTGCAAAGACAGGTAAAAATAAGAAGCTGTCCAATGGAAAAACTAAAGGCAAAAAGATATTTTACAACATTGCCCAAGTAACTTTAATAGTTATGAAAGGTACACAGAATACCCATGATCTCATAGTAAAAATATATATTTCTTACACTGGGCAATGGAGTTATGTAAAAAACATCTGCCAGCCAAGCTCTGTCTACCAGACACTTATGCCAGCACTTCTCAGGAGAGAAAGTGTAAAAAAACCTCCAAACCCAACCCCAAAAATCAAAAAGGGAACAAAATTCCGCAGTTAATACAAGGACCTGAAGATAGAAGCCTTTCACAAAAAATCTCTATTGAATAAATACATAAGCTCACCTAACTGGCTTTGCTGAAAAAGAGATGTTTTTTCACCTGATCTGAAAGGAAAATAACTACTTGGCAACCTTTTTAAATATGGCTTATGGCTAAATGTCCTCACAGTTAAAGGCAAACAGAAGGAAGCTTTTGGTAACAGCTGCAGCTTTGCTTTCCAGTGATGTGACCGACTCTTCTAAAGTACCTTGTCTGTCTTTTTCTAAAGCTGGCATTTAAAAAATATAATCTTGGAAACTCTTTCATTTCAATACTAATCTTAAACTGTAGACAATATATATATTGTCTTTAGGGCAATGCACATAGGATGAAGGTTGGGGGGGGGGGGGGGTGTTTGGGCTTTTTGTTTGTTTGTTTGTTTCCAGAAAGCAAGTTTTTCTCTGTGAAGGAAAAAATGGGAAAAACAAGTATTGTTTTAGAAAATATAATTTTCTGAGGCAACTTAAATAAATTCTTTTCAACTGTATTTTATGTGATATTGTATTGTCTGCTTTTCTCTTCACATGGATTTTCCTCTCTTTTTTTCATAGTGAATTAGCTTACATGGATGTTTTTGAGTCTTTTCCCTGTAGGTGCTTAGGGATGCCTAAGTTTTACAAGCAAGATACCAACTTGAAAAATTAAAAATGTAGTCATTATAAAAATTTTGCTGCTGTTGAAAACTTTATTTAATACCAATTTCTTTCTAAAAATATAGTATTTTTAAGAATTATTATTTAATGATCATAAGGTTGATGTAAATTATTCATGTCTCTATTGGCCCTGTTGAGTTTTAATGAGTTTTTGCCTAGGAGATGCAGTTTTTGTAATTTTAAATCTATTGGCAAATTAATGTAGGAATTTGCCAAACAATTTTTTGAAGAGGGTTGGAGTGGAGACTCACAGAGATTCTGAACAAGAATTTACTGTTTCTTACTCTAACAGTTCAGTTGTTGCAACAGCTAATTAAAATACAAGCCAAACAACTAGAGCTTAATGATGGCGATGATAGGGTTGAGTTTTTATGGGTAAGAGTTGGGAGGAAGGCCAGCAAGGCAGATGTTATGGTGCCCGTCTGTTCTAGACCACCTAAGCAGGGTGAAGAGGTAGATGAAATATTCTACAAGCATCTGGGAGAAGTCTCACAATTGTGATGACTCTCAAGATCATCTACTTCATGACCTTCCCCAGCACCAAGGTCACACTGACTGGTCTTGCTTTTAAAGACTGGTCTTGCGACTAAAGACTTCTCCCAGAACAGTCAGGGGATCAGACCCAGCCAGCTGGGTTTATGGAATGCAGATCCTGCTTGACCAACTTGATCTTCTACTTTGATAAGGTGACATATTTAGTGAATGAGGGAAAGGCTGTGGATGTTGTCTACCTGGACTTTAATAAAGCCTTTGGCACCATTTCTCATAATATTCTCCTGGATAGGTGGTAGCTTAGTGGTTGACTTGGCAGCGCTGGGTTAATGATTGGACTTCATGATCTTAAAGGTCTTTTCCCATATTAATGATTCTGTGGTTCCATTCTTTTTGCCTGAGTATATCTGACCTCTCAGTTCATTTGAGTAGGGCTCAGAATCAAGCCAGATGAAAAGTGTAATTAAGGAAGTGCTTTCTGGATCAGGGATTGGAAGCCAGATGTCACACCTCCCTGGCGATGTCCCAGCCTCTAGGCTAACAGCCAGCTGGGGCTTATGGACCGATGAATTACCCCAGTAGAAAGTGGATCAGTTCCAGGTAGAGAATCTCATGTAATATTTACCCAAGAAAACGAGAATCTTGGGTGCATTCTCCTCAAAACAATGCATTTAAGTGTCCCCTCCATTCCTTCACTTAAATCATTGTATTTTGTGTAAAATTCTGAACTAGTCATTGAATAAATAATCTGAATAAAGATTTGCGAATTGAGTATTGAAGAGATGGGATATCTGAGCTCAGATACAAGGCAGGTTGGTACCAATAGCAAATGACAAGAGACCCTCAGTCCAGAATTTTAAGGGTTTTACATGAGTAGGTATTCATTTCGGGGGGGTGGTAGTGGTGGTGGAAATCAAAGCATTTAAAACAGAAGACTTGAAACAAAGAACTTCAGAGAAGTGAGGTACTTTGCAGCTGTTCAAACTACAAGCCTTCAGTGTTTCCTCCTTTACAAATACCAATATCACAGTTTTCTCACTTAGGAGAGTGAAAAGTGTGTTGTATGACTTATCATTTCACAATCCATTCCTGGTGTCAATTGATCCTCATGACCTTGTAAACATCTTGGCACCTTTCACAGATGTGGTGCTTGTGTGAGACCAAGAACTTATTGTTACACCTGGTCTGAGCCCAGTTACTGAAAGCAAGTTCCTCTCTGCTGCGGCTCTGGCCAGCTTATGTGCTGCAGCTAATGTTGCTGACTTTGCTGTACAAGCAGCCTGTATCATTTGGTGTTTTGTTAGAAGAAGAAAATGTTGTTTCTGTTACATACATACATTTCTGTAACTAGAAAAGGTTTAATTAGAAGTCTAATAATTTTTAATTGTTTTTTCCCCTCCTCTAGCCTGTCTCAGTGATTACTTTTGTGAGTAAAAAAGAGTCCTACCAGCTAATGTGTTGGCCACAGATATGAATATTTCTAGGAATAAGAGATTGGGTAAGAAGTAGTTAAAAAATGATGATTGTACTACAGGACTACTTCCAGCCTTCTACAATAAATCTGCATTGCTACAACTAGTTTTAGATTGGGTCAGGAAGATTTCAGGGAAGTATAATGTGAGGGTTTGTTAGAGTTGAAGGGTTATACTCTTACTGTTCATGAAATTTTCAGTAATATAGGAATGGCTTTTAGGGAGCTGGTCTCATTTTCTCTCCTTGCTCCCCCAGCTCCCAGACTGCCAAAGAAACAATGACCGGAGGACCCCAGCACTACTAGAGAGGGTAACTTGAGAGGGTAACCAGGCTGCTCTGAGTTCAAGTTTTCCCAAATCCTCTTTGTTCTCATGTAGTCCTACAGCCTTTCCCATCAAACTGGGGCAAATTTCATTGCTTGTTTCACCAAAAATTTCAGAAATTTGGGACTGTGCTCTGAATTGGAATATTTGGAGGTATCAGAAACCTCTATTGACAAGAGCCGTTATAAGTGCATCTCCATTTGCTTGTGTCTCTGACCTCCTGCCAGGCTTTTAGGGATCTACTTCCAAGAGTACTCCAACCTCATAACTTCAAATAAACTTATGGGAAACTCAAGGTGATTGAATATCAGGCTCAAAGTGGAACAGCCTCTGTTGACAATTGCTTTGACTTGCTCGGAATCCCATTAATTTTTAGCAGTACTGAAACAAGTGTAAGATAAGATGTGGAATAAGCATTTATTATATATTTGGAAAGATGTTCCACACAACTTTTGCATTTAATAAATACTCCAGCAAGTCTTTTGGGATGTACTGGAGAATCAGCCAGTAGAAGGTTTAAGTGGTGTGATCACGTTTTCATGAAGATATTAGAAAGAAATCTATGACTAAATGAAAGACAGTATTCCCCAGAAAGACACTTGTTACAAGACAAGTATAAATTGGCTCACCCTAGAATTCGGTAGGTGTTAAAATTAGGTAATTATCCAAGAAGTTAAAACAATTGCTCTTACACAATGGATCACTTAATTGTGTTCTTGAGCCCCCAAGGACTCAAAAGTGACCACAGGGATGCAATGTGTTTGCTAGCAGTCAGCAGCTCAGTTCCTCTGGCAGGGAAGGCATTAAAAACAGCTGAAGGAATCACATTAGGAAGAGAAAATCTGCTGTTAAGTGTTTGCAATGGCTGGAAGCAGCTTGGTCCCTCCAGGGCTGGAAGTGACTGCTTGCACCTGTGGCCAGCATGTACAGCTGCTCCTACCTCACCCAGCCTGGGGGAGTTCAACTGCTGCTGAATGAGGTCTGGATGAAGACAGATGTGCTTAAGCGGAGCTGGTTTTGACACAGTTCAAAAACGCTAAAGGTCCTAATTTGGACCTTCAGTAGCTTTGGCTGTGGGTTCCTAAATTCTCTGTCCAGTCTGGAAACCAGTAATTCTCAAAGAAAATAGTTGTGAGGGGGCATTTTCAGCTAGCTGGAAATGCCGCTTCACTAGGGCAACATTGTAGTGGGACTGGTCTGAGATTGCCAGGCAGCTTGGGGCTTGACTCCATAGCTAGTAGCAGCAGTCCTTGAAGGAACTAAGAGTTCACGCTCTTGGAATTTTTTTTCTGCTATCTTTTAATGATTTGGGTTTAATACTTCCTGTCTTTTTTTTTTTTTTTTTTTAATAATTAATCCCATCCAAATTAATATAATTTCAAAAAGCTTAACTGCCTTCTCAGACATTCTGGGAAGTCTTCTGCCTGGATGACTTCCACACAAAATGACACTGCCGTGCAGATGCTTGAGGTGAAATTCTCTGAGAGGATTGGTGATATGTTTATCTGTGCACAAACACTCCCTCCCTGCCCCCAGCCCCTGCCTTCAGTCAGTGTTAACTTTAATTTTAGCCTGAGAGAAAAAGGCAGTCTAGTGCTTCCCCAGAGAGCACTTGTCTGTTTTGCTGCTTTCCAACAGTTTTCAGTGAACAGTATCTGGATATCTTCATTTCTGTTCTAGCTCTTTTTTCCAGCTGCCTGTGTTTGATGACAGCAGTACTTTCAGAAGTAGAGGTTCAATTCACAGAAAACTAAAGCGCAACAGTTTCATAGATACACATAGAAACTCAGTGTTTATTTGATTGACTAAAAAAAGAAATGAGACCGTTTTCATCACCTGAGCTGAATATCAAAGTAAATGGTGCTGTGAGGATGTAAAATAATTGGAAAAATCTATTTGTTTCTTATATTCTATTTTTGCTAGAAAGATAAGTTTCTTCCATTTAGGCATTTGAAGTAAATGCCAAGAGATTTGTTTTGGTTGAATTATTTCTCATTCATTTACTGCCTCAAATTAGCTAATTTAAATAGGATTGGCAAGACAGGAGATTTCATTTTGCTTCAATTCTCAAGGTCCTCATGCAGTACTTGCATTAATTTGTTTGCAGTGGACCCTGTAGAAAAGAAATACTGCCAAGAGTTGAAACTAAAGAGTTGAACTCACTTGTCACAAAAAGTATTTGTCCTTCAGACAGAATAATTTCTCCTGCCTGTGAAGAAGGATCCATACAAAAGAGCTATGAAAATGATGTCCAGTGTAAAAAGAGTATAAAAACAGTTTTAAGTACTGGGAGTTGGAACTTGGAATTTGAGCTTCAAGATTTTGTCTTCCAAAGTCTAGGGGAATGAGGCTGAATATATTTATGGTAAAGTATTGTCAGTAAGTCACTGCTTCCATTAGCACTTGCAGGGCCCTCTGAAGTCAGCTGGACATTCAGACCAACATTAAATGCTAAGATGGAACATTGCATGGAGTCAGCAACCACCAAGGCAACAAAGAGACACTTAGAGACAAGGAATGTGAGAGGTGGACACTGGGTGGGATGAAGAAGGTGCTGTGACAGCCCACCCAGAGAGGTGTTGAGCAGAGCTCCTGGCACTCTCCAGGTAGCTGACCCAGCCCTGCCAGTGGAGGTCACGCTTGCTTCAGGTCCTGGGACCATCAGTGACCGATGAACAGGAGTCAGAAAGGTCTCTGCTTCAGCACTCAACCAGACCGGCTTTTGGATAAAGTCCAGTTCTCCTTAAAGATATGGGCAGCTTTGTAATCTGCTTTACGTAGGCTTTCAATTTTATGTGATAAGTAAAAGATAAACTTTAAACACTAAGCATGAGTTGCGCTTTTTATCTTACTTACCTTGTTTTTGTGCAGGAAAAGAACGGGTATTAAGGAGTTGTATCTTGTGGTCTTTGTGTCTTCTGGAAGCATCAAACTGTTTACTGCCATGCCTCTCTGTCTTTGCTTCTGGTTCAGTGATCTCTGATATGCTTCATTTTACAAATTAAAGTCTCTGATGTTGTATTATTGTATGAAAACCATTTATTCCAAGGTGTCATTTCTGAACTTTTAAGTTACCAAGTAATAACAATCTGAGCACAGTCTCTAGTCACAAACTGAGAAATCATTTTCATTGACACATCTTGGCTTCGCAGTAAGGTTGTTCAGCTTTTCAAAGGGAGCTATTTCTGGCACTGACTATTGTTTAAGGAAGTGAAAAGTTACTCTTTGTTGAGACTGTTGATGTGACTTGGCTGGTTTTCTGTGAGTTCAAAGCCGACTTGTTTTACAGATATTTTACTTCTGAATACTGGCTTTTGAATGTCAATATAGTACAAAATGAAGTATTTTTTAAAAGACCCATAGTAAGTACTAGCCCATTTGGAATTAATTTTATTATTTGCATGTTAACACCTGCTGCATGTGAAACTACAGTTACAGATAAACCACAGGACTGCATGATAAACCCGAGATGAATCTTTAAGTGGCACTACTCCCTTCTTAAGTCTCCAAACTAACTTCACAATGTGCACACTAAGGTGCTTTAAAGAGGTGTGGTGGGACATAGGCAAGAGAACAATCTCAATTTTACACAGTGGTAGTCACCAACATCCATCTGGAGGCAGATGGAGATATTACATCTCTAACTGTGGACTGCTGATTATGCAGTGTTTTTGAACAACCATATTCATAGGAAAAAGGGGAGCTATTCATGGTCAGGAACCAAACACAGTCGTTCAGTACTTTCATGGGCAGTGTGCTGTGGTTACTTATTAGCTAAGAAGCGAGTGGTAGATGGGTATGTATCTCCCATCTTGAAGTAGTATGGCAGTCACTGTAACAAGACATCATGAAGCCAGCTTTGGGCAAGGCTGCTGGATAGGAAATCACAATGGCTTTTTGATGGTTTTCTGGTTTTCAGGATTTCTTTGGTCACATGCAGAGCAGAAAAATCTGTGAAAAATGTCCTAGAAATGCCTTTGTATGTTATCTAGTTTACTGGTATTCCTGTTTGGAAGCTAAAGAAAGTCTTAAGAAAATGAAACACCAATCCAGCCTAAGATATTCAGTGTCAAAGAACAACTGAAAGGCTAAGTTGACAAGCAAGAAATTGTCCACTTTTTGCTGGGACACAGGCTTGATATGGAGCAGCAGCTGTCATTTGCTTGCAAAGTTAATTTTGGATATTCTTGCACTCCCACTGGTATATATGCTGAAGTGCTTGATTAGGGAACAATATGGGAAGTTTGTCTAAGGTTTTATCTTAGTGTTGTTAAACGTGCAATGAAACCCACCATGAAAAATGATTAATCAGAACATTTGTGTTCTGACTAAATGCTCTTTCAAAAGGTGCAGAGAAAACTCTGTGGTGAGTTTTCCTCATGAGCAATAGCCTTGCGTCTGAGAGCCTGGTCAAACACCTAGGCCCAGAAGACTGCAGGCCCCTTTTGTGTTAGGCAGAGACTGAAGAGTCCTGGATTCAAAAACAGCCTACTCCTTGGTCTGAGTGGAGCAAAACTGTCCCATTACCAAGTCCTTGTTCCTGAGCTCACGTGAGAAGAAAGTGTCCAGGTCTAACCAGTTTCATTCCATCCTGTTTCATAATCCATCAGAGCAATGCTGGATATGTACAGAGTGCTGATCCCTGCTCTGCAGGTGGCTGTAGGAAATGAATCATTCTCAAATGTGGAAAGACTAAATGTCAGTTACAGCCATAAGAAGCTCAAAGGGAGGATGAGTGTGGGCTGCTGAAACCATTTGTATGATGCTATTAAGACTCAAAAAGCAGGACTAAAGGTAAACCTGCTGCGATGCTGCATGCCAGGTCTATGAAAAAGCTGTTGTATTAGCTGGTGGCGTGACCATTCCAACTCTGTTTGGACAAAGATAAAACATTTGCCATACTTTCAGGCTGGTACAGGAGCAAAATCTCCACTTTCCTGACATTGACAAGAGAAGCACCAAAGAGTGAATTGCCACAAGTCTGTGAGCACTGCTCAGCACACAGTGGAATGCCTGGTGACATCGGTGAGAAGGCTGACCAGGAGCAGTGGGAAGGCTGGTGGGCTCAACAGGATCAGCTCCTGTCAGCTCACGTCAGCTCATCCCTTGCACCTGCTTAGCAACCCAGCATGGCCCTGTGAGGAGTGAGTCAATCCTTTAAAAAGGCAAACTAGCTTTCCTCCACGCAAGTATTTCTTACTCCAATCTATCCTGAGGCAGTGAGAACATTTTTTTCCGTGATTAAAAACATTATTTTTGCTATGTAAACAAAAGGGTAGCAAATCATGGGGAAAAATATCTCTTTAAACAACAAAACTGAGATTCCTGCACTGAGCACTCTGAATTTTCCGCCTTAGGGGGCAACATACAAAAAATGCTTCTGAGAGGAAGAAATGAGATCAAAACACAAACATTATTCTAGCTTAATATTTGTAATTTTTGTTAAGCTTTCTCATTTTAATTCTCAAACATCTTTTCATATTTGTAATTGCAATTTTAGTGAGGTGCTGCTGGAAGACATTCATCCAGTTTAGGATCTGCTTAACTATTTTTCCCTGATACTTTCTATTTCAACCTAGCAATCATCTTTATTTACATTATTGTACCTTTCTACTATAAAATTCTTTATTTTTTAATAGCTACAATAACTTTTAGCACATGCATGAGCTGGATACTCCTGTGTAAAGCACTGTATAGAACTTAGCAACTAGAAACATTTGCATCACTTCAAGTTCATTTATATGATCCAAATGAACTGCTTCATTTGAGCTTCCCCACCTCAGGCTTCAAGCCTGAGTCTGGTGTTGGTCTTGCTTGGTTGTTTCTCTTTTCTGTCTCCTTCATCAGGAACTCTAAGCATTGCTAATACTCAACCACAGTGTTATGAAAGACATCTGAGAAACTGCCATGCCAGAAACATGCAAGTTGTGATGACATGGAGCTCAGCATGGGCTAGTTAACCTTTTATAGTAACATCAGTTAAATTTCTCTGATTGTCACATATTTCCTTTTGGCCTGCTGCTGCAGAATTTAGTGTGGAACAACTCAATACTTTGGAGACCACTTCTAATAAAATGTAGATTATTTGTAAGATAGTTTCCAAAGTGAATTGAAGACTAAGGACAAATAAAAATAAGACATGTGAGGTCAGGGTTGTCAAAATAATATCCAGACCACTGCTGAAGCTTTAGCAACACAATGAAGGATGCTAACAAAGAGCATGCAGCACAGGAGGAGGCGCAATTGCTTAGGGCAGAAATTTTCCACCCTAACTTAAGTGTCTTAAAAGATGAACACCTGAGTCTAAGTAGGATGTGTAAGTAACTACTGAACTAATAGAGAAAAACACGTGCTTCCTGGTGGTAATTCAGCTAATCCTGAGCTCAAGTTGGTATGATGACTTTGCCTCTGGAAATGACTCTGTTTTCCCCTTGAACACAGGGGATGATTTAGCTGTGGAATCTTTAGGCAGTAAAAGTGGGAAAGGTGAGCAAAAGAAATGCTGCTATGAAGAAAGAATATTTGACAGTGTGTTACCTGAGTGTTACCTCAGCTTTTCTGATAATCGTTGTAGGGTCCTACTTAAGCAGAGGTTTATGGTTTTGAGAGCATTCTGACAACACATGAGAAAATGTGCTACAAGTGTGGCCACTCTCCTACCCTTTCAAAATGTGTATTACTTCAGTGAAAATGCAGCAGATTTCTCAACACATTGAAACCAGAGCTCTGATTTCAGAGCACCTAGCATTTCAATTGCTGTTCTAATCTGAAGCTGTATGTACTATGCCCCATTAAGAGCTCTCCCTGTAATGTAGAAGTTGCCTGAATGCAAATGGGTAAATTTAACAAATGGCAAAACTGGAAAAAGGAAACTTAGTGGAGCTTTAGGAGGACTTTGGGGTATTTACACATTTGATGCCCTTTGATTTAAATGAATCCCAGTGTTGCATAATGTCTCTGGCTTCACAAAACTAAGTCTTGGCTGTCAGTGAAAGTCAAACATCTATGTGCTTTTTAAAATAGCTCAGGTATCTTTAATTTAGGTGGTATTTACATTTTAAGCTATAAATTTAAACTGCTTGGATCCAATAAAAGGTTACAGATGTCCCCTCTGGATATGACCACCAGCAAAGACAAGGTAGAAAAGGGGCACAGGATGTGAATCTCTGGATTCTCTTGTTTGAAGCACCTGCTTCTCCCTTTCTCCAGCCTAACATACAGCACAGCACATCTGCTCATGATAAAATTAGGTGTGCAGATCCTGGTGTTGTAAGTCAGGGCTTCCCCTGACTTGGAGCAAGGCTGATACTCCTATGGCATGCTTTAGGACTTTGGTGATAGCGTTCTGGGGGAGGAGAAGAGCCAAAAATCACAGGGTGCTTTTTAATCTCTCTCTTAGAGTTTTTCAAATCTTGAAAGATTTGATCAAAATTCCTTAAAAAGGAATTAACCTAGCAAATGCCAAATCTGGAGTATAATAGTATTTCTTTAAACTCTTCAGATAAAAAAAATATACTTCAATCTTTACTAAAAAATTCATGAAAATAGAGAGCTAGACAAGGATAGATGTTCCACTGATAACCCTTTGATTACTCCACACAGCAGTAAATACCTCTTCTGTTCACATCTATCTGGTAAGTCTTGTGTCTAAAAGAGAAAAGAAATTAATCTTAGGCAGTTTAAGAAAACATATCAGTGATTTTTGTTATCATATGGAGGATTCATAACTTCTTCCTGAGTCATTTTAATGTAATTGCCTAGACATGATGAATCCTCATCACCACTTGTCAGTTGTGCTCGGCACAGGTGGGCTGTAACCACTTTTATTCTATACAGGTACTCTTTCTTCCCCCAGGAAATATGTATCCTTACTGTTCCAAAATAAAAGATACTGCAGCTGTTATACACAGTTATCTTTTATCACCTGTTACTTCTATGGAAAATGTTAACACTGGCACCTTTTCAGCAAGGAAATAATTTCATGCTAACAAGCTTGGCTTGCTTCAACAGCTATCTTTAATACGTCAATTAGTCTCAGAAATGATGTAAGCAACTGTGGCTACAAAGGTATGTCTTTTATCTTTTGTTTTTTGTGTTTAATTCATCATCATTAAATGATGTCCTATTTCAGAACTCAGTTTGTTTTCCGGAATGCATACTGATAAAAGATATATGATTTTAGACAGCCTTTAACACAGGTGGTAGAAATGCTGACCTTGTGGGTAACGTAGGGCACTTACAGTTTTAACTACTTCTCTGATAGAGTCCCTGATGCAATACTAAAAGTCAGTGATCTCTGCTAATTTACACCACATGAAGATCTTGACAGTGTGTGCACTACTATCTAATCCTGAGTACTAATGTAAAAATCTTCAATTTAGGATTTCTGTTTTCAAAACATGTGGGACATACTTCTATAGTAATTAGAATTGCTGTGTGATTGACCAGGGCAGAGAGTAACACTGATCAGTCTGAGTAGCCAGAACCTGACTGTAGCCACCCCTTGAATGGTACCAGGGATCTGGGAGAATTTTGTCTCTGGGCTGTTTGCTCTCCACTCAGAAATCCAGGGCCTAATTCTGCCAAACCTCACATCTCTTCATCCAGCTGGCAGAAGCACCTGAAAGAGGAAGTAAGAGCAAGGGGTTACGTAGGAGACAGCCCTACCATTTTCAAGTCTGAGAACCAATTAGCAGATTTCATGTTAATTTTATTTAAAAAAATAAAATAATAAATTATAAAAAACCCCCCAGATTTAGAAAGAACCTAATAATTTGAAATGATAGGTTTTGTAAAATAAAGGGGATTTTTCTGTCACCATTAAACAATAAACATACTTTTTCTTTCATAAATGGTGTCATTGTGTGCTAATGCATTTTTTATCATTTCTGATTCATCCTTTCTCAGACCATATCCTGATAATATATCATGCTCACAGCGAGATTAATCTAAGTGGCAAACAGTTACTGCATTCACTCTTCCTGTGGGCCATCACTTTTCCTGGGGAGAATAATTTATAACAAACCATTCTGCCTTGATAACTCTGAGGTTTTTAGCTCTCATTCCCCACTTACGTTTTTTAAGATAAATTAATATGCATTCTATAAAGTCAAAGATCATATATTTTATTGTTGGAAATACTTCAGTTGAACAGAGCTAACTAGTAGAAAAGATCTAATCTCAAAAGGATATTATTTTGCAAAATGATGCATTTCTCAAAAGGATGTTATGATTGGTGTTGTTTACAGAGTTAAAATGGGTCCAAATATTTTTTAATCTATTGTACTTTTTAATCTTTTGGAGTTTCCAAAATAGTTGCATTTGACAGACCTCTCTGCCTGATTCTACTTACTGGCCTACTCTGCAGTGTACTTGCAGTCTCTAAGAGAATTTATTTTTGTTGCAAAACGTCGTGAACAAATTCCTTATTGGAAATTGATGAAGTTGTGACAGATTAGGACAATGAAGGCAGGAATCTCATGGAGATTTTCCCATTCTTCACCTACACGATGTATAAGGTAAGATACTTTTACTTCTTTAACAAAGGAAAATAGCACAGTTGCACCTAACTCATCCTTTAAATACCTACTGATGTCAGTGGGATGGACTACATTGCACTAGGAAAAGAAATTAATTCCAGCAATTATGGGGATTGAAGCACATATGCTACCTCAAACTAGTTTTTTCTGCTATCTTTTGGTGGCCAGTATCCACATATTCAAAGGAACATTGAACAGGAGATTATAATGAACAATCAGTTTCTAATGTAATTTCTGTCTTGCTTCAGTTCTAGTTGAGAGGGAAGATCTATGGGAGGATTCAAATACTGATGTCAATATAGTCAGCATATTTTCAAGATGTAAGCTTTGAAAAGCCCCAACAAAATGCTACTGAGGTATTGATGCAAGTGAGATACAGACATCTCAGAGTGGCCAGTGTTCAAATTCTTGAGGCATTTGAAGAGTTTTGGATAAGCTCTTTAAAATGCCTTAACTGCAGATAAAATTAAACTCAACTCAGTCCTGACTCATTTGGAATTTCAAAGAAGGATTCCTCCACCTCTTTTTGTCTGTTTTCTGTAGTGAAACATACAATTTTTCACCATTTCAAATGGTGTCTGGATTTTTTGGTGTTTTATTTCTTCCTGTAGTACAGTATTTTTTTTCATGTAAGTATGTAGACCTTATAAATGACAACTTTGAAGCCTGTGGCCCTGTAAAGGAAAATCTAAATATAACCTGAAAAAAACTGCATGGAATACATGCTAGGAATCAATTTGATCCAGGCAAAAGAGCAGATCAGATAATTTAACATCTTTTAAATTTTGAGCTCTATTATCTTGTAATGATTCAGCTGGTCTTCTGTCAGATTCCTCTGCCATGTGTATGTTGAACAGAAAAGAGAATAAAGAAAATGGATGTTTGCTTTGTATCATCATCTATGGTACAGTTTTCACAAGATGACTGTCAGTGTTGAATAATGTTTGACATTTCCATCTGATAGACAAACAGCTTCTAAAAAATTGGAGGGTTTTTTTTTATGTTAGTGACTTTCAGAAAGTTTCTAGATCTACTCTTTCGCATTACAATGAGAAGAAAATTAAAGGAAAAGAGAGGAAGATTTTGGTCTCCAAAAAGAGGTTATTTTGGTTGTGGTTTTGTTTGTTTGTTTTGTTTTTGTTTTTAATGGGAATGCTGCTTTTAAGTCAATGTACAAGCCCCACAGCATCCTTCATCACTCCAGAAATATACTGTCCTTGATATGTTCATTCAGCAATTTACTCCACATCCAGAGCTTGGGAAGCCACATAGGTAACTGGCTATCTGGAACTTCATAAAGACAGAGCTAAGACACATTTTTGCTGTCTCCATATTTTTCTTTTTTTTTTTTTTTTTTTTCATATATATGTGTGTAAGCATATTTTATTCACTAACTTAGAAGCAAATGTGTCAGATCATTTCTTCACCTGTGGAAGAAACAGAGACAAGATATATCAAAATAGATATTTTCATTACTTCAACCTTTGCATTCACCATTTCTCCGTTTTGTTCTTTATTCATTATTTTCCAAAGAAAGTGAAACGAGAAGTAACATAAAGACACAGCTTTGAAAAACTCTTCTTCAAGAAACCATTGTCAATGAGTTCCCATCCTCCAAGCATTAGGCAGAAAATTCTAGGGAGATCACACTGGATTGTTATTTGCCCTGTAATTAGCCCTCTTTCAACGTTTTCACACACTGCCAGAAAAGGCATGGTAATATTTGGTATTCTAGGAGTAAATTAGAAACCAATACTAGGATATAGCAATTAGAAATCAATCCTTAAAAACATATTTTTCAATCTGTTCTGTACTATTCAGCTGTAATTCTCTTTGTTTGATTATATATTCCTTAATTTCTTTTAAAAAAGTCCTAGTTATTAATTGAGCAAATTACAATAACCCACTATTTCAATATCAATGTGTTAACAACACGCAGTACCACCAGCAGAATTCAAAACACTACTGGAAACCAGGTGTCAGTTTTGTGCTCAACTCTATGTGAGCATAACATTACTAATTTTGGGGATAGGATTCAGAATGGTTTGGAAGTTCTGGAAACCTGAAAATCTAACCCAAATGCCATGGCAGCATGTACAGGATGGAGGCACCTGTGAGGGGAGATACTACTGGATTTAGTTTTGTGTTAGGTCTTTAATGCCTTTAGTAGATTTACTCCAGTGCCTCTGTTGGCTCCAGCCCACAGCTGTTACCAAAGCAAAGACTGGAATAGGTGCTGCTAAATTACTTTTAAGTTAACACTTATTTGTGAGACAATATTGGTCACGAATTATTACCAATAACAATCTAGTTAATAGCTTCCTTAAGCTATTTCACTGTATCTTTTCCTGTTGCAATTGCATTCCATGTGCAGTGATGTAACTTCAGCTTTGTTATAGAAAGCATGAACCACAGCTGTCTATCTAAACATTATAGAAATTTAATAGGAGCAATATGTCAAAAGCATCTTTCTGCAACATGGTAAACTTTGTAACCTTCATATTTTCATACAACTTTTCATTTTATTTCTGGTTTACAGTTTTTTTTTTTTTTTAAGTACCAGCATATGTTCATTATTCTCTATAAGTGCATAAAACTCACAAAGCCATATGTTTTTCTCTAGAAAGTTGGCAGAACCCTATGCTATCTAAACACAGGCCAAAAAAAAAAAGAGGCTACTGTTACTGACTGTCCTATATATTTTTCTCTTTAATGATGCCATTTCTGACAGAGAAAATGTGAAATAATGAACATCTAGAATAGACTGTGCCCACTCTTGTTTTTCAGATGAAGTTGATATACCTAGGAGAAACACAAAGTGCCTACATCACGGACTTGTGAAAAAGATTAGTATGCTGCCAAAACATGACATTGTAATGAAGTATAAACAGATAAAGTAAAAAATTATCTTCGGATTTCATACAGATCTTTTAGTGGGGCTTAAAAGTAACAGGATGTTGAGATAGGGGTGTAGGTGGAAGATGAAAAGATGGCCTTGAAAAAAATAAAGCATTCAAATATGCCAAGTAGTGCTGTTCACAAATCGTTCCCGGAGAATATCAGGGATTGTGAAATGTGTCTGCATCTGAGCAAACATAATTCAATCCAGTACTTCATAACTCCTTGTTAATTTCTTACTTTTCCTCGTTCTTTGAAAATATTCCAAGCTATTGATGTAAAGGAGGTATTTTTCCAAGTCCCTCTCCCTCTAAAGCTTCAGCTCAGTAAAGTATCTGGTAAAGCTCAGTCTTTCTTTTTCTCTGTGACCAATCAGCTGGAACCCAGCAGTCTGGCTGAATTAGCAGTCTATGACATTGTTCCTTATTTTAATAATTCAGCATGATAAAGGGAGATACTTTGACTGAATTTTCAAATACATTAAAAAATTGCTTGTTAAATGGAAAGTTTTGCTGAACTGTGACTATGGAAGGTATGGTTGCTACCCCAGAATCACAGGGCTTGTACTAATTCCATAGAAGCAGTGATATACAGAGGTCTGGGTTCCCCTTGAAACAAAACAGCAAAGGGGGATTAACATTTTCATGTATGGAAAACCTGTGTTAGACATACACTCTCATGCAGTTTGTGTTCTGTAATCCCAGCTTGTCTGAGTGTTTGATTGCCTTTTTTCTGTGGGTTCCCCCATTACTCTCAATATCTCTGCTGCTGTTTCAAACAGGTGTCAGCCATGTGCATACAGTACTAGATAGAAAATCTCAGTGACCCCCTACTCAGCCCCATGCTCATCTTTGGAGGTAGTATTTTTATGGGGCAGCAAAGGAACTGCCAGGCAACAACCACCCATGGATGCAAACTGGTACTGTCCCCATGTCCCTTTCTAGGCTGCAGGGACCATGTACTTTCCCTAGAGCAGCTGGTGCCCAAGGATGTGGAGCCTATTTCAGGAGTTTGAAGTCAAAAATGATAGTATGGACTTACTGAGTCTTTACTGACAGTATGACAGAGTATGTGATCTATGCATGCATGTATCTGATTATTAGGAGCCAGCTCCTGTATTTAAAAGCCCTTGCTACCTACAAAAGGCAGTGAAGTGAATATTTCCTGGAAACATTTTTTCCTTAGGATCCTGGTCAGACTTGAGTCACCATGTTTACTGTTCACGTGCTATATGCTACCCCTGGCTTTTCCTGTGTCAACACCCTAGTCTTTCCACATCAGCTCTAATATGGAGACAGAGATGAACTTTATGTGAGAGAGATATTGAATAATACAGGTTAAATAGCATTAATGGTCTCTCAGTATTGAGTTTAGCCATTAGATGGGTTTGGTTAGTGACGGGGCTGTAGCTGGCTGTGAATCCCAGACCATGCCATCACGTTTCCCCTCTGTTAGCAGCTCAGGTGCAATCTGCCTGAGAGTGTCAGCAAGTAGGGACATAACTAATTTTTGTCAACAGCACTATATCAAGCAAAATGGTGCCCATGGCCTATGCAGTTACTAGAAAATATGGACTGAAAAAGAAATAAATGCTTCAAATAGGCACAAAGAACTTCAGAAAGCTGCTTGGTTCCAAAAATGGACCAAAAATAGTGCACTGTGATACCGTGGATAACACCACAGAACTGAGTTCTAACACTGAAGAATTTACAAAACTCATAGTGAATTTTAACTAACTTTGCTAAGATTTAGTCTACGTTTGAGAGAACTTGTCATCCATGAGTTACAGAGGTTATAACTTTTTTTGTGTCTTTTCATAGTTTTCTTGTGTATTTTTTATAAAAACTTCATTACATTGACTTTATTCTAGGCCTTGTACAGTTCCATGGAAATTATTAACTTATAAATAACTTGGCTGAGGAACAGCTATGCTGAAATAACTCATCATCTGAATCTCAGCACAGTAATATATTTAAGCTCATGCTTTACTTGAAGTGAGGCAACACAGTATTTGGATGCTATAATGTTTGAAGGCAGCTTGCTGTTCACAGTGCTGACAGGGAGGAAAAGGTCATTGGTCTCTCACTGTACTCAGGCAAACTAAAATATGAATTTTAAAAAGCCCTTGCAGAATTAAATGCTCCTGTCATTTCACCATGTAGAAGTTGAGTTTGGGGAAATAAAGTTTAAAAAAAATGGCAACCAAATCTATGGACATACATTTATTTTCAGACATAATATGAGTATGTGGGAGATGTTGCATTTTACTCACTTGAATCTGGACATGACTTGCAGTGTTGGATTATGAGGACAGCTTATCATGGCACATCTTGGCATGACAGGTAGAAAATACACGCCAAAATAGAACCAAGAATAAAGAATGGAAAACAGACTAGGTTTAGATTCCTAGGGTATTTCAATTGCTGGATTTTCAGAGCACCCATTCATCAGGAGCTGAGCTCTAGAAAATTCCAGAATCTGCTTTACTACTTTGACCTTAGAGTTGTCTTAGCATCTAAGCTTCTACTGTTGAGCACAATAGGAATCAGATAAAACTCAGAGCCTAAACCTCTGTTGGTGTAAGAGATATGATGAGACAAGCTACCTCACTCACTGCACGAAGCTGGACTATGAAAAGCTAGGAGAATTTCTTGGGCTATCAGCCTATTGGTTTTTCGGGACCCCTAAACTACATTGGTGCTAACAGCTTATTTCTCTAGACATAATATAATTTCTCACTTGAGGTTCCCACAACAGCCATCGCAACCAGAGAATATACTCGTAACATTGGAGTTCTATTTACTCATTACACTAAAAGTAGCATTTTTCCAGGAAGAAAAATTATCGAAACATAACTGCATTAAATTTTTCCCCCTAGTAGAAACTTACCCTCTGACCATTCTCAGCTAATATTTTCTCTTGGATTTCTACTGTTGGCCCAGAGCTTGCTGAAAAGAGCCAAAAGATATTTTAGATGAAGAGAAAATACAGTACAGTACATATAAGTCTAAACTTAGATGTAAATCAGTTATAGATGTTTACTTGATACAGTGAAAAAAGTATGCCCGTTGAAAGTAGGAAAGAAAAAGGAAATCACCAAACAACAAACCCTCAATGTTCTCTCATTGTTAATGAAGTTAAAATAGAAATATCATTTCTAAGTGAGAGATGGGAAGGAAAAATATGTGCAAGCATTGCAAAGTACTTTGATTTACTTTCTATTTTCAAGGCCAGCTACTTTTTCTGCTTGAAATTCCAAAGGTAAATTTCTCATTGCACTGCAGATGGCAGTTTTTTAGTTCAATATTCTTTCCTTTTTACCCACACAGAATTCTTCACAGCTTTTCTTGTTTCCAAAGTTAGCATACTGAGATCAAAATTTATCAAGTATTTGTAAAAGGTGACATCCGCCCAAAGCTGAAAACATGGTGTCTGTCCTTTTTCAGTGGCATCAGTTCAATGGTTACAAACTTCAAATTAGTCAGAACAAAGAAAAAAAAAATGTAGACCATTTTACACACTAAGTTATAAGCATAATTAACAAGGACAATTTGAGGATTGTCCAGTAGTTGATTTGTATTTTACCTGCCTGACTGAAGTTTCAGGGGCTGAACTTTGAAGGCCAGTCATTTATTTTTCCTTGATATCTCTTTCTCCCCCATTATAATTCCATGAGAAAGGTTTGTGAGCAACTCAAAATTTTCTTCATGAAAAATTTGGGATTTTTGTTTTATGGCAGCTCTAAAATATGAACTCTGAATTGTCAGAGTTATAACAGAGATGTTATATCCTGGCATCTGAGTAATATGAACATAGGTATATGCAGACTTCATAAAATTTGGAGAATTTCTATAAGGACATAGAAAACTGTACATTGTAGCGAGGGGGGGGGTCCTGGGAGCAGGGGAATCCAGCCAGAGTCACGATACGAACACCGATACGATTTGAGCATCGTGCTCCGGTTTTATTATTCGGTTACACCAAGTTATACTTTTTCCAAGGTTCACGCCCCTTTCCCATGAGAAAGCCTCTAAGCAGCAGGGGAGCTGACCAGTGTATACCTTTTCCCAAGGCTGTTCAAGGCTGCCAGCTAGCAGGTGCCTAGCAAGCCTGTTTTCAGCCTGAGGCCCCGTCAGGGGTACTTCTGCAACAGCCCTGGGATGCCCAAGCTCTCCGGGGGTATCCTATATTCCACAAGGAATCCTGCTACAATACATAAAAGAGATATTTTCTCTTTTATCAAAACTCATCCACCTACTTAGCAAGGATGAAATACTAGTACTCTACTAACCATGGACCCAGGAGTTTCAAAGCTCTGAATATTTACCATATCCCTGTAAATGACTAATTGCTCATTAGACATTGGAAAACCACAACTCTGAATGATCTAGAATCAGGAAGAATTTTTTTTTGCTTCCACAGTTCCCAATTCTATTTCAAGAAGCCAGAGAGCAGCTGAAAAGCTTGGACAGTTTTATCTTGTCATCCACAAATAAACCCCAAGCTCCTTTCAAAGTAATTCACATGGATACACAGTAGTTTTTTTCTGACATACTCTCACTAGTCCCCAGCATATCTATAAGCAACAACAGTATGAGGAAATTGTAGCTGTGTACTGATGGATAACATTATCTTAGAAAACTTTCCTGTTCCATAGGAGGAATTGCACCATATAAGGTTTTTGCACCTGGCTATTTTGCGCCTTAAATGTAAATCATTGATTTACATTGTGATCAGTGTAAAAGTAGAAAAACCTTGACAGAGTGCAGAAGAAAATCCTGAAACTGAGGTGGGATAAAAATGCACAGTATATTGATTAAAAACAAAAAAAAAAAAAGAAAAAAAAAAGAAAAAAAAAAAGAAAGAAAAAAAAACCACCAACAACCAAAACCCCCCAAAACCCCCCCCCACCCTTGAGTTTGACAGGAGCTATTAACTTTTGAACAAATATTGTAATATTTTCCAAGACAACAATTGCCTCTTGGTAGTTTCTGTTGTACATTGTCGATTGGAGCTTACATAATTTCTTTCTTTTTCCTTGTTCTTTCTATCTGTTCTGTGGATATCCAGTCTCTTAGGAGGATAAGATTTCATAATGCATTAGTTGGCATTCGAAACAAGCTGAATAACGCAGAAGCAGCCAAGAATTGTAGTGAACCAGAAAGAGAACAGGTGAAGTGGTTTGTATATTGCTTCCATTTATGATTAATATTTTTCTTTCTTAATTCTGATCAGATAGACTTATTTTCTGTGATAACAGAAAACTAGGAACAAATGTGGGTTTTATTTATTTGTTAATCATTCAAGAAATCCTGTGTATTTGCTGTTCAGCTTTTTTTCCTATGGTCTTGTTAATCTAATAAAAAAACCCTTTAGAATTCACAATAACTGCAATTACTGACTGTTTATGTAAAATCAGAATTAATTTCACACAGATGTCCAAAAATATGCATATATTTCAAGGAGATGTAAAAAAAAACCCAACCAAATCTAATTTGTTGTGCCATCTGCTTGTTTTGGTTTATATATTGGCCTGTTTCACCATGACCTGTTAAGATGATCCTTATGAGAAAAAAATTATTAACTTCAAGCATTTTCCATACTTTTAAAACAGATTTTACCAATTAAGATTTTCAAGAGGACTCTGTATGAAACCATGTGCTGTACAGTGGACACATGTATATACACAGACACAGAGTCTTGGCAAGACCTAAACTATGTATTTATCCCAGCAGAGAGATCAAACCTCTTTTGATGGCCTGAGTTTCACAGACTGTTACTGAGGAGAGTTAAAAGAGTGTGAAGCTGGTCCAGAAGCATGAGCTCTCATCCTTCCCTGGGCTACGAGTTCCTTTCACAGACTAAAAATTAAACCTGCCCATCCATTTGAGGTCCAGAAGGTTTAGCTGATTTCTGAGGACTCATGGCTCAGAAATGTCTTTTTGTCAAGTTACTCTGACTATTCAGATGCTCACTTGGCAGGATCCTTGACTGTGTGCAGCTTCAGATGTCCTAGTGCTGCAGACACCAGGATGATGTAGTGGGGCAGTCTCCGAGACCCAGTGATTCCTTCCTACTGAACAGCAATGGTGTTGCAAGGGATACTTGAATCCTGGTGCTCAGAGAGTCACCAAGAGGTCTCTATCCTCATGGTTTGGGCATGCAGGCGGGAGAATTTATGCTTGAAAAAATTATGTTTTTTAGATTAGTCATAAGGAACAGACTCCCAATGACTGACACAAGTACTCTCTTCTGTTTGTATTTTTCTTGCTTCTGCCCCTTCTAGCCTGGTGATTTAAACAATCATGATAAAACAAAGACCTTGCTTCAACAGAAAGCTGGAGAATGTGCCAATCCAGAATATCTGACTACTTAAGTTTTAAAGAACATTTGGGCCCTGGTTCTGTCATGGTGGGATGGGCAGAGCATTGAGAACCCAGGGTTACAGTGTTCTGGGCAAGACCTCTGACAAAAGGTGCTTGTTCTTTGCCCTGAGGGGTTTGTAATTAACATCATCTTCACTGACTGAGAATGAACTCAGCCCTCATCCTGGAAGAGGGAGGCAATCATCTCCCTCAGGGGGAGGGCTCAGGGCTTTTAAGCTGTTCTGTATTGAAATCTAGACATTCATAAAATTAGAACAGCAACCTGAAAAAAAATTAAAATTACCAAATATTTGGCCAGCGTTAAAGAATATACAGTCTGGATGATAGAAGAGTACTTTGGCATCAAAGCAGTGGCTAAAGATCAGATATTATGGTTGCTTTCCTTAACTACTGCAGGATTATGATTTAGCTTGTTTTCTCATTATCATCACAACATTGTCACTGTATGTTTTTGTAATCATTATAGGTTTGAGGCAGTATTGTTTTATGTTTATCAAAGGCCAGAGTAATATGTCTTCTAAAGACCTGTACAGATATTTTCCTTCTGTTAAGTTGTAATTTTTATGCAATGCAGCATCCACAATCTCCCACTGAAATTTTTGTCAGCATCTTGAAAATGTAGAAAGATCTCTTGTGGCATTCACAGATACTGTTTTCTCAGTGCTGACTGATTCTTGGAGCAATGTTTTGCTGGTATTATCAACACTGTTAAAGAAATGTAACCTCAGAGGGTGCTTCAGAAGTTTGTTCATAGTAGTCATAGAAGGTGATCCGAACTGATTTGTAAAGCAGTAGGAAAAAGAGAGGATACAATACCACTGACAAGAAGTTGGCCACTTCAGCATCTTCTTCAGTGTCTAGGTTAGGTAGTAGTAAAATATTTATTGTAGTAGATTTTCAAATGTATATTTCAGCTCCTGAGTATAATCTATAAAAGAAAGGCTGGTGGGAGATTGCTAGGTGACATTCAAACATAGTTTTGTCAAGTATCCTGTATGGTTGGTACCATATTTAGGACTAAAATAAAAAATCTTATCCCTATCCAAAACGTATCTTACAGACTGCCTTAGTCACTAGGAACTTGCATTTCTTTCCCATAGGTTGTTGGATCCATCTATGTCCACAGCAAGAGGCTCTAAACTTCCCCATAGTCTTCAGATTTACAAGTTTGACTATATTTGGGGTTCATATGGGTTTAGTGAAGTGGAATGAGCCCTCTTAGTGCTTGAACTCCATCCTACATGCTTCTTTTCAGCACCTTGAAGTTCTGTGCTTCTCAGAAAAGAAAAAGAAAAGTCTAGCAAAGTAATCTTTGACAAGTGAATAAAAAGAACTCACTGAGGAACTTGATAAGTTTCCCAGTAATTATCAGATAAAAACTATAGTTTAAATTTATCTGTCATTAGTCAACTACCAAAGGTTTGGCTCAGATTTGGTTGTTTTGCTTGAAGATAATAACACCAGTCTAAATGATGCAGTCTAAAGTACTTTCTGAGGAGTGGTGTTAGGAAAGAAGCAGTGAAAGAAAAGTGATTACCAAAGTACAGGAAATCAGTACAAATGGTGAGCTATTGCATATAGACTGTTATACAAATCTGTAAAATCTGACTGATAGGGAACTGATAGAAATGTTATCAAAATGCAAGAGGGGAAACAGAAGAAGATTACATTTTAATAATTTTATATTTCTATATAAAAACTATAAGGAATTAATTATACAAAATACAGTTTTATTGAAAGCAGATAAGGTGTTTTCTTAGTCCCTTATCATTCAATCATTCCCATCTAATGATTCTTTTAGTTGCTCAAAATAATCAGTGCAGCTGCAGCTCATTTTCTGTATACTAACCTGTGTGCAAACAGCTTCCTACATGACAATCTGTCAGATTCAATCAGGTTTTAATACATATCTAAAGCACACAAAAAACCAAATGGAAACAACATTAAATTGCTTTTGTTTCAGCATTCCCTGTTACTTCCAGTTGATATTTTGGATGCTTTTTATTCCCAGATCCTTGGAAGCCTTTGATATTATTCTGTGTTACAACACTTCATGCTCAGTAGTCCGGTGCCCAGAAGTTTTTTAATCCTAAATCAAATGTTCAGTTTTTCATTAGTGGGGAGAACATTTTAGCAACAGACCACCTGGACAGGAATCACCTAAATCATCTCACAATGAAATCACCAGGACAGACATGAAAGCAAGCATGCAACTTAGACAGCTGTGCCAGAGAGCTGATGCCTGTGGAGCGTGCAGAACCTTTCCTCCTTGCTTCCAAATTCTCATGTTTACTCATTAACTGCAGATCAGAAGGGAGAGACAGATACCACTCTTACCATGTCATTAATTCAGACAAACTAAAAGTGGATCTGAACGTTTTATTTTCCATCTGCAAAAGAGATTGTGGTTGAGGGTGAGTCATCTCATACTTAACAATCAAAGTAAAGCATAAATTCATTTCTATGACAACTTTCAGTGCAATACCAGGGTGATTCTTTTGCAGTGTCCAATTGCTGTGTCCTTGGGATTAGCACCCTGTACCTGAAGAATATGTTTTATTAGAGTTTGATAAGCAGTTAAGCTTGCAAACTGAACTTTTTTCTTTCTTCCCTTCCCCTTTTTCACCTCTGCTGAGATATCCATACTGAGAAATATTTCTGTTGCCATTGATGTGCTAATGCAACTCTAGATATAAATTTTAGGTAGCACAGTACAGGTTTAGAACTATTGTAACTGAGAAACCAGAAGAATTTCTTTTTATTGCTTTAGCCTTGCCACCTGTCCTGGATAGTTTTTGCAGAAGCTGTGAGGGGGTGGGGCCCGGAGCCATATGGACATGGCCAAGACCCAAATATTATTGGTACCATCTATATTATCATCAGGACTGAGGGAAAAGGGACTCGCTCTCCCTTCTGGGAAGGAAGACTGTTCCTTTCTGGTCCTGGGAAAGCATGGTGGGCAGAGGGTGGATCTGTCAATGTTTTTCATTGTCCCAGGCATGGTGAGCATTTTGCATGTAAATCACCCTCTCTGGGTGACACCTTTGTCATTGGTATTGTTGCTATTTGTTTTCTTATCTCATTGCTTTTTCCAGTAAATTGTTCTTATTTCAACCCATGATCTCTGCGTTTTGTCTCCATTTGGAGTGGGGCAGGGGAGTGGCTCCTGGTTTTCTTTTTAGTGGGAATACTAAACTGGGAAATACCCATGACAGCACCACACCCACCAAGAGAGTATCTGTGCCAAATTTTCCACCTGCATTTTGAGATATAGGCAACTTAAAAGTCAGTAGTTTGCTCTTTTCAGGTGTCTGTCATTCCTGATTCCTAGAAAGAAATTCACTGATTCCTAGGAAGAAATTACACTTCAATAAACCGGACTGTGTAAACATTTTGGTTATCCCTGGAAATGCTAGATGCAGTCCCATCTGGTTTCTTCCAGTCCAGTGAAGAAATAATATGTATTAAGAAATCAAAAGGAATGCACAAGCCCAAATTTTTTGACTTTGTAAATGGATTATAAATTCTCCCTCTGTAAGTTTATTACTTTAAAATATGCAACTTCTTTCCAAATAACTGGCTTCTGCAAAATAGGCAAAAGTAGTTCACTGAAGAACATGAATAACTTTAATCTCAGCATATTAACCAGTTGCAAGGGTTGTGAATCTGTCTCTTAAAGAGTAGCAATCCTCAGAATCAACTGATTATATCTGTGTGTCTGGCATTTTTGTTCTGTCTGTGTGGTAGAATATTTTTTTGAGCGTCTTGTTTCAATGAACTTTCCCACCTGCAAAATTCTTTGCTATAGTACTTACAGGACTTCAATAGGGGTTTTCCAGAAAAAGTCAACCCAGGTTATAATACCCTTAGTAAAAAAGCAGGACAAGGACTTTTCCCTGGTGTATGTTCACTCAGCTGAGATCACTTAGCCCCCCAACACTACATTTTGAATTTGAGCTGGTTATCTATTAACAATCTTTAACACATACTAGTTCCCAACCTAGCACTGTCTCTGATCCTGCTAAGTCTCTTGGACCAAAACCATGCCGGGAAGCATGGGGACCGTTAAACAACGTACAGGTGCCAGAGCTCAGCCTGGTTCCTTCATGCTGCTTAATTTGCTAGCATAGACACAGTCTGTACCTTTATTTGACTTGGTTTTATTGCTCATTTTACCAAATAATGGCAGGGAATTTTCATTCTTTTTTCTCTTAAATCGAATTCGCATTAGATTTTAATATTAGGTTTCCTCAGAAGCATTTTATATGTAAAGAAATTTTTTTCCAATAATATTAAAAGCACATTTCTTTTTCTGTGTTCCTCAGCTACGCAATACTGATTTTAGTAATGATAATGTCAGGAACAGTAGTAATGAAGCAATTACTATGGTGCTTAAAAAAGATTTTGCTTTTGATAAAATGGATTCGTTTTCACATAAACGTTAGAAGTGAAATTAATTCAGATAAATCCAACCTATCATTGATACATCATCTTTAATTCTGACAGAGCTTTATATAGAATTATAAGGACAGTTCACATATCAGTGCATTTGGCAATAACATGAAAACAGGGGTTTTGCAGTAGAAAATTAAAGAATAAAAGTTGTTCAAGAAGAACATGGTGAAATGAAAAGAGAAGGTCAATTCAAATGCTAAAAGAGTTGAATTTCAGGTAGCTTTGTTGAAGTTTGGATGAGAGGACAATAAAGTAATCATGGCTGCATTTCTCTTTTTAGAAAAAAAATTAAAGGAACATTGCCCTTAGTTTTCCTCGTATAGTTGAAGAGGTAGAGTCTATGATACTCTGACCCTCTAAAAAGAGAAATTTCCAAAGGCTTTTCAATTTTCTTTTTTCTGTCTTTTTTTTTTTCCTTTGGACGTTGAACATTGCAAAAAGCTATTTTATATGTTGGAGTGTCCAGTCACCATGACAACACCTATGCTGTAGGACTCAGGAATTTTCCCAGTTTCTGGTACCATGTGTCTCAGCTGTATTTTATTCCTTTGTCAAGGTGAAAAATGGGCAAACATATCTGCCCAAGGCCAGAGATGACTTAGCTTCAGAACAGAGAAAACCCAGACACACGGGCGAAAAAGTGGACAGATCTGAAAGGCACACCACTGCAGGCCAGCTCCCCTGATGTACACCAAAACTCCTGGTAGAAGGAGAGAAAGATTCCAAAGAAAGATAATTATGCTAGTATCAGTCTGGTAAAACTAAATTAAAGTCAATGCTATTATTCACATTTTATTTTATTGCAAACAAAAATATGGGTAGGTTTCCCAGTATTCTGTAGCTCAAAAGGTCTTTTGTCCATTAAATATTGCAATTTACACAAATACAATAAATCATCTCATTTTCATCTCAAAAGACTACCGAATAATTGTGGTTTTAGACACAAACAGAAAATTTACATATTTTTCTTTGCTGAAGACAAAAGAACACCTACATTCTTGTCATGTTTGCCAGAAGGTTTTGGATTTTTAAAAAAGAAATTCAGCAGAAGGTGTTAACATCTTACAATCAGCTTTGCCTTTTATTCTGCCACTCTCACATATGATTTCCAAATGGATACTTCAGAACATGTCGGAGTGGCAATGTATTGCACTTAAGCATTCTTGTCAGGAGGAAAAAAAGGAAGGACACGAGAGAAGAAAGTTTTTCCACTCATTCAAAACTCCTATTTCACACAGCTTACTTTGCTCTCACTCCACTCTCGCTCTGCAAGGACAAGACCTCGATGCCTACACAAACTGTGCTGATGCTAGTGAAGCACCAAGAAACATTGACTGAACAAATCACTGACAGTGCAAGGTCAGAGGCCCTGTGTATAATTTTCAGAAAGTTTCTGTCTTGGAATTGGCATGTCCCCCATTCACATAACACTACTTTTAATAAAAAGTTTATACTTCCATAAAAGTCTCTGAGTAGTATTTTAGGTAAATTTGTCCCTTTTTAATTAATTTTGCTTTTACTTTTTCTGTTGTGTCTCCACAGCTAACAGTTTTTTTTTTTGTACTTTTTATTTTCTAAGATATTTTTGTGTTGATTTCTGGCTTTTTTTTTCTTGGTCATTTGGGTTTTTAGATGGTTATTTCAATAATTCTAGAACAATTGGAAAGTATTTGCAATTCATGAAATGGTCAAGCGACACATCATCATGGATTGCAAGTTTTATTCAAAATCATAAAATGCTCTTCTAATGTCGAAACTGTCCTCAGTCAAGAAGTGAAACTTTTCCTCTAAATCCTGGATTTCTTTTCAAGCTGCTAAATATATGGATCCCTGATGCATTCTAAATGGTTAGGTGGACAGACAGATATGCACTGTGGTGTTTCCCATTCTATATTTTCTTGTGAATCTATTAATGTCATATAAGAAGATCATAAATTTGGGGAAAAGATCAGGTTTGTTACTTGAAATGAGTAACTGAACTAAGACTGTGGAGAATGACAGATGCACTCACTACAAGTAATTGTCTCTCTGTGTACAACTCCGGCTGTAGGCAGGTTCTGCTGGCACTGTGAAACACTTTGGTTTAAGAAGCTAGATCTACAGTCAGAGATGGATTAACCCAGATGTACAGGCAGGTGTTCTGGAGAGCTCGAGTCACGATTTACGATGGTCATTGAAAGGCCTAGGGGTACGGACATTTTCCATTACCTCAGTGAAAACTGATCGTGGAACTAACAGAACTCAAGTGAGGTGGCAGTCCACAGACTTGTGGAGCTACCAGCAACAGATGGAGGGAACACACCTGAAATAAATGAAACAACTAATTGTAGGGCAGAAAGCAGTGTAGCTCTTGGGTAAGATGTAGAGGACAATATGGTATGGGTACAAGGAGGGGTGCATGAAGTAGAGTAAAAAGCAATTAGAACAGTTAGTTTAATAAGTATCTACTGTCCATTTAGTCATAGGAATATATATCCAGAGCTTATAAAAAATTTAAATGTTACTCCTTCTTACAAGGAACACACTAAACAGTTCACCAGCTACTTCTTTTTCTGATCTATTTGCCTTATACTTCAACAGCAGTGGGCTAACTGGGAGCACAGTTGAAGAAGACAGTGACACAGGTGACAGGCACAGAAGCAGGAGAAGGGGAAAAGGGCAAAAGCACTGAGATTGCTATGAAGTGTCTGTGAAGGGAGAAGCAGTAGGAAGAATGAAGAGCTTGCTAGCATCAGGGAGCTTAAACTGTGGCCAGCAATATAATGATATATCGGTATTTTTTGTCCTTGTTGTTGAACCTGCTGATATCGCTTTCAGCTCCTGCTGTTTGAAAATGTGTCATCAAAACCCAGGGAAAAAGAAAAAAAAGATTTTGACCAAAATGGTTATTTTTTCCAGACATCTCATGTTTTTTGAAGAAAACATTGGAGAGTCATTGAGAGTCTCCCTGCTGTTAGCTCCCATGTCTTTGGGCCACCCTCATGGCCTCCTACACTCTTGCTCTTCCATGGACCACACAGTCAGTTAATGGGAAGGAGAGGCTAAAAAACTCTGTCTGAGGAGGCTGATCCTTCCGCAGTGCACTCGTCCCTCATTGTGACAGTAAAAGTAACAACTCTGAGAGTTCTTGAAATCTGGTGGATGAGAAAAATAAAAAAACATCTGACTGTCCAGATTTTTAACATGAATTATGTTAATGATTCTGATACTGATGTTAAAATGTAGTCCACAGAGCACAACACCATCCTGTCATTTGGTCAGAAACAGGTAAGTTAAAACCTCTTTCAAAGTAGGAGATTGGTATTAGGACTGCCAAACTACTGCCTGCAAATAGCTCTGTTTTAATTCATGATCAAAGCTGAACAAAAGCCAAAAGCAAGAAATCTTTTCAGCATATATCGAGGATAGGTTTTTTTTAGCCTTTAGTTACATATACCTATAATTAATATTAAAGCTAAGCTGTGTTTTGAAACTGCTCTGTTTCAAGTACTTATGTGCAGAAGGCATTTTTCTGCCTGTAAATAGTTAATTCTCCATATGAATCATGGATTAGTGTGTCAAAACTGTAACAAAAGTGTGTGCTCTTTGGAGTATGGAGAGTCTCTGGCAATCCAGAAGTGACACGTATGATTACCAGAAAATACTGAGGATGCACTGACCCTTCAGCATAGCGCTGTACACAGGAATTTCTTCAGGTATTTTATTATGTTGCAGTTGCTGAGTTTAATTTGATTGATGCAACTCTGTGGCAGAAGAAAATGTCCAAACTTAGACCCAAAGAACTGACCCTGTATCTTTTGAGAGAGTATGCACAGCACCACTGGCAAATGTAGCCACTGACCCAGGCAGGGCAGGTAGAGCTCCCAAAAGCACCCATTCTTTAGCACATTTCTAATGCAAAAATACAGAGCTATTGTGTCAGAACACAAACAGCCAGCATCCACCTTGCCCTGAGGTAAATCATGTCCCAGGGTTCTAAACACTTCAAAGACTGAACAGTACTAATTCTCTCATCTGGATGTATAACTAAATTTTTTTAATATCTAACTTTTTAAAGTAAGACCATAAAACATATCTTTCAGTTCATTTCCTTTAGTGGAATTACTCTAAGCTTGTAGTTGTATGATTACAGTCAAAATCAGGTCCTACATAAGCAGCTACTCAGACCATTAGACTTGGAAATATATTGTCAGAAGAAGAACTTGCCAGAATAGTGCAGCAGTCCCTAATGAAATGCATTTCCTTCATAGATGTGACAGCTGCAGCCAATGGGCCTGCTGTCATGTTTAAAACCCTATAAATACTTTCAGGAGCCCGAAAAACAAAAAAAGGAAAAAAAAGAGATTGAATATAAAAACTAAAGATCATGTAAATTTTTATTCACAGAGACAGATGAGCTTATGAAAAATTAAAATTTTATATTGGATTTGCATTGCCAGGTTTTGATAGCATGGGGGATACATGGGTGGTTTCTGTAAGAAGCTGCCAAAATATTTCCCCATGTCCAACAGAGCCAATGCCAGCTGGGTCCAGGATGGACCCACAGCTGGCCAAGGCTAAGCCCACCAGCAACAATGGTAGCACCTCTGGGATAACAGATCTAGGAAGGAGGGAAAAAAAACTCTGCGCGACTTCTGTCAAAGAGGGAGTGAGAATATGTGAGGAACAGCCCTGAAGACACTAAAGTCGGAGGAGAAGGAGGGGGAGGAGGTGTTCCAGGCACTAGAGCAGAGATTCCCCGCAGCCCATGGAGGGCCATGGGGGAGCAGAGGTCCACCTGCAGCCCTGGAGAAACCCATGCCAGAGCAGGTGGATGCAGCCAGAGGAGGCTGTGATCCCATGGGAAGACCATGATGGAGGAGACTCCGGGTGGATCTGCGGCACTGTGGAGAGAAAAATCCACCCTGAGGCAGGTTTGCTGACAGGACGTGTGACCCCATGGGGGCTGGTGGGAAGCACCCAAATTGTAGAAGTTCAGAAGGACTGTCTCCCAAGGAAATGACCCCACTCTGGAGCAGGTGAAGAGTGGGAGCAGCTCTCCCTGTTAGGAGTCAGGAGCAATTAGGAGGTAGGGAAATTGGGAATACAGTTGAGCCGGGGAAGAAGGGATGGGTGAGGGGGAAGGTGCTTTAAAGGTTTGGTTTTGTTTCTCATATATCCCACTCTGATTAGGTTGGTTGTAAATTCAAACTAATTTCCCCAAGTTGAGTCTGTTTTGGCCATGGCAGAAACTGATGAGTGATCTTTTCCTGCCCTCATCTCAACCCATGACCCTTTTGTCATATTTAATCTCCTCTGCTCAGCTGAAGAGGGAGGGATAGAGAGGCTTTGGTGAGAACCTGGCATCTAGCCAGGATAGACCCACCACAAATGTGCATGGGTTTCTACCTTAATATTTAACATCTACACATTCACATTTTTATAAATTCATCATATATATATGTCTACAAATTCTACAGTCAGATTTAAATTTAACCACTATTACAAGTAAATTGCCAACTGTCAGGTAAAGAGTTTACTTTCACCCTGTATGTGTGCAGCTCAGAGTCTCATACATACTTACTTATTTTTTCCTAATCATATTATGAAAACAACCAGAAGAAATATGATCTTTCAGGAGCTGAGACTAGGGTGAAAATTGGCCAGTAATAACAAACATGCATTTCACCTGTAATGATGATACATTTCCTCAGGACTGGAACACACAGCAACATGATGGTATTAGAGAAAATTGTTCTAGAAGATCTTGTTTTAAACTATATATGGATTAACTGCTGGTTTAAGTTACTGTTGCTGTCGTTGGAGAACTTAGGATGAAAATACTGCTGGTTTAAAACCTGAAAGAAACAAAGGATATGTTATACCTAAACAGACTAATTTTCACCTAGTAAAAGAAATGTGTAACGACTCACTTCACTGAATTTACATTTTATTTGCACTTCATAGGCTTTAAACTCCCTGTGGAGCAATGCATCTGGGAAGCTTCTTGTATAGAAAGTTAGACAAATGAAGAGGCATTAATGTTTTGTGGCAGTCATGTTAAGGAAAATACTTGCATTAGCTCTACAGACAGATTATACATTTCAGGGTTGTTTTGTTTCGTATTTTGAAGTATCATAGTTCAGGACTTCCTCTGAGAAAAGTTTTGAAAATGCAGATTGAACGCCTCAGATGAAACAGTAAAATGAGAACAATTTGTATCAGTGGAGAAGATTATGAGTATGTCCTCAGGTAAAATGCCTTGTGAATTTATATTTCCCATGGAATTCCTTTCAGTGTTCCAGGATAATATTGCTCCATTTGCATTACAGTCTGTGCTGTATGTGGAAAGTATGAATTAGGAGTTCTTTCCACCTGCATCAGAAACTAGAAATTTTGCTGTTTCTGTTCCTTAAAGCATGAGCTCTTTTTTTTGTAAATTCAATTAATGATGACACAAAAATGCTATTAAGTATATTAGCCTTTAATAATTACTTGATCTTCCAAGTAATCCCTCTTGCAGAAGTGTATTTTCAACCATTTTAATCTTCCGTTTATTTAAAAAACCAGACATTTTGAACAGCCACTGCACATTCTTGAGTCTTGCTGAGCTAAATATGTGGATAACAGAGTTAACGTGCATGGCTGTTAAGAAAACTAAAACTGTTTAGGAATTTCTTGAAAAGATGGCAATGGGTCTTGTTCAAGCATAGAGTTTGGAGAAGTTTGGACTCCTCTCAGCATTTACAGTGACAGGCAGCACTTAAGGAAAAGATTAAAAAAAATCTGAGGAAAATGACCACAAGGGTGACACCAAGTTGTAGAAGACAGGAGGACAGGATTCAGATCCTGATCATGACATTGAAATGTAGGTGTCTGTATGCAGATCTTTATGTTCCCATTACTCAATGAAGCCCTACTCAGTACAGGCAGGTGTTAGCCACTCAGGCAGTCACCAGGTGCCAGCTTCAGAGTGAGTTGAATCACTATCAAGCACTTACAAAACAATTACCTGATTCCTCCAGAATTTTCTTTTTTTTTGTAAGGCTTTGAGAGTCTGTTATGTACAGGTCACAAGCTGACGTGGGAAAGCTCCATCTGTATTAGAAAATTGCATTTATCTTTGATTTCTCTCTGATACTGAGGTATGGAATGAATGTTTGTCCTGTATTGAACAGTCCTACCCTGCAAAATACATCTAGACTGATATCATGAGTGGTTTCTGGTGTCTGCTAGCTGACAAACTATGCCCAGCAATTACTTGTGAAGCTGCTAATTAGATTAAGCCAAAACTGTACCAGGACAACAGAATAAGTACAGACTCCAGACCCAGTGATGGGGAACACTCCCCGGTGCTTTTTAATTTCCTAGCATGAATAGGGCTACCTATTCATGAAAGCATTCAGAAAAGCACTAATTTCCAATCTGAGCCATCTTCCTGTCTGTTTTAGGAACCAATGACCACTCTGCAACAGGGTCATCACAGCTTTTATCCTTTACATACATTCAGCAGTCTTCTCTGGTCCATGTTTCTTAGTGAGAAGAAAATAAGTCAGCCTTTGAATGTCATCAAACATGTAGTGCAAACAAAGTTTTTGGTTGCATCTCCAGCTGACTGGGAACAGTTGAACCCACTGAGGCTGAAGGTTAATGTCATATGGCTGTTCATTAGTCACGGTCTGCAGAGTAAGTAAGGCATCTGGACATGGATCTGTTACTGGACTCTGGCCAAAGGCCTCCTAGGGTAACCCAGATGTTTTTTGTCCTCTGTGATCAAATTAGGCTATAGACAAGACTTGCCACATCACGTCTTACTTGTCAGTGGCAAAGATTATGGTAGCCAAGTTTGAGACCTTTGATTTCCCTTCCCCATTGTCCACCCCCAAAGATTTTAAAACTAGAGAAGTGGAAAGCCAATAAGGGACTGTGAATTAATTTGGCCATAAACATAACCCAAAACATACAAATAATTTTAGAAAGTGGGAATTGTTTCAATAAAAATCATCTAAGGTACTATTTAAAATATTGCTTTCTTAGCTTAAAATAATCCTCCTCAGGTCAAAACTGCAGTAACTGTTGAGCTATGTACTGAGATTATTTGTCAAACTGATTTTCTTCAAGCTCATCACAATACCTCAAGAAGAGAACTGCAGGCACATTGTTCACATTACAAGAACCAGTAGCACTACTGAAAGCTGCATTTGCTTTACCTGCCTTCAGCTGTTCCCAAGCTTTGTTGCACCTCAAGAAACAAATCCATTTATGTACCTTATAAATGCCTTAAATCCTTGCAACATGCATACTGAGAATAAAATGGTTTTTAAGTTGTGGAGCTTATTTCCAAAGGGTTCTGTGAATGTCAAAACTTTCAATGTATTCAAAAAAGATAAGGTATAATCCTGACAGATATCCATTGATGGATAGTAAATATGATGGTCTAGATAAAGCTTTGGCTCATAAGGTTCTGAACCAGATTTAGTGTCTGGATTTTAGTACATCAGCCAGCAAAAAGGTAATTCTGTTGCTTTGGTGTTCCCAGCAAAAACGACAGGCCTCTGTTGAAGTCAGCCATTAGACTATTGAGATATGGTCATACTTACCTTATTCCCTAAGCAAAACAGCATTACCTTTATCCACAGACCCCTTTTCCTCACATTTCTAACAGTCTAGTAGTCCCTAGCACTATAAAAAAATTCTATTAAATCAGTATGTATTTTTATATTGTAATATATTAGAATATATTTATTCATAGTATAGCGATAAGAGGTAAATGTTATTTGGAAGAATTCTGAGTCACATCTGAGCAAGTTGCTTAACTTGAAACACACTAAGTAGCAGTTTTTTTAAAAATAGTTTTGATGACTTGAAAGCTCAGGAAGTTAAAACTGTTCAGCTGACTCCACTTGAGAGCAAAGCTTCTATGGTGTACCTCAAAGTCATGCACACACCATTTGCTCTTGTTGCCATCATCCAAATGAATGTTTCTAAAGAACAGCATGTTCTAGGAACAACAGCAACTGCTTTTGGAGGAGCTCCTCCAAGGTGTCGATGTTAACTATACATAATCTCTCTGCCAGAGCTCTGAGGAAGAGTTGGTAATTTCTTATTTTTGTAGCCTTCTAGCAAGGCTAATCAAATGTCCACTTCTTCAAAAATATATCCATACTTCTTGAAAACATCACTCACAGTCTTTGTTGTAATTTCATATCATGTGATCAGCTGGAGACTTCAGGAGCTCTTCTGGCGCCAGGCTTAACTCCAAGGTTATGTTATTCTGCTGCTGATTATGAAAAGCCAAAACAAATACGTAAACTGAACAGCTTTTGTCATTGATTTCATTATTGTAATCCCTACTCCAGTTGCTCTTGTAAAATAATGAATCATCACCAATTTACTGTAAAAGGATACGTTCCTTCAGCACCAGCATGATTTTCATGGCAAGAGCCTATTTATTCTGAATTGTTTGTATAATCTTCTGCACATTTTTATGATTACATTCTTTTTCAGAAGGTTTTATGTTGATTCTGCCAGCAGTAGTAATGAAGAAAGGCTAGAGATGTTTTCAAAACCTGGATTTTTATAGTATGTTTGTGACTGATGACACTGTTCTTGTGGGGTAAAAGTATTGGTTTACCCACTGCTGCTTTTGTCACCAATCTGTAAGTGAGAGATTGCAATCACCACTCTGACATCTCATAGATGGAAGCGTCACAAGTAAAAGTCACACGTGCACGTTTTGTATAGCTTGCATAATTTAACTCAATATAAACCAATGTATAAGAAAATCTGGCAGGTTTTTGTGTAAAGTCCCAATCCTTTTTTTTTATATGACTCCCTCCTATTCTGCTGCATGATCAACTTACATTCTAAAATATATTTGAAAGATTTAGGCATAATAACTCTCAAAGAGCCATATGAACCTAGTAGGCAGAAGTCGCTGCTGAGAGAGACAAACTGGGTTGATAAAGCCCTTGGAGAATTTTGAAAATACAATTTTTGCCTCTGTTGTTTACTATTATTCTAATCATTTGTCAGCTGTTTTGACACTTGAGGTGAAATAGATCTGCATATCACTGCAGTCATCTACATCTAAATGGTTAGAAAAATAGGTGCTATTCAGGTATTTTTAATTTATTTTTGATCTCTGTTATAAAATTCCACTAATTAAGTCTTATTTCCTTATGGAGGAAAACAACATTATTGTAGCACCTACTTGCAGTGTGCCACAGTTGCATACATCCTCTAGTCATTAGCAAGCAATATATTTTAGATTGCTTACAGTAGTTTTCTCGCATTTCAGCCAATTTCATTCCAACACAGGAAAATAACTGTCTACAAGTCTGACCTAATTTGTCAAGTTTGTGCATAGTTATGTGGGAAAATCCCATTTTTGTGGAAAACTGTCTGTAGAATCCTATGGCTGTTTAGGGAAAAAAAGGGTCCTGGATTGTTACCAAAAGGTTTAGATTAAGTGCAAGACAGAAGTAAGCTGACTCAAATTTTGTAGACATATCTAGGTCCCTGCCTAAATAGCTTTTCCAGCACATGAGATCAATCCTTGGAGGCATATCTGCAGTGATGCTGAAATCCAAGACCCCTGACATTTGCAATTCTGAAATGCACTGCGTCCCTCTCCTCCTATGCCCATACACCCTTATGGCATTTCAACCAGGTACTGGAAACTACACAAAGTCTTGTGGGAACCCCTTGTCATAGCTGCAAATAAACCATAAGCAACAAAGAAGTGAGAATATAGTCCTATGCACCATGTTAGGTAGCACTACTAGCACACCCATCCTCACACTGAAGGTTCTGTGAGGTGTTATATCCCACCTGCACCGAGGTACAGTGTGCTTGGAGCCAGTTCAGGTACTGCTCTCCCCCAGGTTTGTGTTATATCCTGGCCCTTTTCCACAGCTTCCAAGTGCAGACAAGACAAACACCTCAGTGCTCAGGTCCTATAGTACCTGCATGTGAATGAGAAGGAATATTTTACTGCGACAAATTTTGTCCCTGCACACTGAACATTCTTAGTACCTATTGCTGTCCACCTATTGTCTCAGGAGTGCTGAAAGCAGGTTATCTGCCCAAAAATGGCAGAGACACAAATGACTATGATAGATGCATGAAGTGTGAGACAGTCCTTGCAGCAACTTTGGATGCTAGGACAGGGAATACTTAAACACTGAAGTCAAATCAGCTGCTGAGGAGCTGATATACTAGGAGAATATGCCTAAGATACAGGTAGAGGAGAAAGAAAGTGCTTATCTCAAGTTCTCAGCTAAATGTTCTCAAGTGATACAGGTCTACTTTTCTCCCCCAGAATTCCTCAGGAAGCTCCTCTTACTGCTTTCTAGATATTCCATGACATATGTTGATGCATTATTAGGGAGTGAAAAGTCCCTAGTCAGTAAGCCACAAGGATTAGACATTGTAAGATAGAGCAGATTGATCCCAAAGGACTTTTACTATCCTCAACTACATCTGAGCTACCATTGTTAGGACCATCAGGGAATGCCAAAATCTTGAGAAAAACCAATAAATCATCAAATGTGTTTCCTGTTTGCTTGTTTTTTTCCCTCTCCAGCTGCTGTTGTCTTTTTAAGGTCCAAGCCATACTTGCTCTTCATCAAATTTTTGAAGTCATATTAAAATCTGATTATAAATCAGGTTCTGAGTCAGAAACCATTTGTATGCAGAATGACATAGTGAAAATCTGAAGTAACTGCACTAGTTTCCCACTGTTCCCATCCTGCTGACCTTTTTGTTGCCTGGAGAAGAAACCCAGAAAAAGCTCCTTGGATTAGCTCTTATTTGAATCCAGAAGAAAAAACCAAAATCATATTTTGTATTACTTTTTCTGTATGATTAAGATAATTAGATAAAAAATCCCACTAGAGGATAAAGAAACAATATTTCTGTACTGAAGAACTACAAAAATTAGTTCCATACTTCTTTACAAATGTAGATGCTGTTTTCCAAATTTTCTCTCCCACACAAGCTGTAGCCACAGAACCAAGGAATTGGAAACTTGTGAAAGTCTGGGATATGCCCAGGGAGGACATCTAAACCTAGGAGCTTAGAAGCCTTCATTATACTCATAGTTCATATAGGTCAAAGACTGCACCCAGTGTGCACATGAGCCCAAGTGGTGGAACTCCACAATATAAATCAAGGTTTTCCATTTGGAGGCTTCCTGAAGCTCTTATAAGGAACTGGAGATGGTCAGGGATAGAAAAGACACTTCAGGCCATGGAATGAGGAAGAGGTGAGGACTTACGTGAAGTCAGGCATGGAAAGAATGAGGAGCAGCAGAGGGTCCTTAGACACCTGTGAAAAATTCAGGTAAACTGAGACTGCTGCTCCATTTCTCTCTTGTTTTCTCCTAGAATCTGACTCTGGGATACATATGCCAACTAAATGGCAGTGCCTATTAAAGTCACAGTGACATAATAATTTATGTCAGAAGAGAGCTCTGGAAATCATCTGATCCAAACCCCATACAACGCAGGGCCAACTTCCAAGTTAGGCACAGATGCAATGATGAACCAGGCTGCTCAGAGAAAAACCCAGATCACTTTTTTGGAGATTCCCCAGTCCATCCTTACAACCAGTTCTGTAGACAACACTAGGAGCTCAGCTGTCTTCTCAACTCTGGCCCTTCCAGCTGTGAACACCTTTCTCATACACACACCTCCTTTTGCCTCATTCTTCAGAGCTGCCTTTCTGCTAACTGGTGATTCTGCTGCAGAGCTGAAAATTCTCTGTGATCACTGCCCAACTCTTCACATAACAGAATCATAGAATGGTTTGGGTTGGAAGGGACATTGAAGATCTCCTTGTTCCAACCCTCCTGCCATGGGCAGGAACACCTTCCACTAAACCAGATTGCTCAAAACCCTGTTCCAACCAGCCTTGAACACTTCCAGGAATGGGGCATCTACAGCTTTGCTGGGAACCCTGTTTCAGTGCCTCACCACCCTCACAGTATAGAATTTCTTTCTTATAGCTAACATATAACTAACCTCTTTCAGTCTGGACCTATTGCCCCTTGTCCTAACACTGCATGTCCATGGTGAAAAATACTGTCATTGTCTAAAAATCCTCTAGGTAAAAAATAAAGTAGAATAAAACCTATACGTGGCTTGTATCAGCACAGAAAAATTCAGAGAAACAGAGGGTGCAATTTTTAAAAAAGGCATGTTTGAGGGAACAAAAGCCCCTAACTCTCCCTGTGATGATTCCTGTAATTCTTAGCCAATACCATTTCCCTTAAAATGTAGACAGAAGATATTCTACACCATAAGAAATAACTGCCTGATTTCTACAAATACTTGCTTAGCACGTCCATACTACTACCTAATTATGCTAATTGACATCTGCACTTTTAGCAAAAATTATATTCTGAGGAATAGCAATTTTTCAATTGACATAAAATTGAGCTGACAGCTAAAGGTAAGTAGTTGTTATACCATGGGGAAAACACATTTTTATTAATGCTTTGGGACTGGGATGTGACCAGGCTGAAAATTTTTACGATTTATATATAATTAAAACTTTATATATAATTTAGACTTTATTTATTTGAGTGAAAATATTGAAAAACTAGGTTTCCATAGTTCACAGTAAACAGGGAAGGTAGAGTCTTTGCTTGTGTCTGAATACATACATAATGCTAAAGGAGGCTTTTGTTTTAGGTGTTTTTCTACTTTCCAAAAATAAGAGAAGCCTTCAAATCCAATAAAAACCATTCTGCAGTAAACAGGTTTTGTAAAAATATTGCTTTTTTAAATTTATTTTTAAAAATAAGTATATGAAACTAGAGACCTACTAATCTCCCTAGCCTGAATACATTTACTAAATCAGTAGCCTGAACACTTCCGGGCCAAGGTGCACTCATCACTTACTCAATACAGAATTCAACTCCTCTGACCCAGATGTCAAAAAGAGAAATCAATAAAACTTGAGCTACTTGAAACAGACAAATATGAACAGGAGAACCATTCTCTGCCTGTTTAAGAATGAGTCTCTTAAATATCTGAGAAGAAGGAAATACTGCATGAGTAATAGAAGTTTAAAAGAATTTCCTGGCTACTGTTTATACAACAAATATAAAAATAATAGGTTATATTTTAACAAGCAAAATGTGAGACAGCCTGACATATGGTGATGATGTTAAAGCCTGGACTTCCAATCCCAGAGTTGTGGTAGGGAAACCCTGAAATTGGAGTGTCTTTTTTATTCTTCCAACTCCGATAATTTACTTCTAAAGTTCGTGTAGTCCAGTGATTGTTTGCATGAGTAGAAGTCTCCAAAGGCCTTACTTTCCATGCTGCAGTCTCACAATGTCTTTTGCAGGCTTGGTCTGGAAATTTGCAACACCCTGTTGTTCCATGGTTTCATTGCTAACAGTGTGGTTTACTGATGAAGAGCTGTAAGTGTCTGACAATTTGGAGAAGGGCTGTGCATGCCACTTGCTCTGAATAAAGTCTATCTCTGTGCTACCTGCTTCTTTGCTGACTGTATATCTTTGTAAAATATACTGTTGACAACTTTAGAGAGTGGTGCTTCTGGAAAGTCTGTAGCAGTTGACAGGCTGGATGGGCAGTGCTGCATTTCTTTTTCAGAAAGTATAGTTTGTAGGAAACGGCCTAAAATTTCCAAAGTGACTAGAGAGATTTTAAGTGGTGCTTTTTTATTCTTTCTTTTATTACCTTCTTTTTCTTCTACTTTCTTTTTTTCTTCTTTCTCTCTCTCCCTTTTTTTTTTTTTTTTTTTTTTTTTTCTTTTTCATTTCCATGAAATTTAAAACTGTCTTTGTTCTTAGTGGTGCCTTTTCCTGGTCTTAAAATCAAGAGTCAAACATGGTTAGAAGGGAGAAAGGGACTTTACCTTTGTATTTATTTTAAGGATCCTTAGGTGCACTACGTCCAGGTCAAATGCACCGAAATGCACACTGCAATGCACACCCCAAAAGATCTGGTATAACATTCCAGGTCTTTCTAATTAGAATATTTATCAAAAAATCCCCAATGAGAGGCTCAAGTGAGCCCCCCTCCCCAAGGAACCTTCCCCTGGACGGTTCTATCTTAGTTTACAGAATGTGTTCAGGAGAGGATCTTGGGGTCTGGGGCATATTGATCTCTAACTATGAAACCTCTAAAATGTTTAGTCTCTTAGCTTGACAAACAAGTCTAAGAATGTAGGCAAAAAGCACTAAAGAATACAGAAGTTGTAAAAAGGTATAAAAGGGGTTTAAAAGAAAAGGAAAAAAGTAATCATGGCATCATTAGAAAAGAACAACTTAGCCAGTGCTGGTACAAACATCTGTTCATCTTTCGAATTAGTTGCTCAAAAATTCATGCTGCCCAAACGACATTTTACTTTCTTTATACAAGGTCAAAAAAATCTCATAAGAGTCAGAGCAGACTTATTGAAGTGCTCATGACATCAGTTCATTGGAGCAACATGACTCCATCCCGTGAGCAACAGTCCTCCCCACTATTGCAGCATGGGTAACTTCTCCACAAGCTGCAGTCCTTCAAGGACAGGCTGCTCCAGTGGGTGCTCCTTCTCATGGGCCTCCCATGGGGTCACAGCCTGCTCCCTGGCATCCACCTGCTCCAGTGTGGGGCTCCTCCTTGGGCTGCAGGTGGATCACTGCATGCCTGTGGATCTCCACAGGCTGCAGGGGCACAGCTGCCTCACCATGGACTACACCATAGGCTGCAGGGCAATCCCAGTTCCAGTGCCTGGGGCACTTCCTGCCCCTCCTTCTCCACTAATCTTGTTCCTCTTGCGTGTTCTCACTCCACTCTTCTCTGGCTACAATTACAACTCTGCAATAACTTTTCTCTTCTTCTTCTTCAATCTGTTATCACAGGGGCATTACCACCATTTCTAATTGGCCCGGCCTTGACCAGGGGCACTTCCATCTTTGGAACTGCCAGGAATTGGCTCTGCTGGACATGGAGGAAGATTCTGGCAGCTTCTCACGGGAGCCACCTCTGTAGCCACCTGCTTCCAAAGCTTGGCCATGCAAACCCAATACCCCACTTCATTCTCGTGTGATTAAAACCTAAAAAATGTGACACAGTATTTTATAATAGTTTTATAATATTGCATTTTCTAATGTACTGTAGTGAGAAAAATATGTTAATCTAAAAGATATAATTATATATCGCATAATTGTGTAAGTATAATAAAATAAAAATAGAATAATATTATAGCATAATGTTTTATAATGTAATATAATGCATGTATATATATATATATATATGAAAATATGGATGTATAATACCTTTGAAATCCTTAGCATTGTTGGGCGCACAGGCTATAATGGTAAACTAAACATTTCAAGCATCCTGATGCCAGCAGTGCAGCTTGATGTAATTTGTACTATTAAATTGTCCTACCTTCCAGAACAAGGTGGTCACGTTCATGCTGCCATTTAGATATGGTCATTGGCACATGCTTGCTTCTGAGCCATGCCTAGGAGTAGTTTGGGAGATACTCAATTGCGTGCCATAACCACACTAGGGACCATTGTTTTTAGTTACAGATGTGCCAATAACATTGAAAAATCAGACAAATTCTCTCCCCCACTTCACGTTTTAGACAAGATTGTTGAAAGATTTAACCAATTCTCCTGACAGATTTACAGAGTAATGCCACCGGGCATAACTATTGCACCTCATATAATTTCCATTTTACGGAGTAGACCAGTATCCCTACTCACAATGAATATATCATAAAACAGCACAGAGTGTACCTGATTTTGACCTTTTTATTCAATGTACTTTTAAAAGACAGCTCTCACTCAAATGTTGATGCTAAGAGAAAGAAGCTTCTGCAGGAATGCCATGTTTTATATCCCCATTACCATCCTCATTGCAGACTTGATTATGATGACTGTCGCACTCATCATGACATATGATTATTTACATTTTGTGCTGCAATGTTGTTTAAACAACCATGTCATTGAGCACATTATAATTGTGTTTAGGTAACACACATGAAATATCAGGTCTCAGAGTTCTCTTCTAAAGATGTGGGAAGAAATAATAGTCAGAGTTAAAGAAAATAGCAGTAGAAGGAAGAAAATTGTGATAAAGAGTTTTAGTGAATGTCAGCCACAGCACATCAGCTGCTGGAATATTGAGTGTTTAGCCAAAGGGCTGATACTTCAATTACTTATTCTCCTGTATAAACCTAATGAACTGAGCATCCACAGGGTCAGGACCCCTGCTTGCATTTTGTTACAGCTGTCTGGGGAGCTATGAATTCCACAGTGTTCATGTTCTTAGCAAATTTCCGTGACTTTCAACATGTTGAGATATTTGTGGATGGCTGGACGTGAAAGTAATCAGCTGTGCTAACTTCACTGAGAACCCTCGAGTGCTGCCAATTTAAACTTTAGGCTGAACAGACGGCTGATAGAAATAAATCAGCCAAAAAATTCTGTGGTAATATTGTTCAGATTGCAGTTCTGTTCATTTGTTAAGTATTGACCTCCTTTGTTTCTGGTGCCAGAGAGAACCACTAAACGTAACTTTCCTTCAAAGGAAAAAAGAAGTTAGTTAAGAACTGTGAAATTCGTTTGGATTTCTTAAGTCTTTCTTCAATAAGACAACTATCATGCTTGAAGGGTACCACTCTTCTTTCTGGCATGTTTGTTGTAAAATAAGATTTATTCTTCCTTTAAGAGAAGGTTCTCATTACTTTGATGAATCATCCTGAAGATTTGCAAAAACCAGTACTTCTGTTTTCTCTTTGTTAGTCTTCATGCCTGGAAGAATGTTTTGCATGTGATCCTACGTTGCAGCCCTGCAGTGTTTCTTAGGCTCAGGCTAGATTCAATTTGGCAACTGTCAGCAAAAAGTCCTGCATTTTGCCACTGAAAAAAGACCCCTGATCATTTTTTTAATACTCTGATAACTCTGAAGATAAAATGACAAAGGGTGAGATTTATGTCAGCTAATTCTAGGTGTTTTAAAGTTTAACCCTAAAATCTAAAGCAGTTGCTCCCTTTATAGTGATCAACAGGCACTTTCAAGGGACATTTATTCTGGCATGTATTAGGTATTTATTTTTAGAATAAATTGATCTGATTTGATATCCAGAGGTACCTATTGCATTAAAGGACTATAAAGGGACCCAAAGCACATTTAGCATTTACCTGGGACTTGGAGCTAACTTTTTATTTATGCTTGGGCAGATGTATCCTACTCTTAACACCAGGCAGAATGCTTTTGTATCTTATGGATCAATATCTGAGCAATAAATCAATGGGAACTGTAGGAAAGGTTTCTTATTCTCATGAAAAAATAGGAATAACGGTTCTAGAGAATATTCTTACCATCTTACAGATGTGTTTTCACTCTCCTGAGTTTTACTTGTTATATACCATCAGATAAAAGCATAAGCATTAAAAGACTCTCTTTTTACAACCAAACCTTATTCAGTATGGGTTTTTTTTAATCTTTTCATTCTCAAAATATCTCATTCTCAACATTAAATGAGAGCTGCATTTTTTTTCTAGCTCTTCACAGATACCTGAAGCTTAAGTGAACTTCTGGACTAAGAATCATCAGAATACAAAACACCAAAGCAGAAAGTGAAGTTATGGCTCTCTCCCCAGAGCTCACTTGGTTCCCATCAATTTTGTCCATTTAACCTGCAAATCAGTCTGTAGACTAGCAATCTAAAGCACTGCTTTTTAATGCTGTGCTCCAGTTTACTCTGTGCCTGGAGAAATGGCATGGATATGAAGTTACTCTTAGGCTCCTGCAAAGCAGGGTCCCTCACTCCTTGGCACATCGCAGTTCTTTCAGTTTGACAGCCAGGGAAAGTCTTCATTTAGTGATTTCTGTACTCAGTATGCTATTTTGTGATACAAAAGTTGTGCTGCTGTGTCACCCGGCCAACAAATCAGAAATTCTATAGCCAGATTATTTTTGGTTTCACTCATTATTTTCACATAGCTAATAGGATTAAAAATGTGCTGCTCTACTGAAAACAAATTCTCCCAAGATGCAGAAAATGTCAGAGACACATAATAATAACAATCTAACTAAGCATGCTGGATGAGATCAAGACTGACCTGATGTAGACTTCGGTTTCTGCAGAACATTAGGAAAAAAAATATAATTATATTTCTAAGTTGGAATTCTCCCATTATATTTTTAATTATTTTTGGGGTTTTTTTGGTCCACTTTCTCTCCTATCTCTCCTTAAAACAATTTACCAAATGTATATTTTGCAGATTGGTTTTACAGTTTCCTGCAGCCCTCATTGACAAGGATTGAAACCAACAAGTAGATAACCTGGAAGGTGTTCAGAGGTGCTGCAAAGAACTCTGTGCCTTGTGTTTATGTCCAAATAACTCTGTTTTGATGAAGTGGTGAGAACCACATGGACCTTTAAAGTTGAGATTAGGAGGGAAGGTCATGTTGTCAGGGAAGCTGTGGTCCTTTTAACCTCTTCAGGCACAGAGTATATTTCATGGCCTGGGGTTGTTGAAGCCTGTTCACCAGTAAAATATGAGCCTAGACTGATTCTAGTGTCTTCTGGTTTGTGTTTGGGGTCCACAGTTTAGGCCCATAATATTTCAAGTTTCTTGTTTATGGTCAGAGAGTTTGGTACTTTTGACCTTCCCTATGTGGAACTGAAAGCAGCTTCACAGCTTAAACAAACTTGTATGAATGGACAAAAAATTTGTCAACAGTGTAGTAAATTTACTTGCAAGGGAACGTGAATCACATTCCACAGGGGCTCTGTAAAATTTTTAACTGGTTGTATCCCTATCTTGTAAGTGGACAGTAAACAGCTGCAATGTAAATAGGACTTGGAATAGGTTTCCTTCCAGTCTATGCATTGCTAGAAGTGATATTTGTGTTTTAATATCCTGACAAGTGGATAGCTGGTTTTAGAGACTAGACTTCCATAAAGGAGCAGACATCACTGTGAGCTGCTGAGACAGCACCGGGAACATGTAAATGCAATCACAACTTACTGGAGAGAAGTCTTAACAGTAGCAATGATGTACAAGAAAGAAAGTAGGCTGAGTACTGCAAATAACTGCAAGTCTGGAAAGAGGCAGAAGAAGGCTTTTGATGGTAAGCACATTTGATACATAAACTATTGAAAAAAGTAAAATGTTGCTAAGGGGTGAGGTAGGGAAGCTGATTGAGCGTAAAACATCCAAACTTTTTAAAAGCAAAACAATAGCATATTGCTTAAAGTGAAAATATATATGAAACTGATTTTTTTTCTAACAATGCTTTAAAGAACTGTAGTAATCCTGCTTTTAGTGTTCCTTATGATTAATGAATTATATTAGTAATAGGTAAACACATCTACTTCTTACATGTAACAGTTACATATAACCCAGACTTAGTCCAGGTTTTCAACATATCATCTACTCACTTTTTTTTTGTTTTGAGAATGAATTGCATTTAGTGTTACAAATTAAGTACTGAAATAAGATACTGATACCAGAAAACACATCAAAGGCACTTGTGGAGCAGAAGGCTGGGAGCATTCACTGTATGCATACCATGCCTTTTTTGTGGTTCACTGCTGGTGAGCAGCCCTTTCATACAGGGTTGGTTGTTGGTGGTTGTAAGGTTGGTTGCTGTGGGGCATGGTTTCCACCTCTCTGATCTGTTATAGATAAAGCAGGATCAGCAAAAGGAAGGCTTGCCAAGGACACTTTGTTGCTAGGGCAGCCAACCTTGTGGGAAATAGCTATCGTTGGTAGTTTATTATTTCTCAGGATTTGGCTGGGTAGCAATGAATACGAGTTAGGCTTGCATTATAATTTTACAGTCAGCCTTAAACAATTGACTCTTCAATGAATTTCTCTTGGCAACTTCATGTTTTTAGTTCCCCCACATAGTATCACCAAGAGGAATGATGCACTAACCTTGTTAATATCTGTGTGAGTAAACTTATTGGCTGCTCAGGAGCTGACTGTTCTTCTGAGGTGGAAACAAGGAATTGAAGAAGGAGTAAAAAATGAGTGAGGGAAGGGCTAAAAATACATAACAGGAGAAGCAAGAAGGAAATTACAGTACAAGACAAAACCAAGAAAATCTTCTTGTAAAACCTGTTTTTTTTACTCATATTTTAATGACAATGTGAGGTTCACTACATGAAATTCTTTGATACAGGACTGATGCTTAGGTCAAAAGTATTCTTACTTTGTAAAAGAACTTGCAACTATCTATTCACTGTAGATACTCGAAGAATGGATCTTCTGTTGGTGAGCTGGAGCCAAACTTTAATATCTGGGGCTAATCTCCCTGGTCTGTCTGGCTCACATACTGAGCTACTGGCCCAGGTAATTTAGCATTCTGAAAGGGAAGCACACATGACACAACCACAAAAGACTTTGTTCTGATTTAACCTCAGATTAGAATGCTATCCTTACACAGATCTGCAAAGATATCATGCTTGGAAAACTCTGCATATATTCAGGAGGGTTCTGTTGTTTTATGAAAACACCTGTCAACAACCTTCCTCTTTTCCTAAGAACTGTCTGATTTTCTAAATTGTATAATTTTCCACTGCAGGTTTTAATTCATGTACCATATTTTATTTTTGGCCTAAGATGGGAAATATTAGAAAATTATGATAAAGCCTTTTTGATGATCATGATTACTTCACAGTAGCTGCTTTTCTCAGGCTTTTTTCCTTAGTTCTTTATCTGTTTTGACCTTCCTTGTTAAAGGTAATTCCTGTCTTCTGAGAGTAAAATTCTGAGGAAAATTAAAATGAATGGTGATTTTATCCATTTTCTTGGCTTATTGATTTTTGTTTGATGAAAAGCTTTTACTGGTTTGATGAAAATGTTTTTGCATAACATTTTGAGTTGCACCAGTACAGCTGCATTATTCTTTTCTTTTACCACCATATTTTGAAAGCAGGATATTTGTCTCTTGACTATTTTCATGTGTTATGTAAATGAAAAGGTTTTGTTTTCTTTTGAAAAACATAAAGACTGAGGACAACCCTGCAAAACCAGTAAGAATGTTTCTCACCACCTAAGTACTCCCACTGAAGTTTTAATACACATTTAAAGTCTGGTCTTTCACTGAGAGTTTATGTGGAAGAGAGAGCATGAAATGTCTTAAGTTTGTTAAAATGCATTGGATGCATTATCTCAGAAATCTAGTAAGCAACTCATGTTGCATTTTAGTTTAGTTGGAGTTCAGTTAGCCTTTGGAGTCCCTTGTTATGAAAAGGGAAAGGTTACAGGACAATATTGACTTTAAAACTAAAAAAAAATGTGTGTTTTAGGGAGTTTCAGAATATCCAACCCTATGAAAAAAAATCTCATAGACTCATATGGAGTCTATCAATAGGTTATACCAAATTTACTATGGATTATATGTCAGCAGAAGGAACTGAAGTTGATGAGAAGTAGTATATATTTATGGGATTTATGTGAGTTTTATGCAAGTTTGTCACAAAAGGTTATAGCAGGAAATCTTAACTAACTTTATGTGGATTGGAAGCTGTTAGATTAAGTAAACCATCTAGTAGTCATACTTATAAAAGCTATTCTCTGACTGACAGTCACAATGCTGGTACAAGATTTATATACACGGTAAGCAAAACTGGTAGAATTAACATGTGGTTATAAAATCTTCTTGGCATCAATAATTGTAAAAAAGCTTCAGGAACTCAGCTGAAGTGATTGAAAGTATGCACTGAAGTATTGTAACAGCTAAAAACTAGACACTGCATTTTAAAAAGAAGAGCTTTGAGTAAAAAGTTGCTATTGCAAAATACTTAGAGCTGTTTATAATTCCCTGACCTATAAAGTGACAATAATAAATGACACACAAAGGATTTTTCTTTTATTCCTATAGTTTCTGGCAAACAAATGGCTATAATGACTTTTCCAGGACTATGTATTTAAAAAAAATCTTGTTAAATAGTATTTACACTACAGCTGGAGTTCTTCTGTGTAAATGTTTTACTGTTTAAACAGCCTAATGCTCAATTCAGTTGTGAATCATACTGAGAATTAGAAGGGGGAAAGAAAACTTTAATGAAATCCTGATATTTAAAGGATTAGAAATCAGCTCTTGCTGGGATTATAAGAGAGTAGAGAGCTTCAGCATATAAATTTCCAAACCTTTTCTCATATGTTTCCTGCTGACAGAAGACAACTGCATACTGTAATTAGACCAACAAGAGAAGGAAAAAATAAAAAGACAACAAAACCAAACTGGAAAGAAAGAGGAATTATACTTGGCTCTAGCATTTCTGAAGCTGAAGGGCAGGGGTAGCAGGGCAGGACAGTAAAAAGACCCTTTTCTACATCTGCAGGGATATTTTCAAATAAACAGCTGACAGCAAGGTTTCTAGCCTCCATCTATATCGTGGAAAACCTCTCCTGGTATCTGAGAAACTAAAATTATTTCAGTTATCCAGACACTATCTGTGATGGATACATTTGACTCCAGGCTGCACTTTGGTTCAGGCTGACTAAGAAGCAACAGAGACCTCATACCCTGTGATGAACCTGCAAGCTGGAATACTCCTTACCTGGGACTGAGATCATTCCTTGCTCAAGGTAGAGACACCCCTTACTTGTGACAGATCCTCAGTGACTGATTGTAGCGGGTTGAGTTCGAAACTGGGCAGAAAAACACCAATTAAATGTAGTGGTTTTGGTTCAAAATATTCATTACTTACTCATTTTCTTTCTGTGAGATAAGAATTAGGAGAAAAGCAAAGCAGGCACAAACCTTAAACAGTTGCAGTACAATGAAAGAGTTTTATTACTAATAGAATTAAAAGTAAAAAGACAATAACAAAACAAAATTAAAGCAAATCCCCCCCCCCCTCCAGCCAGCACTTCTCTCCTTTTACCTAGCTCACACAAGGGATAACAGAACATGGGTTGTTAGTCAGTGTTCCAGTTCTTGAAAAGTCTCTCTCTTATGCTTAAGGGAAAAAAGGGTTTTTCCTTCAGTTGCACGTGGTTCCCAAACTGCCACCAACAACAGATCCGCCCGGAAACAAACAATCTGCTGTGTGTAGAACATCTCTCCCATGAAAAATCTCACAGTTCCTTCACACTGCAAAACATGGGCCATCACATGGGGTTATTCATCTTTTTAAGGATAAGTTCTTTTGGCCTGCACACAAAGGCTCTTCTTTGCCACAAGTCTCTAACAGCCTCTTGCTACTATAAAGCCTGGCATTGGCATTCTTCACAATCTTCACAGGCACACGAAGATACTCCATCCCCCCATGTTCTTCAAATGGATTAAAGAGACAAACAGTTTGTGGTATTACAATTTCTTACCACGGCATGCAAGAAGGTTTCTTTTAAGCTGCCCGCCAGAATCGTGGCACCGCCCTCTTTTCTCCCGTCGCCATGCTCAGCTCTGTCCCACGGGACTCACTTCTCTTTCTCTCTGACTGACACCGCCATGCTGAAGAGTGTTCTTGTTCAGCCTTTACGGTGGGGAAAGCCTCGCTCCCTTTGTGCTGCTGGCTGCGTGGTGTCTTCTTCAGTTCAGCACGAAGTGTGCTGGCTGCGGACAGGAGGCTCTGCCGGCTCCCGTTGACTCCGCCGGCTCCACGTGGAGAGGAGAGGGACCCGCCGGTCCCCAGAAGCCGCGCTGGATGGGTTTAGCTGTGAGCAGTCCATGGCTGGTTTGAGCTGCCTGTGGCTCTGAGGCAGTCCCCTCCAGCCACCCAGGGTCCGTGCCGCAGCGTTGGGAAAGGGGGAAAGGGGCAGTGGCCCCGGCCCGGTGGGGCCGGGAGGCTCAGAGCCCCCCCCACCTTCCAGCAAGCGAGCTCCGACCAAAAAGGGGAAGTCCCGCCTTTCTGTGCGGTTTAAATATGTAAATTGTGAGAAGCGTAATTGGTCTTAAAGACTGTCCATCAACTCAGGGTCAACCCAATACACTGATAACATGCTGAATTACTACTGAAAAGCCCTTATTAACCCATGTAACTACTCAATATTATTATGAACATTGTATAGCTAATCCATTAAGCATAAACCATGGTCTAAGTCAGAGACTAAGATTGGACCTAGACACACCTAGGCTCCATCCAGAGTTTTGGGATGAAGCGTGTCCTCTCCGAACCTCACGAATCAATGAGAGGGTCTTCCTTACCCCTTGTGTCTCCAGGCTCTGTGTGGATCATTCTAAAATAGTTACATTCCATAAAATTTATTGAACTCCCTTAAAATATTGTTTCACTTCAATAAAACATGTTACTTCTTCTCTCTTTTGAGTGAGGTGCATTCTATTCATCCATGACACCAGCTGAACATGATACCACAAGCCAGAGGAAGCAATGAAATCCTCATTCCCAAGACTGTGAGGTATTCAATTTAGTTAGTCTGAGACTCTGCAGGTAGAAGTGTCTCAAGAAAACTGCTGCATCAGCTTAAAAAGCAGCTGTAAACATTTGATGCTTGCAAAAAGCCCCGAAATCCTTTCCTTTATTTCAGTCATGTCCAACTTTTCATCCTCAGCTCTACTTTCCCAAAGGATTTCAAGACAGATTCTCTGTTCTGCTCTACTCTATAAACAGAAGCAATTATGTCTTGCACATCATCTCTGGGGATTTTCTGTGGAGGCATGGTGTGTGACCAGGATTAGCATAACTGACTCCTATTCCTGTTTGCACAGTCTCTCCTGCGGTAGTAGATCCGAAGGGGACAGAAGAATGGCTGGAAAATGATGCTCTCTGTTTATCCCCAGATGGCATCTGGTTCCAATGGACCCATTGCCAGCTGTCACAAAGTTAATTTTAAGCATATTTCATTTTAATTTGGACAAATAAATCTGTAATTATTTTGGAAAAGCATAAGGTATTTAGGAGAACTCAGAGAGCTTACACGTAAAATTAAGTATTATGATTGTGAGTCATTTCTGAATTAAAGATACTATTACAAAATGATGTCAACCTGTGCACCTTCTGAATTCATGCGGGGAAAAAGAAGAGAAAATAAATAACATGCTTTTTAGGACATGGGTTTATAATCCATTCTTTCAAAACAACAACATTTTATTATTCTCTAGATTCTTCATCATGATTTCCATTATGTCCTATACCATCCTTCCTGCTAAAGTTCTAGCATGAACAACTCTTTGCCAATCTAAACCAGGAGAGTTTCAAAAGCTCCCTGAAGAAATTTGGATATCTAAACTGAAATTTACCCCTTTATCTGTTGTGAAGAGAGCTGCCTCGTTGATTATTTTTTCTCCCCAGTCTGCTTTGCATGGGTGTGTAACTGGAACACATTTCTGGATAGGCATTCTAGGATTTCCTAACAAATGCTGAGATATTTCAGCTCCTCATAAGTCTTCTAATTCCCCTTTGGCTCCAAGAAATCCCTGTAGTTTGTCTGGAATGACCAATTTGCTCATTTCCTACTGCAAAGGCAATTCCCTCAGAGATAGACGCAAAGTTCTTGCCATTCTTTCTACCAAAACCTAAATGTAATGTCAGTGTGGCACTTCCAGTCATAGAAGGTTTGGTCTTGTGATATCTGTGTGAGGATTAGAGGATAAGTTTTATAGTCTCTCTGGTATTTATGAGCACAGGGACTAGACATGGTTTGGGAGAAGTCATACAGGTGGTTTATAAATTCAGTACAGTTAGGTGGGTTAATTTAAATCACCATTTCAAAAGCTTGCTGTATCCACATGTCATTTATCAAACAATTTGAGATAGCTAAGGATGTCATTCCATGAATTCCCATTCCAACTTCTTCGAGTATTTCTGATTAAAACTCAAGGTTAGCTATAGAGTGATTCCTGGCATAAGCCACAACTGGGAAATCTGTCAATGCAGTGCTGTGAAATACTTAGAACCAAATTTTTTTTGCTGGTCATCTCAAAGTGAATTCCTAGTCTTGCTAACACTTGGTCTAGATGTTTTGTATTAGATTACATTAGTGACAATACAAGTTATTTCAAAACACATAATTCACAAAATCCTTGTCATACTTTGAGTACTTTAGAGATGACTAAATGGTAACAACTTAGGCCAGTGGGGGTGCTTTGTTTCTATTGTCCTGTGGCCTTTCAATCCTACTTGAAAAAGCAGAAAAGAAGATTTTTTAAAAAAATCTATTCATTTAGATTTCTAGCCAGTTCATTAAATGTCATCATATGGTTCAAGAGAAGAATTGGAGATTTCTAAGTAAAGTTTCCTTAAGAGAAAAAAGTACAAATCTTCCTGTAGGTTCTTAATAGGAAAGTTTCCACTGAAGCTGGGAAGAAAGAGAGAAAGCACCTCTATTCCTGATGATGAGTTTCAGGTCACTAGCATGAAAACATATGAGTTTAAAAACAGATCCAGCACAGTGCAAGTTTATACTCTTGTGCCCTCACTGCTTTTTCATGGCTCTTATGTGGAAGATGTGATGTTTTTTGTTTTAGAAGTATCTTGGCTTTGTCTCGAGGTAAAATGTGCACATATGCATATGTATTTCATAAATCAGACTTTTGTCCAGTTCCATTCAGAAGACCATAGTATGCAACTGGAGAAAAATGAATAACTTCTATCCAGAATTGCTCAATTAACATATTTTTATTTAGTCCATTCAAAGCAAAGCAGAGGGCCAGGGCTGAATAGCAGAAAAAAGCTTCCAGTCACTGAACCATTGCTTTTCTTAAAAATTTTTTTTAAGAGCATCCCAGAACTGATCTCATCAAAGCACTTCAAATTAAATTTATACAGCATTTTTTAAAACTAATGTTTTTTATTAAAAAAATAAATAAGTGGAAACTTTTCATGTTCTAGGAGGAGTAGGAAAGATTTTGAGGCAGCTAAGGTTTCTAATTTCCTTCATAATTTTTTTATGGACATTCAATTTTAAAAGTAAAATATGATGGTTTAAAGACCAGGTTGTTTTGCATGAGAAATTTTCTTGCACTAGAGTCTCTAGGTATGTATGATATGAATTATTACATAATTGAAAGTTAAATTTGCAAATCATTTGCTTGGCCTGATGAAGACTTCTTAATATTCCCCAGTGCCAGAAGAAAAGTGGAGCATGCACCTCACATGCAGTCCCAGAGAGCCCTCCATGCAGCTCCTTCTGCTGATGGGAATCTGGCATATGCTCCTCCTGCACCTGCTGCTTTGCTGTTGCTCAGAGACATATTGTTGCTCTCGCATCATCTGCTTCTGATCAGCTTTCAACATCTGCCAAAAACCCAAGGACACATGCAAGATTTTCTGTAGTGGAATGAAAGCAAATACATTTTCTTCCCCATGAAAAATGTGCCCATGCACAGGAGTTATCAAGCACCATACTCCGTGTTATCATAAGCAGATCCTTTTTGGGAGACCTTTGGTATCAGATTTGGACTGGCATCAAGGCCTTGTTAACTGGAGCTTTTCCATTGATCCTGATGGCTTCTGAATGAGGCCCCATCAAAGGCACTGGAATAAGTTCAAACAGCCTCTGATGAGTAACAAAGGCATTTCCATGCGGTTGCCACCATTCACGTGCAGTCTTGCCTGAGTCAGGAGACCAGCCCATGGAAAAGAAAAAAGGTAAGAGGTGGAGAAGCACAGTGTGATAAAAGCAGCGTTAATGTAACTAAAATTTAAGAACTACCAACAAATTGTTTGATCTTCATGAAAAGTAAATGCAGTTGCCATTAAGTGCTTGTTGTTGTTATTTTTGTTTTTGTAGGTTTTGCTGTTTTCTATGAGAGTATAGGTAGAAACTCAACCTTAGTACTGCTCCTCAGCCCTGGCACTTCTAAAAATATAGGCACCATCCTGGTGTTGATGGTGCTGCCTTTCTCTGGTCTTAAAATTAAGAGCCAGACATGGTAAAGGGGAAAAGGGGTTTTTATCTTGGTATTTGTTTAAGGATCTTCAAGGTGCACCACTTCATCCAGGAATGTGCCAAAATGCACCCCAAAATGAACACACACTATAGATTGCATATACAATTTATAGGCTTTGCAAATTAGTATATTTATCAAAGATTCCCCAATGAGAGGCTCAAATGAACTCTCCATTTTGAGGAATCTCCTCTTGGATGGGCCTATCTTAGTTTACAGGATGTTCTAGGGAAGACCTTGGTTTTTCAGGATAGCATAGGGCTTTCTGGCCTCCAACTGCGAAGCCTCCAGGATGTTTGGTCTCCTGGCTTAACGAAATATTGGGTCTAAGCTAAGTTATCAGACTTAAAGAATTACAAGTATGCATGCTAAAAGCACTGGGGATACATAAAAGCTATATAAAATGGTATATGAAAGGTATAGATAAAAAAAAGGCAAAAAAATCATTGTGGCATCAATGGTAAAAATAAAATAACTTTTATGGTAGCAGTAAGTGTTTTCTCTGTGTGCTAGAGTCATGAGTATCTTACTTTGAACCAATTTGTTAGAGAAGTAGTGGAAAAGTACCTTTGAAGGAACCTATTAGCATGCTGAATGACATAAATCATTCTGAAAGTCAGACTTTAAGTGCTCTGCACAGTGGTACAGATATCTGTCACTGGATTATTTTAAGGGAAAATGCTAAGTAGATTCCCATTAGGTCCACCTTTGCTCTACTTGGTGACAAACCAGAGAAAAGTGTGCTAAAACCTTAATGTTTTCACCTACCAACCTAAATCACCTTTCACGGAATATTTTTATCAGGCCTTTTTTTCCTTTATGATTAAAACCCCTCCCAGAAAGCAGTACAGAATATTTTCCACAAGATTTGTTAGAGAAAATAAACCATCCTTTGTAACACACACTACGGAAATTGTCATGCTATGAGTGACTGCACATTCAGTTGCATGCCATGAAAGTATCATGGGATTAGGAAACATTCAGGGTAAATCCAGCCTCCCCTCAAAATTATTGAAACCGAGGTTACAACTGATTCTACCTCAGTGTGAGATCTGTGTGGACCATTAAGGCACAGAAGACTCCTAGGAACAGGATGGCTTGAATTTCTTTTAACTATAGGTTGATTGCTTATAGCACACAGTTTTAAACTGAGTAGAAAATAAATGGAGTGTAATGCATGTCTTTGCTCTCAATATAATCAAACAGCTCTCAATAAAATAAATAACCATGGCATTTTTCACATTTGTCTGTGTCTGTATGTGTGTGTGTGTATACACATTTTATGTATTTTACCTACACCAAAAATTGTTAGGGGCAAGTGCAAGTGAGTGACTAAAATTCTAAGGGTTCCAGTCCCTTCCATGAAAAGTCTAATGTGTTTTACAGAAATCAAAAGTGTGATGATGGACATTTAACCGATATGACCAATATAATGGTGCATTGAAACAAAGACAAATAATAATAAAGTTTTACTTGAGAAAGTAATGATATGCTTTATTTCAGTGGGTCCCAGGCCTTTGTCCCTCTCTATGTTCCCACTAGCAGCAGTGACACACAACAGTTTTAGCCACATCCAGGAAAGCAGCTAGGAAACATACTTGCCAGAACATAAACTGCAATAGCACATTGGAAGAGGGCTACCATGCCCTCTTGGTGCACACAGCAGGAATCCAGCTTACATTCACAGCAATGCTCTGAAAAACTACCTTACATAATAGCTTGTAAGTTTTATTCACACAAAGATGAAGTATTTCTTAGTTCTTATCTAGTCTGCCATATATTACACGGTTTCAGACAGAACAATAGATTGCCTGGATGATACTTAACAGAAAACAATGAACAAATGAAATGTCTGATATTAAAATATTACAGAACTGAGCATGGATATCTGTTATGGATGTAGAACTTTAGCAGTTCTCTCCTTCTGCACAAAAGCCTTTCTCTCTTCTATTTGCAGGATTTCTGAATTTTCAAGATATCAATTCCAGAAAACCAGTGCCTCATGGACAGGAACAGCTCTGTGTACTGCCACAAGCATATTCTAACTTGCTCCCTCTTTTACTCACACGCACACATGCAGACTGGCACAAGGGGCAGTTTTACATGAGCTAAGAGGTTACAGCACCCCTTCACATAGAGCCAAATCTTGGTACATTTGAACAAATAATCCCGTCTAGCTTTTATTTCTTCTCACTTCCCACCTTTGCAGCGAAGTGTTGTCATGCATAATGTCACCAGACACTGCCTTTAAATGTCCTTTGGCATTTTTAAGGTATGCTGAAATCCTTCTGCAGATATGTTACAGTCTTTAAAGTAGTTATTGGGGAAGATACACAAGGCCTTTTTTGTGCTCAGCAATATCCTTATTTCTGGCTGGTCTAAAGACCAGTGCTGTGGAAAGGAACGTCATGCAAGAAAGTTTGAAAACAGCTAGGAGGAACACAGCGTTCCAAGTCCGAATACCTCCAAAAATACCTCTAAAGCAGCTTAGCATGAGTGAGAGTTAAAAGAATGAGCAAAGAGGAGAGGGACTGGCTAAAGGACTAAGTTTTTCCAGACAGGGAAGTATAACGAGTGTTTGTTTGTTTTTCAAAGAAAAATCCCACACTGTATCTGAACGCCAGACTCCCTTAGAAAGGGACCCACATAAATCACTCTCCTCCCCTCTCCCTGTCTCTGCACAGTGAACCCTGCCCAGAGCGACAGACTGCTCCTCTTCTGCTCCTGTAAGGGCCTCTGAGCCGCCTCTCTGCTGGAGCTGTTTGTCTGCAGTGATTCATCCCAGGATGTGAACCAGGAAAAGCAGGCTAAACTGTCTCTCCTGCTAGGAGGGAGGGGAAAAAAGGGACCCACGTGTTCCCAAAGTATCTGTGTGCCTCGTTCTCTCTGAAAGGGAGAAATAGCTGCAGGGCTGAATTTCAGAAGACCACAGAATTTTAAACATCAGGGATGTTTTCAATAAACACTGAAGATGTTTGGCTCATAACCTTGTTCAGATTATGCATTTCAGTCTGCATACTGCGGAAATCTGTCTCCACAACATATGTCAGCAACCTGAGCATTCAGTTTCCCTGAGTTTTGAATTGCTGGAACAACATGAATCTGCTGCTCTCACTTTTTGCTGCTGGCACCCATGACTGTCATTTGCCTTAAGTCCCCAGACTAGGAGGGAGGCTGAGGGGAGGGGGAAGAGGCAGACAAAGAGTTCACCTTGGTGCATGTGCTCCTGGGCCATCAGTTGATGCATTAACTTCTTAGAGCAGATTCTCCCATCTATTTCCTTGTCTCTGCTCCACTGTCTTCCTTTACCCAGGCTGAAGCATGACTGTTTTATAAGAACTCAGGTAAACCAAAGACTTGTATTTTTTGGCTCACTCTTTCAGTTCCTGCTCTTCCTTCAGAAAAGTTTTACTTCCTTTAAGATAAGACTGAGGTCTTTTCATGGTAACTATAGGAGATAAAACAAAAGTAAAACAAAATAAAACATTTTTTTTGTTATCTTCTTTGATCTGTCTGCACCATACCTGCTTCTAACTTAGGACTCATCCTGCTTAGTGAGACAGCTTCTTGTGAAGGATGTGTGGAGAAATCATCATTCAAGAGCTACCTCTACTGTGCCAAAGCCTGGAGTTTTAAACATGTCAAATAACTATCTAACAAGGTTTTAATAAACAGTGGTCCCTGATGGCAGAAATTGCCATGAAAACCATTTAGAGACTTTGCAAGAAAATTGCACCGATGTATATTAGTAGCTTATCTACCAAAGCTAACAGTAAATACAAAAATAACAGCAAAAGTTTTCAACGGGGATGAAAAGCACTCGGCTGTTAGATGAGAGTTCAGTTTGCAAAGGAAAATTTTTAATTCTATGAGATAATGCCAGATAATAGCACCCACTGGGTAGCCCTGTTAATTTTAGACAGAAAAAGATTTAAATTTTCTACTACACAAGATTGGCCAAAATGTATTTTTGCTTTTGAAAACATCTTAAGCAAAAGATGCACTAAAAAGGAGTTCTTTTAACTTCAAACTACTGTACAGCTTTTTTGGCATCTGACAGAGGTAAAAAGATATTCTAGTTTTAAATATAAGTGCAGTGAAGCTGGGGTTTTGCCTGGAGCAATTATTTGTATATCAGTGAAATAACTAGCAACAATAGTAAGCTGTTACATAAGAAATAAATTTGTTTTGAAATTAGAATGAATGCAAGGTTAAGACAACTTTCATGATGATGAGGACACTCCCCCCCCCACACCGTATTTGATTTCATTCTTCTGTGCATTACCTGACAGTGAAGGTGCAGAGACTCAATGCATCATCTCTTTTCATCTGAAGAGAGAGAATAACAGCACACAGCCAGGTAGCCACAACTTGGAGACACCCCCCCGCTACCCACACCATCGACTGAACACAGATACGCCACTGTCTGACACGCTGGAGGAGAAAGGAAGCACACATAGTGGCTTTCAGAAGTGCAAGGTTAACCTGATATGCTCAGCTGTGGAACTTACAAAATGATTCAGAAGGAGATGTCAGTCGCACTACAGAGAATCTGGAGCTCCTTCACTTTACAGCGGGGGAGCTGTGTGCAGACTTGGCAGGGTCCTGTGCTTTCCAATGCCGGAACAGGAGAGCTCTAAGCCTATGTTTGAAGATAATCACTCTGTAGAGACTGGAAATTGCTAATTACTGCAATATATAAGTTGATGGACTTTCTTTTGCTGCAGCTTCAAGACATCAATAAATGTGCAGAAGGCTTTTTCCCATTCCTTTTGGTATTACTGTTAATTTCACAGCCACAAATTTCAGAGCATGTTCTTTCTTTCTTTCCTAATTTGTTATCACTCCCTAAGTACCCATCTCATGGTGACCCACAACCCCTGTAACTTCCACAGGATTAATTAAAAGGCAGGAGTGTGGTTTGCTAAACATGATGAGGACCTCTACACATAATTCAGAGTCACTATTACTTAGGGTTAGCTAGCAGAGTCTGCCAACTTTTGGTTTATAAAATCATAACATACATCTTATACACACCACTATAACTCTTCTTTATCTAGTAAATCCTGTTAATGTCTGTGGGTCTGTACCATTTAAATTCATTATCTCCTTAAAGTGGAATTCATACAAATTCCAAGGTTTATTCTTCCCGTCTGCTGCCAGGGGAGATAACTGTCATACATTTTGCACTGTGTTGCTTTATGAAATGACAAGTGGACTTTCAAACCTTGTCAATATATTACAGAATTGACAACTGTCTCAGGAAAAAAAATCTGACAGAGTCTGACTATAACTGGGGGGAAGCATGTAGCTGACTAGCAGTAAAAAGTAATGTTTTAAATCAATAATATATGATTGTGTAGCAGATCCCGAGGCATAATTTATATTTCATCTGAGACCTCTACTTCCCAAAGAGGAAGAAAGCTGGTTTTGATTGCAGTATGGACAGCAAGGAAGCTTCTAGTTTAGAAGAGCAGGGGAAAAGTGATGGAGGCTAGGGTTGGGTTCTTTTCCTGAGGAGGTGGTGTGTGAGGGAGAAAAGGATAAATTCACTTCACTCCCTGCATGTGAAAATGGCCCAGCAAGGGATTGACATCACCAGGGAGTGGATCTGCAGTCACCTGTGGTGGTCCCTGATCAGCAGTAGCTCAGGATGCACTGTGTGAGGATTTACCACCACAAATTTCAGGCCAGAAAAGGGAGCTAGAGGTTAATCCTCATAGGAAAGCAGATCCTCACAGTGTCGTACAAAAAGACAAAAGTAGGGTTGCTTATTATTAAGTATTACAGTTCAGGTTCCATAAATCCAGGCTTACATGCTGTCATAGAAACTGTCCTGGGACAGGCCCATTAGTCGTAGCATGGAGTCAAGACTTCTCACCATCTGCTATGGTTGATCCTTTGTATGCTTTTGGTTGAGTCATGAGAAGGGCCCTGGGGAAACCTGGGTTCCATCTATATCTCTGTACCCCACAAACCATGAAAACGAACCTGCTGTTATTTCAACAGCTCTGGGAAAGGGCTGCTGAGGGGTTTGTGGAGTGTGAGTGTGTGTGCAGGGGGAGGCAGGGCATAACCCATGTAAAAGGTCAAGAGTTGACTCCCTGAGCTGGTCAACAAAGAAACATTGTTTAGAGCTCTAAAGACTCACTTCTCTGTCTTTGGTCTATGTTTCAATTCACACAGAATTCTCAGACACCTAAGAGAGCACTCTCTCTTCAAAGATAATGCTGCAACAGAGAGAGACAGAGCACCTTGCATGGGACCTTGGCATGGAAGAGAGAGCAGATGGGACAGGCTTGATATGGAATGTAAAGGTTTTCTGAGCCAAGCCCACAACCACTTGTGTGTGAAAATTTTGGGTCATCCTGCCAGAATAAGAAAATAAAATGCCCCATTGGATCAGTGAAAAGATCCATCCAGTGCTAGCAGTGGCAGTAGAGGAAGCCGGGCAGGAGATCATGTGAGCCTCACCAGCCTCTGCTGTCTGTCCCACTGGGACCTCCTCAACAGTCACAGCATTTATAGAAAGAATGCCAGAGTTTAGGAGGTCAGAAGATCTTCAGGATCAGACTTGGCAGACCACCAGTGTGGGAGTAGGGTGTTTGCTCACTCATTGATACTCAGTTTGCAAACACCCCTGCAGAGTTCTTACCTTGAGGTGTCCCCTCATGCAAAAAACAGTTAGGAAGATAAATCTCAGACCTTGCCTACCCTGGTTTAGAGGCAGGTGGTGGGTGGGTTGCTTTTCCTGTTCATTGTCGTAAGTTAAGGGACTGCAGGAATGAAGGAAAATGAAATACAATTAATAACTTATCACCACTGCTGCTTCAGGTTTGTGATATTTATTTGTGATACTGAAATAGCAGCTACTCAGAAATTCTTTGACAAACCCTTTTATTTTTTTCTGTCAGCGAGTTTTCCTCGTGACAAAGATTTGAACTTGAGGCACAAAAGTCTTTTTGAATATGTCTCTAACACTCTTAGCACATATTCTTCTTACCTTGAACTTTCTTTCATAGGAAGGCAAATTTTTTTTTACTGAATTTTGCTATGAGACATACCTATATTAAAGGAAGTCTGTCGTAAGCTTTTGGACTGGGACTAAGATGAGCTAGGATAGTAACTGAGAGCCAAAATAAAGACATATATTTTATGTTAAGTCAGTTCTGAATGTCACTCAACTCACGAAAATGAACAAGTGCCCATGTGCCAGACTACTCTCAGAGAAGATGTGCAACTTTTTAATGCAGAATTAGAAAAAATAATTATAAGTTATCTGACTGATGATTAATAAATGTCTGAAGTAAATTTTAAAAAATACCAAAGCAACATAATTTCTGGTTTTTGAAATATATTCAAAATATTTATGACTTAAGAAAAAAAGTATGAAAAAAAAGCAAATATTGTAAAATTAAATACAGTTTTCTATTCAGGAATTTACTGTTCCTATTCCCTGTTTAAGTCTGGAACATTTCATCTTCAATAAATATTTCTATTCGTACATGGTCTTCTGGAACAGTCCCAGTTTATATGAAAAGACCAGCTTCTTCTAGATTGCCACCTCATTTATACAGGGCTGGCTGGAAAAAGCAAACTGGATGAGTTTGGCCTCGTTTTTCTAATCCTTAATTTATGCAGCAATATGCATTTACATATTAGTTCAAGAGGGCTTTTTCAGGACCAGCCTCTGAAGAAAGGAAGTACAGGTCTGGACATTTTTCCTTTGCCAATTTCCTTAAAAAGACAAAAAAAAAGGAGCAGAAGTGCTCAGAACATTTCTGCAAATTCCATCCAGGTGTCATGAACTCAGATAACCCTTTGAAACATCAATTTTAAAGAACTAACTTTAAAATAAAAAGTATCTGTCCTCTCTTTGGTTTTTCCTAGATGTTAGAATGTGAAAGAATTATTTTAATATTTTCTGGAAAACAGAAAGGCAGGGATAAGACAGTTCAGTGTGGGGAGTTGGGATTTTCAAGCCTAGGAAGTGGATGGCATGCTTGTTTTTCTACTTAATTTTGCCTTTTCTTTATTTAATTAAAAAAATTAACGGTAAGGGATAGGAAAAGTTACAGTGAAGATCCTTGAGAACAGACAAGATGAACCACTGAGCTTGAAGGGCAGACATCAGTGGCACAAAGTCCAAGTGGTAGGTGAGCGCTGATGGTGCTCCTGAGGGAATGATCTGGGGCCAAGGAATTTTTAGGTGCACCCTCAGTAAGTTACTTCATGAACAAAATGCATATGAATGAAACTGCCAGTAAATTGCACGGGAGGGCTACTATTCAGAGGAACGTCATCAAACTGGAGAAATGGGCTGACAGGAACCTCTTGAAGAGCAGTGAAGGGAAATCCAGTGTCATGCCATTAGGGAGGAATAACCATAACCATAAGACCAGTACGGTCTCAGGGCCAACCAGTTGAAAAGCAGCTTGGCAGAAAAAGACATGGGAGTCCTAATGGAACCACTTGACCACGAGCCAGCAGTGTGCTGAAAGTCCACTACGTATCAGGCTGCAGGGGGAAGACCAATGCCTGCGGATTGAGGGGATCCTTCCCTTCTGGTCAGCATTCCTGAGATACATCTGGAGTTCTGGGTCCAGGTCTGGGCTCCCCGGTGCAAGAGAGACATGGATACACTGGAGGTACTTCAGTGAAGAGCCATCCAGAAGGTGGAACACCCGAGCACATGATGCATGAGGAAACAGAAAAATTGGCTTGTTCAGCCCAGAAAAAAAAGGTTCAGAGAAGATTTCATTGCAGATTTGCACTACCTGAATGGGAGGTATGGAGAAGCCAGAGCCAGGCTGCTCTTGGAGTTACAAAGCAAAAGGATAAAGGTCACCGGACCTGAGTAGAAGCAAACAAAATTTAGACTCTATATAAGGAAAAGTTTATTTGCTGTGAAGATTATCAAACACTGTAAGAGGGTGCCTGAAGATATGTGGTCATCTTCATCCCTGCAGGCATTCAGAACTCAACTGGACGCAGCTCTGAGCAGTTGACTGTAATTTTGCACTTATCCCAGGTTTGAGTAAGGGTTTGGGCAAGAAAACCTTCAGATGTCCCTTTCAATGTACATTATTCCTTGATTGTATGTTATCTTGTTAGTCATAAAGACTATGTATTTACGAAAAAACAGATTACATTACATATAAAAGTTTTCCTAGCTGGGAATGCTTACAAGACAGGAAAGAAGGATGAGGTTAAGAAGAAATGTACATAATGTGTCCTCAGTGAGTACGCAGGATTTTGTACCATACATGAGCGAGAAAGAGGGATACTAGGCTTTGATGAAACAATATAAGGGATTGGACCTGTGCATCTGTGAGGATGCTTTTTCCAAGGGGTAAGCAGGAGCAGGGTGTGGGCCAGGTGATTGTTCCTATGCTGAACTCGGCCCATAATTCTCTGCATGCTATTTAAGCTGTTTGCAGATGATGTACCACCACAATATGAAAATACAGTTCTGGTTTATCTTTGATCTAGACATGATCACAGAATGTGCCACAAACCTTGTAAATCTCATTTGTGAATTGAACCTCTTGTGATTTTTTTATGCCTGTTCCGATGTTTCTTATGTTTTACAGTTGTCCTTTACACAATGGGGAACCTTCATCAAATGCTGATTTAATTACCATTACAAGCATAAACAATTTCTGAAACAAAGTCAAAGGTCTCATTTTTCTAAGCAGTTGCTAGGGAAAGAAATTATTTTAAGCTTTAAACATATTTTCCAATTTCCTGGGTCTGTAGTTTTCACAAAATATGTAAATGTTAAACACGTACAAATTAATTCTCTGATGGCCTGTCTTAGCAGACAGCAAACCTGTCAAAGTTTTTGTGAAAAGAAAGTCTTCATATAAACTATCAACAGTAATTAAAGGTCTCTCCTCATTTTATACAATGTTTGTCTCCAACTGTCTGAATGATATAAGCATTCATCCTTCCCTTCCCTTCCCTTCCCTTCCCTTCCCTTCCCTTCCCTTCCCTTCCCTTCCCTTCCCTTCCCTTCCCTTCCCTTCCCTTCCCTTCCCTTCCCTTCCCTTCCCTTCCCTTCCCTTCCCTTCCCTTCCCTTCCCTTCCCTTCCCTTCCCTTCCCTTCCCTTCCCTTCCCTTCCCTTCCCTTCCCTTCCCTTCCCTTCCCTTCCCTTCCCTTCCCTTCCCTTCCCTTCCCTTCCCTTCCCTTCCCTTCCCTTCCCTTCCCTTCCCTTCCCTTCCCTTCCCTTCCCTTCCCTTCCCTTCCCTTCCCTTCCCTTCCCTTCCCTTCCCTTCCCTTCCCTTCCCTTCCCTTCCCTTCCCTTCCCTTCCCTTCCCTTCCCTTCCCTTCCCTTCCCTTCCCTTCCCCATCAGCTCTCCTCCCCTTAGCTTGTCTGGCTTATGACCAAGTTGTCTTTTAACAAATGTAAAATCTAGTTTTCACTGATTCTTCACAATTTTTGGCAAAAGGATGCTATTCTGATCTCTACACCAGTGTGCAGGTCTAGTCTTTTGGCTTGGGTTTATAATTGGGAATGTGAAACTGAAATGAATAGAGGTTATTAATTGACTTCTAAGAGTAAAATGACCTGTTCTTAAAATCTGCTTTTCCCCCCCTTCCACTTCTCTTTAAAAGAAAAAAGAGAAGAAAAGAGAAGAGAAGAAAAGAGAAGAGAAAAGAAAAGAAAAGAAAAGAAAAGAAAAGAAAAGAAAAGAAAAGAAAAGAAAAGAAAAGAAAAGAAAAGAAAAGGAGAGAAAAGAAAAGAAAAGAAAAGAAAAGAAAAGAAAAGAGAAAAGAAAAGAAAAGAAAAGAAAAGAAAAGAAAAGAAAAGAAAAGAAAAGAAAAGAAAAGAAAAGAAAAAAGAAAAGAAAAGAGAAAAAAGAAAAAAGAAAAGAAAAGAAAAGAAAAGAGAAAACAAAGAAAAACAGTTTTCTGATAGTTCTCACTTAAACTCATCTTCCTCTCTCTTTTTTAATCAGCTCATGCAGTATGCTGAAGGGATGGTGCTGATTAGGCAGCATATTGGGACTTCAGATTGCAGTTCACTCTGCGCAGATCTTTGAGAAAAGAGGCATTTCTAGTTCACTCTGCGCAGATCTTTGAGAAAAGAGGCATTTCTGAAAATGTGAATCTTTACAGCAAGCAGATACAGGGCAGGGCCACAGAGGTCAAATCCAGACGTGCATCTCAATGTGAGTGCTGACCTAGTTAAAGCTCACAAAAAGATCTTTCAGCTGGAAAAGCTGCTCTCAGGGTCTGATAAAATGCTCACGAACAACCAAGGGTGCTTTGAACGTTGCCAGTGCATCACTGGCTGCTTTTTTCAATAGAGAAAAATTCTGAATCAGGGTCACAGATAAACTCTATGAGCACAGAATCAGCACTGGCAGGAATAAGTGGGAAGCACTGCTGTTATACATTGCAGTGATTAAATCTTCCTGAAAATTTTATTAGTTGTATGTTTACTATTGCAGATCATGCGAATGGCCAGAAAACCAAGTGCTTATTAGATGGTTAGGCTTTGCAAATTTTATTTGGGAATGTCATCAGAAAAGTAAAAGGATAGGATTCAAAATGTAATTTTTGAATGAGTTAAAGAAAGGAAAAAGAAGGCTTTTAAAATGTATTTAATAATTATTAACATTTTTGTATATTAAAATATCTTATAAATTAATATTTTCTTTATTAATGGAGAAAATAACTTTCTTTTTAGTATTTAAAAACAATTTTTTTCATCAAATAAAAACCAGAAAGTTAGAAAGTAAGACACTGTGAAAGCAACAAGAATGTTTTCTCTGTTTCCCACTAGAAAACTAGAGGAAATAAGAAAAACTAGTTTGAAATTTTGCATATTACTCTCATTTCTAGGTTTTGGCTTTGTCCTTCCTTATATATACTACACTTTCTGAGATGAAAGAAGTGAAGACGAACAAACCTTTAAGGTAAAATACTCAACTCCATTATGAAAAAACAATAAAATTAAAACAGTGCAAATATTTTTGTAAAAATTTTGGAAAACTAATAATTTTTATTCCAAATTAAATGCATTTAAGAAAATTATTTGGATTAGAAAAATATAAATAGCATTTAGCCAAGTTATTAGAATTATTGTTGCTTGCTATCTTAATATATTTATATAATACATATATGTATTTTTATGAATATGTGTATGTGTATGTATGTATTTATATATAATAGTTTCTATGGTGTGCTTTCCAATTTTGTGTTTACACATAGAGTCGGAAGAAGGGTAATGAAAAATCAGTCCAGCGTAAATGAGAGATGGTTGCAGTTGTAACTTAAGCTGGGAACAAAATGAATTAGTTAACATTAATTAATGGCCAATTTTTAAGAACCAGTAAGGTCAGTTCTGATGTAATCTGAAGGATTGCAAATTAATGGTTTTATCCTTTAACCTTTTATCTTGGGACTAAAAAGATTAATGACTCCCAATTTCTGAGCCATTCCTTTTGTACTTTTAGAATATTGGGATTACATTAACAGGTGTCCACTTCTTTGAAATATCCCTAGTTTTGCCCAGTAAGTGAAAAATTGTGAGTGACTCCAAGAAAGCTCCTCTTCCCTCAGAAAAAAACAAAAGAGCATCATGACTGCTAGCAGGAATACATATAGGAATATTTTGCAGTAGAAATATTTTTATACTTGTTCTTATATAAGAATGTGGTAAAAGAGATTCCTGTTTTACCAGCCTTAGATAACTCCTAAAATAACATCAGTTAATAGGTAAGAATGAGGGGTGTCTGGGTTAAACTATGATTAAACTTTCCATTTGTAGTTTCAAAGTTAATATATATGTTGCAACTTTCCTTAATCACTCAAGGCAATGAAACTACGTATTGCAGAAGTGATAGGAAAAAACCCAAATTTCTTGCCTGGGAAAAAGCTTTGAGAATAACAGAAACTAGCAATGAAAAATATTAATTACACCTGTTTCCTGTCCCAAGAAGAATATTTTCTAATGTTTTTCAAGTTTAATTGGACATGTCCCAGACGCTGAAGTTTCCCCCTTCTGCCCCCAGGGGATTCTTCTATTGTCTAACAGATTTCATTATCAGGATGTTTTAGCTGTTCTAAACTCCCTGTCTTCATTTCACTCCCTTTCTCCTTTAAACACTATTTCCAGACACATCTGCGAGAAAGAGTTTAGTGTGCAAATGATGAAACTTGAGAAGAGCCACAAATACCAGTAACAGACAGCAAAATCTATCCTACTACTTTCTCATCTTCTGAAATGCTTTTAATCCTAACACTTAATTGCAGCTGACATTTAGACAGATCCACATTTTAAACCTCAGGCAGGTAGTGAGCAGTCAGATTAACAATTCATTACCAAATTCTTCATGTTGGCATAAATCCAATAAGATATGCTAAGGAGTTGTTATGAATTCTTAAAACCCTTTCTCCCTGGATAATTATGTACCAATCATTGGAACATCACTTCTGGTATACTCAATAGCTCACAATTATGCCAAAGTAAAACTGTTTAATATTTGTCAACATTTTTCTCTTTCATCTTTTAATTTCTCTTCAATTTTTTTCTTTCTCATAAATGTGTGGTATGATGGAAGCCACATAATTAGTGCTGAAAGCAACAGTTTAAAATGAAGAGTGCAGTTCTATTATTAACATAAGCACGCGTTTCAAATGGGTAATAACTTACTGCATATCATTTTATCATGTTTCTTTATAGAACTCTAATCCTAAAAAAAGGTGACTTGTATATTGTCTTATGAAGACCTTTTTTAATTTCTCTTTGCCTCAATGTATTGATTTTCAAACATGCATCATTCTGTCTTACACTGCAATTAGACTCTGAGGTTTAATTTTTAATTTTGAGTCTATAAAGGAAATAAGTGTGTATATTAATGTTGACACTTTTTCTTTTTTTGCTATAAGCTCGTGCAAATTAGTGATTTTTGGATGTCAGATCTAAATATCTGTCCTTGATAAAAAAGTGAAATATTCAAAAACAAATTTTCAGTTCTTTAAGCATATTTGCTGTCTTGAAGATCTATGAAAGAAAGGAATTCCTTTATCCATTCTGATTTATTTCAGTTTAAAGACAGTTCATCCATCATGCTCTTAGGAATTTTAGAAAGTACTTCATACCATTTTACTCTTTGGGAAGCAAATAGAAGTAGATGTTGAATGATCTTTTAAAGAACATGCTAATTACTCCACCATATATGCAATTTGCTCTGTCATGTGAAACTGGGCTCAGGCAATCAACTTCAAGGTTTTTACCGCCCACGTATTTTAAACACAAATATAACCTAAATATTATTAACAACAAAATAAAATCCTAGAGAAAGCTATACTTTTTAATTAAAATTTGTACTGCAAAACACTTTTTTCTTAATTTTACTGAAAATTCAAAGCATTAATTACCTCCTAGTATCACATTTTCCTGCCTCTGCTACCCAGGCCAATTATTCACACAAATTTATTTCAGAAAAGTTGTGAGGGATCATCCAGACGTCCAACTATGACAAGATAAAACTACAAATCAGGATAAGGAAATTTGACCTTGATTTTTCTCAAGGACATGTGGTAAAAACTTGAAGGAAAATCATAGGAAATAAGAGACCTAGAGAAATTGTACTAGGCTAGTTTTTCCCTTTTTAATGTCTGAGCCACAGGTCCTGCTTTAGGCATAATTCCTAGGAAAACCAGACTACTGTAATATTCATAACTGCCTGCAACAGATGTTGAATGCACTTTTCTCCTCTCCCAATCATACAGAAGGAATGTGCACGCTTATGCTCCAGCATACTTGCAAAGGGAACAGACAGATCTGTCACGAGACTCTCACTAAAATGCATCACATAAAGCATCTCTTTTCCTGTACAGACATAGGCCCCAAGAAGTGGAAGGACTTAATCATGTGTGCATGAATCATGAACTATTCTCTAACACAAACACACTCCTGAATGGGAGTGTGTGCATATCTAAGGTGATAATACTTAAAATAAAGAAGCAGAATTTGAGGGTAAAAGTATCTGTCAGCTTCAGACTAACAGCACATATTTCTACTTTAAAGGTCCTTTATTGCAAAAGAAACATAGAGGTTATAGGTGCATTTCATCTCTGTATATTTAATTCTCTCAATCCTCTAGGCTAGATTTCTTCAAGTAAAATGAGGAGACACAGACCTTTGCAGAGAGTGACTCCTGATCCCTATCTCAGTCACCTCTCTAGGGCATCACCTTGGGGTGAGATAAAATAGAAGATTTCCATTTTTTTCCACTGTCTGCAAAAAACAATCTGTTGAACACACAAGATTACAATCATCAATTTTTAGAGAAGAGATTGATTCTATCCATTAGTGTCTCCATCCCTGAGAATCTGGCTTTGAAGCACCTGGGTGCCTGTATCTTCTCCTACTGCATTGCAAATCCCATGTCTCCAGATGTCTCATTGAGCTGCAAAAGAGCTGATGCTCACTTTTCAAATCATCTTCAATACAGGCTGCTTTATTTATCCTTGCAAAACTTACCGCCAGTTTCCAGGTCATACTGTCAGATATACCACACAGCAAGGAACAAAGACACCTCCTAAAGCACCACGTAAAGAACAGGGTGATGGATTAAGGTGGTAAAACTTTATGGCAAAAAAATAAATCTGCCTGTACAAGACAAGGTGATTCCCTAGGTCCCAGGCAAGAACAGATAAGGAATTTCAGAGAAGCCGTGTACTGTCCCAAACCTCCCTATCTTCAGCTTCAGTCGCTGTAACTAGCCCATGTGCATGGCAACATGTGCATGGTAATTGCACCCCCCAAAAAAAGACCAGAGCAAGAAGAGTTCTCAAAAAACATGACTGCAACACAACAGGTGAGTGTGAACCATATGGATACACTCTGCTTACTTGTGTGAGAGCACACCCTCTGAGCAGCCCTGGTGGAAGGTGCATGGTTTTGGCAGCAATTCAACTATCTGAGAAAACCTTCTCTGAAGCACTTGGCTTTCTCCAGAGATATGAAAGGTAAGGAAAAAATGCCTTAAAATCGTCTGCTATCTTTGGACTTTGGTGAAAAGATCACATCTGATGGCCTGCTTATATCTACTGTCAGAAATCAAATCCTTAATGATAATTTGAAACAAAAAATCACAAAAACCACTTTTGCTAATCTAAATAGCAGGTGCTCTAAGAGAGGAGTGGCTGTAGTCTCAAGAATGGGTCAAGTACATAATAGACAATCCTTTACTGATATGAGACAGACAGCCAAAGAGCCATTTACCCACACCGATGCAATAGAACATTTACTTACACATGCAAATGTGCACCGAGTTCAACTATTAACCCATAACTGCCAAGTCCACCAGTAAACCATGTCTCTAAGTGCCACATGCACATATCTTTTAGATACCACAAGGTATGGCGATACCACCCTGGGCAGCCTGTTCCATTGATTGACAACCATTCAGTGAAAAAATTTTTCCTAATAGTCAATCCAAACCTCCCCTGCTGCAACTTGAGGTCATTTCCTCTTTTCCTTTCACCTGTTGCTTGGGAGAAAAGACTGACCCTCACCTGGCAGAACTGACACGAATGTATTTCTGGTGTTTAGCAGCTATTTAATTTTAGGGTACCGCTGGAAACTGTGAGATGACTGTAAACAGTGGTGCACCCATTCAAACAGAGAAAGACTTGCAAATGATTGTGAGATGGCTTAAAAAGCTAGATGGAATATATTGGATTAAGATACGAAGTAAGAAAGTGAAATTTAGACCTAGACCGCAGCATGGAACAGATACATATGTCAAATAATTAGAATTTGATAAGTACAGCTACTATCTTAATAGTGAATACATACATCAATCTCTTCCTCAGAAAGGGAATGGAAAAACTGCATTAAAATTACCAGATCATCTATCACAGAGAACTGCAAAGAGAAATCAAATTCCAAGCAAGTAAATTTTTTTCCCAAACAGTCATGTTATGCAATTCTCCTGTGAACCATGGACTATTATTGAGATTCCAGGCCAAAGCTGTTTGTGATGTCCACATATCAGAATGCACATCAAATGCCAGGATAAAAATCTGCAGTGATAAGATACTGAGTTGGGTCTGCCATGCAGGGACGGATGCCAAGATAATAGCACAAAAGCTGTGCTGAGCTGGTTCTCTGTCTGGAACGGAAGACATAGACTACTGAAGTTATGACAATTACACAGTACCCTGAAGATGGGAGTGCAGTTTGGGAGAAAGGCAGATGTATTCCTGAAAGACACTACAGTGCAGTTCCTTGCAAAGCAAAACTGACATCAGAAGCTGTGAGTTACTGACAGAAAGCAGAGGATGCAATTCAAGCTGAGGCTTTGTCTGAGGAACAATGCTGGGCATTAAGTCATGAGCAGAAATGAAAGCCATAACTGTGTCAACAGTTAAACTCTAACAGCTAAACTCTGGTGACATATTTATTCAACATGTAGAGGATGCTTGCACAGGATTCTATGAATGTCAGCATCCCAAGGTGAATGTATCACATATTTGCCTAAGAAGCTTACCGAAAGTCACTTAATCTCCAAATCTAGGTTTTATTGGAATGTGAAACACTGAACTAGAAAAAAAACCCAACACAAATTCTGAATAGAAAATACCTGTACTCTGTTAGCTAAGACAGATGGCAATACATGGTTTAAAAACCAATCCTTCTCACTCCTTTCTGCTGTCTCCTTGTATTGAGCACCTTTTCTTCCACACTTGTTGTCCAGCACTGTCTGTGCTCTCCCAGTGTGCAGTGCTTGCACTATACACACTTTTTTTTCTGAAGAGGCTTTGCTCTTTGTGGAAATCTTCCAGCCTGAGTTCATGACCAGTCCTTGCATCACCCATCTCCTGCTTTGCACTCATCCAGAGATGAACTGCATGACTGGCACAGCCACCAACTCTCTCAAAAATATTCTCTCAAAAACATTGACCCACCTCTGCTGTTTAGTCAAACTCTTGGATGAAGTGAAACAGTACCCTGTAAAGCACAAATAAACATACTGACCAGAAGAGTTTCCATCACTGTGTCAGTCACGTGCTGGTCTTTCCAGCTCTACACATTGAGAGAAGGCTTGATACCACCAGCAGTGTCTTGCATTCCAAAGATGGAATTCCATCAATAACCAATTGTCACAAACAACCTGTGAGCCCTCAAATCATTTGAAGCAGGCAACCACTTTCCTTTGCACTTTTCACATAAGTGAATGCATCAGTGCAATATCTGTCCAAAAGATTTTGGAAACTCCTTTCTGTCTGTGACATGACATTATTAAATGCTGCATGTTGCTATCTACACCACTCAGATTTGTGCTTTGCAGGATTAATTTGTGGTTTTTCTCACCCCTCAGCATTTATCCTCATTCACTGTGGTTAGTCTCACAAATTATTTCCTCCTGTGCATATGTGAGTATAGGTGTGAACAAGTGCACACCTTTCATATCTCAGTTGTCAAAGAGCCCAGTAGAGTGTTTTGAAAATTGAAAACACTTTTAATAGGATGTATATTAATACAGTCTCTTTTATACTCCTGTGTCTTTCACTATAAAGTTTATTTTATGGTTTTCCTATCTCTTGTTCCAGCTAAGCTAACTTTTGAAAATAGGAAATGACAGATCAGCTGTCAGTACGGAGTCACTAGATTGACACACTAGAGGAGCAGCAAAATTAATTTGAAATTATCATCCATGGATAGGATTCAGCTGCCTGTATTTTACACCAAAGCTGTCTGAAAGTTTATTCCAGATTGAGAAAACCTATAATGTGCCAGTGTCAGCATCATCTTTAGTAACAACAATTTTAAGCATCATCTTTAGTAACAACAATTTTAAGCACGCATCATTTCTCCTTTTTCTCTGGTGTTATGAGTAACTCATCTTGCTGTTAGGGCAAGATACGCAAGACTGGTGTTCTGCTAAAGAAAAGCACCTTAGCCTGGAATGTCATCAAACATTAGGTGATCTAGACTCCACACTCTCGTTTTCCAGGTTTGAAATGTCTGAAATGTCCTTCAGTGTCCTGCAGAGTCAGAACAGTCCTAAGACCCCTCTAATTCAATGAAAGCCAATGAGTGCTGTCAACACACAGGGACAAAAGTATTGTCAACTTCAGAAGACCAATCCAAATCTTTAAATAGTTCCCTTCTTTTTCCTATTGTATAATCAGAATTCTGTGCAGCTGACATACTGGAAGGATGGGATGGCATCCAGAGGGATCTGGACAAGCTCAAGAGAAGTGGACTCATGGGAATCTCATGAGATTTAACAAGACCAAGTGCAAGGTGCTGCACCTGGGTCAGGACAACCCGCAGTACTGGGAGGTTTGTGAGGGATCTATTGATCTCCCAGAGGCCAGGCTGGATGGAGCTCCGGGCAACCTGATCTAGTGAAAGGTGTCCCTTCCTATGGCAGAGGGGCTGGAAATAGAAGATCTTTAAAATCCCTTCCAGTTCAAACCATTCTATGATTTTATTCTGTGATTCTGTGAATCATTCATCTTGTGTTAATTTTCTACTTACTGGTATAACGAAGTCATGTTCTTTCTGCTGTGTTCTTTTTTCCTAAAGTCATTCAGTGGTCGAGTCTCCTAATCTGTGCCATTTTCACATCATTTTCCTCTTCCTGAATTTGCTTTGTGGGCACTGCTTCCATATTTGTTGCAGCTCTTATGCCACTGAAATGATTCATCATCACCAGCTGGCCCTGTTTGAAGGAGCAGAGAACCAGATAGTGAAAGCTAGCTGATCAAATAATGTGCAGTCAAAATTTTTAGATGTGCCCAGCTTCCTGGATGACCTAGGGAGTTAAAGGCACTGCACATCCACTCAAGGCTTCCCTGTGCTTGGGATCACAGCTTCATTTCTGGGAATCCCACTCATACAAGACCTGGGTGGCATAGTCAAGCAGAGGGAGTTTGCTCCAGTAATGAGTAAAGAAAAGAGTACTGTGAGAAGAATGGTGTGTAATATTTTGTAGAGAGTAATTAAATTATTTGCTGTGTTCGGTTTTTGGGGGGGTTGTTGGGGTTTTTTTGAAGAGAAAGAGAAAAAGGAGATGTTCAATATGAAAGTTTTTAGTGAGGCAAAACAGAGACTAGGACTTTTAGTATAGATTCTTAGAAAAGTTGCAGAAAATTAGAAATGAAATTTAAAATGAATGAGTAAAATTCTATTAATTCATTGTGTAAAATACTTTTCAGAGTTAAAATCTCTCACCACAATTCAGTTTACCTCAATTACTTTCCAACATGGAGTAAACTAAATTGAAATAATTGGGGAAGCACCCACACAAAAGTTTTACCCATTTTATCTAGCCCTTTGAATCATATATTTATTCAAGCAGGCTTGTTGATGCTCTAGATAGCTCCTCTAAGAAAGTCTTGAACAAGAAGTAAGAAAGCAGATATATAGTTAATTATCACAGCTCTAATTTCCCTTCAGACAATTCAGAATAAAGATCACATCTGAGGCTGAGAAAAACAATAAAAGGTATTTAGATTATTATCTTATGGATTAATAAAATGTCTGAATATGGCTATAACTCTGCTAAGCAATGCCTGAAGTACAAAAATGATTAGAAATATTCAAAGGAAATATACAGCCTCAGCTTTCAACAAAAAAAGATAAAGAAAATTTCTGCAGCTGTGGTGCTTTGATGCCTCTCATATTTATTTTCTATGAGGTTGACTCATTTGGTGTTGATTTGGCACGACTGTCAAAGCATGCACAGGCAGTGCATTCAAATTTTGTCCACCTGAGTGGATAAAATTGCATCAGAATTACTCCTGCTTTAATTATTCAAGGATTGAGTGCAAGTTAATACCATGTTATGCGTGTCATCCCAATAAAGGAAAGACCTTGAATTTCTGATTCTTGGGTTTTGTATCTCAAATCAAGTGCTGGATGCTTTCAGGGAGTTGTCCACAGTGAGCCCATAACAATTGTGCAATTCATGCATGTGACAACAAATAAATCCAGAGAAGAATGTTTTGATGTGTAAGTATCCTGTGAACATACCAATTTGCTGAATTCAATTATTTAATGAAAATTACTTAATACTCGCATGTGTCAAATGTGGGAAAGGAAGAACATGTGAAGTCATAAAAGCTGGTATAAAAGTTCATTATTAGATATAATGAGAAGACATTAAAAAATAAAACTTCCAATAAATGTTAGGAAAACCTTTTTGATAGCAAGACTGTTAAACAGCCTGCTAGGAAAGTAAAAAAACCTAGATATTAGAGGCATCTAAAACTGGACAAGACACAGGAATTTTAATTGACTGCCTTAGGTCTGCATTAGAAATATGAAGAACTAGAATATGTCATCGATTGCCAGATTGTGCAGTTTATGTAGACACATGCCACAAATACCTTCACTTTTTCACTTGTGATGCAGGTGCACGTCTTCTGGACATATATGATTCCTCTGGGATACAATTGTCCCAAAATACACTGGGAATGAAATAAAGCATTATGTGGGAAAGTGCGATACTGAAATCCATGCTGAAAATGGACAGGGGAGTGACAGAGTGGCTTTGTTGGGCACCTCGTGTCCAGTCTGGGTCAACCCATTGCAATACACCACTTCTATAGGACACATTTGGTGAATGTTTCCATTCCTTATTACTACTCCATTGCATATTATAACTCTAAGGCTGCACTGTTCACAGAATATGGTAACCCAGAGCAAAAGTTACCTAATACATACTCTTTGCTTTCTTCCTCAATAATATTCTAGAATCACAGAATATTACTTCCCTTCTTCTGGTCTCCTTCCTTTTCTTTTTCCTCCCCTCTAGACAAGCTGGAGACTGACAATCTCAGTTGCTGAGAGCCTTTAGCAAAAACCAGAGATTTTTCTAGTTTAATGTTAAAAAACTTATCACAGAGAGAAATCTTATTGGCCAGATGTTTGGACAGCTATCCTTCCTGATAGAGAGTTTGCCAGCATATGAAAATTTAATGGCAAAAACCACAGTATTTTTCATAACAAAGCATTTCTGCTTTTGGTATTTATCTGGATATTGGCATAGAAATAGAAGCTCCCTCTTCCCTTGAATTCTTGTCCACAGTTTTGTCAGACTGAAGAAACAAGCCCCAATAGTACATATGACGGTAAGGGTATATGCAGCATTTTATATCGAATACTGCACAAAATTCAGTGAGCAACCATGGCTCCATGAGTCTGTAAACCTGGAAAAAATAGATTTTTATGTTACTGTTACACTTGAGAATATCCAAAGTCCCTTAATCTTCTACTTGTACCTCTAGATTTCTGATTCTGCAAAACATTTCAATTTATTCTAGACTCTGAAAAGGAATAATGAAAATGACAAATAAACATCTTGAAGAACTAAAAAAAATTTAATTATTTTGGATAAAGAAACCAGATAATGGAGTCATAACATTATATTCTGATTATATGTTTAAATAAATGATATTTTAAAATCAACAATGCATAAATACAGTATGAGTCACATATGGATAACTCAGCATCCCAAGGGTTGCTTTCTTGGAACATTACATTAATTATTAAAACAGTACTTAGAAATAAGGACCTAAGAGAAAGTTAAACCCAAATAATCTTAACAGAAAAAAATGCAAATGTTAAACAGTTATGGAGCGAAAAATATCAGTGTTGGTGAAATTATAAATCAGTAAGAACAAGAACTGAAAATTAAAAGAAATTAAAAATTGGGCCAGATTTATTACTGCCCCCCAGATCCTTACTGGTGCTTATGGTGTAAATCCTGCTACTAAAAGAAACTGATAAGAAGCTGGGGAAGCCAATTTCTATTTGCTTTTAGTTAATATCTGCATTAAGGGTACTGACTGAAATTCATACACCAAAACCCGGTTATTAGCTTGAGTTTTGAAGAACAGGAATCTGTTGAAAATATCAAGAAAAAGTGATAAACAATATTCTAAAAGTAATATGCCACAAATGAGAAAAAAAAAAAGTGCTTTCTACTATGAAAGGCCTTAATTTTTTCTGAGATATATGTACCCACAAAAAAAAAAAAAAAAAAACCGAACCAAACCAAAACAAAAACAACAACAAACCCAAACAAACTCACAAACCAACCAAAACTGCAAACCAAAACTTACATTTGGAAAAATTATGCAATTTGCCTGCTAGGTAAAACCATGCTAAGCAACTAAATTCTCCATATGATCTATCTGTATTAAAGAGTTTGAAATAATTACAGCATCTGAATATGTTCTAGTCTAAAAACAATGGCTTTTTCTTACACTGGATGGCTGAAAACTCATCCAGTGTCAGAATTGAGATCAAGCTGAGTATTTTGTCAGTGCTTTTGATTTTCCCCAAGTGGTTGTTTCGCACAAAGGACAAAGATGTGGGTGAGCTTTGAGAATGAAATACAGAAGGTGGCAGAGTAGATTAGGGGATGGCTGAAGAGTTGGTAGGGAATAGCAGATGATCTGAAGGACATACTCAGAGTGAGATGCTAACAGCAGCACAGTAGCAAAAGAGGTGAAAGCACCATCCTTTAAAGGAGAAATGAAGAGCAAACTTTCAGTAAATGTAATCAATCATTTGTATTTGCTTGTCAGGGACACTGTCTCCTTCAATTCATGCCTGAAGGCTAGAGGCGAGGTCATGATCCACAAGCATTCCATTAAGCAGAAGTTTGAGCTCACTGTTGTCTCAGAAGTTATGTCTCATGGTTTCCCCTCCCCTAGTACAGCTAACCAGTTCAAGTGTCCCAATGCCATAGTGCTCTTTGGACAAGGTTGTGGTGGGAGCAAAACTAGCTTGCCTTATCCATGGCAGCAGAAACAAAAGCAGCAATGCTTGGGAGAAGAACAAAATATTTTTATTAAAGGGACTGACAATTTTCTGGTTAAAGAATAAAGTACTGCACAGTCAGAAGTATTGCCTTGTTGATGGCAACAGGTAAGGCTGCAGGAGAAAGGGGGACATCTTGCTCATGAGAAGGGCTACAAGGAGAGAACAAAGCACTTGATACTGGAAGTCTGCAGCATAGCAACACCACTGAATAAAATCCCTTCCATTAATTTACTGACCTGACAACCTCCTAAAGGCTGGCATTTCTTCCCTTGCTTCTCAGCACATCCCCAGTTCATTTAGCCTGTTTCACAATGCTCATTATATTACCTCTGGGTAATGAATGTATTGCTATGTTATCTATCCCTTCTGGAGTTTACAGATTCTATTTTCTGCATGATAAACAATATGTCAGCATGGGTTTTTGTGAAAGGTGATGTGTTCCAAATTCTCACTATGCTTTCCTCCACCCAAGAAGTCTCCTTTATTAGCATAAAAGCTTTCTGCTGAACTATTTCCTTAGCATTCCTTATTTTGCTCCAATACGACCATCAGTATCTGTTCTCTCTCTTAGTGTGGTTCTTATACAAACGGATGATGACATCCCTGGTTAATGTTATTTAATAGAGCTAGAAAAATGAGTGTATATGAAAGAATATGATCTAATGCATCCTGCCATTTGAAACAGCTGGCAGTCCTTGCTGGCAAACTCCTAATTCTCTGCTCCAATTCTGCTCTTGGCTCTATACCCTCATTCTCCAGATAAGATTTTCACATGGTGAAGTTCTACATAATCACTCATACTGGGAACGATATCCTTACTCTTCATGAAGCAAAATATGGTTTTAAAGCAAAAGTGGTATGCTGAATATAGTCTGCAAGTAAAGAACATATAAAAAGAAGCGTCTTCAGAGGAAGCTACCACAGGTCTGGCTTGCATCTTCCCTGGTGGTAACCAAAGACCTGTGTTTCAATTCAAGCAGAAAAATCACTTCCACAAATACCATTCCAAAGACATTATGTTAAAACCAGTATTCTTTCTGTGATACCCAAAATTCCACATTTTTTCCCAGAGACGTAAAACCCAGCCATGATATGGTAGAATTTATTATTAATAAAACAAACCAAACCCTTCTGCTTCCTGTTTTATCTCCAAAACATGGAATTTTCTCTTTAGAGAAGGTATTTCTGAGATCAGAACCACATTAAATATTCTCCACTAGATAAATCCAAAGCCTTTTACCAGAACTTCTACACTACAAAATTCTCAGATCATTAATTCACCATTTATTGTAATTAATTTAATGGCATATACTCTGTTAAGAAAAACACAAAACAAAGCTTAGGATTTATGTATAAGTCTTCAGATTATCTTCTTTACCAACACAAAAATAACTATCAATGTGTTACAAAGAGCTGGATTTCAGACTTTTTTACTCAGAACAGCAGACAAAAGCCTTTTTTTCATACCACTCATAAGAGAAAGTAATTAGAACAGCATTTCAGTTGTCTTCACATTCTAACCACAAATTAGGAAAAGCTACCAACAGTCTGACATTTCTAAACAAGTAGTTGCACAGAGTGCCAGCTAAACACAAGGAACGCCTGAGATGGGGAGAGAGATGGCACTTAGGAACAGGTTTATAGGTACCATATCTAAAAGGAGAGTTCTTTGCAGTCCACTTTATTCTAATTTGTTGACATGTTTTCATGTAGAAGTAGCAAATGCTGATGTGGACCATGCATGAAATAGTTGCCCATTGTCATCCATAGCACTGCTTCCTTCTGTTTGCTTGCTACACAGAAGTTCAACCATTCAAGTGTTTTTCTCTTTATGAAGCATAATTTGCTGCTCCCTCTTGTTTCCAAACATTGTTTGAAATAATACAACATTGTCAACATCTGAAATTTTTTTTCAAGATTTTGACTGCAGAGAATTTTAGAGCAGTAGAAGATTCAAAGTTCAGCAGATAAAGTTCTGCTGCCCCATTCTTGATTGATTCATATCTGGGGAAGATTTTTACATCTTGAAAAAGTATATATAGTTTTAAGAAGTCATAAAAGTGTTTTTTTACATTCACTTCACAAGTATAAAAATTATCCTAGCTGAAAATCAGAGAAGACCAGAATGGTATAAATTTTAATATCATTTTCCATTACCAATTGAAATAATTATCCATATCCATTGATTGCCCATATTTATAAGAAAAAAAATTATCCCATTGCTGACTGTCTAATCTAAAAAGTGCAAGGGAGTGAAAAGAGTAGCTTGCAGTCCTTCCGAGTGATATCTTGGAGATACATGGAAGTGATTCATAAGGAAGACATTTAACTATAGGGATAACATATTGAGACTATAACTCATGTGATTAGAGGAGTGGAAGCTGAGCACAGTGTATTTTCTGCTTTCCAAATAAAGGATTTGTCCAAAAAAGAATCCTGATTTCAGAAGTGAAAAGTCTGTTAACAGAAGCTTTTGATGACATCACTTCTGAGGTACCCCCCTGGAAAATTACTCCTAAACTTTTGAAATCTTGACAAGATCTTGTAACATATACTCTGAATATATTTCCTCTTGAAAACATTTTTGGAAAATTGGCTTGTTCAAAATGGGGAAGCAACCTCTTTTCCAGGAATAATGGCCAACCACTGACTCTAGTCTCAGCAGTCAGTGCCAAGTATTTTTATGTTTCTTTGTAAATCAAAAAAATCCAGAAAGTAAAAGACACCTTTAATAGATAACATCACCATTTTAAGCCAGCAACAAGATATGACTTTAAGGCTAAGGAGTCTATGAATCCCCAGTGTCAGTTTTATCACCTGATATTTCCATTTGTACAGCACAGTGAAAACTGATGGATGAAATCAGATCTCCTTAATATGCCTACAAGAAAACAAAACAAAACAAAACAAAACATCAAAAGTTACACAGTATATGAAAAAAATGAAACAAACACAGAACCCTCTCTCCTGCACAGACTAAGCAACTAATTTTCTTGGAAAAATGATTATCTGCTGTTTAGTTTTCCTCTTCTGTACCACTCAATGTCATCCATTATTGGATTGTACCTTAATGTTGCCAAATTTTCAAGAGATTTAGTTCTTATCTAGACAGTAGGGAAGTCAGCTTTCAGCACTCAATGTGTCAAACAAGAAACTGATGGTGAGTGTTTTAAACCTTTGAGAACTCTGAGAATTTTCATATGTATATACTGGCTTCAAAGGATAAGTTCATTATTTACTTTTCTTTTATTTTGTCAAGCTTCATCACTCCAGCTCCAGATTTTTGAAGCCTTCAGTCCATAGCTTACTCTGATGCTGGTTATATTTTCTCTCTCAAATTAATAAAAAAAAAATGAAAATATGTCTACAGTCTTAAATAGCAGACAAAGTGTATGCCTTATGCCCTCAGACTATGTTGCGCATTTGGTTAGCACATTGGGATAAATTTTCCTTTGGGTGCCACTGCCACATGAAAAAGCACAGCAGCCTAGGCACAAAACTTATTGAAGAGAGACAAACTGAGGCTACAGGATCTCTTGCACATTTTACATCAGTGAACCTGTCCAACTTTTCCATGTCCCAGGAGAGACTGGTGTGTTTCTTATTTGCACAGCATGGCTGTCTTGGGGTGACTTGATGTTGTATTCCCTATTGCTGCACTATGCCCAGAAATTAGTATATATGCCTTTCTATGCCTTTAAACTGAGCCTGAGAGGGGAGAGAGAAAAGTGTACTTTTCAAAGCAGTTTGTTTTCATGTTCCAAGGTCACAGAGATAAAACCAGTCTGCTTCTGCAGAGCGAGGGTGGGGAAGCAGCCTGCCTGTTTTCCAGCCAGCTTTTGGCCAGTTTTTCAGCTCCTTTTCCTCTGGAGAGTTGAACTTTTGTTTTCCTGGGACTTTGTTTTTTTTTTCCTTTTTCTCTGCTGAACTGTTTCAACATCAGAATATATTGGGAGGAATTTCCACCGAGGCCTTGGCCCTGGAGGGGGACCCACCACCCCATCCCAGCTCCAGGGAGGGGGGGAGAGAGATACTACAGAAGGACTCTGAAATTTTCCCAGGTTTTCCTCTGCACAGTGAGAGGTTTTATTATTTAGCATTAGTATTTTTTTCCTGTGTGTTTGTTAAATAAATAGTTTTTATCTCTTTCACTTTCCTTTGAGGAAAATTCAATTTTTCCCAAACCTGGTGGGGGAGGGATGGTTGTAACCTGCCTTCTCTCAGAGGATATATTTCTAAATTTGGCCAAACTGGCACAATGGTCCAAACCTGAACTGTCTACTTTAGTACATATGTATGTCCCATTCTCTAGCCCTGAGAGCAAGGCAGTCTGCTTCCTGCCCAAATAGATAAAAATACTTCTCCTTTTGGTGGCCTCCAAACTTCCAAAAGGAGACCACTCTAACCAGCTTTATCCCCCATATCAAGCCAAGGTATTATTTCAATGTGTAGTCATTGTTATGGGCTGAAACTCTGTCCAGAAGTTCCACAATATGGAAAACAGCAAGCCAGCAACTCAGCCTGGTCAGCCTTACACTACAGACACAGTCAATACACAGGCTGGCAATGGTGTGAACATACTATATATTTGGTAGATAAAAATTCCATTTAGGTTACAATTGGGAAATTTTCCATTTTTGGGAAAAATCACATTATGCAGGAAATAATATTCCCTGAATTATTAAAACCTGCAACAGTTTTCATTCTTCTGTAGTGCAGTTGACAAGTAATTTTTTTATCTTTCTGGATATCATTTTTAGCCATGGTTATAGGCAGGAGGGATTCTCTCTTCTCTAGTATCTTTTTGCTTATTTTTTTCTAATGGGAACCACCCTGTGAAACATCTTTCTTTTTAGTTATGGTCATGCTCAGCTTAGTCTGGTCCAACAGGCAAACAAATGCTGCTTTCTTTTGAAGAGATGATGGAATTGGTAGCTACCCAGCAACAGGGTGTACCCGCACTGAATATATTCAGGAAAAGGCACAGAAATAGCCTGCAATTAAAATGCACACTTAGAAATAAAACACCCTGACCATGATTCTCTTTGGATTCCTCTCATAACTGCATGAAAATTGAAATAATTATTGCAGAAGAACTACTACATCAAAACAAAATAATGAATAGAGTTAAAAGCTATAAACAGCCAATAAATGGAAAGGGAAACATCAGCAGTTTGGAACATGTAACATTCCTCAGAGGGTTTGTAATGTGGGAATAAAAAAAAGGATTACAGAACATAAAAATATCCCCAGTTTGTGTGGAAGTGTCTGGGTTTTACAGTCAGTGATTTAACTGTAGGTGTAATGTTCCATATTGGTGTTAATATTTATCAAACTGTTGATCCTGCAAGTTTAAGAAAGAATTAAGTTAGGAAATCCACCAAAAAAATATTACACATTACAATGATGAAGAGAGAGCCCTTTCTATAAATCAGAAGGACAAATACTGCTCTGTTTGTGTGAGCTGTTGCATTCAGTATGATTATAAATTTTTGTGAGAAATTCTCAGATGAAAGCTTCCTGTACGTCCATCATATTTACTCTGTGTGCATCTACTGCTTGTATATTGTCATCGTGTTTAAATTCTGCATATGTCAAACCCCAGTTTATCTACACAGACATGACTTGCTAATTGCTCAAATTGGTTTCCTTTTGCTCTTTTCATTGCTAAAGCTGCTGCAGCTTATTTTAGAATGTTTTCCTTGGCTGATTGTCTCATCAGTTGAGGGAGCGTCTGGGGTCCCCATAAAACCATTCACCTTCTGAGGGACAGGGATGTGCTGGAAGCTTGTGCATAGCACTGTTAGTCCACATTCCATTATTGCCATGGCAGTTGCATTCACATGTCACCTAAAATCAGCAGAGAGAACTCATAGAATCAAAGCTGTGCTAATAATACCATCTCAGCTTTGTGAATAGCTCCCTCAGGCCTCATGCAGCATAAATTGAATTGATCTTTCTCCTTCCGCAGCAAGATCTAAACCTCTTCTCAAGCAGTATACATCTTGCCATTGTTAACAGTTCCCATCAAGAAAAGTCCAACTCACCAATGGGAAATATGGAGAGGAGAAATATTTTAAGTTTTGCTGCTCACAGGGCTCACAAAAGTGCTTCCACTTTTAAAGGTCCAGAATCACTACTGCTACTCATCATGACTTGAGATGGTAGTGCCAGCAACACACACATGAAGAGCAAGATTTAAGGATAAACAATGAAAAATTGTCAGGCACTGACTCTGTCCTAGTAAGTCTCAAATGGAATTAAATCTTTCAAGACATTTACTTTCCACAGTGGACCTCTCATTAGACTGGTGAAATTAAAAACTAATTAGAAGCAGCAAGTTAGATTCTACCCAAATTCAACCTGTATTTGCAAGCTGAATGAACTGTCAATTTAGAAAACAAAATGCTACAGGATGAGGAGAATAGAGTATTGAAAAAGTCAGACAATTGAGTGATGCAAAATAACAGGCACCATGTTTACATGAATTCTGCTAAATCCTTATTCATTAAAGCAAATTAGAATGCCATCGGCATGTTTGCCAAGTTGTTACACCTGTCACAGAAGTGTAAAAATCAATTTCGATCTAATTGACACTTTGGGGAGAAGAGGCTGGCAGCCAGTTTTCCATGATCAGGGAGCAGAAGGGCATGAGCAGCTGCAGGTCAGAGATGGAAAAACTATTTCTTACACAGCGCCTGAGCAGGGCAAAACCCTTTACATTGCAGTGACAAAGTCTATCCTTTTAGATGAATCTTCTCTTCATGCCCATAAAATATTTCTTCACTGTAAGCAGTGAATGCGGTTTTGCTCAGTTTAAATGTTAGCAATCACACCCTTTGCTATTCTTTTTCCTGGCTGCCTTTACTCATGAAGTTGTTTAAGGAGAGCTGTACTAAATGCACATCTAAAAGGCCTTGCCATAAGCAAATCTGCAACTTGTATGCTTGAATAGCTTCCTCTGTGGCAAGAAATACTGAATCAAGGAATCTGGCTGCACTGACATGAAAGAAAAAGAATATTATGTCTTCAGAGTATTCTCTTAGTGATTGTCTTACTGGCCTTTGTGTTGCATGAAAATGGCTTCATCAAATAACTGCACACACAACTAAATACTGAAGAAGCTTAACGAGAAAAACTATCATCAAAGAACAAAAATTCTGTTGGAAGAAAACTTGAAAATAATAAACATTTAGGTTGAAATCATAAGGTAAGGTAGTTCTGTCCTGATGTTAATGCAGTTTCATCTCAATCTAATCCAATTACATAAACGCTAAAGTTAAATATAAACTTCTGCAAAAATCATCTGGGAAGATGGCAAGTAAGGAAGGTGTTTTTCATGGTTCTTTGGTAGGAATATTTACTATTTTTTTTCTCTTTTCATAGAAAAATTAAAAGAACTTTGTAGAAAAGCAGCTAAAAAACTGTGAAGCCAATGGAAAAACCACTCAGTGTTAACCTAGCTCTGCTCTCTGCAATGTTTACCTTCCATTTCAATGGGGAAAGAGGTGCACAGGTATTAAGTGCTGTAAATAAATCAAACCCTGCAGTTTCAGATTGTCAATTCCATGTTTTGAATAGAAAGAAACAAGAACCTTAATGCACATATCTCTTTTTCTTACAATCTTCAGCTAGTTTTTAATTTCAGGTTAAACTACCTTGCTCTTCTTAAACCTCTGACAAAGTTTCAATTATACACTCAATTATGCTGTTTTTTTCTGTGAAGCGTTAAGTTACTCAGAAATTTCTCTGCATAATAAAATTCGTAGTTGACTTTATTTCACAGCATTACCCAGTGCAACTTTAAATATTGCTAATTCAAAACAATTCAGTTCCATACCAGACTGTAGCTTCATTCACATTCAAAGGCAAGTGAAAAAGCAGGACAATGTTGAATATTGCCACATGTGACTGTGAGAGGACAGTCCAGATGGATTCATCTCCCTGACCAAGATGACAGCTACCAGGAAACAGTAACCAGCAATAAAAGCCTGAGGGACACCTAGACTAGTCAGGAAGTCTCCAGAAGAGAAAGGCATGATCCTAAAACTTCATTATGATTTCCTCCTAAACCTACTATTGCGTATTTCATCTTCCTGAAATTTCTTTTTATTAAAAAAAAAAAAAAGGATAATTTTTTGTACTTCTGTGGGTATTTAAGTGCATTTTCTCTTCTATAATTCTTTGTCATGTTCTTGTAAATCTGAGTGGAAAATTAAAAGCAAGATGACAGTATAGGATTTCCTTTTCTTATCCTCTACTAGCAGCCACTAAACATTATCAACTGAATATTTCTTTGACCTACATCATATAAAATACATTTTTTCATCAGAACAATGAATAAACACTCTGGCACACAGCTACTGAACTGCACAGTGTTTACTGAAAGTGGGACTATTACTTAGACACTGACAATAAAGTAAAACAATAAGGAACATTAATGCAGTCTATGAAACGGTTTTATAATGACATTAAACGGGAATAAAATTTTTAAAAAGCACTACCAGATCTTCATTAGTGTCTCACTGAAAATCCTGAACAGTTTGTCTCTCTGCCAGGAATTTAGGACCCTTATTGAACGCGCCTGGCTTCATTACAGAGCACTGTGGTTTTTCAACTGTCAGCTGAAACAACATGTGTGTTTACCTGATAAACCAGATATAACAGATAGATTTTTCTATTAAAGGAGCCTTTTCAGTGAAACAGACTATGCCTTATTTCTAGAACTGAAGATAACATAAAAGAGTCACTAGCACATCTCCATAAAAAGTACTGCTGTTTCACACGAGGATTATCTAATAGCACAATTATAGATGGTGCTATATACGAGAATAGTAATTGTGTTTGTCCAACACTTTCCATTTTATACCAAGTAAATAATAAAACAAAAGACTAAAAGAATTTTTTTTCTTTTTTCCTCTAATTATAGCTGCTTTTATTCGCATGTTTCAAAGTATCCCCAGAAATGGGAAACACTGTTAGCAGTTTTGGGATGTTACCCAAACGTACATCAATTTACTCAAATTGACTGTGTTATGATACTGCTGCAGTATGCAGTAGCCTGGAAGTCCAAATATATTTTAAGTTTTGAAAGCCCCAAAATGACACTTATCTGAGTAACCAGGGAAGTCCTAGCTTCAATTCCATTGCCTATACACAAGCCTAAATATACCGGGCTGCAGGGTAAACCAAGATCTTTCAAAAGAAAGATGCAGAAGAATCACGTCCTGCTTGGACAGAGCACCACAATAATGTTGACGATGATATTTTGCATTGTGGTTTTTGGGCTGGAGTCTTCAGGTCGTGTTTATTGGAAGCACAGCAGAGGTGGAAGGATTCTATTTAATTTCTTATGGATGAGGCAAATGAACTTAGAAATGAGATGTCTTGTTTCCTTTTCTGGAAGCACTAGTGTTGCTTCTTCTCATATGTAAAATTACTTCCAATATAAGAAATGGAAGACAGCTGCCAAAATACCAAGAGAATGATGTTATAAGTTTTCTCAGGAACTCTACTCATGCTCTGAAGCTTGCTTTTGGAGAAAATAATTAATATTACCTTTATCTGAAGCACAGACTTTATGTACAGAAGGATCAGTCAAATACCATCACTCACCAGAAGGTTTTGTGCTTCTATAACTTGAAAATTTGCTTCTAAGCTACCAGCCCAGTTTTTCAAGGATTCCTTTGACTTGAAGAATGCTTTTAACAGAGGTACAAATGTGCATTAATAGATTCTTTGCAAATGTCTACTGGATAAATTTCTGTGCAAAAAGACACCTTTCTCCACAATTGCTATTGTAATTGGGGACAATGAATTTAAAAGGCCTTTTCATGTATGACCAATTGCATTGATCTTTCCCAACATGAAAAAACATGCTATATACAAAAAGCAGTTCCTAAAACTCACAGAAATAGCAGCCAAGTGAGCAGTGCCACACACATTTCAAAGGTTTTGTTGTGGGGGTAGCTATTGGTAGCAAATCTTAATTATTTTATTCTAAAGATATAATAAAACATTGAAATAAACAGAGCAAACAGTGTGAAGAAAATGAATAAATTAAAGAGCATTCTTATCTGGAAAATGTTGGAGCTGTTTTTGGAGAGCTTCTAAGGGAGAAAAATAAAGAAAACCAGCTCATAGATCAGTGCAGTCTTGGATAAGCTAGGCTTAGTGATCCAATATCCACTGAGCTCATTACTATCCTTATTTCAATTCTGTGATGGTTTGGAGGAGGTTTATAAACAATTCCAAGATAATTTAATTTTTAAAAAATAACTCCAGCACTCTGTTTACCGTTCTTTAAAAAAACATTTTATCTTTGAAAACAAACCAAAAGGTAACTTCAAAATATTGGCAAATGGATTTCATCTAACAAACAGAAATCCAAAGACTGTTTTCAAGAAGAAAAATATTTTTCATAGGCTTCATGGCAAGTTGATGTGTTTTTTAAGCTCACAAATATCAACTCTCCTCTCCAACACTTGGAAGAAACATCTTTTTTCAAACACAGGGTTTGGTTTCTGTTATTGAAATAGCACGCTTTGGCTGAGCCATAGCCTGTGTCAGCCCTCTGAGCAGCACAGATACCGCCTGGGGGCTCCTAGGCCAGGCGTCACCACTGCACTGAGATAAGTTCTGTGGTACAAGTAACTCTGAGAAAAAGTAGAGAGGAAAAAATGTATTTGTTTTCTCTTTACAGTCAGGCTCTGCATACTTTTTAATAGCAGGTGATGATACGTTATGTTTAGTAATTTTCTTTTTCCTCCATGTAGTTTCACACTGTGAGGTGTGAAGAGCTGACCACCTTGTCTCTATGCCTGCCCATGCAAGCCGTCAGGAGACTGTGTGCTGGCTGCTGCTCTGTTCAGAACTTCCACACAGTGTACAGAAGTAGCTGATCTAGGAGTACCTCCATCTGGAGCGGGGTTTAGTGAAACAGCTCATCTGAGGCTGACCTGCAGGGTCGAATGCAATGTCACCATGATTGACCTTTCTCTTTCAGCCTGTATCTTTACTAGCAAACCAAGCAGAGCCAAGCCTTATTCTCTGCTCCTGATGCCAGCTAGTACAGTCCAGCAATATACTTGTTAAACCGCATGAACCACATAAGTCTTCTTATCAACGTCCAAACTGCAATTTGGGAAAGTAAATTTTGGGAAATTTCTTGGAAAGCTGGAAATTGTGAGAATGTTACCCAGGGGAAAGTTATGCTGAAGACAATGCAAAAATTAAATTTAAAGACATTTGCATTACCATACAGAGGCCAGAGCCCTGGCGCTGTTAAACTCACAGGGAGAGATCTAGATTCTCTGTCCACAGAGGGATATACGCTTAATATTTTTGTGTCTACTGTCCGTGCTAGATATGACTATGAACTTGAGAACAAGATCATGCCTCTTTCATGGCTGACACTGTAGATAAACCATATTAACCCAAAACATACTGTGGACAAGGTCTGTGTATTCAGTTTAGTAAGTTTTGCATCAGCACCTCAGAGTGAAATCTCTGCGGAACATTACAGTTTTGGATAACTGGCTTAAAAGAGAAAATACTTTTGTGTATTGAGAGGTTTGGGTAAAAAAGCAGATCATCCCTTCTTTGTTGCCCCAGGAGAGCCACAGTAAGAGGAAAGAAGGAAAAGAAAGAAGAGAAAGAAGAGGAAAGGGGGAAGGGGGAAGGGGGAAGGGGAAAGGAAAGGAAAGGAAAGGAAAGGAAAGGAAAGGAAAGGAAAGGAAAGGAAAGGAAAGGAAAGGAAAGGAAAGGAAAGGAAAGGAAAGGAAAGGAAAGGAAAGGAAAGGAAAGGAAAGGAAAGGAAAGGAAAGGAAAGGAAAGGAAAGGAAAGGAAAGGAAAGGAAAGGAAAGGAAAGGAAAGGAAAGGAAAGGAAAGGAAAGGAAAGGAAAGGAAAGGAAAGGAAAGGAAAGGAAAGGAAAGGAAAGGAAAGGAAAGGAAAGGAAAGGAAAGGAAAGGAAAGGAAAGGAAAGGAAAGGAAAGGAAAGGAAAGGAAAGGAAAGGAAAGGAAAGGAAAGGAAAGGAAAGGGAGGGAAAGGGAGGGAAAGGGAAAGGGAAAGGGAAAGGGAAAGGGAAAGGGAAAGGGAAAGGGAAAGGGAAAGGGAAAGAAAAGGAAAGGGAAAGGGAAAGGGAAAGGGAAAGAAAAGGAAAGGGAGGGAAAGGGAAAGGGAAAGAAAAGGAAAGGGAGGGAAAGGGAAAGGGAAAGAAAAGGAAAGGAAAGGGAGGGAAAGGGAAAGGGAAAGGGAAAGGGAAAGGGAAAGAAAAGAAAAGAAAAGAAAAGAAAAGAAAAGAAAAGAAAAGAAAAGAAAAGAAAAGAAAAGAAAAGAAAAGAAAAGAAAAGAAAAGAAAAGAAAAGAAAAGAAAAGAAAAGAAAAGAAAAGAAAAGAAAAGAAAAGAAAAGAAAAGAAAAGAAAAGAAAAATACTGGGTGTCCACCTGTCAGCTTCGAACCTGAGAGAAAATCACCTGCTCCAGTGGAGGCACAAAGAATGTGTCCAGTCACACTGCATGCGCCCTCCTGCAGTATACCTCTACACCCTGTGTGTATTGTCTTTTTCCTTTTTTCTTTTTTGCTTCTTGTCAGAAGGAAGTACATATGATGCCTTTCACTTCCTGCCTTCTTGCACCCTAAGTATTCTTTTTTTGCTCTGAGCAGTGGTTCTGCAACAGAAGAGTATAACCCCCTCTGGCCCGATTCCTAGATTTCTTGTAGTGCTTGTTGCCTTCTCTGCTCAAGTGTTTGCCATGAATTTAATCCTTTCCCCAGATAGTTCATTTGTCCCCATTTTTCAAAAGCATTTCTGGAGAGTCTATCTGTTTTTCTCAAGAATAATTCCTGCATGCCGAAGTCACAAGTACAACAAATGATCCTGTCTTTCAGCTAAGGAATTTAAAAATCCTTCCAAAGTTACATGAAAATATCAGATATCCCTGCTCTGAAAAGTGTTTTGGTTGCCCCTCTAGTTCTTGGCCACAGGTAAAGTAAACCAGTCTCATTTTAAGGTGCAGTTTGTGTTGAGTTTACATGAAATTACCTTATCAGTTGTTCCAATGACTTTGTTATTACTGGCAATCATGTTTTATTCACTTCTCACCTCTCATCTACCTCATGAAATAGTGAAAACAATATTTGTCTGCTTTTCCTTCTTTAATCTCTAGCTGTGCTAAAGTCTGTAAGCTCTGAATACAGATACAGTTCTGGCTCCCATTGTTTTCCTGATTTTACAAAGTCTAGAAATTCGTCATTCACACTGGCTGTTCTCTGTGTGTTCCCTTTTCCTTTTTCTTCCACTTCTTTTTACTCTTTTCTCTGCTGTGGATCTCGATCATCCAACCACCATTTCAGCTTGCAATGTGAGAGATAAGTTCAAAGGGTTGAAAGCCATTCCCATACACTTTCTTATGGATTGAGATTCATTGACTGGATTCTCTCCTTCTGGATGTCCATGACTCTTGCTAGAGCAGTTCAGTTAGTGAAGGCATTAATAGGGTTCCCTCTCTCTGCCCAGAGAATCTTCTTCATGAAACACGGTTACTGTCAAGGCTGCTCTATTTTGCCAGATTTGGCTGAACTCAAACCAGAGCATTAAAATTCAGAGTGAGGAAAACCACACATACACAATCAAGTCAAGCTAGAACCTGAAATCCCTGGCAGAGGGGATTCACTTGCAGCCAGCATGCAATCCAAATTCTTCCCTTCTGCAGACTCCAATCCTCCTTTCTGTGTAAAAGCAGAAGTGGGGTGTGACTGAGGAATGGGCCCTACTGACCATAGGCAGCAGTGAGGTTATGCCTCAGACTGCCCCTCACTCTGTGAAGATACATTGCATTGTTTCACACCGTCCACTGGAAATTATGCACTCTCAGCTCCATGGAAAACAAAAGCCCGTGGGAGGTCATGGAAAGCCTCATGGATTTTTCTGTTTTGCTAATCCAGTTGGTGAATCACTCTGACTACTTGCTTAATCTTACCTTCATTGTGCTACTTATCCTCAGCTTCGGGCAGTGGATGGGTGTCGTCAATTGTGTGCCAGGCTGCCATGCGAACACTCAACACTGGGCATGTTGATGTACCCTCTAAACAATATGGTTTTAAGGACTAATGCCCTACTCGGCACCAAAATTTGTACATGTCTTCATAACAGGGTTTGGCCATCTTTTCCCTGGTCTGTAATATAACACAGTTCACACAAGTACTGTACATATCACAACCAGGGAATCTTCAGAGCAATCAAAACATGATTAACAATTAAAATATGTCCAGCCTCATCCTGTATTTTTTCCTTTCTCAGAAAAATAGCTGTCATTTAAGGTAAGCTGCTACAATGGCTCTATCAGTCACAAAAAACAGTCCCATAACCTGTGCTCTCTAGCATGCTGATTACAGAAACAATAATTGGGCAGGACTAAAGAGCTGGAGTGCAGCTGTTATTTGCTTATTAAATGTCTCAGAGGAAAAGATACAAACACAGACACACACACACACAGACACACAGACACACACATACACAATTTAAGTGGTTCATGAATCTGAGGAGATGTTCTCCCTTTCATGGGCTGCACTGCAGTCTGAGCCAGGCAATGCAAAAAAATCTTTTCTTGCCTGAGGAATTTGAGAGAAGAAATTTCAAGTACTCAGTTAAAAATTACGGCATCTTCACAGTGCACATAGGGTGGATACAGTTCCGTGGATTTTGATGCAAAAACATTGAGAACCCTGTCCTTTTTCCATCAGCTAGTAGGGTGTTTCAAATTACAGTTCTGTGCCAGGTCTATGCTTTTCCCACTATTAGAGGCAGTCCTTGGTGTTGAGACACCTCCCAGATAGATTTCAAAAGTCTTTGGAAAATATCTGTATTTTCTGGGCCTGCAAACTACAAAACTCATCGCCATGATGGACAACTGACTTTAAAACCCATTTTCTTCATTACTCCCCTCTGCATAAGCCACTGAAAGTCTTAAAGTCAAGGTATGTTCATGAAATCAAACAATTCCCTGGAGAATACTTTGCTGTATCTATTCCTGTTGAAACTAAAAACCAGGGAAGTGAAAATTGTCCAGACACCCTGGCAGCAAACAATCTGATTAAAATCTGCTTTTCCCATTAGACATCTACTACTCTTAATTACGCCAGCTCTGATTGCAAAGTGTGGTGACACAGTATATTGGTTTGGCACAGCCTGGTTTTGGGTAGCAGGGAGCCACTGAGATGGCTCCTGTGAGGAAGCTGCTGGAAGCTTCCCACCATGCCCGGCAGGGTCAGTGGCTGATGGCTCTGTAGATGGACATGCTGCTGGCCAAAACTGGGCCAATGAGAGAGGTTGGTAACGCCTCTGTGATGACATATTTAAGAAGACAATCAAAACAAAGTCACAAGATTTTGAGTTCTAGCCAGAGAAGAGGAGGAGGTGAGAACATGTGAGGGAAAACAACATGGAGACACCGAGGTCAGTGAAGAAGGAGGGGCAGGAGGTGCTCCGGGTGCCAGAGCTGAGGTTCCTCTGCAGGCCGTGGTGCAGCCCATGGTGAAGCCGCTGTGCCCCCGCAGCCCGTGGGGATCCACGGGGGATGCAGAGATCCACCCGCAGCCCGTGGGGGAGGTGCCCGTGCCGGAGCGGGTGGATGCCTGGAGGAGGCTGTGATCCCGTGGGAGACCCGCTGGAGAGAGAGGGCCCTGCTTCCAGGCGGGAGCAGCCTGTCCTTGGAGGGCTGCACCCCGTGGGAAGAGAGAGCCCCGGCGCAGCAGTTTGGGAGGGCTGTGGGCCCGTGGGAGGGGCTCACGCTGCAGCAGGGGCGGTGGGGCTGCTGCTCCTGAGAGCGGGCCCACGCCGGGGAAGTTCAGGAGAACTGTCTCCCGTGGGAGGGACCCACGGCCTCACAGGGGAAGACTCCTGTCCCGGAGCAGCGGGAGGAAATCTCGGGGATGGACTGACCAAACCCCCAGGCCGTGTCTCCCTGCGCTGTCAGTGGGAAGGAGGGAGGGGCTGGGGGGGGGAAGGTGTTCTAAGGGCTTATTTTACTTTTCATTATGCTCTTCTGATTCTGTTAGCAATAAATTCACTTCACAACTTAAGTTGAACCTGTTTCACCCTTCTTGTCTCCTGGTCCTTATCTCAGTCATGAAGCGTCAATGAATTTTTTTTTCTTTTTCCCTCCTCTGCCCAGCTCTGGCAGGTGAGGGTGAGTGAGTGCCTCTAGTGGGTGCCTGGCATTGGGCCAGTGTCAAACCATGACACACAGTAAAATATCCACAGGCAGATTACTTGACTATTTTGATATACTGCATGACATATCAAATAGATAATTCCAGCCTTTCTCCCCTTGAAATATCATCAAGAAAATTGCAATACCACAAGGTTTGTCAAAGATATTGACAAGGATTACAGAGCTGTCAACCAACACTGAAATTAGCAGATTTCATATGAGTCTTGCTCTTTTACTCCTGTTATATCTGTGCCACCAGAGAGATGCAAGAAATGCAAGTTATGATGTTCTCCTGGGTGTTTCTCACACAAATAAAAATTGCAACATATAAAACCACAGGTTTCCTGATGCCACCTGTTATAAATGAATTTTGGGATGTGGTTTTCACATACAATAAAGAATTAATCGGTGGGAGGGAAAGAGTTGATTATAATTAGGATGGTTTGTTTAAAGTTATTAGTGGACTTGGTTGTTACAGTTAATATTAATTGTTTGCTCATAGATAAGTACAGGGATTCAACGTTTAAAATGTTAAGTTTGTCTCATAGGATTGAAGGTAGAACTTTCCGGAACCCAATGAAGTAATGTAAGAGGCGGGCGTTCAATGAGGAATTAACATAAAGGGATAAGACAAGGAGCAGCATTGGATGGATGGTGGACCAACAGGAAGACACTAAACAACGATCCAACAGAAAGGAGCCAATCTGATACTCAAAACATCAATGAGCCAATCCCAAGAGACTTTGGTGGGAGGAAGAATGGGTGGTCTAAGGTTGGGGTTTGGGGGTATAAAATATGTTGCCCATAGGCTGTGGGTGTGCCTCTGGCTGCATCTGTTTGTGGCTGTGCATCCAGCGCTGCGTTTTGTGCTAGGCAGACCAATGCAGTGGTTTCCAATCGTCTGTGTTTCAGTTAATTGGTTCAGTGTTTAATAAATTCATTAAATTATCAAGATTGTGACCCTGTTTTTCACACATCGGATGAAGAGTTTTCCAAATCTCATTGTTGCTACAGCTTGAACTCCGCAGTCAGCAACATGGAGTTTTCTAACTCTGACACTACACACCATCTGTTCTAGCCATGTGCAGGACAAACCAGGTAAATTTTTTTCCTTCAGGGATGGCATTAGAGAACCGCCTTTTTCAGAGATTTCCAAATCCTGACTGAACCTAGCCTAGTTATGACAAATTCTATAAGCAGGTGGGAGAAGTCTCACAATCACTAGCTCTTGTTCTTGCGGGAAATGTCATCTTCGCAGATGTCTGTTCAAATCACTACACAGCAGAGAGGAAACAGTCCAGAAGGTTCCTGGGGTGTGTGAAAGGTAACTTCCTGACATAGCTGGTGAGAGACATAGCTAGGGAAGGTGCCTGCTTGGCCTCCTGTCTGTGAACAGAGAAGGACTGGTGGGTAAAGTGATGTCTGGAGGCAACCTTGGGTGCAGTGATCATAAAATTCTCAGAGAAATAAGGAGGGGTGCCAGCAGAATGGCTACCTTGGCCTTCCAGAGGGCAGATTTTGGCCTGTTTAGGAGCCTGGTTGACAGAGTCCCTTGGTAGACAATCCTGAGAATGCTGGATGTTCTCCAAGCAGAAAATCTTAAAGGCAGAGGAGCAGGCAGTCCCCATGAGCTGAAAGATGAGCCAGTGCATAAGACTGGCCTGGATAGACAGAGAGCTTTTTCTGGAACTCAGGAAAAAAGGAAAGAGTATGATCTTTAGAAGAAGGAGTGGGAAACTCAGCAGGACTACAAGGATGTCGTGAGGTTATGCAGGAAGAAAATTAGAAGAACCGAACCCTAGCAAGTGCTTAATCTGGCTACTGCCATAAAAGACAATAAAAAATGTTTCTGTAGCTACATCAGCAATGAAAGGGGGCTAAGGAGAATTGTATGAAGTTAAACAAGGCAAAATGCTGGGTCTTGCACTTGCAACCCCATGCAGAGTTATAGGCTTAGGGAAGGGTGGCTGGAAAGATGCCCATTAGAAAAAGGACCTGGGAGTGTTGGTTACTGCCAGCTGAATGTGAGCCAGTGTGTGTCCAGGTGGCCAAGAAGGCCAATGGCAGCCCGGCTTGTATCAGCAGTAGTGTGGCCAGCAGAATCAGGGCAGTGATTTTCCCTCTGTACTTGGCACTGGTGAGACCACACTTCAAGTGCTGTGTCCAGTTCTGGGCCCCTCACTACAAGAAGGACATTGAGGTACTGGAGCAAGTCCAGAGAAGGGCAACAGAGGTGGAGAAGGGTCTGAAGCACAGGTCCTATAAGAAACAGCTCAGGGAGCTGGATAAAAGGAGGCTCAGGGGGTCCTTATCACTCTCTACAACTACCTGAAAAGAGGGTGTATCAAGGTGGACATTGGTCAGTCTCTTCTCCTGTATAACAAGACACAGGACAAGAGGAGGTGGATCCAGTTGCACCCACGGATGTTTAGATTGAATAAAAAAAAAAAAATCTTTACTGCAAGGATTGTCAAGCATTTAAACAGGCTGCCCAGGGAACTGGTGGTGTCTCCATCCCTAGAGGTATTTAAAAGATGTATAAATGCGGCACTTAGGGGCATGGTTTACTGGTTGACTTGACGGTATTAGGTTAACAGTTGGACTCAATAAGCTTAAGGGTCTTTTTCAACCTAAATGATTCCATGGTTCTATGATTCTAAGAAATTAAGAAGTTATATAAGCAGGAAAGCATATTAAACAAGTGAAGTCACAGTAGTTATTGTTTTGCCCCAGGTTCAAATGTGTTAGGGAAGGGCAGAAATGACAAGAAAAGCATTAAAATAGTCACAATACCCAGATGAACACCATTCTGAAGCTTTCTCTTTTTCCTGTGATCAGTGCAGCGATGTGGTGCTCGAATAGGAAAACGCATGCACCAAACAATGGACTGTCTCAGTTCAAAGTTATGCTGCTTTTCATAGGTATTTTCATAAGCATTTTAGGTCTGATCTCCTCTCCTTCTAGCAGTGATTTCTGCATTCAGTTGTTGCCAAAAGAAGGTTGTGACCAAACAGATCATCAGGAATAACGTGTTCCATTTCAGTGATGATAATGTAACATTTAGGGGTGTAGTTAACATTTTCTTTATTAAAGCTGCTCTATCCAGGATGGTGAGCACACTAACACTTACCCAAATAGCTCAGTAAATCTCAGCAATGCTTTTTTTTTGATGTTGTGCATTAGCCAATAAGTAATTGCTTTATACTGTTAATCTGTGTATATTTTCCTGTCTGAGTCTTTTTGTCAGGATAGCTTAAAGAGGACTGTGCAAGCCAGTGCAAAAGTGGGGTTGTAAAAGGCCCTCCATGATTTTGAAATGAGGAAATAAAGCATGTGTCAAATCCAAGGCCATGAAGGAAGTTCCCTTTTCCATGGAACCTCAGTGAAGTTACTCCAGACTCTAGCTATTGACCTGAAATCATGTATCAGCACCCTTCCTTACCAACATGGGTGGGTTGCCCCACTATTGCTAAACTTAGATCATCTTTTCTTTGCCTTACTTCTATGTTACTAGGTAGATGATTCAGACAGGCTTATCATGGACTTCACTGAAAATTGTGATTGTCCACAGCTAAGTATTTTATAAATGCTTCGCAAGCCTTTGTGGGAGGCAGAACTTCCTATTCTAACATCTCCATGAAGCATGGGGGTATCTTCCCTTTTGCAGACAAGATGTATTTCAGTATCTATGTATTGTATTGTTTTTCTCTCCCACTTACTTTGATAAGTGTATTCTCAGTATTTGCACTTTCTGTGAACCCCGTGACTCTTGGCAGCAGCTGTAAATTTCCACATATTGCGTCAACAGCTATGTCAGATGAAGGTAGAGTTTAAGCAATTGTTTTGCTAGCTGAAAGGCTTTAGATGGCAAACAGGAATAATTGTCTTTTATCCGTTGGTAAAAGAAGTGTAGAAAACCAGATAAAGTGTAAGTTTAAAAGAAAAAACAGATTAAGTAACTCAGCAAATAAGGAAGAAGAGATTTGCACATTATTTGCAGTATGGTTATGGCTGAATTAATTTGACAATACATGCATTTTAACCGTAGAGAACCTGAAAACATATCTCTTTTCCCTATGCAAATGCAATGAATTGTTGGCTCTTAGTTACATTTTAAGCTAAAAGAAAAATCCCTCTCTGGCTGAAGACTCTAATTGATTGTTCTGAGACACAAACTGGCAAAAATATAGCCTAATGGGCTTCATAGATTACCATAAGTAATTTATTCTGGCACAGTATTGCCGTTGTTGCTAAACATATATAACATTTCAGAGGGACTGGAGGCAATTCTTATTCATCCTTCAGTAAATGTGATCATGACCTGATGCTGCACTCCTCATCGCTATTGTTCAATTACAAGAACAATGAGCAATTAATAGATGGAAGAAAGGCTTTGTTTGCCTTATGTTGTCAGCTAGACAAAGGAAGATGTTAATGTTGTTTTACAATCAGTGTGATATATTATCTAAACCGCATTTGGTTTCTTTAATTTGCTAAGTGCTTTGTAATTTTCCTCCTTCTGTTCCCACTATTGGGTTTACAGCTGACTACTGTCTACAATTTTCTCTCCTGATTTTTGATTTCTTTTTTCATAGTTTGCAGCAATAAGTAATTTTTTCTCTGAACATATGCAAAACAAGTTTCTCTGCTTCTTCTTCTGTGGAAATTAGACTGATGTGGTGGGACAAGCTGAGAACTTTCTGTTTAGTATCATTAATGTTTCTCCAGAAATGTTAATCTTAACATGCTGGGGCGTTATGACTATTAAGATCTTTAACCTTTCCTTTGAAAGCAAAGTACATTCCAGCAACTGGATCGCTCACTAAATTTTAGATTTACATCATGAGTTAGTCTGGCTCAAGCCAACATGACTCAAATATGACCCATAAGACTGACATTTTTACACAATATTGGATCTTTTCCCATATTTTCCCTGCCTGCTGCAAACTTATTAGAAGTAAGATTTTCCAGCACTAACTGGAAAAGTTATTTCAGTTTCTGAAAAATGGAAAAAAAAAAAAACCAAACCAAACCAGGAAATTCTCCTAACTATGTAGAGAAGTTGAATCTCCTATTGGGAAAATAAATAAGATCTTTTATTTTGGTCCAGATCAATCCACATACGAAGTATCCCAAAAGTTATGGTTTATGTATCCATTCTGAAGGAAACTTATGCTCTGCTTTCCTTAAGTACTGCTTCATAGCAGTTGTGGTTCACTGTCTCCAAAGGGCTGAGAGCAATGGACCAAATCTGCCGTCTTGCAGTGTTCAGTTGGCTGATCAATCTGAATTATGCACCCAAGTGCATAAAACAGTAGCCTGAACAGGCTGATACACAAAAGGTACATCCTACTGGCCCTTTGCATGTTTTTTCATATATCAAGATTTCCACTCCTGCTCTTGCCTTTGAAGACAAGAGCCTAATGCCTGCATGATTGTGGATATTTTGATATGGCAGATAATCAACTGGGAACAAAATAGTATCATGTAGACTACTGGGCAGTCATTTGATAGCATCTATTTTTATCTAAATGAAAACCAGATGTTCCAACAACACCTCTTAAATGATGCACACTTTCCTCTCTGGTTTACCATCTTGGAAAATGTGGTAGAGCAGTCACATCATTGCTTAAGTCATTTGTCAGCCTTGTCACATAATGTTTGCAATACAGCAGCAGCAGCACGGGTTTTTCCCAGGTATTAAATGCATCTGACAGTGCAATAGACCTCTGGGTATACTTACTTCCCAGCCTGCTCAGTTTCAGGATGAGAGAGTTGACAACACTCGCAGCCCTGTGAGTCTCATGCTTTTGGGTGGTGCCCACAAGAAAGCACAATTGGCTCCAGGAGCTTTCCAGAGAGCCCTGCTATTTCTACTTCTTGGCCACGAAGGACAGCCACACTGTTTCTGTTGGAAACAGCTGTAGTGGCTGCCAGAGAAACTGCAGCTTTTGCAGTCTGTGATCAGGGGATCCCTTAAGCAGAGAGAAGCTGCCACCCCATTTCAGCAGTGTATTCAATCAATTTCTGCTCTGCCTGGAAAACTGCTGCCATATTTCCAGAAATCCTCTTAGGACCTCAGTGCTACCTGCTTTGCAGGAATACTTGCATTTAGCAGAAAGCCACAGGGGGTAGACAACTATATAAACCAAGATTAACACCTCTGCCAACAGAGCACCTCCACTGAATAGTCAGGATTTCAGGGCAATCACACAATAACTCCATGTTTACATAGTAATGTCCCAGCAGTACACTGGCCTATCCCAATGCTTCTTATAAAGAGCGTTCAGAGAGAAAACCTGTTCAAAGATTCATTGCTAAAGTTCTCTAATTCCAGGTAAATCCCTTTGTGGAAGTTGACTTCACTTCTAGTTCAGATCTCCCATGTAACATGTGAATTTCAACCTCTGGTTGAACCCCATATGTACAGAACATACAGTCCCTGCATATAAGTTTTCTGATGCAGTATCTGTACTGCTTTAGCAGAATTCCCCCCAAATGACTGTCTTACCTTTTCAACACAAAGAGCTGCTGGCATGCATGCTCTGAGGAGCGTCTGCTTACCAGCTGTGCTCAAAGGGTTTGATAACATGTTATAAAACTCCAGCAGACTGAACAGCATCTGTTCTCTATCAGTTTCTTATATTTGGTCCAGAGAAGGGAAAGGGTTTTACTAAGAAGAAAAATAGAGTAGCCAATAATACCACCCCAAAAAATGAAGATATATTTTTAAATAAGCTTTTAAAAAAATCCATAACATTCCTTAGGGGCCCAAGGGGGCAGTCGTTTTCTGTGGGTTTATCAATTATAATTTATGCAAAGAGCAAAATTAAAGGAAGTGTCTTTTTTGAAGCTGGATATGACAGAGGAGTGCAAATCTGAGGGCCAGATAACTGAGCACTGTACATTCTGTGTTGGTGCCCCACAAAATCCGCTCTGTCGACATGATTAATTGGAATTTTGTTTCATAAATTTTAATGTGAGAAACATGGCGTTCTAGACAAACAAGAATGCAGGCATATCCTCTGCATAACACTGGCATTTTAAACAGCCTCAGCCTCTCTGTTCTGAAAAAAAAACAAGGAAGGAAGTGATTACTGCAGGATTTGTACAACTGTGGAGCCCAGCCGATAATGCTGATAATAATAAAACTCTCTCTGTGTAGCTGTGTTCTCACCAGGAGAACTCAAAGAGGTTCTTTGTTTGCTTGTTTGTTTTACAAAAGAGGTTTGTACCATTAGTCCCTTTTTCCAGATGGTGAAGTTGAGGCATGGAGGAGTGAAGTCTTGCAGAAATGGCTAGGAAAACAATCCAAGCCTTCCAGCCCCAAGGTCTTATCTCTCTCCACTACACCATCTTGTGCTTTCATACAGTAAAAGGGGATGTCCCAATGGAAAACCTACAACCTAGCATTTCCTCCTTGTATGGATTAAACACAGATAAAGAAGAGGTCCTTTTTTGTAGCATAAACCATGAAGCAGTTTAGATGTCTAGGGACCTGTCAGAAAAAAAAACAAAAGATGCTTAATATAATACAAAATGGTCAAAGATTTTAGCCAGGTAGAATATTTTTGCTTCTGAGATTTTGGCTGACAACAAATGCTTTGATTCAGCCTCTTAATAAAAAAACTCCAAACCCAAAACCCAAACCAAAAAAACAAAACCCAAAAAATCCCAGCAAGCAATATACCTTTATAGAATGTTTTGTTATGCATTGTTCCTGATGATGAAAATTACATACTCATATCTGAGGCAACATCCTGCCATTAATGACAGGTGTGGAAAAATATTAAATAAGAAAATAATAGTAAAAGAATTTTCTAAATTCACATCTGAAATGAAATGTAAACTTTCCTTGCATACCTGTGCATCTTTTACAAAAATGTTATATTTTATGGCAATTGCCAAGAAAAAAAAAAGTTTTGTTGTATCAACAGTTGTCTTACAAAGAATAGTGAAGGCATACATACCTGAAATAAGTTTATCATGATACAGTGACTTGAATCTTTTTAGAAAGGTTTTGCACAATTAAGGAAACTGTATACCATTGAAAAACACTTTCCCTTTATATCTTATTGTGAGGATATCAACAGAAGTAATTAAAGAAGGACTCAGTAGTTTTTTGAGACAAAGAAATATGTTTCTTGGAATGTTGCCAGGATGCTATGAGGAAAGGGAAAATATTAAAGACCTGTGGGATCACTTGCATAAATTAATCTACAACACCCATGTTCTTTGTCCTAGGGAAAAAAATACAGAGATGTTGTAGTCTGTGTGTTTTAATGCTAAGCAATATATGAAAGCAACTGCCCTGACAAGTGCTTATCCTGTTATATATGAGACCCCCATACTTGTGTAAATTATGGACATGGGAACCGAATATTTTCAGTATTAAATACTAATAACCACAGAAAACATCCATGCTTTCATATAAAGCAATCTGGTCCAGAATGTATGAGCTGAATGGATCTGACTTGTCACTGTATGACTCATGACCAATAAAGGACTTAGGATATTTCTCAAATGTAAAATGCGTGAAAATAATGTGTCCTCTGAAAGCTGTCATTCTTGGTCAAATTTTCACTTAACCATTAGTGATCACCTTTTCAAACAGTCAGGAGCTCCAGTTTTATCAGTGCTCATGCTGCTGGCACAGGTATAAATTAGCACTTCTCCATTTCAACAGTGATGATATCTGAAAGAAATACAGGTTGACTTTCCGCTATTCTTTTCACATCCAAGAATATAAAGAAGAGATGATTGACTGAAATCATTGTAATCTTTAAAAAAAAAAAATGCAGCTAAAATCTCATAGGTACTAGAGAGAGTATTTTTGCCCTGATTGTTTACTTCTGAACAAAAGAATTTGTGCCTGGACTGCTCAATGGATAAGGCATCAAGTTCCTTTCATATCTTTCATCATGTTCCAAGGCAGATCATAGCATAGCTTATTAATGAGCTATTAATGTTTATTTGTTAACAAGTGCTAGCTTGTTCATTCCATTACTTTAACTACTCTAATAGCTTTGCTGCTCAAGACAAGCTGCAATCAGACCTAAAACATACTATAAACAAACTAGGTGTTGTATAACTTCAAGAAAATATTTTTCCATTTCTAGAATTTAAGTGACGAGAATGTGGTTGTTCCAGCCTGCATGAGCTGGGTCCTTCAGAACCATGATCTTTGGTAAACAAGTCATGCCATGCTGGGTTTCAAAGTGGGCAGAGAGCTGCAATTACATCCACAGCGTTTCTTGTTTCCTTGTTTCTAACAGATCTACAATTGCCATGGGCTCAGCAATGCTTACAAATGGATTTTGTGCTTTTATTTTGTTGGAAATAAGAACTAGCCATTTCCTTCCAGTCCTCAACAGTTTTGTTAGCAAACATCTTAAAGTTTCTTTTTTAACCCAAAAAATTCCAGACACACAAAGCGAAACCTAAAATTTTCCATTGAGTTCCTCAGAATTGAAAGACATAACTGCACATTCCTGTGAATGGAGACTTGGGGCTTACAGAAGACCCTAGCTGCATTGTGTTAATTTAAAGGTCTGAATCAGCCTTGTACCCAGTCTATGTTTCCTTGTGATAAAATCTATATGCTCCAAGTAAAACTTGAATGCTAAGCGCATTCTTTGTTAGACTGAACAAAAGAGCAAAAAAAAAAGCCAGAGTAAAGCTACATAGGAATTAGGAACAAGAATCTCAGAACTTTTTCATTTGATGTCTTGCTATTGCTTGAAAAAGTAGGAAAAAGCTGTATGGATCCCTAGTATCTCTCTCACCTTGAACAGATTCTACTCTCCAAACAAAATTCATAGCACACCTACCATGAGCAATAGACAGATTGGTGCCACCGGCAAGATGGATATGATGCATATAAAGAAGACTATTGTGTCAGGCAGGGTCTCATTTCCCCGAGTTGTAAAACTAATGAAAGTACTGGATCTGTGAGAAACATTAGATATTAGAGCAGCCAGGCTTACGCTATTCCTGCTGAGTCACAGTTATTCTGATTCATTTATATGAGGCTGAAAAAGCAATTGCAAATGAATGAAATGCAAAGTATATTTAAAAGCAAAAAACAACGCACTGTTCCCTGCACATGGATATCCTCCTATCACTCAGACACAGTGTTTCAACCTGTACTAGTCTGTCAAGCCAGGGAGACCAAAACGCCACGTGCTGAAATCCAATACTATCTGGTAACCTGGGTGTTCAATGCTGGTTAAGCTCTTATGCAACTCTGACCTTTCTGAACAGAAACTGCTGGATCCGCTTCCTTGTTTGCAGAGCGTACGGCCCTGCCCAGCACACAGGGAGCAGGGGGGAAGCAGCACTAGCTGTTAGTCCAGCAGAAGCAGGTTCTGTTTAGCCCACCTGGTGGGTTTTGTGTGTGAAGGTTATTGCTGCTACTCCAGGCTCCCTCATCCCACCTCCCTCCCTCCCTCGGCAGGTGTGGGTCAGTGCTACTACAGTGCTTTTTTCATGGCCAATTCACAGAAGTGGCCTCAGTTTTCTCAGCCTTCTATGGCATCCTCCAATAAGGAAACCAAACCATAACCCCATTGGCACCATGTGCTTGACCCGTCCATGCCCTTTTCTCCCTCCCTCTGCCTCATCAGTGTCTCTTTTCCTGCCTTCTCACCCTATTAGCTCATGCACTGCCAAGAAAGCCTCAGATAAGGTGCTGACTGCTCATCTGCTGAACCCTTTTCTCTACTCTTTATTTTCGTCTTTGATTTGGTTTGGTTTGGCTTGTAAAAATTAAGAAACAAGAAGCCTCTGGAGATCAGCTTGCACAGTCTACCATAATGTGGGGTTACTTTTAATTACTCCTTAAATGAAGGTAGCATTCTTTCTTTTTGTCCTATCCCAGTCATCACCAACATCTCAACATATGGAGGTAGATAGTATATGAAGATTGTAAGGACTTCAATTTTTACTTCTTTTTTATCATTCTGCTAAGATACGTTACTGCAGATACTAAGGAAACTGGAGGGTTAAAGATGCAGGGATTAGGCCTAACTTTTTTCTGAGGAAAGCTGAGATATAAATATTTAAATATTTGCTACTAAATTTATTGAGCCTTATCCAATTAAAGTCATTGAGAAATTTGAAGAAAATAGCACAGAAAGGAATGATGTAGCCAGAGTTGTAAATAATTGGAATGAGCAAGAATAAACAGTTGATAATTTCATTTGATACTCTAGGACTATATCAGTTATGTTCTCACCAGACTTAAAAGCCAGCTGCTGAACTTAATTATCAAGAAAAAGACTCAACAGGCCAGTTAAATAGGACAAAAATTTACTGTCTGCTTATGTTACGCAGCAAAGCTGGAGCCTTGATACTGCTATACAAAAGGAGAAGAAGCTGCTATGGCCTCTCACGGCAATGATTCTGAAAACATAGCAAACAAATAAGGTCTGTCTTTTATACCTAAATTAATGGTGAACAGTAAAGGGTAACTAAACCAGATGATATATTAGCAAAGGCAAGACTTATGGCTTGGTGAAGAAAGTTATCATAACAAGACTCATGCTTGAAAATTATTCTGATCTTGGTGACAGCTGATAGCAGAGCACAAGAGAAGATTTCTAATCTATTTGGTTTAATGTGATTCAGTTAATTCCTTAAAAAAAAAAAAAAAAGTTGTTAACATGGGGCATAATTTGTAGGCACTTGCAAGACAACATGCTATCATCTCAGTACCTGTATCTGAGAGTTGAGTCAGATGCTGATATTTTGCCCTAGGGTCTTATGGTTGGAGGATTTAATTTTGGTGCAGCACTTGATGCATGTAATTAAATGAGTCTGCTATTTACAGGTAATATTGATACAAGTATGCTGCATTTTTCTGTGCAGAACTTGGAAGATACAGCGTAAAGGACACCCCGTTGTGGGATAGAGCGAAACACCCAAACTGATTAAAACACTAGGGTTTGAGAAAACAGAACATCCTGTGCATGATAACTCTTCCCTCTATCCCCTACCACCCTTTATAATATTGCATTAGGGGAATAGCCCAAAGAGTGGTATTTATCCATTTCTACAGAAAAAATGTAGAATCCTTCACACCATAGTAAAGGGGAGGGGGGGTGGCGAAAAAGAGAGGAAGGTTAAAGACAAGTTTCTAAATCCATTCTTTTAACTCAGTAGATGTTGGACCTTTTGCATCCTAGATTTCTAAAAGAAATGCCTGCTGACTGAGCACCAGGAATGCTGATTTTCAGTAACCTAGCTGGGTAAATTCCAGAACAGCTGGGAGATAATATGCCCAGTCATCAGTCAAATAAAAGCCTGCAAGAGGAAGGTTTTATTTATAAAAAATTTAAATTAGGGGAAAAGAGCTCATGTAATTAATATAAGACTACAGGGAGAATGATAGTTAAAGTTGTTATTCCTTTAATTCACTCACATGGTCAGCCTAATGTAGTTATAGCATTAATAGATTTAATGTGTATTTAATAGATTAGATGTGTATTTTCTAATCACAACATTTATGTATTGAAGATAGAAGATAAAATAGTGATTAGCTTCTTGAACCATATCAAAATGTGTTCAAGACCAGCAATGATAAATGAGAGTGTTTGTTTCCAGTGAGAACTCCCAGAAGACAGATTTTGAAATGATGAGGACTTTTCTGATTTTTTTTTTAAGGAAATAACAATTAGCAGAATGGTAATCAATTAAAAGAAGAGGCTTTCAGTACAGAACAAGGAGGATTGCTTGCTAAACAGAACATAAATTCTGCTTGTTTTTTAAAAAACACGGATAAAAAGATGCATGCAGAAAACCACAATGCAAGTAAACTTTTCAACACAGGAAACGGCTACTCTGAAAACAACATCAGATGCATAGGACAGTCAGCTCATCCTCAGCAATTTTTGAAACACTGGGTCCAAAAGGAATGGGCCAATTGCTGACTGCAGTGAAAGGTCCAGATAGATCCTGCCTCTGAAGTGGAGCAGGACTGAGGTATCTTCCCTGCACTGGGAGAACAGAGGCTGCCTGACTGCTGGCAGACTCTCATTGACAATCCAAGTGGTGATGAGTGAGAGAGGACTCAATCTAGTTTGTTTAAGGTAGACTTTGATAAATCTATAAACAGGGTACAATAAAAGCCACATTTGATAATTGTAAGGTCTCCAGTCCATCAACTAGGATGTGTAACAGGGTACAATGAGTGAAAATAGGAGCTACATTAACACAGACAAGGAATAAGTATATTATCTAAAACTAGAATGCAATTTAAAATGAAAATTAAACTAAAATAATTACTGTTTTGCTGGTTTAATTGATGAGCTTCATTTCCTTCCCTGAAAATATATTTTCTTGGGGACATTTTGTCTGATAAATGCATCCTCCATGCATTTTGCTAACATAGTCATATTTGTTATAAATCTAATCTTTTAATGCTTCTAATTAGCTAAAAAATTTCAGTAAAATATAAGTGTAGACAAGGCTCGTATTAGCCTTATCAGTCATCAGTTTCTTTTGATAACTCAGGCTCTAGGATGCCCTTGACCCATTATAAAATATTATAACTCATAAAGCCCATGATTACAACATCCAGAAGTTTCTCAAAATGATTTTTTTTTTTGCTCCCACTTAAGCCATGCTAAAGACACCAAGATATTTGTTATGATTTCAAATCTGGTATAGTTCTGCCTCATCCTTTGAAGGCCCTCCTGGTTTGCAAAACACCAATTGAGACATGCAGACGTGAAGACTTCAAACACAGAGGCAGTGTTACCTGTTCAGAATGTGCCAAAATAAAAATACTACTGGTGGAATGGAGTAATGTCAGACTAAACTCCAGGTCTGTCAGCAACAAAAACTACAGGGGAAAACATACTAGTTAAAAGATCCTTTGTCACTTTTTCAAATCAAAAGTGATCTAATTCTCCTAGCACAAACAGCTTTTTAAGTCTAACTTTCCAGTCATATCAAAATAATGAGTATTTTATTAGAGACCAAATCTGATAAACTTTCAGATTCCAGTTCTTGTACAATCTATAACTATGACTATATAATCCTATTTTCTTCATGCACATAAAGAAATGTACCCTAACAGTTTCTTCCCTCATCCACATTACACTAGAAGAAATTGGAGACTATACTGTGAAGAAATTGTGGCAGATTCACACCACAATAACCAAAAACTGGATGTGGATCATTTGGTGTACTGTACAGTCTATAAGAAGTATTGATGCACTAAGTAAATGTTCTGGAGAGCACACCATAAGATGTTAGTTACAGACAATGGATATGCTCCTAAAATACTAATTTAGCTATCAAACTGCAAAACAAATTTGATGAAGCCCACAGGTCTAGTGAGAGCTGAATGAGCTTTATTGTGAAGACTTTAAAGCAGCCCAGAGGCTGAGATAGTCCAAGCTTGTAGTCAGTGAAAAAACAATCACTACTAAAAAGCTTAGCACTCTATAAACTGTGTTTTATAACATTAAGTGTAAAACATTGATTTAATTTTCTTCTACTTACTGACTTCAGATTTTGAATTTGAAAAGATTTTTCAAGCCACCTGTTTAAAGTCAGTGCCTTTACTGGAAATTTTATTTAAGTTGACTACAGATCTAGACAATCTGTGATGAGGGCTGGTATTTCTGAGTGCAAGAACTGAAGAAAAATGAAGTTAAGTAGGAATTCAGACTGCAAAATGTCATGTATTACTCTATAAGTTGACGTGACAGATTTGAAAAGGCAATTAACAGACAAGAAAAGGCTGTGGGTATACATATGGATTGGAATAGAGAGGGAGGAAACAAGGGGGAAAAGGGTACTATTTTCCAAGAACATGAAAAGTGGCAGAATTCCTAAAAAAAAAAGTTTTCAAAAGGAGCATAAGGAGTATATAACAATCTAGAAAAAGAAATACATTTGTGTATGATATGTAAAAGGCAGTATGAAAAAATCAAGGAAGAAAAAATAAGGTAAGAATCACAGAATTATAGAATCACAGATGGCACCAAAAAGGACATTTAGTCTAGTTGCTGTTCATGCAGGCTAGAGCCAGTTGCTTAGGACCATGGCCAGTCAAGTTTTGAACATTCCCTGGGCTGGAGACTCTACAACCTCTTTGAGCAATGGCTGAGCACCTGTTTCTCTCCACAACCACCTTCACTGTAAAAATATATTTTCCTGTATTTAGACACAATTTCTTGTGTTTCATTTTGTGATAATTGCCTCTTGTCCTGGCACTGGATACCACTGAGAAGAGTCTGGCTCTCTGTTCTTTCCCCATCAGGTATGTAGACACCTCCTCTTCCCTGTGTTGAACAGCTCCAGCTCTCTCAGCATCCCCTTGTATGAGAGATGTCTAAATTCCTTCATCATCTTCACAGTGCGTTACTGGACTTGCTCCAATAGCTCCACATCTCTCTTGCATTGGGAAGCCCAAAACTGGATCCAAAACTCCTTTGTACATCCATGTGGACTGCTGACAGTCACCTTCTTGTCTTTTATGTGTCTGGAAATGGTTTCTAGGATTACTTTCCCCATCTTCTTCTCAGGGTTCAAAGTGAGGCTGACCAGCCTGTATTTTATTGAATCCTCCTTCTTCACCTTCTGAAAGATGAACCTATTGCTTGTTATTTAGGATAAAAAAAATGCCCCCCAGTTTGTTGCAGCCTCCTTTCAGGTAGTTGTAGAGAGAGATAATCCTCCAGGCTAAGTACCCCCAGCTCCCTCAGCTACTCCTCATAAGACTCCAACCCTTTCCCCAGCCCTGTTGGACACGCTCCATCGCCTCAATGTCCTTGTTGTAGTGAGGGACTCAGAATTAAACACAGTATTCGAGGTGTGGCCTCACCAGTGCTGAATACAGGGGTGATCACTGCTTTAGTCCTTCTGGACACCCTATTTCTTATAAAACCAATGGATGCTTTTAATATCTACATTACTTTTAATGAAGCAAACTGCATACTTGTAATGTATGATGCAATTACATAATTTTAATGAAGTGAAAATACATGAGAAAACCAATTTGACAGATGCCTAAATCTGTTTTAAAAAATGAAATTCTATCTACATAATTTCCAGTTTTAGAGAAGATTTTAAGACAATTCATCTGGGTACAGAAGTTTTATTTGCTTGATGACAATCTGAAAACATTTTCACGTTAGTTTCCAACAGATACATTGCTACAAAATGTGCACAGCATTGTCAGCTACACCCCTCTTAATCCATGGCTCAAATAAAATGCATTCCACATGAATGCTAGCGAGGCACTGGGAAACTTGCCAAACCAAAACCATAAGGTATTGTACATTTAATTCCTTACAGTGGAAAATCAGGGAAGACTCTCTTATGTTATTTGAACTGTATTATTTGAAAATTATGCTAATCTTTTGAAATTTGGGATTGAAATATGCCTTCCATTTGTATGACATCATAAAAAGCAGATGAGCTATTTTCCTAGTGTTTAAGATGCATAGTCTGATGACAGGTAAGAAATTTTGTCGAAGACTATAGGAGAGATTATTTTGGGGAAGTTCTCCCCCTTCCACTTCTCCCTCCCTCTGTTCCTTTTAAAATCCCCATTTACTGCAGATATTTTATATTTCATTGTCTATATTCCTGAAAAGATGGTTTCCCTTCTTGGACATTTGTGCCTTCATCCAATTCTGTGATAGTCAAAGTCTTAAACATCAAAAACTAATACACAGTAGACACAGACTAAGAAGAAAATACAGAAGCTGCAGTGGTACACAGTGAGTATAACAGATGTCAAAAGCATTCTGGAAGGGAATAGTTTCCTCACTTTTAACTAGACGTAACCAAATTAGGAGAGATAAAAAAATCATGAAACTTCTGAAAAATTGTATTTTCAAAATGCAGTCATAATTTCTAAAGCAAATTTTGCCTAGTAGATGGCAGCAACTGCTTGGTGGGACTCACTGAACTCTGTTTGGTTTCCCTACCATTTGTTTTAACCAAAATGCTGCTTGACATCCCAAAATTGCTGGGTCCAGTCAGACCTGGAACTTTCAGAGTTTAAATGCTGTGATGTTCCTGACAAAATCATACTTTCCAGTGAAATCCAGTTTACCTGAAACTGTGCTGCTGCTCTGCTCTGTCAAAACACTGGCTGTAAGATCTATCTGAAGAAGGAATAATTTTGAATTCTTCCTTTGTATTTGAACAGGGCCGTATCCTGTAGAAAATCATCCAGTAAGTAGTTTCAACATAAGAAATGGGGGTATGACATCTAATCTCACTGCAACTTCCAGCCACTTTATGTTTTATATATCCTTCTCTTATCAGATTTCTCTTCCTTGACCTACTCACTTTCAAAGAATTAACTGATTAAACTACAGAAGACATTAATCAATCATGTATTATTCTCAAGTCTCCTTGCAGAATCTCCTCCAATACATCAACACTCATGTTGAACTTAGGTCACCAGGACAGACCCAGTTTCCACTGCCAGTAACACTAATATTCCATACAGAGTAGGAGACGCCAGTTTTCTTTCCTGGGGATTTCTGAAGCGAGTTGTATCTGTCAACTAGAAGTAACCCCACCTTTATGAGGAGTTATGTTCTTTACAATCTAATACAGCCATTGCCCTTTTTTTACATCTGCAGTAACTGGTCTCTTCATGCACTCTATGTCTGTGGGTAAAGCATGAAACTGGGGGCAATGCTGACCCCTCATTCTACCTCTCTTTCATACCAGCTTGCTAAAATAAGGCCAGATTAGTAATTTCTCTGTGTCTGATTTCTCAAAGTGGAATAGTCAGCCACAGTCATGGCTTTAGTCATGGTCGTAGTCAGGAAAGAGTCAAAACTGGTTACAAGTAATGGGAAAACTTTAAAATATATTCCATTCCCACATTTTTATTACTGCTGCCAGTACTGGTGTTAAGAAACATTCCTTGCATAGACTGTGGCGTTACCCAGACAAGACAAGATAAAGAGATTCAGAGTTTTCATATGGCCCATAAATACATGCTTATCTTCGTGATACTCAACTCAGCCATGGGAAAAAATCATCTTGGTACTGTGGGAAGTCCCCTACACCAAAATAATCCTTTTTTTTTTCCTCAAATCCATATGGACTTTGGACGATTCTTGCACTTTATTTTGTTGTTGTTGTTGTTGTTGTTGTTGTTGTTTTTTACCAACAGTAACATAATTTTTTTAATATGTGACTTTTTTTATACTTTTAGTAGCCACAACAATAGAAAAGTGTGTGAATACTTCTTGCAGGCTTAAAATAATCAGAAACTGAGATTAAGCAACAACATGTGATGTAAAAACTTAATTGTGTAATTGATCATTCTGCTCAGCAATCTCTAGGAAATTGACAAAACGAATCTTTAAAAATTTGGCTACAAATAATAAGTGTGTAAAGCTGTTTATTAAGCTGGACAGGAAGTGAGCCATGCACCTGTATCTTGAAATCCAGAACACTTTTTTCTTTTCAAGGGAAGATATACAAGTGAAAAGCAGTAGAATAAGAGCAATAAACATAGGTAATTACCTATCCACTGGTAACACTGCTGTCAGTTTTGTAAAACACAGATCTGAAACAGCCATCTATGAGAATATCTATGAGAATATGGAAGGTCCTCGCATTTATTTTAAAACAAGTTGGAAGCCAGATGCAAACACTCTTGCAGAAATACAACCACAATTTGCAATCACTAACCTGTAATTTCTAGCTGTTTTCTTTAATCAGGGGCCAGGTTGAGCAGATGCAACTATTTGTTCTGATATTGCTTTATTTTATGGTACAAACAGGATGTACACAAGTGCCACAATGAAAATCTTTGTAAATTCAAAATTCCTCCTCTGTTCTGTAATGAGTAGCTGTTATACCATGCTTTTCTTAAAAATACATTCCCAGGTGTAAGCCTTGAATTTTTTACTGTGTTAGTATTACTCGAGTCAAGAAACAACTTTTACACCTGCATTGTACTACTAAGGGAAATATTCTCATCACATGATCAAGCTATCATTTAAACCATATTAAAGAGCCATATAGGGAAGGGAAAAAAATAATATGGAAACCTGATGAAATGCCATTATGCAATTTAATTGGCTTCAAAAAGTCTCCATTTTCCTGTGCTGTTCAAGTCTTGTTCAATGCTTACAGGAATACTCATTTTTCAGATTAGTCTCTCCAAGTGAGTGATTTTAACATGCTCCATTTCAGAGCTGGCAACTCTGATGATAAAATTTTTAGCTGCACTCTTCACCTTTCTCTTGGAATAAAAAACATATGGGATGTGACATGCAAATTGAGTTCAGTCCTGTAGTAAATGCTGTAGAGACTCAACACTACTAAGATCATTAGGAATGACTACATGAAACACGATGGAGGTCTTTGGTTTTCACAATATTCAGGTCATGGAGTACACAGAGCAAGAAGATGGATGGAAAACTGTGAGACAGATCAGTGGAAAATAGATTAAAAAAAGAGTGTTATAGCTGTGAAATATTCTGCAACAAACAGCTTTGTTACAGGGTTGTGAAACTACACCTAATAGAAGCGCTACCAGCTCTACAGAGATACAAAGAGGAAAGACATTTCGACAGCAGTGTTCTCTAGTTGCTGAATGATTTACTATCCAGGAAACGTTAGTCAAGTAATAGTTGAGCTGAAGTATTTTATATCATCTCAGAGGCAGAACAGCTCCATTTGACACAAGCCCTTACGTAGTGTCATTTGCAAGCATTTTCCCGAACACCACAGATTTATAGGGAGGAAGATTTCCTTGCCAAGAAGGATTTATTCAACACACACCTAACCATTGTTCGTCAGTGACTGCCTTGCACTGATCTCCTGAATGTCTTTCACAATCTATTTGAAATGCTACTACCTTTGTTCTATTTTGAAATGCAACCTGATAAAGCCAAAGTTTCACATAAATCGTGTACCTTACTTTGGTTTACCATAAGGTTAAGAAGGAAGAAGATGTTTCATGGTCCTTAAAGAGACGCTGATATTTGAAAAGTTGAAGCTTTGAAGCTGTCCCTTTTTTTCTAAAAACATTCTCCCACGGGCATCTTGCACAATGTTGCTACTTAGCTCAGCATCCTTCTTGGAAAAATGATACTTGAACAGCAAACAGGATACAAAAAGCAAAATAGTTACTCCTGCCTGCCAGAGCCGGCCACAGATAGCTGGCTCCACACACCAGAATGGCTGGGAGCCTGGAGCAGGCTGCCTGGACAGGGACACGCTCACCTCAAGGGCTGCAGTATTCAAGGAGCTGCCTCTGCCTGTGGATGGGGGCAGGAGGGAGAGAGGAGTGGGGTCAGCTGGACTCTCAGGAGCCAGCAAGACCTACACAGAGGCAGAAATTGGCCTGTCTCAACCAGTCTCCTGAAACTGGACCCTTCTGGCGGCAGGTGCATCTTGGCTTTGTAAAAGATCAAGATAAATTGCATCATTTAAAATTAAAAAAAAAAAAAAAAAAAAAGAGAGCTAGAGAGAAAAAACTTTACACCTTTTCATTGGTGAATACAATCACCTAAATCAAACATTAGAAAACCAAAAATGTCTGGATGAAAAATTAGCCTATTGGTGCAGCTCTGTTGTTTTATTAAACCAAAATAAAGAAGCTAACTAAAAAAGTAAGCTGTGGGATTGGAAACAAAACAAAAGTGCCTATGAATTGCATGAGTTTTTCTGGAAACGCTGTGATCTTACCACTTACTTCATATCTCTACTCTTATCTTCTTTATTGTCCCTGCAGAATGTTGTTACATGGGTTGCCTTTCCATGACAGAAGCCTCTGAGGCAATGCATACCAGCAATATGCGTATTTTTCATTGAGGGATGCAGTGGGAAAGAGAAATAAGACGGTAAAAAGAAGAAACTCCCTTTTTTTTCCATAGGACATCGTTACTGATAAATGTTAACAGGGAAACATTTCATGCAGAACTTTGGGCAAACTGATGGAAGGAAAATCCATTAGGGCTGATAAAGGTAAAACTTCATATTCTTGGCTTAAGAAATCTCACAAACTGTAGATGACAGAAATATGCTTTCATGGTAATTTTTCTGAGGTTTCAGCTATTGATATTTGTGAGGGAAGGATGGTGAATTGACAGGATTCGCCAGACCAGATATTGGAGGCTAGGTAGTCCTTCTTCATGATTTGACAGATATCCATATGTTCCCATGTATAGTCATGGTTTAAGTGTTAAGTTTAAATGCCTGCAAAATTGAAAGGCAGTCCCTCAAAAAGTCACGGACACAAACCCAGCCCCTTGGTTTTGGAGCATATGCAGACAGGCTATTACAATAGAAAGGGGATTATATGGAGGTGCGAAACCTCATCTTTCAAGCAGTGTGTGTTTTGTGCACAGAAGTATTTAGTGAATGTGGGCATATGTCAGAGAAGCAACTTGTTTATGAACAAATAAAGTGCGGCAATACTATACCCATCCTCAACTTGAAGATTTCCTTAATTTTATAGGAGAGTTACTCTTTGTATAAGTGCTTTGATTTTTTACAACTTTGACTTCAGCTTGCTTCAAAATGCAGCTAGCCAGAATCCAACAGTATTTTTAAAAGTTCCTTAATGCCCTAAGTTCATTTTAAAAGTTCATTTTGCCCCAAGTGTTGAATCTTTTCTAATTTTCAGAAATACACTAAAACCTGCAAGTGTAACTTCTTGCAACTCTTATCCCAGAGGATAGCAGTTAAGTTATTGAGGTACCTAAATTTAGGGGAATATTTCAGTCATATGTTTTAGCAGAGCAGAATAGCATTTGAGTTGGTTGAATTTTTGTTTTAAAGGCTAACCAAAAAGTAAGTTCCCTGAGCTATGCGGACCTAGTTTGCAAACTTCCTTTGGATTTTTCCAGTTTTTCTGCTTTTTCCCTATCATTTAATCATTTTATGACCTTTTCTTTGCTATAAAATAAAGTAGAATGAATAATGTCAGCTATTAGTTTCCTTCATTGCCCACTCCAAACCAATAATTTTTCATTTCCTTCATTTTTTCCTTTTCTGTTCTAACTTTTCTAAGGATTAACAAGGAAAAAAGGGGAAAGAAAAAAAGGGGAAAGAAAAAAATGGAAAAAAAAGTTGAGTGTTTCCATTTTATTGTGCTCAGCTGGTAAAATAGTAGTTGTAGGCATGACTTTAATATTTTATTTTTGAAACTGAGACCAAAAGTCTAAATATTTAAACTTTTCACAGAACATGAGCTCTGATCCAAAATATTTCACTTCATTGTTTCATGATGATAAACCACTTCGAGGTTCTTCTTTGTGTGCACTGTTGTGTGAATATGATTTGCTTTGAGTACAATTCAATCCATTTTAATGCTCTTCTCACACTGTGCCTCCAGGCAAAGGCAGCTCTGATGCATCCTTCTGCTCTGGGGATGTGGAACAGGGCTGCAAGGAGGTACATTCCTCTCCTTGGGCACAGGGCCCTGGCTGGGCTTTGTCTCCAAAGAGGGATCTTGGCAATGCAGTTCCCATGAGGTAACCTCAGGGTTAAGTCAGAACCAAGGCAGCTGGGAGGAACAATGTGCTGCAAGTCAGTGGAGCTGTAGCTGGGAACTGAAGTAGGAAACACCTGGATTACTGCTCTTCTGAACTTGTGGGTAGCTCCAGTGAAGAAATGGGAGCTGAGATTCCTGAATTGTTTTTGTGGCTGGATAAGGAGAGGAAAGGTAATGGAAGCTGAGGAAGAAAAACTGGCATTCCTGAAAAAAAAAACCCAAAAGTGAATGCAACATTTTCTATCGTGAAATCACTGACATAAAAATATCTGATGTTTCTTATAATCAGCTTTGGCCACTCAGATTTCTACCTTCAGGTCTCAGGTCATGTACCAAAGCTGATCATTCCCTTCTTCCCCTTGAGCTCATCTTCACGCACTCACTAGGACAGTGAGTGCCCTCAGAGTCTTATCATTCTTCTGGGTGTCAGGCAGCAAGATAAGAATCAACTCCATTTTGGGTTGGATCCATTTCTTTAATCCTGATGAAAATATTTTCACCTATTTTGGGTTTGTAAGTGCTTTTGAATAGCAATATTGAAATTATTTCATTAAAATTTCTGACAGAAATTTCTCTGTTGTTTTTTGACAATTAATTTATTTCTTGGAGGTGGTAAACTTTTGTTGTTGGTTTGATTTTTGTTTTTTTAAAAATTGTTCTTTCTTTAAGTCTACTGATATTTGTACTTGGTTTTATTGAAATAGTACTTTTTAATTTAATGCAGCAATACCTTATTTTCTTTTAAATATTTCTGAATTTAAAAAGGTCTGTCAGTGACACAAAAACAGAGACAGGATGTTTCCAAATTTTTGGAGGAAAATATTTAGTGAAACTTCAGACTATAAAATTACTTGGGTCTTTTCTGAGACTGCTCATGTACTGTTGAGTACTTTTTCTTATATTCAATTTTGTGTTGAAATTTTCATGATTCCTTGAAAATTAGTTTAAAGAATTCATCTGAATAATGACTTTTCCTTTGGTATGGAAAAGTATGTTATTTTTTTGATGGAAGCCTAAACTTGATTAAATTTTTTTCCTGTTAAATGGGTGATTTTGTGAAGTAGAGTGGTTGAGGAAGAAAAGTCTGGAGTCCCATTCACTGTAGACACAGTCCACATGACTGATTAAATGTGGTTACATCTGACATCACTCTGAGCCTTCATAATGCTGTCTGTGCACTTTCCTGTGGTCTCGCTGCTCCTTTGCACTAGTTTGTTTTGTTCTAATTATTCTAATAATTCACAAGTACCAGAACATACACCATTCTGTGAAAAGTATCTCCCCCTCATTTTCTGTTTTTGCTTAGGTATATTTGTACTTGGGACTGTTTGGGAAACCTCAGTGTATCAGGGATTAAGGAAGAAACCTGAAAATTTTGGATAAGAAAGTGTGTTTCCCTTATACATTACACTGTGAGAAATTAGATCCCACCAACCTGGGTGGAAGTTATTGTCTGAAACATAAGGAGCAGCATATGACCCCTTGAAGAGTCCAACCCTGAGACAACAGACTTGGTTACTTTGAGAGGGAAACCAATGCTTTTGCATAAAATTCTAGCTGAGCAGCACCCCTCCTTAGCAAGTCCATTTACAAGCACTTAGTGCTTGACATGTCCTGCTCTACAAACTATGACAGTCTCAAGGCCTCTCCACTAATCTGATTATTTCTGATAATGGAAAAAACTCTTGTCCTCAGCTATAAAAAATATTGTTCTGTTTGCAAATCTTATTTTGTAAGACTGCCTTTCACTGCTTAAGTGTGTCAGCTACACTAGCCACGAAGTTTTGAGTTTAAACAAAAATGAATAGTCTGGCTGAATATTTTAAAACATCTGAATGTTAAAGTAATTGGATGATTCATAATTATCAGCTTCATCTGCATTTTTTATTCTTTTACTTTTGCCTTCAATGAGTCATGAGTATGTCTGGATTGCTCTTCAACCATGAAGGAGTGAAATGTACTCCTAATGGACAACACAAGGGTCACACATAGCACGTAAATCCCCAAAAATAGACTCTCAGTCCCGTTGCTATGAAATTTTAGTCCTTCCAACAGTTTGCTTGTGCCAATCAGCTTTTTGCTCACTGAATAGTTCCATTCACCTCATCAGGGAGGTACGAATGGCACAGGGAGCTGCTTGTCATGACGGCACCAGGATCCTCTCACAGGGATGGCGCCGTGCTCACAGGGTACTCTGTATCCTCCTTAAGCTGATTTCCCTTACAGCTTCTTCTGGATCCTTGCAAAGACTCCCTTGTATATTTATGGTTAAATGTGTCTTCATTCATTACTGCAAGGTCTTTTCTTCCAAAGAGAAGATTTTGAACTGGAAATTATAAGGCTCTCAAATTCCACAGCTGTGGCATCATTTTCGAGCTTTAACTGTGGCTTGCATAACTCCTCATGTTTGCTGTTTGCCAGCCTCAAGTGTAGGGAGTTCAACAAGATTCCTTCTCTGAACTGTATTACACTGTTTCCATTAAGAAAAACAAATTTCAGGGCCACAGAGATGTTATGACTCAGTTCATATCCTTAGGATCTTTATTTCACATAGCAAACACTTCCAAGTCTGATGTCTGAAAATCCTCTCTAAGTAGTGCTCCTTCATAAACTAAGAGGAAAACTGTTGTTACAGTGTTGTTGCATTTCATACACTTACACTGATACTACATGGATGATCTGTAACCTTGTGTGCTTTTAAAAAGCAAGAAATATTCCTTTGTTACAACTAACAGGCATAGCTTTCAGGGTAATGAGTACTTTGATGTCATGGAAATCAATGTACATGAGCTTGAAAGATCAAGCCTTTCTCATTTGGGGATAGTTGGGTGCATGGGCTGATTTAATGTTTCTGTTACGGATGCTGCTCAGCAGCCTCAAGCACAAGGTCTTATTACACCAGCAGATCTGCAAGACAGTACGTGTAGTTCCCATCTCACACTGCCTGACCAAGGAGGTGGGTGGCAGGTGAATGTGGAGACATTGTGAAGACAGAGATCCAGATATATTCATTAATAGCTTTTGAAAAGACATAGCAAAGACCATCCATCTGCACCTTTTCTTCAATGCTTTAAGTGGATACTTTTCTCAGCACTGTATGAGAGAGAGAGAGCAGCATGCAGGGCCACTGAATCAGCTCACAGTGAGGACAGCTAGCATCACACAAACAGCATCAGGAGGTGGTTATTCAGAGCCGCTGCTAAAAGAGCAGTAAAAGAGGTTGGCAGCCCTGGCAGGGAAGAATGAATGCCTGTTTGTATCCTAAAGCTGCTGTGACACAAGAAAGTAGACAGCATGTTGTAAACTTGTTTTGTTTCATTTTTACAGCTACAAAATGACAATAAAGAAGAAATTATGTCATCTTTAAAAATATGCAAAAATAAAGAGAACAGGGAATACAATTGTTTCTTAGAAGTAGTGCAACTTGGACACGTGGTTTGCAGTTATTTATTCAAGTCTGTAGTGAGTGCTTAGAGTCTGTTGGTATTGTTTGGTATCTAGTATGGAAGGATCCTACAAACTCAGTATTAAGAAACCCAGCTGCATTTATTTCTAATGTTTGTTATAGACAAAATCTCAAATACATGCCAGGAAGTACTGCTTTATATGGACTCTATTAATCTGATACAATATTTTTGCCACCGTAAACAAAGCTGGAGAAAACCACCCTCCAGAAATGACCACTGATTTCTATGTAGATGAACAAGTACATACTGAAACTTGCAGGTCTCCCATCTAAAACAACATGACAAATCCCGTGCCAGTGTCTCACACAGAAATGAAGAGGGGCCTCAAATTATGGTTTGGTGAACCATAATTTCAACATGAAAACATAATTCTAACATGAAAAATTTCTGTTTGTTGAAGTACTCAGGTCCCTGAACTGTCTGAAAACAGGACTCCAGTAAATTCTTTTCTATGGATTTCTAGATGAAAGCCTAGTTTCAGGAAGATCAGTGAGGATTTTGCTATTGCCCGTGATTAGGCCAGTGCATTATCCCTGGCAAAATGGGCAGAGCTCAAGAGATTCTTTCTGCATCCTGATCACTTCAACAAGAGCGTAGCCAGACATTCTCTGAACTTCTTGAAACTCCCCCATGCACAAGAATCTTACTGCCTGCAGAGTTACCTGGCACTCAGGCCACCTACTTCACCAGCCCTTCCATGCCCCTAGGAGGGAAACAGGGTCATGGCTGCTGGCTGCTGTCATCCCTGGCAAGGGTGAGTGATGTAGCTGGAGGAAGAAGAGTCAAACCTTTCAGGGTACATCTCAGACTGTGTGCTTAAGGACTCATTTCCCTTACTCTTGGATTCCAGCCTAAGGACGGCCAGAGAGGCAGTCCTGGGGTGCTCCAGCCGGCAAGGAATTTAAGCAAGCAGCTGTTTTGGCTTTCAGCCTAGCATGAGGCTATTTCACAGAACACAGACGATGAAATCCATGAGTAATAGATTCTTATTTCAGTCAAACCTTAGTTCCAGTCAAACCTTAGCGTCAAACCAGGTGTCCTCCTCACTTTGTTGGTCCCTTGAGAGGATACCTCAGCGGTCGGCCTTAGCAGCAGTGGGATTGGAACTTACTTTAAAGCTGCTTTAAAAAAAAGCAAAATGTTTTGGGTTTAGACAATGAAGTCTGTTAGATCTGTTATTTTGGTACATCTAGATTACCAGTTCATTAGTGAGTTGAAACAGCCGTGTACAAGCAATCCTACTGATTTCATGAAGTGCTGTGCTTGTGCTGCCACTGTATAGATGTATGGCTCCTAGATGGAACCAGAGACATTACCACTGGTGCATGACATGGTCTTACAGCACAGTGAAAGTATATTTTTCAAAAATGAGCAAGTAGCACATTTAACTCATTTCTCAAGATCAAATATCTCATACTTTAGATAGTTACAAAGTAGCAATACATGCTTCCAGTAGATACCTATGTACCAAGACCTGGTGTATTTTGTAGTAGTCATTTGATAACGAAATGTTTCACTACCACAGAAATTTTCTTGTAGTTGCATCTGTGAGTTATGAGTTTTAGCTTTGCAGTCATGCAAAGTGGTGTTATAAATCCTACCAAGCAGCAGACAGCCCTGCATCATCTGTATTACACATAGACTTAAACAACCTTCAAAAAAATGCAGGACAATTTCCTCTTTCCAAAATGAGGAATTACTGACTTCCACAGGGTCACAATGCCAATTCTTGCTTTCTTTTCCTTTGAAATAGACTTACAGAATGTTTTCTTACTTAAAAAATGCCTTTTTTCTTTTTTTTTTTAATTTGAGTATATGTGTGTGTGTATCTGCATGCATATATAATAATAATTTTATCTCTAGTGGATAGTGTTTTTCACATCTCTAAAAGAAGCCAAGGTTGATTTACCTTCAGTAAAAATATAAAAATATATTTGTTCTAACTTTGCTCACTGACATTAAGTGGGTTTAAGACAGCAACTTAAAGTATTTAAAACAGTTTAAAAATGCATTTCCATTACTTTAAATTTTGCGGTTCTTTCATTTCCCAAGTACTCCAAATCAATTCACCAAGTTAGTGAAGAATTTACTATTCATTGAAGGAAGAGCAAAACAATTAAAATAGTGGTAATTCAGAAAACAGACATCTCTGAGACATGTACAACGAATATTTAAAGTCTTTTTTTTTCCCTTTCCAATTATCTGTCCAGGTTCTCCCACAATAGGAAGAATATTTACTAATGCTTTGAAAATTAACCTGACTTCTTGACTTTCATCCTCTTTGTGTACTGCTGTTCATTTTTTACAAGTGTTTCAGTTACTGTTTTCTCTTACGACATGACTATAGACAGTACCATTACTCCTATAAATAACCCCATCAACACATAAACAAACATGCCTAATTCACTATTTACTTAGTTCCACAATGAAAGCATGGGAATTAATTCATGTTTATTGCAGAGGAGTGATTGCAATCCTTTTTTTTTTTTTTTTTTTTTGTGTCTTAAGGGGGAAGACTCCTTTTCAAAAAATTTAAGCCTCCCAAAGACAGACTTAGTTATGCTTTTGCAGACCACCTACCTAAAAACAGTGCAGGCATTCCCAAGGTTTCAGAACACAGGCTTTAAATTACCCCTGAGGTGACTATCTAAAAGAAATTAAAGATCAGACGCATGGTATAATATGTATAGAATTTATTTTCACTTAAAAAAAGCAAGATCAATTCCTAAATAATTTGGCATAATTTGGGAGAGCCACAGTAATCAAATATACTGAGCAAAAAGAAGAATGTCTGCATTTTCTTGTACAGACAAAAAAAAAAAATCCCAGCAAAAACAAAAGCCAATTCCCCATTAAACGCATGTAGGCAAAAGCAAACAAATTTTTCTGAGACATACAACTGTTGGCCTTGAATACCTTGAACATAAAACTCACCAAATTCAGCTTTTATCTGTAGAACCTGCTACTCATAATTTAGTAACCTTTATGAAATGAGTAATCCCAAAAAAGGGAATGATTTGCAGTTATATTTTTCTTAAATGGCAAATTATCTGGAAAATTCCCAAAAGAAAAGGAGCAAGAATTTGTAGTCCTTTTCCTGATACTTTAAGCACAATAACTCACATGATATTTTGGACAACAAGTCACACACTTCCTTTGGGTGTGTATCAAGGGGAGTTCATGCATTTTTTAAGAGCACCATACAGTGCATCATGAAATGGAAAGCAATAAGAAAACATAAGTATTGTATGCAAATGATATGGAGTGCTGCCACTAAGCATAAGAATAAAGAAATATATACAGATGAAGGGTGGCCAAGTTTTCTAAGCAAGCAGTCATCAGAAAGCACTGGTTAAACTGTAAAGGCACAAATATTCACTGAACTATTGGCTTGGAAATACTTCCATATGTGCCTCCAAGCACAGAGTGAAATGTGCGTCCCAGCACTTCTGCTTTGTTTGCTCCTTCTGAACAGACACAAGAGGTTAATGAATGAAATTGTCCTAATGTTCACAAAAAGAAATTCATTAGACGCCTGCATTTGGTGAGAATTTCTGGAACAAATATGTTCCATGACGCAGGCATCTTTTGAGTCTCTGGTTAACAGAGCTTTTATATAACAGCATGTTTTCAGGCTGGGGCCAGGAGATCACAGCTGGACAGCACCAGTTCTTAGCTCTGTGAAAGGACTAACATTTGTGAAATTCCCTCTCCTGGAAAGGCAAGTCCTCAAAATAGCTGTGTCTGACTTGGAAAATAGAATTTCATGGCTCCATAAAAGGCATTTAAAGAGCTTATACTCCAAATTATTCAGAAGAAAGAGAGAGGTTCATTTTTAGGATAGGAATGCAGAACCAGCAATGGGATGCAATTGTCTTTAAGATTAGAAACAGAGATCTGGTAGCCAGATACTGGTTTTCAAATTGCCAGAGGAAGCTTAAAACTGAATTTGTTCTTACTCCTAAGAGAGTCGTGGTGAACTGGGGTTACTGAATGAATCATGCTCTTCATGATGACTCAGAGACTTTGAAAGAGGCCCAGTTTTTAAATGGATGTTGGGATTTGGGGGTCTTAATAAATAAGGGCTTGTTTTTAATATACAGATAGTTTTGTTACGCCAAAGTTAGCAAAGAGTTTTCCTTCTGGCTTAATGGAGCGTGTTACTGTACATACAGGAGTACATTTTGTACAGTACTGTGCAATGAGGCATATGGAATTTATCCCTGCTGATTTCTAATGTATATTTTCTATTAATTTTCTTCATTTTTAATAACTGGTATGGTCAAAGTAAATGGCAAAGTTGTCTCTGAACACCAACGCAGAAGGAAGGATGGGAACTGAGAAAGACCAGAGAGGAAAGATAGTATGGGGTTGGAAGAGCTTCTGGAAACTTGCATGCTGATGGCAGAGTATGTGAAATTCTTTCCGTGTTTGCATTCTGGACCTAATTCCCGACTTAGTTTACTTTCCTGTTAGCTGCCGAGTACCAGCTTATTGCTCCTGCTGCTGCTGCTGCTGCCACCGCGATCTCCCGCTGCTGTGAGGCGCGTGTGTACCTGCGCTCATTGTGTACACGCACGCCTGGACGGGATGATTTCCCTGTGCAGTTTTGTAAGCACCTTTTCAGTTATCTTTAAAAGAGCACTAAGAATAAGATGAATTATAGGTTCCAGTGGCATCATATGTATGTTTAAAGTCACCCTGCTGGGTTTTATTACATTGATATCTCTGCGCAGTGCACAGAAGACAGTGCACAGCACTTTAAGGTCAGACTACGAAAGGACATTCCTAGTGATGCCATGAAGATTTTTGCCTTTTCTTTTATACCCCTGTTATACCTTTTTACAACTTCTGTACTACTAGTGCTTTTGCCTACATTCTTAGACTTGTTTGTCAAGCTAAGAGACTAAACATTTTAGAAGCTTCGTAGTTAGGGATCAGTGTGCCCCAGACCCCAAGGTCCTCTCCAGAACACATTCTGTAAACCAAGATAGAACCATCCAGGGGAAGGTTCCTTGGGGAGGGGGGCTCACTCGAGCCTCTCATTGGGGAATCTTTGATAGATATGCTAATTAGTAAAACCTATAATGTTATGCCCAATGTTGGGGGGAGGGGCAGACAGACAGACTTGGCGGGGTGCATCTCAATGCATATGACCTGGACATGTACACCTAAGGATCCTTAAAATAAATACCAAGGTAAAATCCCTTTTCCCCTTCTAACCGTGTATGACTCTTGATTTTAAGACCAGGAAAAGGTATTACTAGGAGTTAAATGTTATACTTTCCAGATGGAAATTTTGAATTTCAAGGACAGAATTTGGATTTGACTATTCTCTACTGTAGACTCACACGTGGTTTTTTATTAGCCCATATCCCAAACTGGACAACATGTAGTTTCTACTTCCTTTTCTAGAAGTCACCAAAACTTTAAATCAACTGAAATTGGTTGATCCCATGAATTTTTGCTGTTGAAACTTGGAACAAAAAATAGCAGCTGGCAAAATTTTGATACCAGTAATTAATAGTCAAAAACCATCCCAAATTAGCCTTGGTGCTAACAACCTTATATGGGCTGCAGAGGGAATAAAGAAGATATAGAAGATAGATGAGATCTATCTGCAGGAGCTCCTTCTCTGATGACTAGAAGAGACATCTGTGAATGTATTCCTACATGTTTACATTAAATTTAATCATAGTTTCATATTTTTGAAAAAAACCCACTGCCATTCCTTCCTTGTTATGCTGGGATGCAATAACATATAGAGTTATTCTAACCCCACAGCTCTGATAAGATCATAGAACAGAATTAATCATGAAGAGTTGGCCAGACTGCTTTTTGAGCATAATGATTTGTACCAAATGAATGTCAGGAACACTAAACAAGCCTACGTCATTCACGTGAGGAACAATGAACAGTCCTGCATCATTGCACAAGTGCTGAGTGCAGTTATAATTCCTAAAAGAGGTACGTGCTCTGGATAAAGGTCTCACACTTGCAGGTGATTCTTACCCTGGGGATAGGATGGTCTGTCTCCACTGGAGTTTTATAACCCTCAGTAAACTCAGGCTTGGTTCCCTCCTGAAATAGGCATGGACAGTGCCCACACCAGTGCAAAGCCCAGCACCACAACCCATCACAAAAGGGAATGCACTTGCACAGTGCCTTTTACAAGCTAAAAGCCATTGGATCTACCACTGAACACCTTCTTTTGCTGCACAGTCCTACATACTCAGTGAGATGAAATGGTCCCTCTTCAGGACCAAGCTTCCTTCAGTAGGTACTTTTTCCCTTGGAACAGTTTATTTCTTCTTACCCCTTAGCCAAGCCTGGATATCCATCATCCTTGGATAGACCCAAGATCCTTTTACAGGGTAAACTCTTGTCTGTGGGCAATGAACCCACCATGATGGGACTGAAGCACAGTCTGTGCACCATTGAAGAAACCAGGACCCACTGTGTGCCACCACCCATCACACGGTTGTGCAGCTTTGTCCGGGATGAATAGTACTCTCCCTCTTTCTCTGGTTGACTGAAATATGGCACTGCCACTAAAAGATCTCAGAAGTGGCCTGTGCTGACCAAGGAAGGGGATGTTAACTGGATGGAGACTGGGATATTTTTTCCTTCCACAGGAACTGCACTGGAAAATAACCCCACTTTCACAATGCAGAAGTGAAGTCTGAAGTGTTTCTTTTCCCTGTTTGAAATAATAATTCCAGCTTTGTAAAGAAAAAAATCAGGTCAAATCCCTGTGGTTATTGTGTTACATATGATTCAAGTCTGTCTAAGACAACAGTCTATGTATTCGCAAAAGCGTTGTCACCCTGGGAAATCAAATTCACCCAGAGAAATAAAACTCAGCCTCAAAAGGCAAATCCTGAATGTTTTTAAAATCTAAAACGTACATATACTTGAAGGAATTTGTGCACCAGAAACTAAAGATTGTGCTTGGATGGCTTTGTATCATTTGCTTTACAGTCTCTGGTAGGATTTAATTTTTTTAAAGTTAATTTTAAATCTTGATGAGATAAACTGAACCAATAACTTACAATATACAAATGTTCACTTTATCCTTTTGTTTCATGTGCTGGTCTTGAATTGGTCTTTTCAATACCTTTGCATGTCACTTAGATAATTGAGAATAACTAGGCAACAATTCTACCAACTCACAAGGTTTAGTTTCTGTTTCCAATTCTGTCGAACACATTGTTCGCTAATGAAGCATGAATTTCACTGTGTTTGGCACAATTTAAAAATTATTTTTATTTAATATCTGTGTTTTCCATACCTAGTTCCTTCAGTTTATAAGTGTTCAGTCCTGTAAATCTTTATTTTCTACAATATTAATGAAAAATATATGAGGCACAAGAGTTTTGGAAGTCAAAACCAAGTAATTAAGAACCAGTCAAGTTTTAATTTTAGCAGTCCCTGACACATGATTAACATTTTGTGAAGAGAGCTGGGGCTCACAGAGTGGATATAATTCATCCAGCACAGGTGTACAATATTTTACTTACATTTGCATACAAACGTTACACTGGAGTCAGTACCTTCATTCAAGTTTTCATTTGTACATTCCTTTCCTAATGTTCAAATGTCCTTCAGAATGGATTTTCATTAAGTTTTGTTCATACACTAGCATCACAAAGTGGAAAATGGCACAGAGAAGGAGTTGGGTGTCCTGATCCACTGTGCAGGCCCCAGATCTCCGTGCTGCACTGCTGGGCACGCAGAAATCTCCAGCTGTGAGAAGATGTACACAGGGGACTCCTCCACAGCCATGCCACTTTATGTCCCCTCTCAGGTCATCTCATCTGCCCACACCAGGTCCTGCACTTAGCTGAACTGAACAGGACCCAGGGACTGAGGCAATGAGAAGTCAGAGATTGCTGGAGGGAGCAGGCAAGCAAGAAATGGCTCCAGCTAAATCCTCCCAAGAGTCTGCACAACCTGGAGCAAATTAACCAGCCATAATCCATCTATTGGACACCAACATCCATATGCCCAGAGAAGACAATAAATCCAAACAGTTCCAGATTTGGCTGCTCATAGTAGTTCTTCCAGCCACTCTGCTGGGACTGCTGTGGATGTAAGCTAGAAATGAAATGAACAGACGCATTCATGCTTAGACAGAACGCACCAGGGAGGCACACCACAGATAAACAACGAGAGGAATCTCCTGCTTTGTAAATAGCTTGAAGTGCTTTCAATTTAGTCAAAGGACTCAAAGGCATACTTGTGATGGGATTTCTTTGCGGAGAGGTTTGTTTCTGTTCTTCAGCACAGAACCAACAACAGTGGTTTTGGTTTTCACCCATCTTGTTTATTTGGTCTAATGATGGAAAGATTCTTACAAAGGAAAATCTTGGCTAACAGTTTAGTGAGCCTTGAATGTAATTATTTTTCCTTAAAGAAAATCCATCATTTAAAGACTTCTGCAGCTAATGTGTGATGCAGTGATCCCTGGTGTGTCTCCCCTGATAAAATTGGCACAAGAAGCACAAGGGCTGCTTTGTGCAACATTGACATGTCACCTAGGTTCTAAGGAGTCAGTAAAAAGGAGGGAAAAGAAGGTAATTTGAACTAAATTATACTAAATATATTATTATAATAAAAATAAATTATAATAAATATATATTAAATTATCATGGCTGCTGAGGAGCTGCAGACACTCCAGCCTTTTATGTCTCCCTGCAGGAGCACAGCTGCAGCACACTGTTCCATGGCCAGCTGCATGGGAAAGGAGCTATTATCCAAAACTACACAGCGCACAAGAGTACATTCACGGACCACTGAGAAACACTTCTAGCAATATGCAGACATATGTACTCTGTTCTGGCAGAGCTGACCTAAGACCTTGGAAACTGGGAGGAGGTTTTCTATTTTTTGGAAAAGAATACATAATTTCCATAGCACTGAAGGGTACAAAACTAGTTTCAGCAGGAAAGGTTATTTAAATAATGGAGAATTCCACAGACAGTGAAGTGCAATAAATAAACTACTGGCAAAATGTGATCTATCATGAAGGTTTTTATGTCCCTCCTTCCCTTTCCCAAGTGCACTGTAATGGGAATCCTAGACTGTCAAGAGCAAGGTTGAATCTGTAAATATCTCCACACATTCTTTTGGGCAAGATGTTTAGCATGGCTAACCCCTCACTGCTGCAGTAATTTGTTAAGATCAACCAAGTCACCTTGCCAAGAAAAAGCAGTTGCTTCAGAACATTTTCAGAATACTAAAACCAACACCAGATGAATACAAAGATCCAAACAGGTAAACAACTTTTCACCTGAGGTGAAATGCTATTAAACTTATATTCTTCCAGTGACAATAAAATCCAGATTTTAACCCCAAACAGAATGCCTCTTCTTAGTGTAGATAGCTATATCTCATTTAGAGGAAACTGATCAGGTGGATAAAGTGGTAATCAGCCCCCTATGGATATTTTCCTAAGGACCCAGAAACATTTGTCAGTATTTTGTCAGACAGAAGTTCTAGACTGAACCTAGTTCAGTTCAGTGATTTTGTCAATATTCAATTCTCAGGGAAAAGTAAAATCAAAGTGTATCATGGTGCTTCCTTTTCCATATCCAATCTTTTCACAGCATGCTCTTTAGAGATTTCTTGAGTCAGAACAGCTTTGTTCATACTGGCCCTTCACGGATTGAGTCTTCCTGGATCCAATGGGTCTAATTGCATTATGACTGCACTTTGCCCTAACCTCCTTCATGCAGGTGAATCTGATGGTGGTCATACAGTCCTTCTGACACCAATGGACTGATGGAATTCTGCTCTTCATACTGAATGGTGTTGACTTTTCAAGAGGCCTGAACAAGGAAATTTTTCTTTGATGTATCCTTCATGCCCCAGTTTGAATGGAGAGATGGAATGCTTTTAGTATGTGCAATAGCATTTATTTCATCTGTGTGAATCCCACTGCCATCTATAGCTTCTGTACATTTGTATCTGACATGACCTAAGTCTCACATAGTAAAACAGCTTTTCAGGTTAAATTCCCATAAGTCAGCCCAGTGTAGTTTTCTTCCTTCTTTCCACTATTTTTGAGATGGAAGCAATTGTCTCTCAAGTAAGGAATAGAGTGGGACTATCTGTTCAAACCTCCCAAACACTTTATTACTTGGTTTATAACCCTAGATTTAAATCCAAATTGTAAAACTGCATTGCTGGGTGAAAGTCCTAAAATAGTGATGACCAGAACATCCGTACTAGTATACTAACACTAAAGGTCTCAGGCTATCTGCTACCTGATGACACATTTCTCACAATTTTCTACTATTCTTAGGGACCAGAGTTCATTAATGAAAAAACATCAGCATTTGAAAATTACACTAAATGCCTCTTTATATGGAATATCCTTTTGGATCCTAGAGCTATTACTAGCAGAGGAGAAACAAATTTCTCTACCCAAAATGTTCTGGAAGGAGTTTGGACCTGTGTTATCTTTACAGCCCTGCACTGGTTTTTATTAATCACTGGTGCTTTCTGCTCCTGGTCTGGAGGGTCTTCTTAAGAGTTCATTTTAACCAAGAGGAGGATTGAAACTTAAGCTAGTCTGGATCTAAACTAGAGTAATGCATGAGCTCCATTTTAAATCCGAAATTAAAGATCCAGTTCTTCTGTTTGATCACTGTGCTCCCAAAAGGGAGTACCAGTGATAGACCATGCCACATGTTGACCCCCTCCCCTAACTGGACTCTTCTGCTATCTGTCCTCAGCATGTCACCAGATGGTGGACTGAAATGTTTCAGGCATCTTTGAAATCCTGGCTGGTTTCCAGTAATGTTTTAGAAAATGCTTTTGGCACCTCCACTTTTATTTATGAAAAAGAGAGAGAGTAATCTTTTTAATGGAAATCATACAACATTTAGATGAAATTTTGATAGACAGGGAAAGTAGGTTTTGCAGACATTCAGCATGAATTTCAAACACATCAGAGGTCAGCACTAAATGGCCTTGTAGGTGAAAAATGGAAGCAACAAAAGTGATCATTGTGACAATGTGAGCTTACCTGTTACTGAACTAGCAGGCTCATCATTTCTCCTGGTGTCTGCTCTTAAAATGTAAATTAATCAACATGGCAAGACATTAAGAAGCTGAACAAGCTGGTCTTTAAGAAAATCAAACCTTGTTCACAAGCCAAAGGTTGATCTCACACATTTTAGGTGAAAACCATTTGGTAAAACAGTCAGATCCATGGTTGTCTTTAGCCAAAGTCAATTTATTTTTGTTTATTTTGTTGTGGGAGCTGTAGCTTCTGAGATTTGAATGAAGTAGACTAAACTGTAAGGTGTTTCAAAATAAATGTTTGGGCAGTGTCTTCACCTCCCTGTGTTTTTTTTCCCATTACTTCTGTCTCCTAGTATGTATGTTGCCCTTCTGCAAGGGACACAGTAGAGGGAATGTGAGGGGATTCCTGGTGTTCAGATCCCTATTCAAGGAACCCCAATACTCAAAGAGCAAAATGCTGAGTTAGTTTTCTCAATTTATAGTTGAATAAAAATATTCCCAGTTTCAGTTTCAGCCTTGCTCAAAGGACTCTGTCTCCCTGTAAGATGTTTGGAATTTGCATACAGATCAATTAGCATATGTATACAATTAATTCTTATTTTTCCTCATATGCATATAAGGAATTCCATCCAGAACTTTAAAATCCACCTTCATTGAATTCATCATAAGGTTTATTGCTTCTTTTTACTTAAAAGTACAAAATATTTCCTGTCATTTCTCTCTAGTGTTATAAAACCCCAAAAAGGGCTTCCACTGTACACCTGAAGCATTTACTTCTGGAGACCCATTGGTAACTCTCACTCCCCTTTTACATGAGTGTCCAAAGGAAAAGTATCTGAGCATTGCACAGCCTGGTGTCTCCACAGAGTGAAATGGGGACATGGATCTCTACCTTGTGGCCAAGCATGCTGCAAAGGATATTTTTTTTTAACGTAAATTCAGTCTTAGGTATCTGTGGAGTATACACTCACATGATGGTCCTGGCACCCTCCTGGGTGTCTTTCTCACTCTTTTAGGCTATAGATAGTGCAGTAAAACACATGCAGATCTGTAAAACAAAATATTCAGGGCAAGAGTGCCTGCTGTCCATATTACACATGGGAGGGTATTTCTGTTTGACTCTACTCCAGTCCCATGGACCAAAAAACTATCAGCAACTGATGCACATTATGTGCACTTCTGGAGAACACCTTCCAGCTTGGTATAAACAGCATGAAACCTAGTTCATGTGCTCTGACACAGCTCACGAACCAAAACATAGAAAATAAGCATGTTACAGACACTTGGCTTAAAATGCACTTCTGATTAGAAGGCCACTAATGTAGGCCTCCCCTTAGGCAGTTGAGATGTCTAGGCTTGCAGCAATCCTTCTCTAGTTAGTGGAGTGGACATATTTCAGAGGGCAATTGAGATCTTGGAAGACTGCACTGCAATTCTAAGAGGCCTCTTTCTTTCACAGTAAATGAGCAGAATTGACTGCTTCAGAAAGACAGCTGAAGCTCGGCTTGATGTCAAAGACATTCCTGTGACTTGGAAATGAGATTTTATAAAAGGCTAAAAATAAGAGGATAAGACAGCAGGATGGATCTTTCAATGCAGAATTGATGCTAACAGTCTGCTTTATCAAACTGCCCTGTAGGACACTACTCTTGAAGAATGGTTCTCTGCCAGGATCAAGGAATAGCATCTGCTTACAGCTGCAGTTCTCTTTGAAGAGATTTAGAAGCCAACAGAGAAATGAAAGGACACTCATGACACCAGATATAAATAATGAGCTGTGTAAATAAAATATTTGTCTTCCTTCTTTGAGTGAAGTTCCAAAAAGTGGATCCTTGCTGTTAGCAAAAATTGAGAAGCGTCAGCAACTCTATTAGCAGGTCCCTTTGTTTGGTGATTTCTTTTTTTAAATGGAAACATTTCAAGACCATAAATTGTTTAAGAAACAGTAGGAAAGATTTTTGGGTTTTGAACAATGCAGTCTATTTAGCCAAACATAGCTAATGTAGTATAGAGACCACAATTGGAAAAAACTTAGTCATGCATCAATTAGCTTTGCTTTCAGACTGAACATCATTGGACAGTGAAACCACCTAAATTAATCTAAGTGGTAAGCTAAAAACAGGCATTCAAATTGTATCTTCAAATAGGACTCAAAGACTAGGACTCATCTGTCAGAGGTTAGGCTGTACCTGAAACAGTCAGGCACTGGAGCCCTGCAGTCCACCTGAATTTCATGTGACAAAAGTCTGCTGTGGACAGTGGGATCATTTTTGGACGTAACATAGTCTGTGTGCTCCATCTGTCCTTGGAAAGAATGGCATACCTAAGACATGGAAGTAGACTTTTCTTGATGAAGTAGAACAGGAAGGAGCAGGATAAAACACTGAGACCCTGTGACAACACTCCAAATGATCTCTAAATTCCTGGAATAGCCCAGGGAGAAGGGCCCAGGAAATAGGTATCAGCAGTTAGGTATGTTGGTATCCTCAGAAACATGTTAAAAACTGAGTTCAGGAGGAGAATATATTTTTTCACCTTCTCAGTAGCATATCCCACTCGTCACCTTCATTGCATTTCCCTTCCATGTCCTTATATTGCCCTCTCATCCAACACCACAGACCAAGTGTTCAGTAAGTCCATGGTCTGCTGAGGACCAGAGTTATAGTGTCAATGTTCAGTCTCAACAGCCTTACCTGAGAAGCTGAAGTGGAGGAGGGCCTCAGAATATCATCTCCTCCTAAGTTTTTTCTTCTGTATACCACCTCTTGTCATCACATGCATCAGTATAAATATTCAGTTTTCTTTCGAGCCCTGTCTCAGGCCTCTCCAGAACTCATCCATTCATTTCCCCTCCCTAGTCCAGATTCTGCCCAAACTCAAGCTTAATAATCACTTCCTTAAAGCACTCAAACTCTCTCTAGACTCTTTATACTCTTTATTCTAGTTATCAACGACAGCTAAGGCTATCTGCTGCCCCTCAACAATCCCTACCTGCCTCATCTTATACTAAATAATGTGTATTGTGACAAGTTATGCTCTGCCTGGGCCCTCTCTTTGTGCCAGGACAAACACAGATGGTATCACTAATTTGCTTCTCGCTGATGAAGAAGACTGCTTCAGAAGAGCTGCATGCTGGGGTTTTAAAACACTACATGTACAGTTTAGCTGTCTAAAAAGAAGAGCATTCAAAGATCATAAAAACACAGATATCTGCACTATGGATGTGCAGGAGAGGTGGTCTGTGTACCTAGAGACATTTAACATCTAATTTTACATATCTCAATAGACAGTTGGAATTTGCAAAGGTCAACAAAGTCAAAAATGGCTAAATAGATGCTTACACCAGTTCAGGAGGAAGCCTAATTTGACCAGATGAATCCCAGCCAATGAGTCAGAAGAAGAGCAGCAGCAGAAGAAACTAATTCACAGTTTGCATCTTCACAAACTCCATAAAAGTATCCCAGATGATTTGTCTACTGTTCAAATGTTCTCTACCAAAAATTGTGTGGTTGTGAAGAGATGTTCAAGGGATGAGGGGAAGAAGCATTGTTTCCTGTGGCTGATGTTGGAACCACAAATCAGAGGTGGTGAAGAACTACACAGAGTGCTGAAAATAAAAAAAAATTTAAAAAATTTAAAAAAATAATAAAAAAACCCCCACCCAACTGAAAATGTGTCAGCCTGACTTTCAGCCTTTTAGTTGCCAGGGTTTAAAAATACAATAGTTGTGCAGTGTGTGAAAGTGAAAAAGAAAAAAAAAGAAACGTAGCTACACAATTTTATAGATTTTATAGACACTTTTAAGAGTCTTAGTAGTGTATTTTTAACTTGATAATTTAACTTGCCTGCCTCCCCATGATACTTATAAAAATATAAGAATACACTCCTTATTTTAGCCAAAAGTACTATATAAACAAAATCCAAGGAATGAATTGAATTAGAATGTGAGACTACAATAATGGGTGAACTTGATTGCATTTCCATTTCACAAAGCAATTCACATTTGCTACTAATATGCTAAAACTTGTGCCAGTCAAAATAAACTTGACTATCACAACAAGAGAAAATTGTCAAAACACACAACTCAATTCCTCTCTCACTCAATTTTACGCTGGAATTACTTCTTTTTTCTTCTTTTTTGCCAGAGATATTCTTGACATTACAGCTAATGAGCAAAATAGACTATTTGGATAGTTCTTCTTAAGAACTTTTTCGCAATCAATCTTAGACAATCCATAATGGTCTGGAAGGAACCACCCAGATGAACAAACTAGGAAAAATATGCAAAGCAGAAGAGTCTTGGGACAGTTCCATATGCCTACTAGATCTACTCCATTTCTAATGCTTTGCTTTTAGCCAGGAGTTCATGAGCCTCTATCTTTCCCACTGGTCAGAAAATCAGTTGGACCACTCCAAGCACAAAGACAAATAATTAAAATCTGCAGTGTGAGCTCATATCATGCTTTTTTTGGCTTGGAGAGACAAAAAGAGACCTGGTAGGTCTTCTCGCTCACCTAAAAGAAAAAAATGAGAGCACAGAGTGCTCTCCCTTTCAAAAGTGTGCATGTGTGACCTTTAGTGTTATCTTGCTAACATTAACTGCAGACTCCAGTCCATTCAGGCAGCAGCAGGCATTTTTGTCCTGCATGGCTAGTCACCTACACAACATCCTTTCTTCCTTTTATTACTGCTGTACTTTCAGTACAGGCATTCTTTCCACTTGGCAAGGCTTGTGGCATACAGCTGGTTACACACCAATCACACACCAATCACACACCAGTCATGGCATTAACTCATTCTTGCACTGGGTCCACCCCAAGTTTGCATCCTCCCCTTTGCAGCAGTTCTCAATATTTTACCTTTACCAACATTTTCTTACTAACCAGAGGCATGCTATCCTGGGGGACTAGAATGTTCTTTACCACGTTCTTTACCCCTGAAGAAGCCATAACTTTGATCCCGTTATGGCTTCAAAACTTCAGTTATGGCTTTTTCCACCAGATTATGACATGCCTGTGTGCGGGAAAAAACATGAAGTTTTCAGCAAAAAAATGGTAACATTCAAATTAACTGATCAGATAAGCTGAAATACATGTGGCTCTGACAGTGTGGCACCAGATGACAAAGCACTTCAAAACCTGAGATCAGCCTGAGGGACTAGCTAAAGATAACAAAAAAGTGTGGTCATCTTGGACCACTACTAAAAAATGCTGTACTCAACAAATGGCAACTCAGCCAAGAGATTAGTAAACAATTGCCACAGTCAACAGTCTCTGTGCAGAGCTATGGTAACATGCTGACGGCATTTCCTACCATGGGCCTCAGGGAGCAGGATGCTTTACAGCAGAATCACTGCGTGGGAAACCTGGCACTGAGCAGCAAGTGCATATCAAAATGGGTTTGATGCTCACAGCTTACTAATGTTGAGCAGCATTAAAACATTTGAAAGGATATTTTCATTTTGTGGGAATGTTTTTGCAAAGAGGCTTTCTTTTCTTTGTAAACAATTATGGAAAAAAAGATGCAACAAGTTTCTGACAACTTTTGTTGTCAATCTCCATTTTTTAAATTAGAGCTTTGTTTGTTGCACTTTGCTTGAATTAGCTTTTTACTTTCTTATTCCCACACAGCACTGAGATATAAAAGTCTTCACTGATAGGTGATGCACCTCAGAAGTGGCAGGATGAGTTGAAGAAGGAATTCAGCTAATGCAGACAGTTTCAATGTCTTTTTGCCTTGCAGATTACATGTCTAAACAGGAAGGAACTGGTAACTGCAAGCTGATTTAAATCATTAATGAGGTCTAAAGGAGAGGCAAAAGACAGTTACATAGTATGCAAATTACATGTTTTATAAACTTAAGTGCCTTTTGTGCTGGAAAGGAGTTATTTATCCACAGCAAATGGAGATTTTGCTTTTTGCATGAAATGCCATGTCAGAAGAAATGAACAGATGTTGCACAAATTAGTAGTTTCTGCAATTGACCACCACTGGGTTTTTCAAAACACCTAGGTATCATCCCTGCCTGCTAGCAAACTGAAAGGTGCTAGGCTCTTCCTTCCTTTCATTCATTTTGAATATGTCCCAGAGAGAAAAACTGATAATAAAGCTAATTTGTTCCCCACAATGTACTTTTATTTTGTCTCCCATCATGCTATTCAGCACCTTTTAAGAAAATGCTGTTTCACTGTGGTTCGAGTAGGGATGGAATAGTGTGAGAGAGCTAAGAAGTCTGATAAAGGAAGCAATTGCCCATTTATTATGTTTTTCTGGGTCAAATCACATTCACAAAGTAAAAAATGAAGTAAGAAGATTGGGACTGATAAAAAATAACTGACTCTCTTCGGGTGAGAGATATGGGCAAAGAACTGCCAGCTTCTCACAACACAGTGAAAGCTGAGCCAGGGATAGGCAGTCTGGCCCACAGTAATGGTCCTCATCCTCCTCTAGGTTTGAGCACTAACCTGCAGGGAGACAGGTAGTGACATCATGTTGCAGAGACCATTGCATGGTCTCATTCAGTGGCGGGAAAGCTGCTGTTTTCCTCTGTGCTTCTCCCTGCCATTGTGGGATTGTCATGTGTCAGTGGTTTTGTTTGTTTGGCTTGAGTCAGTCACATGCTTTACACTTTGTTGTCCTTTAAAAAGTAGTTTTTTTAAAATACATTAGTAGAATGGTTTCAATATTCAGACTGTTATTTCTGAGTAGGGGGCCATGCCTAGATCTGGCTTCCCTCTTTAGGGAATTTTGGAAGGGAATGCTCATGGTACTGTGACTTTTGAGAGCTGAACATGTTTTTCCCCCTCCCCCTGCCTCAGAAACTCAGCAGGTAAGAAAACACCACCAGAGCCTGGACAGCAGAAGGATGGGATGGTAGGCAGGTTGCCAGTGATACCAGGCTATCTGGCTCTCCAGCAATCCACCCAGAAGGCTGAGAGGGAACTGCCAGCCTTGGAGTCTGCTGGCCAGGCTCCCCATTCTGGAATGTGGATTTCCAGACCTCAGACCTGCCTGGCTTTGTGATCACTGAAATTGCTGTTTGTGTTGTTCTTAAGAACTCCTTGTTGTGCTTAAGAACTCCTTGAAAAGGCAGAAGTAAAATAGTGTTTGACTTTTTTGAATGTGAAGGCTTGTCTTCTTTATGCCTTGTTTTGTTCGCTTGGTTGGTTTTTTAATGGGGCTCAGAGAGTACACAAGAACATACCCTCTTTTTAAATAGAGCTCTTTTTTATTTTCAATTTTGAAAATTCCTAGGGAATCAGAATTCTAGTTTCTAGGCAGCTCTAATCATCTCAAGCTATATGCCTTATCATGTTTTATTCTTAACAGTAAATTGTGAAGAAAAACTCATAAGCAGAAACCTGCACATGGGGAAATACAGAACATTATGACAGATAGAACATATGTTCGTATCTAATGAATTCCAGATTTACTCATGACCCTATTTTACACAGATCTTGAGCAGTGTAAATATTTGATTTATGGATGTGTGTCTAAGGTTACTAAACAAAGTGCTTAATGCATTGGCAATGCCTTTGGGGGAAAAAAAAGTAAGACTTGTAAGTCAAAATTAATTGATATGTTTTCAGAATAAGATTTCTTATCATTAAAAATTAGTTAAAAAATAAAAAGTAGTGATTTCTGAACTGAGAGGGCTATTTTAAGTATTTTGAGCCTTATCTCTGCCTTAACCCCAAGAGAAAACAAAACTGGGATAAACTCAACTTCTCTATGAGTGAAATTGGAAGATTAACATGTCCATTCTCTTTTTGTTTCTCCATCCTGTTCATCTCACTGAACGTGCAAACACAAACACTTCTTTTCAAATGCCTGTTCAGTGTTTGATCTTAAAAAAACTTTTCTCAGAATGAAATATTAACAGGTACCAGGTCAGGAAATAAGATGCAATAAAAGCGAATCATTATTGTCCTGCTCATAGAACATGAATAAAATAAAAAATAAAAACTTGGAATTGGCAAGTAAGTTTTGGCTTCAAAATATCTAAACCCTCCAGTAGTTATCCAGTGCCAGAGAGATATTATTTTATATGTGATATCAACATAGGGAAACATTGCACTGTAAATGCTTTCTGAAAAACCCAATTTCTAGTGGTTGCATATATATTTTGTTCTCAAACTGATTATTTTAGTTGCTCACAGGTTCAAAGAATGTGGATCTTAGAGCTATGATCTCTGTCACTCAGAGGGGGATGAATAGGTTCAAACCCATGTCTATATATTTCTTAGTGCCTTAATTTGTACTGGGAACAAGAGGAAATGGCAGAGATCCCTATGCTCTTCCCAAAGTCACACACAACATTACACTCTTCCTTGCTTGTGCTCAACCTCCCTGAGTTTCACCAGCCTCTATCCAGCCCTCCCTCACCCAAACTCTCTTATTGGCCTCTCCAAAGCCTCCCTTCCTCCCCGGGATCAGTCAATACCCTTATATCACTACTTTCTCTCCCTTCCACTGCAATAACCCCAAATTTGCTGCTGGAAGCTCCCTAACACTTGCACTGATGGCACATCCTATAAGGGGCATGTGCCCAAGCCTGTGCACCTGTGCCAATCAAGCAGCTGCAGCTGTGCAGGCACATTGCCTGTCACACAGGCATATCTTCCCCCCACTCTCCAAGGCTTTGGAATGTGTCTGTTGTACTTTTATAGCAGGTTCTAATGGTGCAGGCTTTAATATCCACCTGGTTTTCCTTGCCTTTGTTGGGAATTTATGAGTAAGGTATTGAGAACTTGGTTGCCTAATTCTTTGTGATCTTGCTCACCAGATTTTTGATTTACACAAGGACCTTAACTAAAAGTGCAGTTCTTAAAGTCAATTAAATTAGGGTGTCTTTTCTTGCAGGGACACTTTCAGATCGATCTCAGCCTGTTTCATATTGATTTTTTTACTTGCAGAACTCAATCAGAGTTGCTAGCTCCAAATGAGCACAAGCATGTCTGCATGAGGCTTTTCAAGGATGTAACATGTTGGGGGTGGGGGAAGAAAAGCACTGAAAAAAGTGAGAAGCTGCAGTGCTGTTCCCAGAGCAAACCAACATCCTGAAATGTGGGGCTCCATCACCTGGAACTCCATTAACTCTTGCTGAGTAAATAACTACCTGGCACAGTGACAGAGTGCTTTCTGAGGCTATTTATTAGAATTTGGTTTTGAGGGAAGGAGAGAGGAGAGTGGGGCTGTGAATCTGAACTCCAATTGTAACTAAATAAATCTAGTATATTATTCCTAAATATAGAGTTATTCCTAAGGGACAAGAAGAAATGTACTTCCTCCACTGGATGGTCAAGATTTCAGCCTTAAGTCTGTGTCTGTGGACTGTGCTAGAAATATCTGTCTTATTTCCTTACCCCCATTAAAGCTGTTAAAAATAAGAGCTCAATGAGCATGAAGGCATCTTGTACAGACACTTAAGAAACCAGTCACTGATAACACAATTAATAGGGTTTAAAAGTAGGGACTGTTCTCTGTCCTGCAATCACACAGCACACAGTTGTGGTGTCACAGCAAATAGCACGAGGCAGAGTTTCCAAAGACTTTAGTATTTCAGGAAGGTTAGGCAGGGACTCCATAGTGCTTTTTAACTCTTTAGTGCTTTCACCACCTGAAACAGCAGTCCAGCATTGCCAATTAAGGTAAGCAACAGGAAGAAAAACAAAGCCAGCTCCATTTGACATTTTAGGTAGTGGGGGAAATTAATGCCACATTCCCGGACTCTGGGCAGTGATCTGTGATGGTGCTGGTCTAGGTGTTTTGGAGGAGAGAGGAGGAGTGGTACCAGGCAGACATGTGGTCCAGGCACCTGTGTGTGAGAGGCCAGCCAGGATGGAAATGATAAAAATCCAAGTTCACATCCTAAGGGTTAATTAGTTATTTACTCTATACATTAAAAGCTGTGAAAATTAAAGGGCCAAAAGGAACTACAGTGATTCTGAGCTTCCAATCATTGCAGTAATGTGGCTGTTTAGGTTCTGTGATCATTTGGATTTAATGAGAACATTTTTATGAAAGACACAATTCAGTTGAGGGGCAGCATGCTAAGCCAGCCTGACCTGGAGACATCAGTCATTTATATTTCTGCTCGTTCCCAGTACATCCACAGGCAAGCCACTGTTAAGGCTTTTCATGAATTTGTATTTACTCTGCACTGCAGCTCGAACATGGTCTGGACCATTTTTTAGAATGGATGGCACAGACACCCATTCCATTCTGAAGCCAGTCATCATGGTTGCCTAAAATGTTCTTCTGTCAAAATCACCACTTGAATTAGAACAATGCTTTCCATTTTACCCTGTTGGCCAGCATGAGTGAAGAAGCGCAATGGATTTCTCTCCAAGTGAGGAGCTCTTGTACCACATTGCTGCCCCTTTCACACAGCAGAGGCAGAAGAAAGCTGCCAGTGGGGATACAGTTGCTCTCCCCCCCAGGAACTCTTGTGGAAAAGACTGTCTCCTGCAAACCTTGGATCCATGCAGCTGGCTGACAGCACCTTGGGGATGTACATGTATGGATGGGCCCTTCTGACAGCCAAGTGCTAATTAAGGCAACCTGTAAATTATGATCTTCGGCTTGCTCCAAAGGCAGATATTAGTCCAGTCTGAATGAAAGGGTTGTGCAGCCAGGAAGCCACAAATGGACCACAGGGCACAGGACCCTGCATACTGCATATTACCTCTTCATCCCTCTGCTAGTAAATCCACCACAGAGGGTTTTAATACAGAGAAAGGTGCAGATTCATCATCAACTCTCCCTAGAGCATATTAACTAAAGAAGTTTTCATGGAGCCACAGCAACATTAGGGATTTCTTTAACTATATAAATATGATAATGAAAACTTGGTGTACAAGCCAGGAGATGTTAGCTTTTGCCTGCAGGTGCCTGGGATGTGAAGTCCATTTCACAAAAGACAAATACTTTGAGTCTGACAAACAAGTGTGCCTGATTGTGTCTTTTTCTGTCTTTTGAATACTATAGTTGATACATTAGTTAAAGAAAATTAATTAAAACCCCATGATTTTATTTAAACCTTTTCGGTTTCTGTAGTAAGTAAACCAGGCTTGTAAAGCTAATCTCTAGAGTACTTAAAGTAGCGAAACCCTGCAAAAAAACTCCACAAAATAGAACCAGGACCTTCCGATCTCGACATGCACCACTGGATATATCTGGATTCCACCTCAGAGTGACACCTGGGAATGCACCTTATTATTCCCCACATCTTGGTTGTAATGGGAAGGAAGAACAAATGCATGAACTATGAGGGGTCTGAAGTATATGCCAGCAAATCCCCCTGTTGGGATGTTTCCCAGACTACTGCAGACATGTGGTGTTATGTACTTGGTGTTGAGACCCTGATTCTGCACTAATGCCCCACTGCAGTAGAAACCAGCACTGACACCAGATACATTTGTCCCACCCACTTACCACAGAAATTCATCCTGCATCTCCTAGAGTCCCTGCAGCCATGTTGTCTATGAAAATGCTCATACCCAGCTTCAGTGAGCCTTTTTTTTCCAGGATAATGTTCTGCTGTATCCATTCCCTGATTAGCTCTCCACATTGCCTTACAAACATGAATGGCAGGTGTGGGAGATCATCAGCAAGAAGTTGTGGTCATCCTTTCAATGATACTGGCAGCTGCTGTATAAAAGTGACTGGGAAAATGTAAGTTTCATCTAGATGTAGTGAAATCAGACCCTTAAATTTGTACAGTGCACCACCATACTCAGTGAAATTGTGCATGAATGCAAAGATGATGTTTTCAAAAATGTCACTGTTCCCAGAAACAAAATTGTTTCAAGCACCTTGAGACACACAGGGTTGTAAGCAGGTGTCTACTAAGATTATCCTCCAGGAGTCATGATTTTTCTCTGTGTCATCATCACATCTGATTCCTTATTTGTGTTTTAAGGGAGTAAATACATTTCTAAAAATTGTCTTTTAGTAGCCATTGAAAATTAAAGGGCTCATATTCTCCCAGTAGTTCTGAAAGTAAGATGTTTGCTCCAAGTGAAAATCTTTGTTGGTACCATCATTGAATAGGCAGCTGGCTGCCTCTGAAACAAGTTGAGTCACTCAGGAAACCCCCACATCACTCCTAAGCCCAATGCTTTCCCAATGCAACTTCCTAGAAAGTGCTGGGTAAAATAACTGCTGGCAAACAGATCAAAAGTAGAGTTAAGGCACTGACATCAGTCAGAGCCATGTACCTCCTCAAACAAGTCCTGAAAGGGGACAGTTACTAGTGTTGGCAATAAAGAAAGCAGAGACACTTTTTATTGAGGCTGCATTGAGGGTCTCTTGAACCTTGTAAGTGCTAGATAAGCATTTTTGGAGAGAAAGACACTGTGCCATGGCAACTGACATTTTAAACATATTTTTTTTTCTGTTTCTATTGTAGTGTGAAGTTTGCAAAGTCTGTGCAGATTCAGAGGAAGAGAAACCTGTGTGCATCCTAATAAAAACTCCTACCATTAATATTTTTCTTGGCATTTACTTTTTATAGGTAAGGCAGTGGTTTCATTCATTTGTAATCTGGGGAAAGCAGGAGAAACACTGCAAGTGTATTTTAGTGAAGGCAAAGAGCTAAATCTCTCCAAAGAGAACCTGAGAGGGAATATGGAGAAAAAAATTGTGACTGATTGTGATCTTGCAGAATCCATTCACAGGATACAGGCACAAAAGAAAAGTGGCAACATCATGGGCTGGAAAAGGAATCCAAGATGGATGTGCTGAGAGGTCCTGCTCTGATTTCAGCAGTCACAGTAGGACAGAAAAAGCTGTAAGAAATTTTGGAGGTGAGTTCTAACAGATAAACCTAATGAGCCAACAAGGGCAATCATGCAGCTGAGAACTGGTGATGCTACTTATAACTCTAATGATGCATCAGAAGGGGGGTACTGCTCCATTACTGTAAAACCATATTGATAGGCAAATGCATTTTTTCCTCCTTACCACCTGTATAAAAATAAAACATACTCTGACATTTCTTGGAAGGTAACTTATTCCAGAGCAGACCTATAAAATTCCAGACTAATGGATTTCATTCTATGACAGTTTTCTGAGAATCAATATGATTTTGTTGAGATCCACAAACAACAACCAAGAAAGCAAATCTACAGCCAGCATACTTAAATTCACACTGCAGAAGTCTACAGTAGGGCTTGAAAACATTTAGGTCTGCAATAAGGTCTGAAAAACACAGTTGTTAAGAGCATACAGCCCTGGGTTGTAGGGTTCCCAAGAGTGTTGCTGGCAATCTGCCACAGACAAGTCCACAGAAGCCTGGCTCACACAGGTAACACAAGCTGACATTCTCCAGAGCTACTTTTTTTTCTTGGCAAGCATTAGCCTGAGCTGCTTTAGGGAGGAGCTAAAATATAAAATCTGTGAGGCAGATATCAGTATGAGCTCTTCTGTATTTCACCTTTTCTAGAGAGCTTCCAATTAATAATGTGATACAGAAAATGAAGAGTTACTTTTCATGGGGTCTTATCCAACACCTTGATTACCCTGCATCACTGCAGAGCATTCTCCTTCTACTGCTGTGAGCCCTTCTAGCAATGCTCTTATGTAGCTTCACTCACTGGAAGACTGTCTGCAAAAGACAGATGCATAAATGTGCAAACTCTTATGATTTTAAACATTCCCTTTTTGAGGGATATTGCTAATTCCTGAAAAATGCTTACTGCTTCTTTTTCTTTCTGTTCTGAAACCATCACAAATACAGTAGCAGAGGGGAGCAGCTCTTGGCAGGGAGAAAGCAGAGGGAGCCTCTCTCTTCCCCTTGTGAATTCCAATTCCTAAAACACTAGAAAGTGCTAAATATGTTTAACCACAGTACAAAGTGGTTTATATTTTGAATTAATTCCAGTTGATTTCTTGTGCTTTATACCTATTTTTTTTTCTGGGTGTCTTGGTTTGAAAAACAGGTGTCTGCTAAGGAAGGCAGGAGCCTCCCTTGGAATGGCAGATGCGACCCCCCTTCCCTCTGAGTTATTATGATTTTGAAATCAAGGGGCTCTTAGGCAAAGATATGGGAAATAGGAATAACAGTTCTTTACTATTATATATCTATATGTGTATAACCAGTCAAACAGCAATAACTCTGGCAGTAACAGCAAACAATCACAAACCCAGTGCCAGCCTTCTCGGCTGTCGGGCCCTTTCCCCTCGGGTGCAGTTCCGCTCGCAGCCGGCAGGGGCGCTGGCGGCTCCCGGTGAGCAGGGCAGGTGCGATGGTTCCCCCGCGGCTGCAGGGGGCGCTCCGGAGCGAGCTCGGGGAGCACGCGGCACTGGCGGCCTGGGATCCCGGGAAGGGATGGGACAAAGGCTTCACAAACCCCTGGGCAGCCGATCCCGGTGTCCGGCCAGACCCTGGGGAACAGCAGGCTGGAACAGCAGGCTGGAATGGCAGGCTGGAACGGCAGGCTGGAACAGCGGGGATGAGCACAAATCCCGGGTGGCAGACGAGATGTATCCAAACTGCGGAGCTGCGGTGGGAACCCCCCGGAGGTCTGGGCAGGCAGGGTGTGAGCACGGCTACAACATAGTGAAGGCTCGAAGCAACGGTGGGGGCAGGACGGCCACGGCCCAGCTCCCAGCAGGACAGGGAAGGCGGGCTTGGGATCCCAGGGTTTCTCTGGCAGAAGGAAAAGCAGCCCAAGAAGCAGCCTCCCTCTCCGTCCAAACGCCGGGGACGGACTGTCCACACACCCAGGTGAAACAAAAAAGAGTAGCCAGATGCACCCCACCCTAATGGCTAGGTCTTTTGTTTTTCTTAACTACCCAGCAATTTGTCCCCCTAGCAACACGTATGGGGAAAATTCCTTTAACAGAAAAAAACCCCAGGAGAACTCCTAAAACCCCAACACTGAGTAGGTACAGCATTTATCACGGGTGCTCAAAGGCAGGAAGTGCATAATTTCTATAGGCCAACATTTATTCATTTTTCCCTCACTTCATGCCACTTTTGTCCCCTAAGAAACTTTTACTTAAGCTGAGATTTTTTCAGCCAAGAGACCTGTTCTCAGGAGTAAATGTGAGAATAATTTGTGTCTCCTAGTGAAGGGGTCTTCACCTAGCTAGAGGGAAATGCAGCAGTGTGGTGTGTCCCAGGTCTAGAGACTATAAACTCCCTTCTCTTAATTGCATTTTTGGTCATGTATGCATCACAAAATGGAGGTATTTTTAAGGAACTGTAGTTTTCCACACTCACAGTATCTTCTACTACAGGTGGAGTCAGAAAATGTGCAGCTGATATAGCAAAATCCTTATATTTTGAACTGTTAATGCTTTTTTTCTCTAAACACTCTGTATTCTGGGTTTAAATTCTTATTTAACTGTTCAGTTATACTCTAGGATCATGAGACCATACTGTCCAAGTGTTTCACAAGTGTTAACCCCTCAGGGAGGAAATCATGGATTTCCAGCCCTGGAAAGCAAAGGATGAAAGTGGAGCAGGAACATCACTGTGTGTGGACTGGTCTAACTAAGAGCACTTAGTTAGCAATCGTTGGAGCCAAGGTGAAGCTGAGCCAAGGCAGCCATGGTTTCAGTGAGATTCAGCAGCAATTAATTCCATATAGCATTAGCATATAAACAGAAAAGTTGAAATCAAAAGGAGGCATCTGAAAGAGGTAGGATGAAGGAAAAAGAGACTGTAGTCTGAAATAGATGTCTTCCCACTTTCAGAATACAGTCTGAAATACCAAATTATGTGTGTGACAGATAGATGAGCTGTGGTAGAAAAATGTTTTTGGTACAGAGGTGCTGAATTCAACACAATATTTGCTTTCTAGTCAAGTGCAGTTCTACTTTGATGAAATAAGGGATGGATCTCTTACAACAGTAATGAACAAAGAGATCCATTTATACTGCTGCCCACTGTTTGAGTTATTGCTTTTCATTATATATATATTTGGGAGAGCAGACAGTAAAATAAAAAGTGCTGTAACTTATATAACCAGTGTAAATATGAAAATGCTGGGGTTTAAATTGCCATGTGTTTCTTTTATTCAGTCTGCAGTTACACAGTACTAGTATAAAATGTTTGAAAGAAAAATTGTCCCTTTTCTTGCATCACTGGTATCTCTTCATGTCTTGTCTTGAACATGCAGACATATCTATCCTCAGATGAGGAAGAAGGCACTGAAATTGAACTCTTGAAGTGAAATGATAATATACAGGATAAGTAGACATTTCACTCATTCCTATGGAACATGTCTGTGTCAAGATTGTAACACGATAGAACTAGGTATTGGAGACATTTTAGTTGAATAAAATTTGTAATCCAGTGTTAACATACAGAACAAGAAAGAGTGGATAATAAAAAGGATGATAAAAATATACTTTTCCATGACAAAAATGAAGCCCTAATCCCAGGAAGTAGAATGTGTTTTTCGAAGGGAGTAAGATTCAGTTTTTTATTAATCTACCTAAGATGGAGCTTCTCCATTTTAAGCTTCTGCTCTCAGCAGCTCTGCAAGACAGAGTGCTAACTTTTGTGGCCTCATCTAATCCCGCATATGAAGAACAGTATGCAACTCAGTAAGGAGGGACCTCCTTTAGACAAAAAACAGAACCTTACTCCTCAAGATTACAGTGAAAATACAGAGGGGAAAAAAAAAATAACCCAGACAGGTTCGCTGTGGGTAATGCTCAATCCCTCACAATTTCTCTGTGTTCCAATGGCTCAATAGGACTGGAGGCTCAAGGCCTCCTACTGGGAGTCCCCTGATATGGTATTTCCCTTCCCTTAGTTAACACCAGTATCCCTACTTGACATCAAGGAAAGTTGCTCTGGAGTTCATGGTCTTCAATGTGCACTAGATACCTCAAGTGGTACCTGTAGCTCAGGTACCTCTTGAGATACTCACTGAATTCCTGTCCAGTTACTGTAATACCCACTAAGACCCCGGCTTTGGCTCTGGCCCCTATGAAAAGCAAGGCTTTGTAGGATATTCAGGAATCTCCACAGCGAATTTGGCTACAAATTTCCCAAAGGCACTCCTTTTCCAGACAAAGAACATCTTGGATATTTCATTAAAGCAGAGAAATGTTTTGAAGAAGTGGTTACTTTCTAGAATTTTGTTGTCGTTGTTGTTCATTCACATTTTAGAAAGTAAATAAAGAAAATCCAATCTTTTGATGGATTATTCACTTGGCCTGCCATGCTGAAAAAATATGGCTTCTATCGGTCTGGAATTTCTTCCTGGAAAAAACCTGTACGGAGTCAGAGCAATGCTCTGTTGATTTGACTATATTAATGGAATATTTTAAAGCTTTTTTTTTAATGTTTAGTCAACATTCAGAATATGAAGGCGTTCTTGGCCACACAACATGAAAATGGACTCAATAAGACCTTTGAACTAGAAAACAAGTGGACTTTGGATTGAGTTATTTCCTTCAAGATTCATATTCATTCTAAGAAAATAACTTCTGAGCAATTATGTAAATTTTTGACTCAACTGAGTAATGAAGAAGTGAATTTGAAGGTTTAGTGCCTATGAAGTTTCTTAGGGAGAAATATATTTTGGCTGTTTAGGCAAGAATCTGAAATAGAGTATATAGAGAGGAAAAGCAGGTACTGTTCATATTCCAGAAAAGACAGCTGGAAATCATTTCAAATTTAGAACTACTGGCATGCACAGTGCATCCATTAGGTATTCCTGTTAGTCAGCACATTCTGACAATCATCCCTACACAATGAATTTGGAAAAATAAATGATAAAGACCTGCTGAAGGAGAAAAACAAAAGAGTACAGTTGTCTATATAATATTTCTGAAAGCTTATGATTCCAAAACTCTTTTCAAACATCTGGGGAGGCTCAAGAAAACTAAGTTAGAAAATTGTTATTTTGTCACTCCATAAAAAGTGTTTTAGAATGGAAAAAAAAATCAGCAATGCACTCAAGCATATAGCTCAGTCTGGTGTCAGTTGCAAGGAATCTGGAAGAGAATAAAAAGGGACAAGTGAAAAGTAATATGGATGTTTTGCTTTAAATATGAGGAAACTTAGCCAATGAACGACCAAGACATTATAAGGCCCAAAAGGGGCTCCAGGCTTCTCCTGGTTTCTGTAGTTCCTCAGAGATTCCTCTTCCTCAGTGAGGACTTCAGTAGCTTTCTTTCACCTGTTGTTTTTGGCACTATTTTTGTCCCTTCCAGCACTAGCCTAAGCAATGCAGGCTGGTGCAACTGTATTCACATACCTGTGTTTTTGCATGCTCAGGACATAATTTTTTAGGGGCAGGCTCACAGCCTCATTCCTTGAGACAGGAGGATTAGCAAAAGGACCTCTTCCTCTCCTTCCCACTCCCCAGGTCAGCCAGCACCACATGCTCTCATGCCAAATACCCAGGACACACACCCTTTTCATTTCAGACAAAATTTCATCCTCTGTTTCTGTGTTCCAAGATTTACAATGGGGTGGAAAAACTCAGTCTTTTTTCACAAATATCGATCTCCTGATGGGATAAGATGAGAATGGGGGCTGCTTTGGGGAACATTCAGACTGCTCTTTTGACTTCAGGAGCTAAATGCAGGTCTTTAGCTCTATCACAGGGTCCACAAGGTTTTTTCCTGTTGGTGAGTAAGGGAAACTCTGAGGCATTTTATAGGGAGAAGGCTAAGAAACACGCAATGGGGCTTGTTCTTTTGCTGCATTATTTGAGAAAATTAAAGAAAAATTCAGGTAGAAATTAAGTCCCGATTATTTGCCTGGTTTATTTTTTTTTATAGTGCTTTGGGAGACTTTGTAAATGTTCTTGCCTTTGAGAGTTGCATTCCTTGCAATTGAAGGAACATCATGACCAACACTCAGGAAACGTGTTGCTGTTTATAAAATGTTTCACCATGGTAATTAAAGCTAATGGTAGTGGAGCTTGGGCATGGATGGTGTACCTGAAATACACAGGAGGGCAGTGTAGCTGGGATTTGCAACGCTGCTTCATTTACTTACACTCCTGCTAAAGGCCCTGCAAAGCCAAAACGTGGGTTACTCTCACAGCTCCAGAAGGATGCTGCAGCTGAGCATTTGTAATGGTTGCTTTGCACAGGTCTTCTGAGCAAAGGGCAGGGTGCTTCTCACTCCCTTGCCAGTGGCTGTGTGGTGATGCCAGTTGTCATTCACTCCGAGACCTAGGCAGCCTGTTCTCCCAGCTGCCTCTTACACAATGAAATGGATAGTAGCGCAAAGGAAAAAAGATCATTTAATGTGTTAAAACCTGTAAACAAAGTCAGCCTCACCTTGGGATGGAGCCAGAATTTCAGTCACCAATGGCTAATCAGTATTTGTTCTGTTGTCCAGCACCATGGTTCTAGGATGTGACAGAGTTTCATAGGTTATGATGCTGGAAAACTTAAGTAGTAATATTGGTATAAAGTGACTTGGTTGCAGAAAATTTGCTTCCAAAGAATATATACAACAAGAATACTTAGGTGATCAAAACAATAAAAGAGTAATACTAGATTGAAAAAAAGATTTTATTTTACTGGAAAATAATTAAGATGTTTAGACATCACAAAATAGTGAATTTTAAAATGACGGCATTTCGGCATTAAATAGAAAAGTGTTGATTTTTAAAACATCTAATTGCTACCTTTAAACTTTTCCTCATTTTTAATTTAAAATAACTATTGGAAATTGAGTTAAACATATTAAATGTTTCAGTTGAGCCAAATCTGCAAATTTTGTTGGAAAACAAAAAGCTGGATAGGATGTCTTGTTGATGACAGCTTATGCCTGTCTCTTCTCAAAATATTGACTGATTGAATAATAAAATGTTCAGCTTAAATACATATCAAGCCCTCAAATTTGAGGCTTCAGAAATTACACTGGAAATTTAGAAGGTATCATATTTGCAGACCTTTTTTTTCTTGAAATGGTATAACCTGGAACAGCTATTAGATTTTTTCCTTTTACTATTTTTTCCTTTTACTTCTCTCTGTTTTTTGTTTTTTTTTTTTCCTTTTAAATTACCTCATCTTTTTGTGCTTTTAAATCTGAGACTTTTAAGGTTCTTTCTTGGAAGGCTTAGACCAATTCATATTTTTATTTAAATCAGTCAAATAAAACTTTGAGAAATTTAATATGAATAAAACCATGCTGGTATCAGCTAAACAGAATTCATAGCATTAGTGGAATGTGGTTACAAAGTTTAGGGGATTTGGATTTCATCTGAACAGCCTCTAGCCTTTCAGGTGTCTGTACAGTGTCTCCATTTTAATCACTTTTGCATAGAAAATAGCTACTAGGAAAAGAAAAGGTCATAGGTCAGAAATAACTAGCTAATTAACATGTACTCAAATGTTCATGCCATGGCCTGTTGCAACTACCAGAGACTCCCAAACATTCATTTCCATGTATCTGTGCTAAGCTGCTCAAACACTAAAACTTGCAAGCATTTTCTTCTTCAAGCCCCTGGTGGCACTCCTTCATCTTATATTCGAATATCAGAGACTAGCAGTTCTTAGAGCTATGGTTTAATGAGTATTTTAAACTTCTTCATTTACTTTGAAATTTGACTCCCACTGCAGTCACTGGGCATCTTCCCATTACTGGGGTCCTTACTGATGGGTGGATGAAACACGTGTGTTACAAGATTCAGTCTCACAAACAGGCATCCGAAAGAGAAGTTGTCTCCAAATTGCTTGTGCTGGACTGTTGGGGTTCTTCCCCTCTGCCATGTGGTCCTGGGAGAGGGGCCCCGGGCTAGAGGCAGGGCCTATGGGGTTTCCCTACTCCCTGGTCAGCCTCGTTCCCCATTGGTTGTTTTGTGTTCCCCTGCCCGGGAAGGACCCTCTGGTCCCATGATTGCCTCAGTTCCTTGGCAGTTGCCGACCAGGCGGCTGGAAAAATAAACATCTCTGAAAATATCTACCAAGAATTGGTCCATATATTCTTTTCCACGGGCCTTGTTGTCTGATACACATGTTGCAAGAATCCCCACTGCAACACTGGACCACATGTATTAGTTTACAGTAGCACCCTTAAAATAGTAATGATATAAATTGTTAGACCTGTACATGCAAATGCACCAAGAAGAGGTCTTCTGGCTCCTCAAATTTCATAATCCTGATTATTCCTGGTGTGTGAGCTCTGTTAGACACAACACTGTCCCAGAAAAAGTCTAATTGCAGTACTTCATTCAGCAAGGCCAGACTTGAAGAATGGTTAAATACAACTAGGTTTATTAACTCTCGCCTTATGATAAACCACATTATCTCAGTTTACAGAACATAGGTTTAGTTTTTTTCACAGCTGTTGGGGTTTCTTATTAAATAAAACACAGCAAGATTTCCACAAATGATAGGTACAAAGATTGTTCCTCAATTCTAATTAAGAACAAACCAACCAAAAAACCCATTCAGACAAACCAAGCTTCATTTTATATGAATATTAGTTTGATCTATTCTGTTTCTGTTGAGTGTAGGGCTGGAATAGTATACAAAAAGCTTCATGGGATTATACAAAGATGGAAAATCACCTATTACCAGAGGTATTAGCAATAGCAGAGATGGGAAACAAGGATTTGAATGCAAGTGTCTACATACCTAACAGCAATATAGTTGAGTCAATGAAAATATATTTTTTGCCTTATCACTTTCATCTCTAAGTACTTTACTTAGCCATAGCACATCACTGGAGCAGATATGAATTTCATTTCCTTATCTAAATACAAACTGACTTTGGAGCAATATTCCAGCTTTTTTTCTGCACACTCCACATCTGAAAAATGAACAGGACCTCAGCTAGTAAGAAATCATGAACTGGTAATGAGTCCATAGATAGTAGCTGCATTTACTGTACAAGGTGAACTGTTTGCAATTCAGATAAACTCCATGCAAAGATCGTGTGCAGCTGACCAAGTGAATTGACCAAAATCTTTAGACATTTTCTACAAAATGACAAGACATTCTGCAAAACAGGTTTACCATTGAGCTAGTTCTTACCAGACAAAATTATTGGATGTCCTTGTGTGGTATGGTTTATTCCAAATAATATTTATGTTATTAATCCTAACTTACATGGCTTGAGCCCTTGAACTTTAACCGAATTTCTGCTGTAGTAGATGAAGTATGATCAGCTACCTCCCACAAACAACAAAACACTTTGGTGTGCTCAGGAAATAGTGAAACTATGCAAAAAATTAATCTTCAGGAAATACAGAAGTGTCCAGGACATACCTGGAACAAACTGACTATGGATTCCATCAACTGTGGTGATGGCAAACCAGGCAATAACAGCTCAAGCTGATCAGACAAAATGCTAATGGAGTATTTTCCTACCTAATCCTATAACTGAGGAAACCTGGGAGTGAGTGCTGGGATCTTCCCAGGAGTTCCTGATGAGATTGGTGGAGAACCCACAGCCCTGCATCCAGATCCAGCACCATTATGGGGGTCAGAGAGGAAACAAAGAGACCAGGAAACCTTACGTTCCTGTGCCAGGATAAAGTTCAGAATGGCAAGAGCCACCATGCTGACCTGCCAAACCTCCCTCTTTGACTGTGTGATTTTGCTCACAGAACAAGGATCTCATGGAAGTAACTGTTATGCTAAACTGCCCAATTTCTCTCCCTTACTGCACTGTGTTCCCAGAAGACAGGGAAGGCCCGTGATCCCTAAAATTGTATCTGTGAATAAAGTGATCTGATACCCAAATCCACAATATTACCTTCCAGACAATCAGAACAGAAGAAATGTATTACCTACCTGGAGAATTCGGACTTTCCACTGACAACAGTTTATAACCATTAGGCCAAGAACCACTTCATGGCAGGGAGAAGTGATAAACAATAATGGCAACACATTTGTTGCAGTTCTTTGTGATGCTGGCAGGCCCTGATCATGAGGTGAAGGAAGATCCATTCTTTGGTTCTAATCACTCACTCTCGTAGGCCAGGAAAAAGGTTTGTCACATTAACCTGGGATACTTGAGGTTAAGAAGTACAGGTAAGGATTGTACATACCTGACCTTACATGTCTTGTTGAGGTTTGTGTAATAACAAATACATTGCTTCATTTACATCATACACTGTAACCCAGAGAAAGAAAAATCCTCAGATTGCACAGGTTCCTATTTACTCATTGAGGAACAGAAAGTAAAAATATGAGATGACTACACTTGCTAGCAGAACTAATTCTGGTCGCTAGTACTGGGGACGGCAGAAGGAACACACAGACAGAAAGCCGGATGAGTTGACAGACTTTCTGCCAACGCATTGTCACCAACTGCAGGCCAAAGTGACTCAGCCTGCTCTCAGTTCCAGGCAATGAAACACCTTCTTCCTACTCTGCTGTCCCTGCATAGGGCCCGTTAGCTTTAACTTCGCTAAATGTTACTATTCAGATTCTGATCTTTTCTCCCTTGCTAACTCTATTATGGGTAGACCAAGAAAAAACAAGGAAAAGATCCATAAATAAGTAATTTGTTGCAGCTTCATCTCTGTGATCACATATGCCTTTGCTCATTTGCCATCACTAAATAGACACAGACGAGAAAAAATTGGACCAGTACAACTCAAATCAGCCTTTATATTTGTAAAATTGTCTGGGTTCATTTTCTTATCTGAGAATGACTGGCGTAACTTTGATTGTTTAATCTGTGACTAAATGATTTAAAGTAAATCCAAATAAATATTGCTGTTCCGCTGAAATAAGATGTGAAAAAGGATCAATTTTTCTGTGTTGCTTTAATTTCACAATATAAATTTACGTGTAAATTTATATTGGTTTTATGTTCTCAAGCAGCAAAGTCTTTTGGGACTTCCTTTATGTCTTTCTCTCCCATCTGTTTTCTTTTTTCTTTTCAAGGTTAATGGCATGATTACCCAAACACAGTGATTTATTCATTCCTTATTATTACAAGGAAGTTGTTAACAAGTCATGGATTGGGTGTTAGGTTATTTAAGGCTATTAACAAGACATGCAAATACTCAAGCATGTATCTGTGACTGACATAGAGCTGCATTAGTAAAACACATACATTTTAAAGTTTTCCCTGGCTTAAACTGTGTGGGTAGCATGGCTTAAAGGAGTCGTCCTCATCCATTAAGGTCTTCATTGCACAGAAATATTGCTAACTCTTTCTGACGTTTTAATTGCTCTTCAAAGGGTGCTGGCAGCATGCTGGGCACACCAGGCAGACTCAGCACAAACCAGAGCAGGAGATCAGTTATCAAGCAAGTAACATTATTCCGCGGGAGAAAGCTAATGTCCTGACTGAAGAGGTCATGAAGGGAGGTTGTTTTGTTTGGAAACAGTGAGCTCTCTGGCAAAAATGGAAGGAGAGTCCAAAATAAATTCCCTGAGGTAGAAGCTGTGGAATTAAGGAAGTGGCAGCATTTGCACAGGAGAGCTAAGAATGGGGGTGCTTCATAAGTAGGATTTTCTTCAGCCTCTTTTTTGCACTAGGGAAGAAAAAGCATAGGAATTAGTAAAGAACGAGGAGAAGTGTAAAGTCTTCTTTCACTGTGACTAAAAACTCCATTTACCAAGGGGATCAAGGTTCAAGGAGGACTCGGCTGTCACCAAGCACAAGTGAGGAGATTTGGACACAGAAAGGGGATTCACAGAAGTCATTGCAAAAAACCAACCAACCAAACAAAACTCAAACCTTCTTGAATTAGTAAGCTACACTGAGGTGTGTGCCTTGTACCTCTCTTTTTAGTGTAAGAGGCAGCAGTTGACTAACTTAGAATCATAGAATGGCCTAGGTTGGAAAGGACCTTAAAGATCTTCTAGTTCCAACCCTCCTGCCATGGGCAGGGACACCTTTAACTAGACCAGGTTGCTCGGAGCTCCGTCCAACCTGACCTTGAACACAACAGGCATCTAAAACTTCTCTGAGTGAACAACTTCAATCTGAATGGTTTGGAAGCCAGCAGCCAGGCAGAAGTGTTACCTGAGACCCCAAGGAAGGGAAGGCAGCAGTAAACTGGAGCAGCAGGAGGGAATCGGTGCTTCTAGAAGCAATTTGGGTTGGGCTTGGTTGGGATATATCTCCTGCATCAGTCAGGCAGAGCTTGCAGCTAATACTGCCAGTCTGGTACCCAACAGCCCTGTCAATGCAGTGCCTAGCTGAACATCTAGCAACATATAGACAGGTACCAATAGACTTTTCTCAGAAGATGGAGCAAAGTATGTCTGTTTAATAGCCTCTCCCTTTCACAAGCACAAATTACTTCCAGGAAATACTTCAGTATAACCCTTACCTCTGAGTCTCTAGCCAAGGGTCTGGTCATGAAAATAAACATATTGAACATGCAAATTCAGTCAGTCTGGATCTTGCATTCAGATCCCAGCCAGACTCCTTTGCTCTATTTTTCCCCAGAAGGAGCAAACAATGTTGCAACTAAAATATATGAGGTTATTTAATTTTACATGACAAGTCCCTTCAGCCCTGGGTTAATGCTGGGTGCCAGTTTTAGGAGCACAAGACAAAGATTTGTTTTTGCAATGAACATGATAGCACATGTCAATATTGTAACTACCTCTTGATTTGACCTAAACATTGGAATTAATAGTCCTCAAATTGTGAGTTTAAAAAGTATCATTCTGCTTCAGTCTTGAACCCCACTAAGGGGGAAGTGGAATGCCCTGTGGCTTGCTTCACTAGATCCAAGCCTTATGCTCTGAACAGAAGTCAGCATAAGGCCACTAGCCCACCTGCATGAGACTGACTTGGAAGCACCTGAGAACCTGGCCACAGGACATGTTGCAATACATTCACTTCCAAAACGAGAGCAGGTTGGACATCATCAAAGAGGTCACTTATTCTACCCATTGGCCCCAAGGCAGTATGAGACATACCTAAATCTCTCAGAGCTGTTTGTCCAGAATGTCTGCTCTCTTGCTGGGGTAAGGTACACTGTAGACCTTTTGTCTCGGGGGCAGCTGAACATGTAAAATTGGATTTTCAAATAAGAGTCATTACTACCACTTTAGAAGTCAGAGTAAAAGGGGATAGCTATTGCATAGAAGCAATTCCCAGAAATACCAAAACCACACTTAGATGTATAATGTAGCACATACGCTAATTTTATAATTTAAGAGAGAAGGCTATGGAACTCAGCTCTGATCAAACAACACTTTCTGCATTGCACTCTCCTGCAAAAAAAGTTGCTGAGCTTTCAGCTGATCTAATCCATTGCTAACTGTATCCTCTTTCCCCGAGCAAAGATCCTGCTGTGCATGAATAATTAGCATGCTGATCCGGGGCCAGGCAGCTGAGCAGCCCTGCTCACCTCAGCGAGGCTGTCTGTCCGGCTGTGGCCCCGACAGCCGTCATGGGGGACGTCTGCTTCTTACATCACCATGGCAGCAAGTGCACATTCAGCCATTCCATACATTACAGCACATACGGGTCAACTGTGGTGCCCTGCAAAGCAACCTAATTCCTCTTCTCTGACTTCATATGCTCTGTTTGGAAAAGACTCATTAAAGACCAGCGTAAAACAGCTATTTTAGAGAAGCTGCGTAGTGAGACAAGTTATTTCTTAAGACCAAGTATGACAAATATTTTGGAATGCATTCAGCACTGTAATACTCTTAAGATTTTGGCAAGGTTCTTTGAAACTTGTGTCACACATGTACTTCACACAAGCCCTGTGATTTTCACCCAGGCTACAAATGTCCATTCACCACAACAACTTTTAATCTCCATCTCTTCATTACTTCAGAAAGCACTTGTCTCTATGTTCGAAACTGAACATATACAGCAGTGCTTCTCAATCTTGGCCTTACAGATCACACTGGATGTACCTGCTTTGAAGACTTGGCTTTAGTCTTGGGGTTTGCTTCATTTGTAACCTGAATGAACAGTTCAAAGTCTGATGAATAAAGTATAAATATATGAGAAAATAGATGCCAAGGTTCTAGGGAAAGGAAAATAAAAGTTTTGTTATAAAAGTATTCCAACATTGCACCCTAATTTTACAGCCAGCACTAAAAACTCATTCGTTGTCACAGACGGAAGAATAACTGATTAAAAATGCCAAATTTCCCTCTCAAATTATTCTTTTATTATAACCTGTCAGAATACTGACTCACAAATTTCTGAATATCTAATGATGTTCTGAACATTTCTTAATAGCAAGCTTTGCAAATAAGCTGCCTTATAATAATGAAATATTTAAGACTGCTTCTTTTTTATTATTATTTTCAATATCTGTGACTTTGAAAACTGAAGAAAACAAAATTAGTTTTAAATAAAATACACATTCCAATATTCTCTTTCAGTCACCTCCAGTAACTTGTCTAAACAACTCTACAAACACACAATGTTCACATCCCATTTTATTAATTTCCCTACTAGCTAAGAAGCACATTTTTTAGCCTGAATGTTTTTATAAATTGAATTCCTACACAGACAGTTTTTCATGGTACAGAATTTATTCCTTAAACAACATACTCAGAATCCACAAATGAGCCATTCCAGAGTAGATGAAGACTGGCCTCTCATTTTCTAAGAATGTGTCTTATCCAAGAGCAAGAGTACAAACCAGGTCTCTGCAGCAGAAATGGACATTGGAAGAGTCAGCTATCTGTCTCAGCTGTAACTATGATTTGAGAAAAAAAAAAAAAAAAGAGGTAATAAACTACCTCTCAAAAGATAGTGTGCATGCGCCTAATCCCTTTCAGAACAAAGTCAAACAGGTCAGTTAAAGTTATCTTCAAGCTCAGCTTAAGCTAAGATGTTTGGCTTCGTTCAGGAGGACAAAATTACCGTGCTCACATGGATCAGTTATAGGTAAGGAACATTTTAAAACTACTGCCCCTCAGCTGTTTGCTAACATATCTTATCTGCAACACCATGTCAACAGCACCAGTGCAGAAGGATTAATGAATCACATGCGAATGAAATTTTGGTAAGCCAGGCCACCATTAGATTTATATTTTACAAGAATAGTGTGCTTCATATGTGTTCACTGAGTAGGGCTACGACGTGAGCAGGTAAAGACAAACTTTTTTGACCTGTAATTAACTACATATTTCACATGGTTATGTTGTCACAAAGATCTGTTTCATGTTGCCTACCAATATTGTTTTTCAATTTTGAGGCTTGAGATTTATCTTCCTGAATCTGAGCTATGTAAATAGGCTGCATTCTGATACAGTACACTTTGAATCAAAGTGCATTTTTGATGAAGAGCTTTTAAATTGCATTCATTTTTGAACCCTTTGCTAACAGCAAATGACAAAGTAACATGGACTGAACTTCTAGCACTGCTTAAGTCAATGGAATTTTGTCACTGATGTTGATAAGGACATAATCTAAATTAATTATTGTATAAATCAGTATAAGACTCTCTTTGCTGCTCTTGGGCTTCTAAACCATCCCATGTTTCAGATAACAGTGATACATATGTCTGTAACTGTGTTTATTGCAAGTCATATCGTGAAGTGCATAGCATAAGCATATAGATAAGTTATATTTTCTTCTAAACAAACCATCCACATCTGGGCAATGAAAGTTCAAAGCAAATTCCAGGTGGAGTATGATGGATTCCTCCCAGACACTAAGAAGAAATACTTTCTTTTCTGTGTAAGCATTCTATGCCTTTTGAAAACAATCAAACAAACAATACTCAAAACTGGAAGAGTTCCTGCTCTGCAAGTCTTTAGCTCTCACTATTTCCCTCCATTATATATACAAATCATATATACAAATCCCCTCCATTACATATACAAAATTATATATACAGTCTTTGTTGTGCCTCATAGACAAGGCTAAACTCCAGAGCTGTAATTCTCAGCACATTCTCTATCACATCTTTGTCCATGTGTGGAAAGAAGCAGGAAAAAAGAAATTTTGAAAGCCTGATTTTCTGATGTTCCTCACTGTTCTTTGCAGTCTGAATCTCAGGAAGACATATAATAATTATTTTTGTAGAAGTTATTCTGCTGAAATTTAGTGGTCAGACATACACCTAAAACCCCCCCAAACAACTCAAAGCTGCTAGCTACCTCTACTTAGGGGCTCAGTGGTCTTGTCCTTCAGAGAGGCTAATCACTCAGCTTTTGGTGGAGCCACTCATCTAAATTAGGGATAAGACTCATTTTCTGCAGCCTCAGCCTGAGATTCCACACGTAAAAATCACATGATGAAGTGTGGGTATTTATAATGTTGATGTCTACATCTGAAAGCTAGTTTTGTTAAATTTTCTGTACAGTCATTAGAGAGAAATAAGCATTTTTAGGATATGAGTCACCTCATCCTACTGCAGATATCTAAAATATGTCATTATAATTTTGCCCGAGAAGTGCCTGTTTCTTACCAGTGATTATAAAGGAAGTCTTAAGTAGCTACAGATGTATGCATTATTTATGTTTGAAGTTCAAATTTCCTGAGAAAATTCTAATTCTATTTCATGACAAGGCATGGGTGAAGGACCTCACCGTAATCTGCAAGAAGCACACCTAGCAGGAACCTTTGCTGCACTGGCCATGTTTGCTCCCAGCTGCAGCATAGGGCCATGGCATGAAGAACCCAGACACCCAACACAACAGCCAAACAGTGGACAGTGGCTCAGGCTGAGCACCACATGCAACAAGCACAAGGAGAAAACTGCTGATGCTTCATCATTAAAGCAAGAGCTGTAGGCACAGTGCTGGGGAGTGGGCATGGGCGTCAAGGCAAGAATTATCACCAGTCCATAAAACATGATTATCAGGGTGCAAAATAAATAATAGTAGTAAAAGATGAAAAATATGCTGCTGTCAAGATGAGTAACTGGGGAAAAAGCATGGCCAAAGAAAGAGTTTTATAAATCTGGAATGTTGAGTTCTAAGCAAAATCTTCTATTATGAACAAGTGAACAAAAAGAATCTTAAGCTATGGAGGGAGAAGCAAAAGATTTCTAGATTGGTTAGATAATGTAGGAACTATAGAATGACAAAGCAATTCAAACTATTTTGAGTGTAAGATAGTGACAAATGATGAAGCTCACTTTGCAGCCGAACTACGAAGTTCAATGCTACCTGAATAAGAGCAAATAAATGCAAAGTAAATTAAGAACCTGATTGACAACTGTGTAAGTGGGTGACGTAAGGGTGAATTTCTGCACTGCTATTTCAAACATTTTATTGAGTGATCACGAGGAGCTTGTTTATTGATGAGGAGACTGAGAAGGCAGTGATGAATTTTATACCACAGAGGCAGGAACGCAAAAACATCTAAAGAGAAATGATGCCAAAGTGTTAAAAAAAAAAGGGATCAATAAAGGAAGATGGTACTACAGACAGTATTTAAAGAAATGGAATAAAATGAGACCATCACTGAAGACAGACCCCCTTGAACCATGTATTAATGTCTGGGCTGGGAGAAGTATGCCGTGCTTGGAGGAAACACTATCATCCTCCCTTCCAGCATCTGACATTTCTGATGTCAGCACGTGACGGAAAAGTCAGATGAACATCTACAGCATGTTTCCTGTTGTTCTAGAAATATGTCTTCCTATTTACTCCTTGAATTCTTTACTCCAACTGATCAGCATGTTCTAAGAGTTTTCTAGTAAAAATGTTTAGGCAATTATGGTAGAAAGTGAGAGAGAGGCTTTATGAAGTGTGACACTGAAGTGGATATACTCAGGATGTTTTTTAACATAAAACAAATTATTTCAAATTAAAACACCAGCATTCTCAAAATGCTTTTTAAATTGGTTCATTGTCTCTTGGCCCCTTGCCCTTTGAAATGTGTTCAGAAACAATTTCCTCTTTGCATTGTTTTCTATAAACATAAAGCACAAGCATTTAAGTAGTAAATTTCTTTGCTACACACTGTAGAAGGGTAAAACAGTAGGAGAGCCAGAACTACTATTTTGTGTGGGAGAAAGATGAGTCACTGACATGAGATAAAATTAAATTGGTTCTTACATAAGTTTATCATAACCTTCACTTCTTTGGCATCAAAGCTGATGACTCAGTATTTGTTTATAAAGGTGTTCATCGTCATATAATACCTGGCCGTCACCAAAGATGACATATGATATCTATCTATATCTACATTTTATAGATCTCTAAGATTGCTGCAATTCCTTCATGACCAGATATAGATAATTATACACCTGTGATACTGTCTTAGAGCCATCACTCTTCACAGCTTTGTGATGAAAAATGAATAGTTTCTTCTAAATTCTCTAAAAAGTATCTCACTTTTTTTTTGAGCAGAAATAAGGGGAACAATGGGAAATCTGAGCTATCTACAAGAATGTAGATCCATATTTCTCCTCCAAGAATAAGAAAAAATGGATCAGAAACATTTGTTTTCCATGGTTATGAATCAATGTAAAATTTCAAGTGATTAAGTCTGAATTACTAAAACCTTGATCAAGAATTTTAGCAAGACCTTAATTTGCCTAATTGAAAACTGATTTTTCCCAACAAATTAATATATTTTCTGTGTTACTTAGTCTCAAAGTAGTTTTATTCGAAGGGAGTTACTTTGAAAGTCAGTAAATGCAGAGTTCAGCTCCCTCCTCCTGCTAAAATATAGCACTCCTGAAATGTGTTGGACGGTACCTTGAGTTTCCACTTCCACAAAAACTTTAGCCAAATCATCAGTATGGCAAAAACTTAAAGGCTGACCCCAAAGCCTACAAAATTGCTTCTCCAGAAATGAAGGCCAACATCCAACAGAGGTTTGGGTTTTCTTTATTCCTAGGGCAGTACTGCCTACCTGATTGTGCACGATGACTCCTGGTGGGAAGTGGCTGACACCTGACTGCTCTTACCCCTGCAGAGTGAGAGCTTCTCCACTGCCCCTGTGAAGTCTTCATTTCCACTTTGACTGGATCTGCAATTTCATGTGCTTGGACATAATACTCCACTCTTCTTGAAACTCTCAGATTCTTTGTGATTGCAGTGGGAGCACAAGTACTGTGACTGGATCTATGGGGAAGCCTCCTATTATGGAGAAAGAATGGACTGTTCCACATACAGGAATTTTGGTGGAGCAACTGTGTGATAAGAGGCCAAAATTCTCTCAAGCACCAATGGTCATTAGAAGATGGCAGTCTGATGGCAGCTAACTAAATGTCTTCTGGAAGTGCAGACTTTTGCCATGTCCACAGTGTTCAAAAGACAGAAAGACCGTGGACTGTAAGATAAAAAATCACAAAGGTCTAGTAAAAATATGTTAAGAGACTAGTAAGAATATGTTAAGAGACATTTTGAGACTCTCCTGACTAGACCAGTTGTTCAGCATAACCACAGCTGACTAACACTTGAGAAGGAAAGAAATAATGCAGTTATTTTTATTTTTTATCCCCCCCAAAATAGAATGGATCTACACAGAGCTACTGAGGAGTAGTAACAGTTCTATATCTATGCCAAGACGTCTTCCTCATGTAGGTTGGGCCCCCTGCCTTTTTTCCCTTTTTTCTGGACTATGTAAACCTGACACTATTTTCTGTAAGCACCATAGAAGGAAAAGCATATTCTGGAGGAATGTGAGGATTGGTCCCAAGCCCAATAAAGTCAGTGGAACTCTTTCCATTGACTTGAATGGGTTTGAATCAGACCCTAAATGAAGAAAGATGGATCTTCAAGTTCTGGGCTAAAGAAATAATTCCATTGGGAGTGGCATGGAAAAAACACATTAAGGTGAGAGAACTTGAAGAAAACAAAAGGATCTGAAAACTTGGCAACAGCAACTGCTTCAGTATTTTTGGAGGTCATAAAAACAGATGGGCTTTCTCTGATGCAAATTCACCCCCCTCTAAGCAGGCTGATTTAGTCCTGTGTCAGGAACATATCAAGAACATGTGAGACTGATCTCCTGGGTTTCTTCCTTTATTTGTGCTTCACTCCAAAATTGACTGTCACAATAGAAATGACACAATGTTGTCTACTCCTCCCAGAACGCTGTCTAATTTATCACAAGCAATTTCAAATACGTGGTTATCCAACTTTTCCATTTCTTTCAATTCCATAAGAAGTAAAAATTCCCCAGTGTCCCTTGTGTCCCCATATGGCCTCTCTGGACTGATCATTATCCAAAACTGACTGTTTTATTAGCTGCTGAGTTTTCAGATCCCATAATAAATGCCTCAGAAATGCAAGTGGCGCTTCTATGTTAGTGTGCATGAAAAACAGCTTCCAGGTGAATTGAATAAATGCATATTAAAAAGAATCGGTGTTTGGCGGACATGTAGGCATTTGAAACAACACTGATACATTTTTGAAGCAGATAAATCAAAAACATCAGTTGAACATAATTAAAGCAGAGAGGAAAAGACTCTTTTCATTTAGATTAATGCAGAACAGCTGCCTATTAAAATAATGCAGAAAAAGAAGAGGGAACCCAAAAGAATTCAAAATAAAAGGGCTGAATGCAAAGGTGCAAATTTAAGCCAGATCAAGAAAACACACCAAATCAGAACTGAAGCTTTTGAAGGATAGATGCAGTCATGTGCAATGTCATCCTGGAGAAGCAAATACAAAAGAACAGCCAATGTTATTGTCTCCTACAGGAACCTGCAAAGTTTTGCAACTGCTCTCTTAAGAGAGCTCTGCTTTTCAAATAGCATGTCTGTAGCTCTATGCTGTGGAAGAGATTTGGATACCAAAGCATTTGCTGGACTCCAAATTTTCTCTCCTGGTATAGATTAAGTGTGCTGCAAAGACAGAGCAGGCATGCCAACCAGCAGTCCTCTACAGTGTGCTTCATCTTGTAATTTAAGGAGGACTTGCTGCCTCAAAAGATTTAACTGTGAGGCAGGAGCAAGTGCAAAATTGCTCCCTTCTGCCATCAGCACTATTATGAAAACATATAATTGCTTTCACAGATTGGATTTCTTTTATTTTTATATTTTGAAATATTCCCACTTAATATGTTAACTATTTCCAAGGGGAGGGGATCTGGATGAAAATATTTACATTAGGTTCCAAAATGCATAGTTTTATCTTTCATTAATAAAATGAGAGAAATATTACTTGAAGTTCTTTCTTACCTTACCCAGAGAAAACGCAAATGTTGGCCCTCTGTGTTATTCTTCCCATGGTGTCTCTCTAACATGCAGTACCTTTGAGTATCAGGGACATCAAAAATGCAAACATCCTTGCCTATTCTGGGACTGATTTGCCCCTTGCTGGATATTCTGAAGGAAAGGTAATGTATGTATTTGCTTTCCCTATATAATATAAGTCTTATGCTTTTGCTCAAGATGACAGGAGAGCTTCTATGCTAGTCTTCTTGTTTTACAGACAACAGATTCTTGTGTTTTGGACTGTATCTTTTAAGAAACTTCTCTTCAAAGCTCTTTCACTTCATAACACTCCAAAATTCACTTACAAATCTCCTCAGTTTCCCTGGAGTTCGAATTCTGTGTTTCTAAAATTCTTCAGTTACCTGCCTCCACATTTAACTGAGAGAGAAAATTCAGCTTTCCAGCATCCACTTGTCTTGTCACACGTGTTAATTTAGATGTGTGAACTAAACTAGACTGAGGAACTCTCACTGGAAAGTCTATCAGTGAAAGGAGTGGATCACTGAACATTAAATATCCTTGGATGGTGATGCCAGAATTTAATCTTTCTCACAGCACAGTGCAGGAGTTTTAGGGTAAAACTTCTGTTCCTTGCCCCTGTTGATCTTTGAAGGCATGGGAAGATTGGTTATTCATGCAGAGCGAAGCCTCATAGTTTATACTATACTAGAGAGGGGATAATATCTTCTGGAGTACAACTACCTTGTTTTAAGGATGCTACCGAGATGGATCTGAAGAGTCATGTTCTAATTCTCTTTACTGCCTACAGAAGCCCGGTTGGCTAGACCAGAGATGCTTCAAGGTGGGTGAGAAGAGTTCTGTCACAGATGTCTACCAGGATGAGAGTCATGACTAGTACACAAGTCATTTAGGAAGTCGATGGGGACACATCATTTTGATCATCATATGCTGTGCAACATAAGGATGCAAGGCTGCAGGCTCCCAGTGATCCTTTTAGTAAATTTTCTTCCTTACCTTTATGTTTCTTATTGAATTTTTCCATATTTAAATAGTCCAATCTTTCTAACTACCCAGCAATAGACCTCCATCCTAGATTATGTGTGCATGTGCGTGCATATTTGTTTATTTTTGTATTAGAGCCAAGTATTGACATTCTAAGATCTTGGCTGGTCAGATAAAAATCTCTTTCTTTGTAAAGACTGGCCATTTTTCAAGCCACAGGAACTTTAAACAGTTTCCTGGCAGATACTGAGCAAGCAGGTTGAAGTGGGCAGTGTGATGAAAGGGGAGACCACCTCTTTAATCACAAGATGCTGAAGTCTACTGTAGGTTTTTCTTTTTCTCATTACTTGTTTATTTTATTTTGTTATTTTTTTAAAAAATCTGGTTAAATTCATGGCAGAATATGTAAAGAAAATGTCTTAAAGCACTATGTGCCTTATATTAATTATTTTTTAAAGAAAGCCTTGCATAATCTTCATTCTGGTGGATACAATGTCTGCATTCACACCTGCTCCATGGTTACATCAGGCTCCAAGTGGAAACTGGTTCAGCCAGTAGCCTGTTACTTGACTTCCATGGAGATCTGCCTGGATAATGTTTGCAGTCTTGGGCTCAGATCAGACCTGTAAAGTCCTAGGCTTATGTGAATCTGGCTCTGCATGCATCTCCAGGAAAGAAAACAGAAAAGTTCTTTGCACCTCCATAATGCAAGGGCTCCTTAATACTCATGCTAACAATTGCAGAAGCTGCTGAGAAGGGATTTGGTGAGGACAGGGACAGTGGATCCTTTCAAAGTGAGCCCCAGTGTTCTGGCCAGGTTTCTTCATGCATCTGTAGGTGCTGGGCCAGCTTTTCTTTTGGCACACTGTGTTAATAGCACCAGCAGAGGGGCTCGTGCTTCTGAGAACCCAGGGCAAGATATCGTCTATGAAATCTGAATGTGTGTTCTGAGCTTCACCCAGTCTCTCAACAGGTTCTGGCTCTGGGATTAGAAGGCACTTCTGGGAGGAGGATAGGAATTAATTAAAATTAATGTCCACTATCTTTCTCTTCTTTCTCTGAACTTCATTCTATTCTTATTTTTTCCTTTTGTCTTTCTTTTCCCACAGGAGTGTTATTTCCTATATCTGGATGAATGCAGTAGCAGGATCATGTCATCTATCAAAATTGTTCTAGAATTGCCTGTCACTAATTTTGTGATTATCAAAAGGATTGTACTCAGGGCAAAATGTTCCCTTGCTTGGGGGGGGATTGGTTCAGCTCCTGCAGGAGAGATCCTTGTGTAAAGGCACAATCCTCTAAAGAAACAAGGTACTGGAGGAAGCATAAGGACAGAAGGACTTAATCAGCCACAAGTACCCTAAAGAGCAGATCCACAGACTGGATGAAGTGTTTCACCACATTTCTGAGTTTAAAAAAGTAAACGGAATAACTCCAGGGACCCTCTTTCTTAATAGAGCAAGCTGTTCTTACAGTAGTATATAGCTGACTACATTTTCCAAGTAAGATTCTGTCTCTTCTTCACTCCATTGGCTCAATGATATACAGGTTTTGCTTATAAAAAAAGAACTGCAGGGAATTATGTTTTTTGCATATTTCTGAAATATCTTGGGCCATTAGGTTGAACAGTTTGTTTCTTTCAGATACCAGAATTCAAAGGAAGAAGATGGAAGTATTTTTAATTTACATTAGAAAAAAAAAAAAAGGAAAATACTAGCAGCAAAAAGTATTTGTTTCTTACAGATAGCATGTCACTAAATGTCACCTCATAATTAGAAAAAAGTTCCATCTTCTCGAAGAAATAGAAAAGCCCTCAGTTCTCCTTAAATGATATCTCTAACAGCCTTGAGAGCAATGCAAATACAGAATGATGAGTGAGCTATAGCAGCGTATAATGTACTGATGGAACACAGGTAAATGCGTTCTGCTCTTACAACTCTATGAACACTTACAATCAAATCTAACTGCAGGCATCTTCAAATATTACATTAGAGATAATGACTTCGTGTAAATATAAATGTGTTGCTTTTTGATATCAATTACAACTCAGTGTTCTGACAACTCTTCATGATTTTCAGAGTGAAGTATTCATTAGGTTTTTTTAATTTTAATTTTGAATGCTTTTGTTTTCTTTTGAGATTTATTGCTGATATTCCTGAAAATTAAAAATTGCTATTCCTTTGACATTTTCTCTCTCATTTTCCCCTCAGAGGTTTAGAGAAAATCTGGTTATTTTATTTAATGTGAAATAGATCAGATTCCCTGCAACCATCATAGCATGGCACTTCTGATCTCTATATGGATTCTGCATGCCTGCATGTATATAAAAACCATGCAAAGACAAAGAAATAAGTACACCATTATTCATCCTCTTTATAGAAATATAAAATTGCTAAATACTGGATTCTATTACTGTTACACTTGACTGTTCCTGCTATTCTGCTCTGTTCTAGCAGTGCTCCTGTGAATTTTATTGCATGTCTGTTAGGCCTTCCAAAACCAAGGAATAAATTCTTCATAACTGTCTCAAAACTGTCTGACATTTTAAAGTGCTAACATATTTGAAATAGTTTCCTATATCCTGTGCCCCTCTGCATTTTATTTAATGTCTATGTCTGTTGCTAATTAGGACCATCTTTTTTCTTCTTTTTTTTTCATTTGGAGATTTTACATTTAAATTTCACATATTGCTTTTCTCTAAGACTCCTCTGTTGTACAGTTATTGGTTTCATAGCTATTCAGGTTAATTTGGCTGTATTTTTTCATTCTAGCAAAGGTTTTGGGTTTTTCCTACTGCAATTATGAACGAAGGTTGGTTTAAATTTAGAGCAAGGTAACAGGAATCCACTTTATTTAGCTGGCCAAAAATGCTGCTCAAAGATTTATTTCAATTATAGTTTCCCTTTTGAGTATGTATTTCACTAACACTGTGCACAGAATTTTGTTTAAGAAACAAGTCTCTTTCAAAGATTTTGTTATGATTGGCATTTTGTAAAATAAAATCCTTAATATGTTATGCGAGTGCTTCCCTGATGTTGTATGCTAGAACTCAGCTAAAAATGTTGTCATGGAAAGAAAAGGTACTAATGGTAAAAATGAAGAATTCATAAAACAGCCTAGGAAAATACCTGCAAAATCAAAGAAAAAGAAAGGAAAACTTTTAGATCCAATGGCACTTTTTATTTCAGAAAAAAAATTCTTTCTTGAAATTGCAGATCTGTCCGAATATTTATCTTGGTTCAGTTACCCCTTTACACTCTCTAGTACAGATTGGCTGTCTCAGTGTCTATAGTTCTGCTGTTTGCAAGAATTGCACTGTTTAGGTGGAGCAATGGAAAGATGCTTAAGAATATTTTCAGTTTGAAAGCATAATTGAGTCCTTCTCTCAATCTGCTTATGTAACATATATTTTTAGTACCTGGGAGTTCAAAGCTGCTAAGGTGTTGTGTTTCTGAATGACAAATAGAACACACTAAAACCAGCATTACACTGTTTTTTAAAGAAAGTTTTGGGGAAATTCATGCAGCTCTGAGTGAAACTCTACCCTGCCTTTAGCCATCCAAGTATTTCCTTCCTTGTACAGAGGGCTGAATGATTCATTGTACCCAGGATCTCTGCTCACCGGTAGGCATGAAGCTGATGTGACTACATAACACAGCCAGAGAACAGAAGCTCTTCTCAGGCTGAGAATCTGAGACACCGAGCAGCAGCTGCCAAAAGGAACCTTTCCTCCTCAGGATTTATTCATGACATAAGGTCTTGACAGCTGACAGAAATGGTACCCATTTTTCTTTGCAGGGTGTCTGAATTGCTTTGTTCCCATTTATGGCAACAGCCAAGGAATTTTTCACCAGGAGATGTGCAGTGAAACTAGACCTGTAGACTGATTGAAAAAGTAAACGATTTTGTAAAACTGAAGTATTAAAATAAAAGAGATGTGTCTGCTGAAAATTAAGAGACTGAGAAGAGATTGTATTTTCTAAATCTATAACTTTACCTAAGCCAATGAAAATCACATTCAGTTCATTCCTCAGATTGAATTAATCCAAGAACACAAAAAAAGCAGTAACTGACACTTCTGGGTCATGACCCCACATCTCACTTAACTTTAGTAAGCCATTTACTAAGCCTCAATTTTAACCCACTCTTCTAGTCTCTGTCCTTAGTTTACAAAAGTAAGTATGCACTTCCAAGATCTGTCTCTTTGGGTGAGAGAGATCACCTCCTGCAGACAATTCTCTCTCTTCCACGACAATAGAGAAGACTAGATGATCAAGGAAGACAGACTCTTTACTTTTTGATAGCCACAGTTATGTGAAATCAATCCCCATCCAGTCTACCCATCTCTTACACACATTTTCTTTTTAGAATGTGACAGCCCTTGTTCATTCCAATGTCTTCTGTTGTGAGCATCTTCCCTTACTAGTTCATCTAAACCAGCATAGAAAGTGTAGAAACTGAAATGGAGGTGGAGGGTTGGAGGAAGAAAAAAAAAAAGCTAGGTAAGGCACAGTAGGCACAGAAATAGAGAGCTATGATTATAGAAATCAGAGTTGTATCAAAATGAGGGAAATAAATAGAAAGAACCATAAATTCAAGCAGTCTAAAGATAAAACCAGAATATGGCATGTCAAAGAAATATCTGAGAAAAAAAATTGCAAAACCCATAATAATTTATAATATATCTTTCTCAAGCATATCAAGAACAGGAAGAGTGCTAGAGAAACTGTAGATCTAAAAGAAGCATTCACAGAGTACAAGATAATGGTAGGAAAAGACTAAATCAGATACACATATTTTAATATAAGTTCACTGTAGGGGAGCTTGGGAGGAACATTGTGGAAGAACCACCAGAAGTCCTGCCTGAAACTGAAATTCCAACAGAAGTTATAGATCTCAGAAAGTTGATAAAGTCAATGTGCTTCTCTAACTGTTCATTTTTACAAACCATCTAACTAGTTCAAAAAGAAAAAAAAAATCTATCTGTTTATCTGAGATGTCTGTGAACAAGTAGTAAAACATAGGACATCTGTGTCAAAAGGGACTAACTTTGGACTAACTTTGGACTTACTGGAAAAGAAAATGCAAGGAATTAGACTGAGGAAACAAAGCAGTTGCTTTGCACGATAGACTGGCCATAGGACCTTGTGCTCATGTGGTGTCTATGCAGTGTTTGTACACCAGAACACAAAAGGAGATTTTTTGCATTGTAGCACCAGTTTACATGGCAAACAGCTCAGGCCACCTGGTGACCATGTACTTTCACTATATGATTGACTTTTGCACTTGTTCTGAAGAATTTGAAGAGCATGATATTTATGACGGTTTGAGATCTATGGTGGTTCACCATTGCAGATGAACCCTAGCCTCTAAAGATGTAAGAAAATGCAGGGAAAGAATGATTTCCTGACACTCTTGATGTGGAGCTCAAAGATAAGAAATCTGCTTTCACACTGCCATCAGGGTAAATGCCTAGCTTACAACTAGCTACTCTGATGTTAAATTTTTAACATTAGGAGATCCATTGTTAAATGCCTAAGCAATTTATTTTGCTTTTTTTTTGAAGACATTATTGAGTAATAAATGCTAGGTGCATTTACAGAGACATTACAAGAAATTTCAATATGAGGCTTTATTTTCCTAATTATTGTCATAAATATTGTCTATTGCCATGTACTTACAATACAGAAAATATATCGACCTGAAAGATTTTGCCCTAATAGGCTGTAGGTTAAAACAAAGACCTTTCTTTAGATTCAGTTATATCATTCCATCCTTCTACTGATTTAGGGCAGAAAAAAATATTCATATTAAAATCAAACCACTCTGGAAAAGACCATCTGACTTTGTAGATAGATTCAGCTTTTTTTTTTTATGCATATCTATACTGAAAAAAAAAATTATAAATGTGTTGCACATAGATACATACTCAAAGGTCATCCTGTTAGCATGAAAAAAAGGAATTAAATGAACATGTGTTTCCATTGATGATATTAAAGACAAAGTTGTCCGAAAAAAACAGAAGAGCAGATAACACTGGAGTGTCTATAAGTTGTTGACATCTGTGCTGTCTCATCCATTTCTGGTCTCTCTACCATTCCTGAAAAATCCCTGCACATGGTGCCACTTTCCTCTTGTATCTTTGACCAGAATGTCTGAGTTTCCTCCCCTGACTTACAACTGTTTAGTTAAGCAAGAGCAATTCATACTTTCACTATTCATGCTGATGTATTTCTTTAAAATAAAAGCATCTGAATGTCTCTGAGACTTTTCCCTCTTATCTGATTTGAATGAAATTGGCTGATGGACCAGCAAAGAGACCAATAAATGGACACACTAACAGTACATTCTCATCAACTCCATTTCCCTAGAAGACAAATTAAAATTTTTGATCGCCTTCAAAAAGCAATTTTTGAAGGGATGTGGACCGCTTATAGAAAAGGGGAGAAAGATTCTTCATTGCCAGGTCACAGTCAGCTTAGAATTTGATACCGGGATCCTGGGACGACAGTAGGTATGTGTCCATCACTCACATAGTTTTTTCATCTTACTTGGGAATTACTAAGCCAGAAGCTCCATAAGATTTCCATTTGATAAGAATACAGGAAGTGTGAGCTATGTGTAACCTTGGCTCTTTACCTCCCTCCCTAGTTTTAGCAAACTTTATGCTTCCAAATATAAGAGTGTCCCAGCTCTTGAAAACTTATCACTTCCTACATTGCACTGCATGTGGCCCCCAGAGACACATGCAGAAACTCAGGCCAGTGTGAGCTGAGGATATTTCTCCCAGCTGTGAGAATCCTTGCAGCCTGAGCCCACACCAACACCAGATCTCCATACACATTCATGTGTCCATGCTTATGCCCACATTCTGGAAAAAGGAAAATGTCAGATATACCAGCAGCCTAACTGGATGCCCAAAGGAAAAAAAAAAATTGGAAGCCATCACAAAATACAATGCATCTGAATTAGGGAATGTACTGCCAAGGACCACAAGGACCATTTGAGAGGTTAAAAGTTTTTAGCTGAACTCAGACTGGAAGTATTCCTGGCTTTGACAACACAAAAAATGGGGAAAATAATAATCCATTTAAATACAGCAACAATTGGTCTTCATCTTTTTGAACAAGCACTACAAACTGTAGATGAAATCTTACATCTTAGCTAACCTTGGCTGACAATAGTCTAATATTAACAGCAAACATTTTCTCAGTGTGTACACTCCTCTTCCCACAGTGAATAGCTTACAAGTGTTCCTACTGCTCTCTGGGAAGTAATAGGGTCAAATATTGATTATAAATAAGCCAAAATAAACAGCCCTTACAAAATGAACAAACAAAACCCAAACCAAACCAACACCAAAATCCGCAACATCCTCAGCTGTAAAATACAGATTTTATTGGGGTGAAATATGAAAGCTGTTGGCAGGTTTATTCACTGCCTGTGTGAGTTGCACAAGAAATCATGGGGGAGAACAGAGCTATTTACATGTCCTGCATCATGCTGCAGTTCTAAGGGGCAGGTGAACTTCAAGATGCATAATTTACTGTGTTTGAAAAATGGAATGAGTAAATCTCTGCCTGATTCACTGACACATGAACAAAGCCATTTCAGGAGATGACCCTGCTCATATCTGAGCTGTGAGTATCACTGAAGTCCCCTCAGTGCAGAAGCTCAGTTCTGATTTTGAGTGTTTACTTGGTATTTCCGTAGAGCTACAGTTCAAACAAGCTAAAACTTTCTATATATGAACACAAGTGTTTTAAGACACTGTTTGGAGTCCAGGAGCCCTCTTTGTTAGCATAACCAAAACAAACTGAAAGGGTAGAGGGGGATTACAAAAAAAAGGCATTGCCTTCCCCCAGCAAACAAACAGGGAAGCCAAATGTTCCTAAGAATTCACTGCCACAATATTTCACTTAAAATTAGAAGATAGTAGCAGACAGGAAGAAAAGCAACAAATTAAAGAAAATAAAAACAATAGCCATTCAGTCATTTTTTTCAGACAGTTATTCTGGGTTTCTGTTAGCACCATGTCAATATTCCATATATACAGACTTTTCTCTCTGCTCCTAGCTATGTGTAGTCCACTTTATATCAAATTTCCAAGGCTACCCTTGACTCAAGACCTATTGGAATTTTTTTGTTGAAAATAAAAAACCCCTATGAAACTCATTATTTTACAGTTAAATAAAAGTCCAAAGAAAGAGGCAATCCTAGAGCAAATGAGAAGAGAACATATTAGTTGCCTTCTCAAATATGCAATGAAATTGTGTTTCAGTTGTGTAAAGAAACAGAAAAAGCCTGGTCCTGCAACTGGACACTATGAAGATCTCATTTATTCTGAGAGGTTTTCTGTGGTATTTGTTTTTTCTGCTTTGCTTAAAAGATTTCCAGATGTAACATTGCAGAGAGAGCTAAATGACCATTTCTGTTTGTTAAGGTTATAGGTATTATTTTGTTTTGCTTCCAGATGGAATTACACATATCTCTCCTATTAAAAATAGGATAAAACACAAAATGTGATGAAGCAACCTGATGTTTAAAAAGGCTGTTGACAGTTGCAAATAGGCATTTATTTTTGCCATCAAGTTGCACATCTTGTGAAAACTCTTATGTTTTTCTGAACATATCATATGACATATGCAGGTCAATAGTTACTGAAGCAGTGCCTGTGTTTTTGGGTTCATCCTCTGTCTTACAATTACATCTATCAGAGCCCAATTTTTCTCTCTCTGAAATGAGAACTCTTTGCTACAGGTGTTTTTGTAGTGAGAAGAGGGTGGTTCATTCTGACAACCTCTTCATCCTTTTTTTTTTCCCTTTATTTTTTTTCTTTCATTTTTGTGTCTGTTCCTTCCCACTTGCCCTGATTTTAAAGCTTTGATTTGCTCAGCTTTGTTAAAAAAGTCCCTTCATGTCCTAGGACACACACAGAACACACACAGGCTTTTTTTCTGTTTCTTTGTATCTTGTCTGCATTCAGTGAAAAAAAAATTTCTACTTATCTCCTCCCCCAGATAGTCTCTTAAGACCATAAGTTTTTCCCTTTATGAAATATGTAACACCTTGGAAAATGAAGCAATATTGATTGAAAATATTACCATACTGCAGAAGTTTTTAGTTTTTCATAAGCTGACTCCTTCGTTATGCAAATTCAATGCATAATTGTACACAGATTCCTAAGTTATTAATACTTTTAATGGAATACAACATTAATACTGAGACCCCAAGTTCACGGCCTACTTTTCAAATATAAAGTTTATTTTCATTCTGAACTCCTGTACCTTACATTTTCCAGGTCCCTTATGTACACAGAAACAACCAATGCAAATAGAAAAACAAAACATCTGAATGTTCATAGTTGTTCCTTGTTTTCCCTGAACATGCACTGGTCCTTCAAAAATCCACTTGAATTACAGGTTCAGCTGATGCTTGAGGTGATACTGCCACTTCTGTCATAAAGACTGTGAAAGATATTTAGATATGTGACAAATTGTCTAACCAAACTGAATATGTTGCAGTTTCTCGTGTTTCTGCATATTGATGTCTGACTGATTGTTTTCACCTAAAAGGGAGAATGAAGCAACAAAATGTAATATGAACTGCTGCAGTGTGAAGGTAGAGTCCTGTGAGGACCTCAGTCTAAATTAAAATCTACACTGTGAAGGTGTCTGAACCACTGTTTGGATTAGCTTTGAAGTTTTAATAAATTATCTATTACATGGGTTTGTAAAATGAACCTTCACTTGAACCAAACTGCAGGGAATTTTAGGTTAATAGCAGGGAAATTTAGGCTAGTAGCAGGGAAAAATTAGGTTAAAAGCATACTATTATTTTAACCCCTGCACTGATTTAGCAGTATCATCTGGGAGAATAACTACATTGAGTTCCCCTAGTGTGAGAAGTAACTGATGTATTCCCAAAGCTGATTGTTAGCCTTGTAACAGTCGAGAAATAAATTCATACCATTCAGTTTCAGTTTTTCTCAACAAGCTGGTGTACTCTCTGAAGAAACATCAGCAGGTTACTAAAAAATTTTTTCTTAAACTCATCTAAAGTTGGGTTTTTTTAAAGTCTATTTGTGTTGATGAAATGGATGGCCATCAGGTAATCAGTACAGTGCAGCTGTTTCACCAGGATGCAGAATTTAGTTAAAAGCTACAAAAAAAATTGACAAATTTTGGCTCAGACAATTCCTTACTTCAGAGAGAGAAATGACAAAGTAACTAGCTTGTCAGTCTGAAAATGCTCAATTTATATTTTTCCCTAGCAAAAGTTCAGTTTTAAAAGTTTTTGTTTTAATTGTAAGGCAATTTTAATTCTATTTTATGAGAAAGACATAATAATTTTGGAGGAAATACTCAAACTTCTTGTTAAAATATTTGGAGTTTTTTTTCCCAAATGTTACTCTACTTCTAGGTAGATGTAGCACAGAAAATAAGATCCGCTCAAATCCTATATAACACTAGGATTAAGAACAAAATTATTGTTCATTACTTAAAATGGACAAGAATAGAAACCAAACCAGACACCCATTGCTCTTTTGCTCATGCAAGGACTGAGGAGAAGCAGTGATTTTTTTTGTGCTTTCAGCTCTTGTCCTTCTTTTTCCACTGTGCACTTTCTCAACATGAGTATATGATATAATGATGATGGGCAAGTGCCTGTGCAATCTGTGGGAGCAACTCAGCAGGTTCCATGGTCAAATATATCAGTACTCTTGAAGCTGTGACAATGAATTAGCTTCAGGCTCCGCAGAACAAGTGCCACATACGTGTCCTAAGTGCAGTGAGATACTGGATCAGATCCCTGGACCATTATACCCCTATAATGGGATAGTCTGTCTCCAGTTTCTTAAGTAAAGAAAAGAATTTTGTATGGAAAGTTGCACCCATGATTTTATCTGTAAGCATGATTGTCTGCCAACAGCAGCCAAACATTAATTTTCACCAAAAGTTTCAGCTTCTCCAGATGTTTCTTCTTAACAGGGGGTTTAAACACAGTCACTAAACCCAATCAATGCCTCAATGCCTCTTCACCTATTCAAGAAGACACAGAAGGGTAAATGAAACAAAGTTAACTTGCTCCATATTAGGGTGATTTCAGAGCAAAGACAATCAACAGATTGAAAAACAAATTTTGTCAAAAGTGGAAAAAAACTAAAAATATGTAAAATACCCCAATCATGGAATGCCATGTAATCCTGGAACAATGTAAAGATTTATAAAACCTTCAAAAGGCCATATTTTTTCCTTAAATTGTACAACATGGAAGACAAATGTAACATCTTTTTTTCACCTATCATGGTGCCTCAGGTTTGAGAATTCCTTTAAGGGAAACATTTTTCAGTAATGATTTCTTTTTCTTGGGTAGTGCAAAACATAAAAGTCATGATAACTGGCAAATCCAACTGTGATTCTACAAGCAGGGGGAATGAGGGATATAAACTGATTATTGAATGGTCATACTGAGATTTCAGAGATGGACAAAGGACTGGTTTGAGATTTATTTTGGCAAAAGCTCACTGTTCATGTCCAATGCCTCTCTCTGAGGAAGCACAGAACGAGGTAGGAAGGCAAATTCTTTCAACGTCAGCAGAAATGAGTCTGATTTTATGCTGCAGAACCTCCAAAATATTTTCCGCCCACAGAACAATCTAATTCCAGGTATATCTTTCATCATCTGTGTTCAAAATCCTTGGGGTTTGACTACAAGGGCAGGCAAAAATTGCCACAGTTATGATGCTTACTGAACACGCTGGTGAAGCAATTGTTTAATTTACACATTCCCTTTCACAGAAGGCATATTTCAATTTACAGCAGCCTGTCCTGACATTCAGTGCCTATGTTTTGGAAAGCCTACTACAAACCAGTAACTTTAAGAGACTACTTGCCCAGAATTATGAAAGATTTTTGCTAGTATCTACAGCATATCAGAGAGTAAGCTGTTTCTTTTCTGTTCCATTAGGTGACTCCAAGATCCTTCTCCTGTTTCTCTCAATGTAAATTCTGTTGACAAAAATAAATCCAAAAAACTGTGGAGAGAAAACGGACTTTGAATGACTTTTCCTGGGGTTTTATGCAGGTTTGAAGATATGAATCAGAGGGATTCCTATCATCATAATTCATTATTACACTTGGCTAACCATTTTCTTTTGGAGCATTTTTTTGTTTTACCTTCAGGATGCAGACACATCACATTGTGCTGCAGTGCATTCCAGGGTCAGAGCATTGTAGCATGAGTTACAGCAAGCTTTACGTGCTTGTCTTGAAAAGTTGTGTGGAAGAATGTTAAAGGAAATGATTTGAAAACAAAACAAGGTACCCAGACTTACTGAAAGGTTACAGTCCTACTGGAAAATTGCACACATCGTAGATTCTCAAAATACATATATATCTACATAAATATAGTTATTATTAACTAGTTTTCCAGGCTGACATTTTTTCTGAATGCAGAAAATTATTGTGATGCATGTGAGAAAGGAATGTAAGCTAAATAATTTTAGCAAATCCTATCAGTATTATATGAATGTCTGGACACAAGAGGAATTACTTCTGTTTTGACTGTGTCAGGTTCTACATTACACATAAAATGGTAATCTTTTTACTTATTGATAGAGCTGGTTGACAGCTTGTGATTCATAGCTGCTGTCCCATTTCTGGATGCATACCTGCCACCTATGGGAAATACGGCTCCTCCTTAAGACTTCTGGATCATTTTCTGGGAAATTCTGAGCATGTGAGATACAAAGCTAGTGAACAAGTGAGCAGTATGTTCTAAACACAAATATTCACACACAGATCAACTCTATAACACACTTGTTTGATTATTTAGGTATCAGGCAACCTACCTGGAAATACTTTTTCATATGAGATACTGCACATGTGGTACAACCCTCCACAAAAACACATATTTGTAGGGTTCATCACTGTCAGAGCTATGGAAGCTTTCCACTTAGAAGAGTTAAAGCTAGCCTTGATGTTTTTCTCCAGAATTCCCCTTCCTGACTTTACTCTGGGCTAGGGAATGAAGGACAATCTGCATAAAAGAGACCTTAGAAATAATCCAGAGAAGCGGTAAACCTTCACACTGAATTATTTTGAGGAACACAATGAATACAAACTGAAATATAGAAATTATGTTTGAACATCAAGGAACACTTTCCCTGTGAGGGTGACCAAGTAGTGGCACAGGTGGCTTGGGGAGGTTATGGTGTTTCCATGCTTCAAGATATTCAAAAGTCATCCAGATGTGAACCTGAACAACTAGCTCTAGATGGCCCTGCTTGAGGAGGGGGGGTTGGGGAGGGCATCTGGATGTTCCTGCCAACCTCAGCTGTTCTGTGACAATGCCCTTCTAGTTGCCTCTGATCTTGTCAGGCAGCTACAGTGTTTATCAACATGAGACATGCAGTTAACTAACACTTTATATCATCAGCACATAAATAAATTGTTCTACCCAAATATCTGAATGTAGAGACAGTGGTCTGTGAAGGGAGAATTTTCCAAAAAATAACAAGAATCTTAGACTAGGTAAAACTGGTATGCAACATTCGTATGCATTCACAACAACGTCTGGGACTTCCTGGTACTCCTGGCTATGAACCAGCATCAATAGAAATTGCACCTTTGTCACAACGAATTTCTCACCAAAAGAATTAAGCAATCCAATTGTCTGAAATGTAGGAAAATTTATGCTGGGTAAGTGGCACAAAAATCACAAATCAGGTAATGAAATATGAAAGGTTCAAGCCCTCTGCTAAGTTCCTCAGATGAGTAGGCTTGACAGGTTTGGAGGAAACAAGGAGCAACCACAAGGCCCTCCCCACGCCTCCTACAGATATTCAGATACCAAGGTGTAAGTAAAGAGAAAAGTTACGAAGAGCAACAAATTTACTGACAACACTGAATGCAATCAGAAAGGCTACTACCCACACACAGTTGCTGTTTATGATAAGAAGCTTCTTTTTACTGTCTTTATACATAGGATCTTTCCCTTGATGCTTCATTTTGGAATAATTTCAGAGATTTAATTTGTTTTGTCAGATTGTAATTATTTCCAGAATTTACATCAGCTCCAGTTTAAACAAGCACTAACAAGGTAAGCTCTGAAGTGCCCCAAACAACAGACATATTCCCAGAATGCTTAACCCACAACCCCTGCTTAAAACTGACATGCTGTCATTTTTCCAGCATATTAAACTTAACACCAGTTTGTAAAGAAACAGCTTGAAACCTGCTGCACCAATGATGTAGAAATTATTTCAATGATCAAAGAAAAAAACTCATTCAAGGCTACTAAAAAGATAAACCAACTTTGCCTTTCCCTTGACTTGCTGCTTCTTCGAGCCCTTTCTGCTTCCAATATTTCCATTCCAATAAGAAGGTTAAAGAGAGTATATAAGTATGTAAGAATTTATTTATAAATGATTCAAAGGGGAGAGGCAACAAAGAGAAATGATGGGTTAATTGGGTCATATTCTCCTCAGCTTTCTATTCTAGCACAGAAGGAAAATCATTCAGTCAGCAGCATTTCATTGCAGGATTGCATGTACCAATGACAGAAGAATCAGACCAGATGTTTCTCCACTTCTAAACAGTTTTTTCTGTTTTCTCTTTTTATTAAAATAACTGCTGTTCTTACCAGAGATGTTCTTACAGACATGGAGACAGAGAGTCAATAGCATTCATACATTAAATCCTATTTTAAATGCTTTTTCTATTACTACCAGAGGATTGATTTCATTAATTACACACCTTATCAATTCCCTCTGTACTTCATGGAAAAGACACAGCTACTGTTTTCTCTTATAATGCTTGCATTCATAATCTGTAAGTCCAGTGTTATTTAGCCTAGATATAGTCCAGACTTTTCCTTTCTAGAGTGTCTGCACTGCAGCGGTGCAAGACATTCTATCTTTGTAACAGATGCCTAAAAATGGGTATGGATACCTAGCATTATTTTTCAGAGCTATTTGAGTTCAAATCCCAGCAGCAAGGATAGGATGGATTGCATCTGTCTGGAACTTGTGTAAGAATTGAGAAGCTTTGATCAGTTTTAAACAGCCACAGGAATCAAGCAGCTTCAGAACTCTTCCAACCAGAGGATAACAACATCTTCTTGGTCAGGGATTGAGCTCTCCTGTGCCTATGGAAAACAAAAGCAGGAAGGCTTGGCATCTTGACAGTTTTATGATAAACTAAGTAGGGGGAAACAGAATTTGGCAAATATTAAAACTATCATTTTTTCAATTTGTTGGTTTCCAATTAACATTCTCCTCTTTTTTTAATCAAACTATAATTCAGAGTTCATAGAATATTCCTGTGTGTCATTTTTTTTGCTTCTCACAAAAACTAGAATATCTATGTATACACTAGATAAATATATTTCTTCTAATGTGAAAAACCACCAGAAAACTTCAAAGTTTAATTCTACTAGGATTGAAGAATATGAAAATGTTTTCCTAAGTTAATTCTTCTGTTTCTTCATTAACTTTGTTTCCTCTAGATTTGAGGAAGATGATCTTCATTTTATTTATTTATTTTAAATCTAGACTTTAGTCTTGATTCTGGAGTCCTCAGTTCTGGTCTATGTCTTCTAAAGGGACAGAGATAAAAACATGGGTGAGTGAAATATAACTTCAGAGTTTTATTTGGTTTATTGTAGGTCCGTCTAAGACTTAGAGCTTTCTACATTACAACTGAGATAGCACAGACTGCAATGACATTGTGGATTTAAGGATTCTGCTGTCAAATTTAGGAATTAAAGTAGTATCTGCTGCTACTACTTTTAGTGACCTTCAATGAGGGATTTTCTGAAGAAGCTTTGGTACTTCCTGAATGTCACTGTTCACATGGAATTAATAAAAAAGAACTGAAGAATTAAAGTCAATATTGAAAACAAAATACAGCATTAATGCTCTCAGTACAGTTCATGACATGAACGTTTAAAGGGAAGAACACTCCTTATTCTTTTCCTTGAAAAGGTAAAAACTAATTCCCACGTTTAAATCCACATTTCCTCTGAGTAGATTTCATTTCAAGCTTAAGTGCAAATTCAATGTAAGATTATACAATGGTGACAAGTATGCACTTTCCTCATAAAGCTGTATAAGGGATTTGTAAAATCAGCCTGCTGATGTCACTTGCAGCCAAGACCATTTGTTTTTTGGGGCTCTGAGAAAAGAGATATACCCTTTCAGTAATAATATTCCCTTCCAATAAAAAGGTGTTTACCCCAAATTGGAACAAAATTCATAAATTTGAGCTTTTCCATGGAACGTAAATTTTCAAAATATTTTCTTTTGGGAGAATGAAATGGAATATTTAAAAAAGTCCAAGCCACAGAGCCAGCTGGCTAAATACCTTAAATAGAAATCACACCAGACCATGGATTTAGCTGCTCCCGGGAGTGGGGAGCCCCGTAAACCAGCAGGGAGGCCCAGTTTGCCTGTCTGGTAGACTGGAGTCTGTCAGGGATTTCAGCAAAATTAATGTGTTCCTGCAAGATGATTTCATTTCACTGAATCTGAATTTTCCAGGGCAAACCAATCCACCGGAACATTAGTCTCATTCTATTGTTCATGCTTTCCATAGGAATAATTTACTGTTTGTTTATCAAAGAGTTCCATACCCTTTTGCAGAATTTGTAGCTACACTAAAATGAGAGTTTTTGTTGCTGCTGGGCAACCCAACAGATACATCATCTATAGAGATTGAAATGCAATGCCTACCATAAAAGTACCTCTAACAATGGAGAATGACGTCAATTCCACGTCCTCTATGTCCTGAGGGTTCTTCTCTTGCTTGCGGCTGACTATGAGAAATGAACATGTAGCTCATTAAAAAAGGATATTAAACTCCAGGTTTACAGTAGGATGAAGAACACATCTTTGAGTTAAACAAAGAAAAGAGGAGTGGAAAAAAATGGATATGTCACTGTTATTAGAGTTTCAGAAAAGCTGCATTTTTTCTTCCTTTTCCCCCAAATTATTCTTCTATCATATTCTGTTCTAACAAAAATTCCCTCTTGCCATCTGTATTCATATAATTTAATTTATATTATGTACATATGCCGATAAACATAAGCTCTGAGACTCAAAAGCAAAACTGGAAGACAGAGGAAATTGCAGGAGTTTTTATGGAAAACTGGGAAAAATGAGTAATTAATGCTAATAAGTCAAACGTTAACAATATAAATTTTTACAGACTCTCACTATTAGCAATGAGTTTGAGATATCATTAAGTAGTACTTTAAATGATATCCTTAAAACATCCCTGAAAAGATTTCAAAGACAAGCAATAAATGTTGAAGCAGAAATCAAAAGGTTGAAGATGATTCCCTGATTTCGGCAATTAAACTTCAGGAATGTATTAAAAGAAATGTAAAGTTTTGTTGTTTGTCTTTGAAAAATAGAACAGATAAAAGTTATTTGGTCAGAAGGACATGCAATCATTCCATATTATTTTGTTGGTAAAGGTGTTAGCAATTGCAGTGGCCAGTGATGTATTAATACTTCAAGATTCTATACTGAAGAGTATTGACATGGAAAACATTTCATATGGTGCACGTACAAAAATGTGTAGAAGATCTTTATCAATAAACCTATCTACTACTCTTTCTTGACATCTTTGAAAAATGATGGGTAGAAAACTAAACTTGAATATTGTGCCATGTTTCTACAGAAATATAAGATTTTCTTCATTATAAAAAAAAAATTGCAAAAAATGACTTGACTTCATCTATGGAATCTGAGTGTGTGCCTTGTCAATATGGAGAAAGTGGTGCTCTTTAGACACTTGGTTTATTAAATTTAAAAAGTGCTATACACTGATCTTTTATCAAAATGAGACCGATATCCAAGAATATGATTTTAGCTAACGGAGAAACAAAAAAAAAATGAGGGCACCCTCAGACAGCAGGTAACAGAACTGCTATTGACTTTTTCATGGTTCTTACACATCAAAGAAATATCGTATGAGTTCACATAATGAAAATGAGCATATCCACAAAGAAGCCAAATATATAGATTTTACCTTAGTTCTTTCATGTTTTTCTTGAACTCCTAATATTTCTATCTTTAAATACCAAGATTTGGGGGAAAAGATATATGTCAACAGAATTAACAACTTTTTAAAGAAACATAATTTATGTTTCAGTGACCCTATCTTCATTTTTCTTGAACATTCATTTTGTTCTAATTGAGATTCCCAGACGCTCAGTCTTTTTTTCATTATGTCTAGAGTTTGTGAGGCAGAACTCATCTGTTTGTAGGCACTGTGGAGCACTCAAAGGGTGATTGCAAGAAATTCAATTTTGGGCAGGTGAGCTAACATGGGGTGTAAAAATGGCCAAAATACTATTAAAATCATGTGAACTCTATAGAACATGCATTTTGTATTAGCAATAGCAGGGTTCCACTGCTAATTGTGTTTCAGATCTTCTCATGATTCAATACTTTCAACAGATACTATATACTGTGCTGTTCAAGGATGCAGGAATGCACAAACCAGATTATTCTATCCATTTTCCATGCCGTAAACCATAAAAAAAGATACTGACTATTCTGAATGTTTCAGTAGGTTGTCATGAGCAAAATTTTTTCTGCCTTTGTGCATTTCAAAGGAAACGGTCTCATGGAAGTACTGAACAAAAGAAATTGAGAACTGGAAGGACTGCACTTTTCTCAGCCAAAGCAGAATATGATTAGCAACATAGAAAACTACAGGTGTTCAGGGGTCTGACCTCTGTGAGTAACTTCAAACAAACTGAAGTGAGACTTCTATTTAAGAGTTCATAAGGAACCTGTATTTTATGTGGGATGTTTCAGTCATGCAAATCAAATCAAAATTAGTTAGTATAAAATAGGATATTACAGTGAAGGCTGTTTTGTGTGTATCCATGAAAACTAGCCAGTCTTTATATAAACTTAAGATAATGAAGATGGCTTTTGTTGCAGCTAATGGGATGTTGAGAGATACAGATTAGCTCAACCTGTAAAACTAAAGTCAAGCAAGGACCTTTCTGTTTGCCATTGTTTATTTTTGCAGTCACCTGATTAAGAACAGCATTATTTACTTTTGCTCTAAACTTGCATCATCAACTGAACACCTTCTCACTGGTACACATTTCAGTTGGGTTTAACTAAAATAAATGGCTAATAAGTTAAGAAATAGTGCTGACTCCCCACTCCCAAAGTGCAGCTGGAAGACCATAACCCCAGAAAACCAGACTGCTCCTGGAGTTATCAGATCAAAGTGTAAGAAAGTGGTGAGAAGTACAGACAGACCAATTATGAAATATGCAGATAAAATGTTGTTTGACCACAGAACAGCTTTCAGGGAGAGGTGAAAAGCAGTTCAGGACAAAACTAGAAGTGTTGAACTCCACTCTCTAAAACCATTAGTCTCATCAGACCTTTTTATTCCAAGTAATATTTCTTTTTTAAAACCAAGGACTAGAATACATTCCTTTGATTTCTTCTCATTAAAATCCTTCTAACTTGTGCAATTTATTAATCAACTGTTGCTCTTTTACCGGAGACATATATCGCAATAGAAGCAGAGGCAGATGGAAAAAGCAAAGTTTAAAATGGTAAAAGTTATATACCTAATACTTAACAGAATGCTGTCTCACTTTAAGTGTTCTATATTTCAAAGCTGAGAGGTATAATTTGACTATAAAGTGTACAATAGGATGCTTTCAGAAGCATTTTTTTTCACATTGAAATATACCTTCGTCTTGCACATTACAAAGTTTATTCAAGCATCCTGCAGATTCTAATTACTACTTTAAAAAAGGATATGCATTATTTAGCACACACACACTCTATTCCTAGGCTCAGTGTCTACAAGTGGTACTCACAATTGTAAATACTGAGAATTACAGAAAGGTTTACCAATAGGCCAAAACTCTAATCTTGGGCACCTTCAGAAGAATGAAACAAATACCAAAGAAGGGTTTTTAGATGGAAGCATGGGAAACCCCGGTCTATATTTACCTTGATCTAGAAGTAAGAAACCTAGTTGTGAGAAGAGACTCTCGAAAAAATTAATCCATATGAATTCATCACGAATTTCAAAACTTTACATCACGGTTTATCCAAAGAAGAGGGCAAGTTGGAAGTAGGAGTACAAGTATAATTGATTAGAATCGATCACTGTAAAGTTCAACATAACTAAATTTATTTTTAACCTTCAATGAATTAAGGTAATGATATTTCTATCGTTATTATATTGTATTGTGTTATATTGATTATATATACTATACTATACTATAATATAATATATTATAATTTATTATACTATTTATATTATATTAGTGCTGTCTAGAGATGCTATATGCTGCCATATAGCATTTTAGGGTCAGACTTCTTTCATTTCAACCGTTCCAAGTATTTGAACCACAAAAGCAATGCTCATAGAATAAGAAATGTAATAAGGAACTGAGAGAAGTGAAAAAAAATGCCTGGAAAACCTAGTAAGCTGTACTGGTCATGAACAGTTTTGGTCAGTAATGAAGGAAGAAAGGTGAAGGAAAATAAAAAGTACATTTAGCTCATGATCAGCAGAACAAGACCTATTTCTTTGAATTCCCAAGTTGTACATTATTGTATAAAACTGAAAGTCCTCTGTGCAATGTGGTGCATTCTTCTGCATTCTACTGCCTTAATTCATAAAGATATATCAAGCACTTTTGTTGATAGTCTCAGGACACTAAGAGTAATGAAGCAAAACTAGAAGTATACATTCTTCATCCAGGAATCTTATCTAGGAGCCAAAATCCATGGTAGTATTAACAGTGATCAGGATGCAGACTTTGACCCCGTGCTTCATTCATGGTTAAAGAACAGAACATCTGGACCCCAGAAAACAGACTCGTAAAGGGAATTGTACCTCCTACTATAAAGCCAATAGAGCTCTACTCAGAATTACAAAAATACCCTCAGTGATCTCATTATCCTGTTCCAAATGTGATCAAGGGACATAGCATTCTGAAATGCATAAATGTAGACTCTGAATTTTAATCAGTATAAACAAATAGAAAATTTTTCATATATTTGTACCAAGGGGCTCAGCTACACAACAGTGGCTGTAGCGAAAGTATATCTTTATGGACCTCTAAAGGTACATTTGTATGTTTACCTGTTTCCTACCTAAGACAATCATAAATACTTAACTTTTCCCTCTTCCTTCAGTATCTTCCTAAGCAGTAAATTATGCTGCGTCCATAGTCCTCTAAAGTGTAAGTCAGCTTCCGCGCAATAAAATTAATGAGCAGTGTTGCTAAGAGCCAGGTGTTCCGGCCTAAATGAAATGTCTCATGGGAGCTCAGACTTTGGACCATTAACCATGGCTAATCAGCATGGCTATTTTATAAACAGAAACAGATGTCCCTCTAGAACAGTCTTCATTTTGTTAGTGTGCAGGTACCAGGTATCACTTTAAACCAAACTTTATACATTGCTATGAAGGCTTTTGGAAAGAAGGTGTGGCAATATTGATTCACCTTTCATTCTGATTTTATTCAATAATATTTCTACTTGCTATGGTGGCTGAAGACAGTGGAGAAGAACTATTCTTCTGTTGCAACAGGCTAAATTTACAAGAGCTTGTTTGACTAAATGCATAGTATCTCTAAAGTACACAGAATACGCTAAGGTACCTTTTTTCCCCTTCCCAAACAAAATGCGGCCTTTTAAAAGTGTTTTGGGGAAAGAAAGTGAAAGATGCCAGATGACAAATGCTAAGTGCTCATTGCTTAGCAAACATGCTAAATAAATATCACAAAGTTGTAAAGACATTAAGTACAGGAACTCATTCCACTGAAGCCTAGTGCAAGAAGACAAATAAAGAGTTAGCACTACACTCATGATAATGTAGTTGAAGGCAACCTAGTTATATCTAAATTTAATGTGAAGAGACATTTATTTTGGTGCAACTATATTATAACACTGTATTGCTTTATATTACACGCAAGTATTTCATTTTAGGATAATGAAAGGAGTCACGACAGAAATGGCACCACCTCACAAAAATTAACATGACATAATGAAATAAGTCTTCTTATGTTAAACTTTAATCTGCTCTTTTTACTTTCCTCTGTGCAACAAAGGAATGGACCATACATTCATATACAGCCAATTAATTATCTTTCAGCTGATTTCCTAATAGATAGTATTCCTAATCCTTGCAAGAAGACTAACATGCAACACAAACTTTACCATCACTTACACTCAATGGTACTGCATATGAGAGTAAAACAGAAGGTCCAAGAGCTGTCACAAAGCTGTGTGGAAAGCTACAGGTAGGGAGAAGGTTTGTATGTCAAGCTTTCTGCCAAAGGCAAACTATATAGAAAAAAAGGAGTCTACCAAGTTCATTGAAGATACAGGGTCTATCATAATGATGAATTTAAGTGTAAACCAAGGGCATTTGTCTGAAAGCAGAAATTATTTACTTTTCCAGCAGAAAAACAGTCTCAGGTTCTCAACAGAGGGGGATTTGCACAGGATAGCATACATTGCTTACCAAGTTATAGTAAATTTGTTTCAGCAGTTGCACCCATGTACTAGCTTGATAAACAAATCTTATGTTTTAACAAAGTCAACTTATAGCTCTGTAATTAACCAACAGAGGATGATTAGCAAAAGGCAAACTGACCACCTGAACAACCCAACCTTTGAATCTAGGGATAAACCCTTTTGGACACATAATTTATCAGTACTTAAAATGCCGTTTAGTATGTTTATAAGAGAATTCTTTGAGATTTTAAGAGCTTGAAAATTAAATATTCTGGCTTTCTATTTTCATTGTTTTTAATGAATTATAAAAATATTTATGAATTATTGTCATTGCAAATTGTTTGCTCTGAGCATACCAGAACCAAAGGACATGCTGGGTCACCTGAGGGTCAGCATATCAGAGCTAGAATTGCAGTGTGATGTTAGCTAAACCATGTCACTCCTCTGTACTGAGGGCCCAAATATAAAGTGCAAAGAGTGAGATTACGAGCCAGCAGCTCAGGAAGGTTTTGGATCCCACTTGTGAAAAAAGGAAAAAAAGGCAGATGAAAAATGAAGGTCTCATCTTTGTAGCTCTCTGGCAGAGCTAAGTACAAAACTGTCTGGTGTGGTCAGTGGTCAAGTAAGGTTCAGAAAACCAGCACAAATTCCTCCTGCACAGATAAATGACAAGATATGGATGTGCTCTCATAACACCCACATCATTCTTGCCAAGAGCTCTGGAAAGTGGTGTATTCAAGCATTCAGATGAAGGTCAGTGTTTACTGGAATCTGCTGTGAATTGCAAGAGGATACACATATTATTAGGCCTCAGAACATTCATTGGCTCCATCTGGGGAAATAGTTTCCATACTCTCAATACAGACTGTAGCCCCCGAAGGAAATGCTGCAAAAAAATCATTTAAATGAATAGAAGTAACACTTACTACAAAGCGAGCCAATAAGGTCACAAGCTTGACAATGAAACTACAGAAAGTGGGCTGCTAACCCACAACAGTTCCAACCCAGTGTTGCTGTCAGATAATTTCCTGAGGCAGACTTCTCTATAAAGTCACTGTTGGAAGTGGTAGAAGATTAAACGTCCTCCAGAAAAAAAAAAAAAAACAACAAACCAAAAACCAACAAACAAAACAACAAAAAAACCCCAACCAACCTTTAAACAAATCAAAAGGAAAACAGGATTGTAAACCCACTTCCTTTCCTAGAACTTCTATTTCAATGTGTACAAAAAATCCTTGCTCTGCCACATAAGGTGGTCACAGTGGCTAATGCACAGGTCTGATCTTCAGCCAAACACAGCAGTGCATCAGGCAGCAGGTAACAATAATCTGCTTTGGTAAATTAATTGGACTATCTGTCAACAACCAGCAGCCTTCTCAGCTCCACCTGGAAAAAGTAGCTTTTTTCACAGAATCACAGAATATGCAGAGTTGGAAGGTACCCACAGGAATCATCAATGTCCACCTCCTTGCCCTGCACAGGACCATCCCGAAGAGTCACACCGTGTGCCTGAGAGAATTGTCCAAGTGCTTCTTGAACTCTGCCAGGGTTGGTGCTGTGACCACTTCCCTGGGGAGCTGGTTTTAGTGCCCAACAACCTTTTGAAGAACCTTCCTCTAATATCCAACCTAAACCTCCCCTGACACCCCTTCAGTCCATTCCCTTGCTCCTGTCACTGGTCACCACGGAGACAAGATCAGTGTCTGCCTCTCCTCTTCCCCTCATGAGGAAGTTGTAACTGCAGTGAGGTCTCCCCTCAGTCTCCAGGCTGAACAGACCAAGTGACCTCAGCCACTCATCACATGGCTTCCCCTCAAGGCCCTTCACCATCTTTGTTGCCCTCCTTTGGACACTCTCTAACAGTTTAATGTCTTTCTAACATTGTGGCACCCAAAACTGCCCCCAGAACTCGAGGTGAGGCCACCCCAGTGCAGAGCAGAGTGGGACAATCCCCTCCCTTGCCTGGCTGGTGATGCTGTGCCTGATGCCCCCCAGGACACACTTGGCCCTCGTGGCTGCCAGGGCACTGCAGATTCGTATCCAACTTGCCATTGACCTGGACCCCCAGGTTCCTTTACGTGGTGCTGCTTTCCAGCATCTCATTCCCTGCTCTGTCTGTACATCCAGGGTTGCCCCATCCCAGGTGCAGAATCTGGCACTTTCGCTTGTTGAACTTCATGTGGTTGGTGATTGCCCAGCCCTCTGATTTGTGGAGGTGGGAAAGGTCTCTCATAAGGGTTTAAGAGGATCTTTCAATAGTCACACCTTGTCCCAGTGATCCCCAGAGGCAGAGAGACCTCGTGATCCAGGTACAGAGAGGTTTTCTCAGGGGCTCAGGGGCGGTACATGGGTGGAGTTGGGGTACAGGAGCCAATAGGGAGAGCCCAAGGGAGTGGCCAGGGCTAGGGGCAAGGAAGAGTCAACTCGTTTGCTATAACCCTTTGTACCTGACCTGTTTGTGAGTCCTCTTCATTATGTGATAAGTTGTGGATTACTTTGACATTGAAAGTTTTCAGAATTGAGTAGTCTTTATTCAATCTAGGAAACTGCAAATATGTTCATGCTAAGCTGTAAAGAACAACAATAAAAAGAAATATCAGTTTTTCAATGTTTTCTAGTTTATGATAGATGTCAACCCACAGTCTGTGATAAACTACTGATGGCCTTAATTATCAGATTATTTTTTTCAGAGCAAGTTGATTTGATGTTCAGTTCAGAAATTATATAGCCAAGTGTGAGTCTGAGCATGGGCTATTAGTGAGCTCAGGCAGGACAAATGGATTTTCAGTGTTTAAAGGGAAAGAGGATACAAGAGCCTTACACAGGCTCTTAATACAGAGCCTTAGTTAAATTCCCTGTCCAATTACTTATATATATGGTCATCAAATTTTTTCCTGTTATAGACACTGACTATATAAGAACTCAGATTTTTATACTGTATCCCTGATGCTACTGTGGAGAAAAAGTTTTGCGTTCTGTATAAGTGGTTCTTGTAATTTGAGCTCCTTCTCAGTGTAACTCAGATGTCTTACAAGGTACATTTACTACCAAAATTAATAGATTTTATCTTTAATTGCAGGTGGTGACACTGTCTTCAAAGCTTTGCTTGTCCATTTGTGTGCAGCATGTTGGAAAAGAAATTTACAAAGTCCTAATTGGAAGAGCATCAGAAGAAAAGTTTGGGGTTATTTTACCTTCCTCTTTTTCCTTTCCTATTAGCTTGTGTCAATGAACATGCATTCTTAGAAGTTGCACAAACACAAAAAAAATTCACATTGAGACATAAAATAACAGAACTCCAGACTATTAAGTGCTTTGGAATTGCAAGTTGGTTTAATATGAGAATATGTTTTGAAGTACTTTGACACTTTCTCAAGTAGAAAGCAATTTCTGCGGTGTTCTTGTGTTTAACTTCACACTTTTGGTGCACTTTCCATGCTTCTTAGATCTGAATTCTTTCTTTTCCCCTAGTTCAGTGTAACCAAGACAAATATTCATTAAAAGGCTGGACCACTCAGTTAACAACACCTTTCAATTATAGACCAGGAGGAATTTCCTTGTGAATAATCCCTTACTGTTGAATTAACATTAAGACATTGAGGGAAAGGAGTCACCCCTATCATAGTTTACATTGGAAAAGGCAGGTACGTTAACATTTCTAGCAAGCCACTGTATTATACCGAACCAATTTAAATGCACAGGGGATAGAGAAGTAGCTAGGCACTTTTTATGGAAAAAAAGTGTCAACATTGGCAAATCAGCCAAGAAATACTTAATACTCTTTCCTTCTCCTTCTCTTTCATCCCCATCCTAGACTTTCTCTCATCTTAGGAGCTTTTACTTGTATTTTATTCCTTAGGACACAGATAAGTTTTCTAAATCAATCCATCTGTTCCATAATTGTTGCTTATTCTCACAGACAAATGTATGTTGGCTGTGCTAATTCTCACTATTAGACTAGAATACGGGATGAGAAAATTTGGCTATATAAAGAGCAAGAATTAGAAAGCTTAAGTTTTCCTAATCCATTATGTATTTCTCTCACTGAGTGCATTAGATAATAACTGGTAATGGTATAATTTGGCCCAGGTTCTCACACATATGTGCCAAGTATCAGTGACCTGATATTCAGAAGATGCTCTCTCCAAGACACACAGACATATTAAAGGAATATGTAATATTTCTAGGAATGGGTAAAAGTTGCAAAGGCTACATCTTCATTTAGATCCCACCAAAGGCAGAATTCAATTTGCATCATACTCAAATTTTGGCAGCTATTTGGAAATGAGCTCCCATGAGTTTAGAAAATAACATTGTCTGGAAAAAGAGCAATAAACTCTGCTCTTACAAACTTAATATGTTTGACCTTCCAAGATTTTCCCTGAGTCAAGGAGCTCTTCATCACCTGTAATGTGAAACAATCTGTAATGTGAATGTTTATGAATTTCTAAAGGGGAGTTTCTGAATCTGAGATTTCAAACTTTGACTGAAGAGCTTGTCTTCTCTCACTGCCATCTCTTAAATCCATATGGAAATAAAAACAGTAGCAGGAGACTGGGAAGACTCTTACAATGCTCAGGGAACAACCAGGAAAAGTTAAATAAATGCTGCTGAATTTGGAAATATGGGTGCTGAAATATTAAGCAGTTAGTGTGTTAAATTCATCAGTGTACTTGTTTCATGGAAGGCACTCAACATTTACCTGTGTCAGTGGAAGCCAGTCAGCCCTAAATGCCCAGTGAGCCACCTCACAGTCACTTGCCAAGCTCTCTTAAACAGTGATTGCCTTTGTCTATGTGTGATTAGAAGAGGCTCACAGAAATGGAGTCAACTTCAGGTTACCACTGTTTCAGACAAAAGGGTGTCTGATGACCCTTCTCAAGCCTCGAAAGCAGTCCTTGTTCTATCAAATAAAAATGGGTAAAGGTAGTGGTGAAAACATCTTTCAATTGACCCTCTATTTGAAAGGACTGTATACATTTATACAAAACCCATTTCCACTGTCCACATACATTTATGTACATTATGGATACAAAAAGAGAACAACAGTATTTTTTAAAAACATTGCTTGACCATACAGAATACATGACAATGGAGAATAAGGTTGACATTATTTGAATTATAACCTCGTTGAAGATGTAATTTTCAGTATATTTAGATATGAACTAGCAAAATAGGAAGATTTTCATTGCCATTTCCATGCACTATAATTAGTTATAACTGTATGTACCATAATTATAAACCATTGGCTCATAGTAGTTTTCCCAAGTTTCCAAACCACTTTCAAAAGTATAATATTAAAATTATAATTTTAAAAAAGAATGCCTTAATATTCTAATTGTTCATACCAAAGATAAATGTATATTTGGAGAAACATATTATGGCTAAGTAGCAACTCCTCCATACCCTCAAATTTATACAGTTTATTAGTCACACCTCACATCACAATTACACAATTTTGTCATGTCCAGAAATAGATGAGCAATACCCTGCATAAAATATTCCCTAAAGTGTATCTTGAGGTGTTTATTAACAGAATTAGATGGTCGTTTCAAAGTGTTGGGTACAGCACTTGTAGACTCATCTGGTCTATATTCACCACAGAAGATGTGAGGAACAGAATGTCTGGCTGTTGCACTGAGCTTTTCATAGGCTATGACAAAGCTATCTCTACATACATGTTTTTAGGGTTAACATAAGCTGAGGTCTGCACTGCCACAACTGAACAGGAATTATTCCCCAGGCTAGAGTTTAAACTCTATAAATTCTGTGGTTAAACATTTGGCTGCAGTGTAAACATATCTCCAGGGACAAGTTATCACTGTGTGGATGCACAAACATCAACAGAAATGTATCAGTAATGCTAAAATATGGACCAGATTTTTCCAGATTACAAGCCTTAAAAGAATGGAGGGGGAACATAAAGCATATATTTGTCTAATTATTTCATTGTGTTTGTAATTTGGTTCAAAAACACTTAATAGATTAGTCCATGTGAAACTAATAAATATTTCAAACTGGATACAATTTTAGCTATTCAAGAATGAAAAAGCATCTTAAACAATAAACTTTGAGTTTTATACCTTTTATGTATAGACTGTACAGAACCACAAAAAACTTCCATCAAAAAATTCACTCCTAAAAATCCTCTTCTAATTCTAAGGTTTAGAAATACTATAATTTTCTATTATTATTTAGAAACACTCTGGAGTGTTTAGAAGCACTCAAGAGTGCATTTATATGGCAAAGTACATACACAAGAAAAACGCATTTCATGATGGAAAGGCACACTTGACTCTATCTATAACATAGCCAGAGTCACCATTATAACCATGAAGACCTCACTTGAGATTTTTTGCATGAACACATTGATTTTTAAATACCAATTCACAGTCAACAAAAGGACAGATTAAAGCAGCTTATACCAGAAATTCCTAGCAACCTACAGAATTAATTCACTTATCAAGAAGACTTTAATCCTTCTTCCAGTTATTATGAAACATCATAAAATCCATGATTTATGAGATCAAGTGTGTAAATCATAGTAGCTACTGTACTATGAAAATAAAACTGTAGGGGTGGACACAATATGGTTTGACTCTTTTAGGTTTTAGCTGTAAAATCTCTGGGACTCTATAGACCCAGCTCCAGCTCAGATCTCTTAGCTTAAATTCCAAGGGTGGAGGCCACATTTATTTCCACTTTACATTTCTTGCTTCTAACACTATGTACTTTCAAAATGGAAAAATATTATTTTTTCCAAACTGAGAAATGCCCATGGTTAACCCTGTACTTTTTGTATGTTAGCTTTAGGAAAAGGCCATAGGGTGCAGACTTCTCAGAGTCCAGCTCCCCTATGTTTAGGTGCCTCTCTGGAACACTCCTTGAAGCATTACTGTTGGGTCAGGTTTTGTGAGATAAAAGTCACTGAAGTCCTGGATCTCTAGGTGCAAAACATGTTTTCTGCAAAGGCAATGAAAAAATGCCATAGGAAAATGATTTCAACTTTTGTTTAAATGAAAAATGAGCAGAAAAAATGTAAGCAAATGGTACAAAAAATGGCTGACTTCAATGTCTTCAGTAACAGGGCTTTGATTAAAGAGTTGAAGAAATGTGGTGTGGAACTGGAATATGTACAACATGTATCCTGTCTTTTTTTTCTGAAGTGGGACTATAATACTGACAAGCAGACACTGAACAATGGATGTTTATAGCATGTCTTAGAAAAAAATTACTTTCAGCAGACAGACATACCAGAGCAGCAAGCTGCAATCCCCCATTTATGGCAGCCCTTCTGCAGTCGGTGTCCTGTAGCCGTGGGTAGTCTGACCCACAGCACCAACCTCTGCAGGACTGTGGCCACAGCTGCCCTGGCTCTGGATCCTTTTCTTCTGGTCATTGAGAAGAGAAATGTTGTACTGTTTGGATATCGCCTGCTCGTTGCTGACAAGCTAATCTCCTGTGGCAGACTGCCTCTCCCTCTAACAAACACACTCAGGCTGTTTTTGCTGTCAGCTGAGCAAACCCTGCAGAGCTTGTATGTTCTGTATTTTGAACTCTGATATTAACAATTTTCTTCACTTAGGCTGTGGTGGACCTGAGGGAACCTCAGTTCTTTTTTTATTCTTATGCTGCTAATAATCTTCTCAAACTCCAAAACCCTTTCTTGTTTTTATTAAAAATTGAATGCAGACAAACAGATTTATATAATCCTCCAAAATTCATATAAGGAAATTAAATTGACACAATAGCCTACATTCTGGTGGAAAAATCTAATCTTAAGGGCAGTCCAAGGCAATCCCTTTCATGCTCACAAGTGCATGAGATGAATAGCATTACTTTTTTTCCCTGCACAGTCTGGCTGTGGGCTTCTCCTGTCACTGTGCAAAGACCCTCCGGGAAGCAGCAAGCTGTCAAGATCCTTTCTCGTTGGGCTAATGGCATATGACTCATATCAGATGAAAACAGAGGATCCCTACACAGATGAACCATGTCAATACGACTGAAAGCACTATAGGTAGATACTTATGTACCCTGAAAATGGCAGACTAGGGGGGTTGCAGACAGAGGATTGTTGATTAGAAGAATAAATAAATTAATTCAAATTTTTTTTTAAAATCTAGTAGTCAAAAATGTTTAGCACAATTATGTCTCACCAGTATTTTTGGCTCAAGCTTTTTCAAATATGGTTATATTCTTGGTCCTGTCAGACCACTTAAGGGAGTGGAAGAGTTTTGTCTCTTTGCTGGCACTTGCCCTCTATGCACAGACACAAATATATTTGCAGGTCACGATACAAAAGACTATTACCCTTAAAAGTAGTCAGCCAACTAGGGCAACAAGAATTGATACCTCATCATTATTCATTATCCAAGTTCAGATTTTGTCACAGAAGTTTATACCTCTAATAGGGAACCTGTCACAGAGCAAGGAAGATATGAGGCTGCAGGGAAAACAATGGCAGGTCTTTATAATTAATTTTGTTTTTCATTTGTCTAAATTTTGAGATGTCACAATAAGATGTGAAATAGTCTTTCTCTTATTTTGGATGTTTGCTGTTTATTATGGCTCAGTATTTCCTCTAACTGAAAATCTAGCACTTAATGGGGGAGATTTAGTTGTCAGTGAATGACAGGTCCTTGCATGTCCCTGCCATGTTCCCCTGGAAGGGTTAACATTCACCTCTCTTTTATTGATTTCTAAAAATTAGGTGGGAATGAACTAGTAGAGTAGGTAGTTGGGGTTTTTTCTCACAGAATGGGGTGTTCCTGTAAAAAAAATTCTTAAATTTACTGCTTTAGAATATTTGCTGAGTTTGAGTTAGATAACAAAAATCTCTTCATGAAAAATTTTAAATTTAGTCTGAGAGAATAATCATATGCATGCCATGTAAAATTTTTTCAAATGTAGTCAAGCAATTTTTGTGTGTTACATTTTAAAAAAACTGAAACAACAACCTTGGCTAACAGAACATTTGATTTCCATATTTTTTCATAACTTTTAACTGCTTTAGGTTGGAGACAGTAGATTTCCCTTGCTAATAATTGTGTCTTGTCATGTTTGAGCATATATTGTATCTATCTGGGGAAGAGAGGTTCTTAGGTACAAGATTCTTAGGGGAGGAATAATAACAACTTACAAAATGCAGTGAGACACTGATGTAAAATCCTCTTACAGTGTAATAAATGGTGAAAAGGCTTAGACAACTACTTTCATAGTTTTAGTTGTTTGTGAGCTTTATTTATGTTTTATTTGCTGTGCAGGCTAGGAATAATCTCCTGCCTGATGAATACGAATGGTCGGGATTAAGGGTTCTGGGGCAGGAAGGACAAGAGGAAATAGTGAATTACTGTCATATGCCGAGGTTTGGGTGGGTGCCAAGTGCTGTGCAGGTGTGAGATTACAATGCAGTTCCCTATTTTTTCAGCAGGCCCTTCTGCCTATGACTGTATTTTTCTGTGCAGGTTACCTCCTTCAGGGGCTCAGCTACATCCCTGGGTGAAATACCTCCCTGACAGAATTTAAATGCATTATGGGAAATAGAAGAATTTTATATAAAAATTCTCCGGTTGTTTTAACAAAACTAGATTCTTAGGGGTTGTCACAGCACTGGGTGCTTTGGATATGTAACTCATCTAATTGGACCTTTGCAAGGGAATTGCTCAGGCATCTCCAGCATATAAACCCACTTATTCTTAAGGCAATGAGTTTGGGGTTAATTAAACATCATGGTGATATATTTGTTAGCACTATATGTTATATATATACATATTTATAGCACTAGACTATATATTGTTTGTTAGCAATAGACTTTGTATACCTTATATGACTAACATTACTTGAACAGTGAGTTTATATGTGTTTCATTCCATTTTATAATGCTATGACCATTCCTTACCAAACAAATACAAATGCTAATTGGAGGAAGTAACGTTTTCCACAACGAGTGTGAGATACAAACACCTGCCAGAACCCTCCTGCTAGGCTCTGCACAAAACATGAAAAATACTTGCGAGTTAGCTAATCCAGTTCATCCATTTTCTCAAAGCTTTATTCAATTCCTTCTGACTGTACATAATTAAAACATCTAGATTCTTTATTTTTGTCCTAACAAGACTGGGTAAAGGTGCCCCTTTTTATATATGTACTAACTGTACAATATTTCCACTCCCACCTTCTCTCCTTGAAATATATCCTTTGTTTTCACAAAGAGCCAGAAGTTTCCCCAGGTGACAATGGAACATCCCACTGACTTCTGTGGGAGCTGGGAATAAAGCAGACCACCCAGAATAAGAATTTTGAAGAAAAAGCTCTCTTCACTTGAAGAAAAGCTTATTACAGGCTCCTTTCCAAGTAGGAAGTGACCTTTAAAATTAATCTTTAGCAAACCACTCACGCATCACTAACTTAAACAAACATTATAGTCTTAGCTAAACTAGGGAGTCTATTTCCTTCCTGCTGATTTGTTCCCAATTACTGTTGTAACAGAGAGAAGTAGAAGATCCTCAAAAGAAGTAAGCAACAGATGCAAAAAAGTTATTATAATTTGTGTAAACATTACCCTGGAATAAACCAAGCATTAGCCAAATTAGGGGCATCAATCATATTCATAACCAATCTTTTTGTTCAGCTAAACTGATCTGTGTCACAACATGCTTTTCCAAAACAAAGGATGGGGTCTTATAAAGTCCTGAAGTACTTTTGCTTGCTCCGAATGCACTAAAAATTGAGAAATGCCCTGAGATGGATGTCATTCGGCATGCAGACTGTGGCCTGCCCAAGCTGCCCAGAGTGAGGTTAATACTCATAAATGCCCTTTCATTTACCCAAAAATCACAGTTCTTTTTCTGTTCAGTAGTATGCAACCTCTTTAAAAACAAGGTACTTTTAGGCAAAAATTATTAACTTTCTCCAAAAATTTAAAATTGGTTGAAAATTTGTGGAAGCAAATGGAAACATGCCAAAACATTACTTTTCAGTACCTAGGAAATATTTCTATGGGATACATGAAAACTGATTAGGAAAGGCTTTTGTAGTCAGTAGACTGAAACTCACTATGAATCCTTCAGATGTCCCCCGGGATATGTTTTTTTCCAGAGTGAAATAAAACAAGACTTACAATGGCTTTTTTTCCTACAGTATTACCTACCATTGACATCTCTAAACTCACACATGAATTTCTCTGAGACTAAACTGTCAGAAGAAAACTACAGATTGATGTACTATATTAAGATACCCCTTCAGCGTCAGCACAACTATGATCTTGTATTTGCTACAAAGCTGAATCAGTCTTTACTAAAATACAGGTCCTACACCAAGCCTCACCTGTGCATGGAAAATTTTAATGCGTGTACACAAAGAAATATATATCTATACTAGTAAATCAAACAGGTCCAGGCCCATTCTCTAATCAGCAGGCACAGAACAGCCCTTTGCAAAACTATAAAATTCCTTTCCTTTGAAAAAGCAAGATAAATGGTTGGCCCTGACTTGGGATGCCGGGATGCTTGGGATGAGGCTGGTAGTGTGTGAGGAGGCAAGGGCAGACCTCACAGATTAACAGAAAGTATACTCCCAGACACTGATTTATGAAGCTAAAGCTTATATTTATTTTGCATCTTCATACCTATATTTGTTTTAAAACCAAACCCCATTTTGTGTAATGCCAGTTTTAAATCTGAAGTGTATCCATGAAACATTATGCATTTAATAACAAACATACAGGGCTGTTGCTTTTGTTGAGTACAGTGGCAGAATTGTTGCTCTGACTGTAGCATTGAACCAGCTTTCTTCCTTGCTGTTCTCTTTCTGTTTCTCATTTTATTGATTTGATTGGGTTGAGTTTTTTAAAGATATTCAGGATTTCTACCTCTTTTTTTGATCTCTTTACCAAAGCAAAAGGCAATCACAAAGCATGGTGTGTGACTGGGCATGAGAGTACACCCATATGTGTTTGACAAACATTAAGTTCTTGCTAATGCAATAGGAACAGGCAGCTGAGGAAAACAAGTCAATCCCGTTAGCCTGTGCAGTTATGCCTGAGTAGAGGCTGCTTCAGGCACTACTATGTTATTAGATTCCAATTAATGCAAAAGGAAAATTTGCTCTTCTAATTCCCAAATGAACAGAACATCTGGAGCTCCAATAATGAGAATATCATAGGAAGCTAAGAACTGTTAGTTTGGATACTTGATTTGTCTATCAAATCCCGTTTCACAGCGTTCAGTGGTGATGCCACAGCATTGCTTATCCAGGCTGACCACTGCACATGAGGACACTGCAATTTCTCACTTGACTGAAGATATGTTCACCATAGTCCAAGAGATAGGTGTCAATTCTCTATAGGTCACTAACCTAAAATATTCTGGGTCATGTGTAACTAAACACTAAAGAGCCACAAAATCATAACAATTTGCAGCTGCTCAGAGCACTTGTGAAATAACAAAGAGGTCCCAGTCTGGTGAGTCAGATTGTCACATTGAGATAGCTGCCACCACAACTGACACTTTTGGGTAAATGGTTCAGAAAACAAAAGGTTGGGAAATTCATGACCTCTCCTGCTTTGTCTGAGTTGGAGAACACATGGCATACAGAAAACATGGGAGAACTATGAAAGAGTCAAGGTAGCAAAAACTGAAGTGTTTCTGTCTATCTTGTTTACCTCTATAAAGGACCTCAGGTTTTGCATTCCAGCTCTGAAGCCTCCATAAACGAAGATGATTATCTGCTTAGTCAGATAATTAAAATTTAAATAGCATCTTTATTATATATGGGTTTTTTTCTTTTTTTCAATCTGAACATATTTGCATGTGCCACAAAATTTTGTTGACCTGTTTAAATTAGAACCCTTGAAGTAAAATGTGAATAAAGATTTTTCTGAAGCTGTTGTTGCTGCTAATTGACCTGTTGCCCAGGTGAGGTGAATGACTTCCCTTTACAACTGTCCAAGCCAGATAGGACCACGGGACATTTGGCACAACTTGCTATCATAAAATTCTAAATTTCTATACATATAAAGTAAATGGAAGGGCAAAAAGCCAAAATACCTTGGGAAACTTCCCTTCCTTTGGGAAGAGGCCATGACTGACCTCGCCAATCCACTCAGTTGTTACACCTGTACTGAACAAGCCAAGTGCTGAGTTTCTGTGCAGGATCTGAGCAACCTAGTTAACAAACTGTCAACAAGCTGTCAACAACTGCTTTCTAGGGTAGGTAGTTTTCAATTGTGAGGCTCCTGCTGCTTTTTTAGGTGACCCTATCCCATCCACAGCTTATGAAATAGGACAGACATTGTCCTGGAAAGTTCTACAACTTTTGGCACTTCTACCTCCCATCTTCATAACTTCTTGATGAGAGATGTCATGAACTGCACTGTTCTACAGACTTCAGTCTTCTCTTCCCTAGTATTCATTATATTTGCAAAACTCTTGAATAAATCACTAAGGTCACAGAAAGTCTCTACTTTTGTTTCTAAGAACACCTTGGCAGTGGCATAAAAAATATCCTGAAAACCTCTCTCTCCTTTATTAAAAATGTGAGCAGTACCAATACTTTTCAGTTATTTTCACCAGGTGAGAGGCGTATGGTTGTTGTGGCTATCCCTGGGGAAGCCCTGATAAAAGGCAAGGACAAATAGGGAAGTCAGCTAAAGACTTTTTCTTCCTTTATAATACGTGTTACTCTCAGGAGTAGCTCAAATCAGATAATTAAGTAGGCCCACAGCTTTAGAATACTCTTTAACTATCTCCCATTACTAGATATCTATACATCATCTACAGAAGTGCCTACTTGCTTCTATATAACCGGTTCTTATGAAACCCCTTTCTCTGTCCAAGGAAATAAGGACTTCTGATTTAAATATCCTACATGTAAGTTTTGCAAAGAGACCATATATCTGTAAAGACCTGCAGTTGATAATGGAGGCAATAGCACATCCACTTTACTATAACTGGAATAGAATTGTGATTAGATTTATGCACAGATTAGATTAGATTTATTTTCACTTAACATCAGTAAAAGCTCATGTCCTTATAAAGTGGTCTCTTGTTGCAGTTGTTTTCTTTTTAACGCGTATTCACTTTTTTTTTAATCTTAACCTCCTCTTTTTTAAGGAAACTTCAAAAGATTTTTTTTTTCAATTAGAAAAACTCTTATTAACCTAACCTTTTTTCCCCTTACAATAAATAACATTTTATAGGCTTATATTCTGAAATACTAAGAGAAAAAAGATCTCAGTTAGGCAATTCAGTATATTTTGGAAGCACAAAACATTTTTTTCATACACAGTTTAACTAAGATGTTTTCCTTCCTTTAGCATTATAAAGGCATGGATCATTACGACTGAAATTGTTCAGATACGGGAGAAATGTATTAGGAGAATGGGCCTGTGATTAGGGATCTCCTATCTGTGGGGCAGGCAAAAATAAAATAAAAAACAGTGATAAAACAACAGACATTATCAAAATCAGAACAGGTAATTCAACTTGACTTATTCTTCCTGTGTTTTATGTTTAAAAACCATTATAAAGTATTTTGAAAGTTTTGTAACACAGAGTTATTCCTATAAAAATACTTTGGACTTTTTAAAATAGTGCGATATAAAATTGCACTATACATCTGTATTGCAATATAAATACTGAGAACTTTTAAAAATATACTGGACTTCTGAATAATTAGATCTGAGATTTACCTAAACCAGTGCTAAAATACAGTAATGACATTTAAAGAAGGAGATCAAAAATTCATTGTGTAAATACATGTTCTTACTCATATTACCTTATGACAAATCTTGCTAATATGCAAATTAGGCTAGATATGTAGTTTCTCTTGTGAATTTATATTTTAATTTGATTTTGGCCAGCTCTTTTCTTGCAAAAGAATGCTAACTTAGGGATCAAATAAAGACAGAGATTTTCTTGTAACTTCCACTTACTTGCCTTTGGGTTTGGTTGGTGCAATGTTGCTGCTTGAGCAAGGAGGTTGTACAGGATGACCCACTGTGGTCCCTTCCAACATGACCCATTCCGTGTTTCTGTGATTCTGTGACTGGAACATATTGTTATCTAATATAAAATTTTGTGCTTTGTAAACCTAAAACTTTTCCCAATGCTGTTTGAATCGTAGAATGAAAGCTGTCAAATTTGGTCTCCCAAAGAGAGATGGAAAAATGAACTAAATAAAAGTTTTTACTCACAAATCCAGGATTTACTTCCTTAGTTGAAGATAATATAAGGAAACACAAATCCTAACATTAAGTCTTCATTCTTCAAGAGAAGACTCCTGACATCCAAAACTTAAAAGCCAAACTTCCAAATTCTATCTAACATGATGAAGATGGAGGGACACTTCCAGAGAGCAACGCCTTCCCTACAGTTCAGATACGGATTTCTTTGACTTGGATGAGCCATTCTGCAGACGTGACTATTTCTTGGTGTTGGCTCCAGGAAGCAGCTAGGTGGCCACCTGAGACAAAATTACTCATTTTGAGGTATTTGTAAAGGAGGATCCCATACTGAGAAAATTTCAAGTAGAAAAAGTAGTTGGGCTTTCACCAACACATTCAGCATAAAATCTACTTTACAGGCACTCTGCCAAAGAAGAACTGCCTCAATTTTTAAATTTTCTTGTATAGGTTTTAAAACATTTATTTGTCAGAAAAAGAAGAAACTTTTGTTCACCCAAACAGAACAGTCAATTTATTTTTTCTTTTTTGATTTAATTTACTTCAACCATGTCCATTTTTTAATGCTAGTTTACATACTAAACATATTACATGTAGTTTTTTTTTAGAAGTACAAGACCAACATAATTTTAAAAGTATGCAAATCAAACTAACTGCATTGTGTGCCTTATTAGTATTCAGAAAGCACAAAACTACTCATGCAGTGAGATCAGAGTTGAGACCTGCTCCCTTTTTTCTTTCTGGTTCTTAGTGAAAATTTCAACCAATATGTTTATTGAAATGGTAACGAATTGTACCACCTTAGTACTTTCCTAAGTTCATCTGACTGTTACTTCTGGTCTCTATTTGATAGTTTAAGCTTCATGCCAGTATTAAGTTCAATCAATTTTCCCTCTTGAAACAGATTTTGTTCCTGCTTTCAACAGTCTTTACTGAAAGAAAACCAAAACTGAACCTTTTCCTTATTCTGCTTGAAGTAATGTTTGTTACTTTGAACCTTTTCCTTTAACAGAACATTCCTTTGTGTCTCCCAGAATTTTGCTGTCAGCTTTCTCTTGCATGGAGATGATGCCAACATGTTTACTCCCTGCTCTCTGCACAGACTAAACTAATGAAACATCGTTCTACCTGTTTTTGTGGTTTCTCTCTACTTTATTGATTTAATCCATTCTTTTTGGCCTCAAGAGGGGGACAGTATAACAGTGTGAGATATGTCACAGTCTCGAAGAATAAAACCATGAGAGCAAAAACAGGAATGACGTTGTTTCCTGCTCTGTGCTAAAATACTAACTCATTTGTCCTGAGCAACCCTCTCTTAAGATTACTTTTCTGTCTTCATTTTTCCATATGTCAATTGAGGAGAATGTATTTTGTCACAGTGAAAATTTGGATAATTAAGGCTTTTAATGCAATCCTTATGGAATAATTTGGCTTACATTTCTAGCAATCAGGGAATCAATAGCCTCAGGTTTCAAATATCCCAAACAGTTATTTTTTGAACTCTAGCAAAATAGCAACATCATCAGAACAGCTGGATGGATTGACTCTTAATTCACCATATGAGCCAAAATTAAATGTTTCAGTTAAATAAAATATTTTGATCTGGATATTTTTTTTTCTTTACATTTCTTTTTCTTTTGTAAAGAAGCACTCAGATGAAATTGGAAATGCTACTTTGAAAATAAAAGCTAACATATTTTTTGTATGCTGAAATTCATCTCTGAGTATATGTGTCATTCCTATTTGGTGCATAGACTCTGACATTCCTGATCTGCAGTTTAAAACTAACAGTATTTAATAAGAAAAATTGTAACCAGTCATGTTAGTCCAAAAGGAGATTAAGATTGTATTAATTCCCAGAACAATAAAGACTTAGGAAGAGTTTTCTTTTTGTTTGTGACTGAGTCACTTTTGAGTGATTATTGTAATGCTGCTGGATTACAGTAATCACTATTGCCTGATAGGGCAACTAAGGGCTTTATATAGCTTAAGTTCAAATAGATATCATGTTATTAAACAACATATACAACAAATGAAACAACTGTGTCATGCCTCACAAGGAACATCAAGATATTACCAGCCTGAACATTTACCATCCATGCTTCAAGTTTCAACTGAAAGCAGGCATTGATTTCCTAAGTGAAATGTAGTCAGAGTGTCCATCAAAGCCCCAGGACTACCTTTCATACCGAACTGGGCCAGCATTACCCACAATCCCATTTGGGTGTGGTTGGGACATGCGGTCTTGGGGGATTGTTGACAAGACTGCGGCACCACCTATCCCCATCTCCATCCCAGGTGCTGAAGGGACTCTGCATTCCCCATCAGTGTCTCACTGCACAACACCTCCCATGAAGAAGGTCACAGTGCCTTACAAACAGCATTGCATCTCTGCAGATGGCCAGATTCAGGCTAACAGGAAGGCAGCTGCTGAAAAGATCCTATGTCGGAGTGGCAGGGAGTGAGCTCATCATTATTGGATCAAGTGTATTTATTTTTGCCAGCATTTGTATGATTCATGCATTGCTTTTCTACTGTTGGAAAAAAGTGTTCAATAAGTGAAGACTGTCTCTGTTCCTTGACTCCAGCCCAGCATCTAGAATATTCCCATTTTAGAAGCTCTCCTGTATTTCCTGAGTTCAGGGGACAGAGTTCTTAATGATGCAAGGTAGACAGCACAGGTGAGGAAAATAGGAGGAAGATGAAAATCAATACACAACTCTCCACAGGATAGTGCTCTAATTTGCTAAAGTCTTCATGGGTAGTGAGATATGAACAGGGTTTTACTAACAGATATTTCTAAATGAGATATCACGGTCTGAGTTTTGAATATGCTAAGATTTTAATTCTTCTAAGATTTGGTTTATTTCTAAATGCACTGCATTTTTAATTAATTCAAAACAGTCTTTATTTAATTCATTTTTTGAATGGCAAGGTTCAGAGATAGCACAGGGCCTGGACACCTGAATACATCAGTACAGGAAAATCAATGGCTCTGGAAAAGCCCCTAATCCCTCTGCATACCACACAGCCAAAAATCAGGCTGCTCAAGGGGGCTTGGAAAGGACCAGGTGCCACAGGGATATGGCTAAACTGGCTGTGTTTTGGAATCATGGGTCTGCATTGTCACTTCATTCCCTTCCAAAACATCTCCCTCAGAGGTGCAAAAATGCAGCCCCACCCATTAGGAGCAGAAGGCAGGGCTGCTGTCTCTTTCATCCCGCACTTCTTTGAAGAGTCTTGTGGGTACAACATTTTGGCCTGTTCATTGTGAGCTCACAAGAAAGGGTGAGTCACAGAGCTAACTGCAGTGACAGGGTGTTACTGAACCCCTGCACTCAAGGCTGCCCTACCACAGTTCACTAACACAGCAATAGTCTGTTATATACAGAGACATGAGAGCAGGGACATAGGTCAACTCTGATATGAGCCTGGTGGGCCAGCCACTCAGAAACATGCCCTTGCTTTTGCTCACTTGACAGGGGCAGACAGATTTCAAACTCTTTCATGCGCGTTCTCAAAAGGAGCGGCAGGCAGTCATTTCTATCGAGGCTAGTTCATAGGCCAGCTCCCATGACTGCAGGTCTTTTTTGGAAAATGGAAACATGAACTTCTTCCTGAAGGGGAAAGTAATGGACACCTAAGTTTGTATAGAAGATGGTTTCTCTCCCCCTGTGCACTTTAAAAGTTAGTGGTCACATTGTTATGCTACAGAACCTGCTTTTATACTTTAGTATTAGGATTAGGTATTATCTTGGACCCAGCTATGCAACTCTGTAAAAACCAAGGTACTTCTGCACAGAATGAGCTTTCTATCATGTCAGTGTTTCTTCATCACAACTCAACTCCATGGATGTGTAGAGACAGCCAGTTTGAGACATTTGCTGTTTTTTTTTGCTATTGCATTCCCAGAGCTGCGGGCCCAGGCCCCCCGTGTGTGTCAGTCCTGGTGTGATACCTGCCCCAGCAGTGCTGGCAGTGCAGGAATGCTGAGCAGCCACCTGGACAGCCTCAGCAGGGCACTTGCTGCTGAGCTACCAGGATGAGTGACATGAGGTGTAAGGTTTGCACTGCTGCAGTGCTGAGCCTTGCAGCTGCAAGACCCAGGCTGCTGGTTTTTTGGTTTTTGTCCTGCATGTCACAGCTTGTGGATGCGGTAGCTGTTGTTGGTGTGGCGTTGAACCATCTCTGCTCCATGATTCACTATGTAGTATAGAGGACACCAACATTTCAATAATCCTATGTTGTTGATCAGATCTTACTTCTTGGACATTGTCCTCACTGAGTCGTCTCCTGTTTTTAAAAACAAGGCCAGAATATGCCAATGGCCAGTACAACACTCCAGTAATGTCTCTAACCACCCTGGCATGTGGAACGAGTGACAAATGCCATGGACTTCAATTTTATTAACACCTGCTAACACGCCCTCTGTGATTGCACTGAGTTGTCCCAGCTGACTTTGGTAGGACTATTTACCACTGAAGCCTTGCTTGATTTTTGCAGGAGAAACAATGTCATTGGCCAGAAGAAACTAAGAAAACTGCCAGGGAGGAATTGCAACACAGTACAATCTTATTCACTTATGAATTAATTGTGCCAAGGTATAATTTAAAAGGCTAGTTTCTCTCCCTGTTCAATTCAGAATGGTTACCTGTTGACAGCAAAGTTATGTTCACAGTGACCTTTATAAAATTGTTGAGATTTTCTGTCTTTGTGCCCATGACAATGAGGAATGATTAAAGCTCTGGGGTAAAAATATCCAAAAATATTTTAACCCTAGTGTCTTTCAACGCTCCCGAAAGAGATGAAATATCTGCCAAAGTAGGAAGCCTCTTCATCTGCTTATCTTAATCAGGAAACTATTTGACCAGCTGACCTGTGCCAAGATCACTGAAAAGAACAACTCCATATCATTTCCCTTGGCTTGCTTCCCAGCCCTCATATTATTGTGAGGGTGCTGAATTTTTAGCAAGATTTTAGTACATAGTGACTTTAACAGATGCACATTCAGACTTTCATAGGAGTGCATATTGTAACCAGCCTAAAAATACATGCAGAACTGTGCTGAATTTTCTCAAACAAAAGCTTGAAAATATCATGTCATACCTTATCCTATGAGACAGCCTTCAACTACTGAAGTAAATGTGTCCTCTGCGATGTCGTCATTTCTTTTTTTCTTTTGCTTTTTGTTTTGTAAAAAAAAAAAAAAAAAATTGCTGTTACAGTGATGCATAATCCCTGTATTTCCCCTTGGAAGTACAATTAATTTCATGTACAGGCACATTCTGGATAAATGTAATGAACTGGTTTACAGTGATTTATTAATCCTTGTTCTCTGTACATCTTTTGCGATATCAATCCCCTTCCTATCCCAAAGGGTGCACAGGGCAAAACAGGCCAGAGCAAAGGGCATATAAAAGTGAGACACAAGGCATGATATGGAGGAAGCTTAAAATGGAGGCAAAAGATGCCAGGCTGGGCTGCAGATAGGTGTAGCCTCAGGCTCTTTTGTGAAGATAATGCAGATTTTGATAGCTCAGCCGAGTGTGTGGGGAAAACACATGGAGTTCAGTGGTTTGATGGCATTTCTCTCTTCCTTCTTCCAGAAGATGACAATTCATAAATATCAGTAATCAAAACTGGGTTAATCAAGTGCTCTGAAAACACAATCAAAGGAAAGGGAATGGAAGGACAGTATATTTAAAAGTGATAAATACGGAAGCAGCAAAAAGCTCAGAGATTGGAGATGCAGAGCAGCTGAATGTCTAAGCAGGGAGATGAGGGCATATTAGGACTACTGCGTTAGAAAATGAAATTTGCACACACCCACAAAGAGTCAGTGAAAAAAGATATTTTTTAAAAAAAGTAAACGGCTCTAGCATAAAGCAGATGATGATATGAGCAGCTTTCCTTCTTCTGGAAAAAGAAAGCTTTGACTTGAAAAGAGCCATGAAGCAAGTAAAATAGAATAAATATGCCAATACATTTTTATAAAAATTGAAAGCATATGTGTTGTGTTAAAGCATACATCTTTAAACAAAACTTAACTTATAGAGATCTTTCCATTTAAAGGCAAAATTGGGGCCAGTTGGAGCCTTAGCTGGTAGCAATGATTGAAAGAGATCTGCACAATGCCACTGGGGTCCAAACTGGGGAGGTTCCTTCTCGGCAAAACTAAAAATCCATTGCAGCATTGCATGGGAGGCAGAGCTGTGTTCCTTCCACCAGCCTTTGAAGAAACCCACAAGAAGGGTCTTCTTCAGGTCTTGTGCTTTGTTTCAAAAGTATTTCAGTTCTTCCCTGGTCCTGTAGCACCAGAATGACATAGAGGTTCAGCTGTCTGACTCTGTGTGTACTGTGAGAGTGCAAATTCAGATCCACACTCACCAGTTGCCCACTGTCTGCTTATATATGGGATTGAAGAGAGCTAAGTTGAGAGGCAGGAAAAGCCATGGTGCAGGACCCCTTCACACCAAAAGAGACCTGGAACACTGGGCTGATGCTGGCTTCACCCAGGTCTTCCTTCTGCCCTGGAAACAAAGTCAGGTCACTGTTACTACACAGAAAACAGGTCTGGGTCTGACTAAAAAGAGTGTTGATGTTGCCTGCTATGAGACAGATGGGAACTGTAGCCCTTGGACATGAATATGCCTCCAATATGAAATGTGAATATACAGAGTCAAATTACCCTTAGTGATTTGCAGCCCCATAGGGCTCAGAAAATCTAGTCGCATTCAATCACTTTCAGGAGTCAGCAAACGCAGCTGCACATCTCAAGACAAGAGACTTTAATGCATTTTCCATAGACACAGGGGAGAGGAGGGAGAAGGGGCTGTTTTGTCTGAAAATCCCTGTCTCAGGTGATACTTTTAAAATGTGCCTCCAAGGTACTCTGAGACTTCCCCTAGCAGTGCTGCTGGGCTGCAGGGAAGAGATTTGTACTGGGAAGTCCAGATCTAAATGCACTCCCTTATGAGAAAATGAAACTTAATGAAAGTGCCAATTAAGAAATTTATAGCCTTATAAAAGCCTGGCCAATACCAAACTGAAATCTTACATAGACACACTGGAGTGCATACATTAAAATATTAATGTCCCACTGTTCAGCTCCTTTTGCTCCTTGCTCCATTTAAATCTTCCTCCTGAACCAATCTTAATGTGTCCTCACTCGGCCTAAGATAAAGTATTATTCAGGCTCAGCATTGGCCCACGTTATGTCTAGTCTTTAAGTTTCCACTGGTTTCTGACCCAAGGCATTATGTGTCTCCATCTCACTGTTACTTACTTCAATATTTATGGCATCCAAAGCTGGATGTCTCAAAGTTGCTTAATGTTCAATTCCACTCCCATAAAAATTGGAGCCCCTCCTTTGGCAAATGGGACAGCTTGCCTACCGCTCCTCCCACCTTTCCACTCAAATGGTGAGCGCTGCTTTGCTACCAAAGAAGTCAGTTGTTTTAATGCTCAATGAAACTTCTGATTCAGCACTGCATGAGGTGCTTAAAATACTTTTATATTTCTTTACCATTTGAGAAAGAGAGACAGAGTAAAATGGGTTCTCCTCCCTGCTGACTCTCTGTTGCTGATTTATCACTTCACCAAGTGACTCAGACCAATTTCTAGGTGCTGTCACTTGGCCCCTCAGTGGGAAGGCAAGAGCTCCTGCTAGAGCAGCATTCACAAGCAAGTTAATCACTTGCTTGGGAAACTGGTTTTGCTTCACTACTTTGTGAGCTTTCTTTTCATTTAGTGATTTGGCTCATCTATAATACCACCTCTTTGTCCTCATATTAGTTCTTATTCCCCATTCCTAAGCAGAAAACTAACAGACAGCACTTCCAGCATCGGCTGCAGCTATCACAGGTCTGATATGCATATACCAGATCCATTCCTTTTTGTCCTTCAAAGCATTTAAACATCCTGACTGTGACTGTTTTCTATTGCACCAATTGCCTCTCTTCCTTTAGTGAAAAAGTTGAGATGCTAACTAGTATTTACACTACAGAAACTGCTGCATATGAGCAGTAGCATGATATTGTGGCATTCAGCTATTAATTACTATTATAAAAATGGTATGATATCTAGATTTCCATTGCACTTTCAAGTTCTTCAGTATGCTGTTCATTTTGCCCTGCTTTTTGGTCCTTGGGCTAAACTGTTATCATGAGAAAGGATTTATTAATGAACTAGTAAAGAATTGTTTATTCGCAATATATGTTGTCTCGGGATTTCTGAAATGTCATTTTGCAATTTCTTCAGCCTGTGCCTCAAAGACCTGTAAGTTTTTGTACCCTGGCAGAATGGGCTGCCCAGGTGAACCTATGTGAGACTGAGGCAGTGTGGCAACCACTGTGTCTCAAAACAGGTCCTCTCCTCCAGCCAGATCTGGGCTCCAGAGCAAATTCAGGTGATGCCCAGAACAAAATTATTTTCCTCTGGAGGTACAGACAAATCAGGGGAATTAAGCATAGGGCTGTCCTTAAAAGCAGAGCTTGGAAAATTTGTGTTTGAACTTGCAAATCAAGGAGGATAAGCTTCTTTATAGAAGTGTATCACTGATGTTACATACTGAGTCACTGAAAAAAGAAAGAGCTAAATGAACGTGATTCACCTGAGCAGGAAAGGCAGGAAAAGGATGGATTTGTAAGCAATCAGTACAGTCTGCTCTGTATTTGGTGTTGCTGAAAAAGATTGAAGAGTTCATAACTGTATGTGAAAAAGGTAAAATTCTCTAAAGGTGTATTTATACAGATTGAAAAATGGTGTCACTTTCCTCACTGCTTATTGCCAGTCACAAGTATTGCCATTTGGGATGTTTCCATCTGAACATTTTATTCCTACCAAATGTTGCCTCAAACCCTCGCCCTGTTCCTGTCCTTGCTCTTTGCCATTATCAGAAGTATCAAAATACAATTTTCAATCATAGTGGAGCAACAGCCAACTCCCCTCCTGCATTCAGTAGGAATTTGGTTGCCCAGACCTCGCCACCAGTTCATTTCCACAAAACTTAACCGTATTGCAAATCAGGTGCAGAGGTTTCATTACTTTCCTCCTCAGCCTTTTTTTTCTGATTTCATGTAAATGATCATTTTCACAACAGGCATGGAAGATTTCGATCACAAGTAGGAAACACTGTCCTATTGCCATGGTGAAATGGCACCCAATAAGTGCACTATGCAGAAAAAAACCACCAAAAACCCAAGAAACCTGTATTTCCACAACAGCAGCTTTGCAAAGAAAATTCTGGGAAATTTAAACAGCTGCTCTTTTCTTGGTATTTTAACTTTTATGTTCAAATTTCATCCAGGTAGTGGGAGAAACAACTAAACCAAAAAAATAAGAATTTTTGAAACATGATCTAAACTAAAATAGCAGCAGTTTCAGAAGCACAGACTGAAGATTAGAATAAATGCAAGAAATAAACAGATCAGTCTCTCTGAGCTTTTTATTTTTGCTCCTGTAGGTTGGTCTCTTCCCCTATGTACGGGTCTTCGTATAAACTGCACAACAGGGGCTATACACAGCATTCCCAACAATTTTTGAGCACCAACCACAGCTTTTGTAATTTCACAGATCATTACAAATGAGTGATTAAATAGAGACAAATGCCCACATCATGCTCCATTCTACACATGTAAGTTGGTTAGCATTATTTTTCTTGCCTGGGCTGAGGGATGCATAGATCAGAGGGACCCATTGCTTACTGTTCCTTAATTGGCAATCAGTGTTGATTTCTTTGAAAGTGAGTAGAAGCATCTTTCCCCCATTAGTTCACATTAAAGAAACTTAGTTAAATCTTCCAATAATTATAGCTAATTTATGCCTTCCTGCTTTGCATTATCTTCTAGCTAGTAGATTTTAGCTATGGTTCTCCTCTTTTTTACTAGCAATTTCACGTTTTCTCTAATATGAAACTAGGTCTCAAAATTAGGCTTAAAGTGGGCAGAATCAGGCATATTTAAAACTGTGATACGAACACAGTGAATTGCTTAAAGGAACAATTATATGAACATGGAAAGTGGCTTGGAAAATAAGGATTCTGAACTCAAAATTTAACAATTTCTTTCAAAATCTCCTCAGTGCTCTGGAGTTCAAAGTGAAAAAAAAAAGAATAAAGTAAAAATATTGTCTTAATTTCCGAAAGCTGCTAAAATTTTCACATCCATGAAAGGTCATGGAATCCTGTAGACAAAAAATAACTTGCAATAATTTTACTAAAATCAGTTATGAACATATGGCAACAACTTGCGAAGTATTGATGCAATTTTGACACACCAGTTTAGAGTGAGCTGGGAGCAATTTTATCAGATACTGGCGTTGGTATTCAGTAGTGTTCTTAAGATGGCAGCACACACTTTAAAAATTATTGCTGGAGAATCATTAAACATTTCTTTTAGCTGTTCTAGAGATTCATAAACTGAAGCAAAAGATGCCACCTACAACATAATTACTTTTCCTAGATGAAAATGCTTGGGTTCTATGGGAATGCACTGAGCTCGTCCTGATACAGAAGACGCATGAAGATTATACCACTGAAGAGAAAGTGGGGATACATTTTACTGCTGAAATAGTGTCATAAACCTGGTGATTTTCCCCATTATGTTATGCGAATGCAAACTCTTGAAATTAAAGCTGATGCGATTTGCTTTTTAAAGAACAATTTTATTTCTGTGTCATTTACAGTTCCATTAAGGCATATTAGGGCAGTAAAATAAACTATTTTTGAAATCTCAGTCAAAGGCCATGGTATTTATCACCTGTATCAATATCCATCTATGCAATGTTTTTTTATGTCTGTTGGTTAAAGTCTACCGCTTGTTTGTATGGTACATTGCCACCAGATACAGCGAGGCAGCATCTGCCTTGATACAGGAATCCTGCAGATTATTTATACAGCAACTAAACAGTATTCCAGATCCTTAGTTAAACTAAATCAGTTAAGCCCCATCAGGCACAGTGAAGACATAATGATTTGTGTCAGATGGGAATTGAGCTTTTCTCAACCTCTTTCTTTTTAAGAAAAAAAAAGACCCAAACTAATCTCCAGCTGTGCATCATAGCAGGAGCAGGTTGTCTCCAATTGTCCAGACTGAGGCCAAGCTGGGTGTTTATAAAGGCTCCTGTATGTCGCAGGGCTTTAATTTCTGAGGAAACCAGGGCACTTGGGACTGGTGCATACTCAAGTCTCACGCCAGCGTGGAGTTAGGCGACGGCCAAGGTGTATACTCGAGAGCTCACTTGGGAGCCCAGACACAGCGACTGTTGGCAGCACAGTGGTTTAGCACACTTACTCATGTCATTATATGCTCTTCTCTCCTTTCTCCAGCAGCTTGACAGTGTATGGGATCTCATGGATTATTTCCACTGAGAGACAGATAGCAGGATTTTCTGTGATACAGCCCTGCTCATCAATGACATTAAACCCAATTTCTCAATGTAAACATTGAAGGGCTATGAAGATAAATAAATTTAACTTATTCTTTTTCATGGGAACGGGTGTGCTGTGAGACAATGAAGTGGCTGGCAGTCATCACTGCCCTTACAAAAGTCTCCTGCAGCACACTCTGTGGCAGGTCCAAGGTCCCAATCTATGCCCACATGAGAGATGGTGGATTCTTAACTCAGAAACCTGCAGCATGAGGGAGTACCAAGCTGATCTTGTGCTTCTGCTAAGCCTGCTCTCCAGGAAAAACTTTGCCCATGGCTTAATAATTGCTTTGATGAGAGGGCTGCAGGGAGGCATAGTTGTTTAGAAGACTATGTGTGACTAGTGGGAGAGCAACCTTGCAACTGGTGGCATTAAATTTGCTTCTTGTCCTGGATGCTAAACCTGGGTTAAGAAGGGTTTTTAATCCAGGGACAAGGCACAAGAAGAGAGTGAGTAGCAAGTCAGGTCCAAAGGCTAGCCTCAAGATACAGAAGGTTAAGATGGCCATGGAGGTAGATAGGGAGGTCTCTATTTTATAGCAAGATTTAAAGTTCTGCAAAAGGCATTTCATTCACTTTGAATGGTCAAGTAAGTAACTGACTGTATGCTTTTCATGAGTCTGGCCATAAAGAAAGCTTTCTCTACTTGATGCTAATGTGTGGAAGAGAGGTTGCGCCACAGATTTCTGGCAATAAGGCTGGAATCACTGTACCTTTAAATAGCACTTACAACAACACTGCAACCACATCATGACTGGAGGCTGGGACCTCCATAGCTCCCACAGTCTGTGAACCCAGTTTTACTAATAAAGGAAGAAGAAAAAGAGGGAGAATAGTATCAGATAGAAGAGTAAGAGGTAGAAGAATTCAATACAAAGATACATATACCAACTCAATCATTTTTATTTTTCTGTTGTGACTTCTTTTCTATTTGTTATCGTATATATGCCTAGAAACCTTACTGTCTGCAGAAAAAAAAGGTTTTAAAATATTTATCCACCCAGTGCAAGAAAAATCTGCAATTTTTTCTCTCAATAATATTATAATCATTCTAGATGAATGAATAATCAATTTAAGAAAACTCATAAACTGTCTTCTTATTAAAAAAAGAACATCCTTTCACATGCTTATATCATTCAAAGTCTTGCATGGATTAATTCTTCTTAATATGTTTATGGCATGAAGATCTTATTGAATTCAGGAATTAAGATACAGCAGTATGAATTACCTTTAAATAAATATGCATATTAAAAAATAAAAAAGTAAACATAAGGTTTTCCCCCAACTGCACTAGACAAACATATAATTTACTACAAGATCTTCTAACTGTAAACACCAGTACATCAGTATTTTTTTTTCTTTTAATAAATGGTTTTGCAAAGAGCAAACTGCTGTTTATTTATTTAAATTAGGAGAATAGGTCTTTTGTACATAATAAGCCAAAGAGAAATGGAAGACCAGAGAATATTTTCACTGGCACTAATAAATATATGTCGAATTTTCAAGGCATTTATCACAGAAATTTGACTAGCCAACAGTGATCTAAGCAACATCATAGAGGAGTGTCCAAATTATTTATTTTTATTTCAAGAAAAATGTTTGCAAACTACTATGTCCCCTTTATTTGCATTTGGTTACAGTCCCAAGGGTTAGGACAGTCCTTTACAGTGAACAATTTTCCATTCACAAAATTCCATTAAGGAACATACAGAGAAGATGGGTTAAACTTAGAGGTGTTTTTTTTATATAATTATTTATTTAGAAGTAGAAAGGAGCCTACATCAAAACTCTCCTTTCTACTTTTCACACAGTTTTGAGGATTGATAGCTCCTGGGAAAAACCCTGCTGCAAGACTGAGCAATCAACTCAAACATCTTCACAGAATCAATCTTGTTTTCTCACTTTCAGCTGGGCAAAAAAAACCCCAGAGTACAGATCAGAATTTGAGGTATGGCATAATTTTCCTTAAAAAAACCTAAAGAAACAACCTTATAAAATTTTCATTCATTATTTCATTTGTTCCTGGTGTATGTAGTAGGGGTGTGTGTAGAACTCATTGTTCTAAGTGCTGGTAAAATACATTACTGTTAAAGCTCCAGTGGTTCCAAGCACATGATGCCTCACGTGGTTCATTCTGCTGTGCTGAAGCCTATACAAAGAACTCATATATGTGCTGACCACCCAAGCCACTAGAAAGTCATGCAAGTCAATTTTATGGGAAACTTTCATATTTCCTCTTGTTTGTCTATTATTGTTTAATTTTCCTGAAAGACAAACTCTGACCATAAATTTTCTTTTCTTCCTGTACTAGTGACAATTGGGAGTTATGTACCTCTATGACCAGACATCCAGCTCTGTAAAGACAGACTGGACTACAGAAGAAAATATGTTACATTGTCTGAAATTTCAGCAATTTCATTGTCAGAATCAGTTTCTTCCTTCACTGATGACCTGCCAGCTGATGCACTGGGCTATGGCTAGAGGTGCAAGTTGAGCTTTGGGTGCTGCCCGGAGCAGCCCTCACCTCCCCAGCTCATTCTACACTGCATTAAAAAACCAAGGTGGCTGAAAATTAATGCTGGAGGCAGAAGGCAGTTGTTGCCCAGCCCAATGAGTGCCTTGATCCTCTTTTCTGCTTTGCCACAATGGCTTAAACAGGCAGGAGACAGGGCCTAGGGTAGGGCAGGACTGGATGCTGGGGAGGAGATGAATCTTCCCCCTCGTGCAGCACTGGTTTGGGTGAGCACTGCCCTACTGCCTCCTCCCCTGTGCTCTGTTCTGTGAGCCCTCCTCCTGTAGTTGTGCTTATACCACATGGAAAATGGTCTCCTTATTGAAAAACTGCGATTTTCTTATAGTCACGGAAAAGAAAAATGAAACTACCTGAACAAATTTCTTTCACCCATGGGAAGAAAGTCTGTGCAATCTCCATCATCCCAGCAATTTGGGCTTCTTTGCAGTGCTGTCTCATCAGCGAAACCAATCTTGTTCAAAGACTGCACTTTGGTGGTGCTGTAGCTGTTATTATATCAGTAAATTTCATTGGTCTATAGACAGAAGCATCCTTCATACTAATACAACTGTAGCCATACTAGTATTATACAAATATACTTACCATGATAAATAAAAAGCATAGTCCTCCATCTAACAGCAATGCCTATTCAAAAATGTATTTAGTAAAGGTGTTATAAACACATTAGAGAGGGCTGCAGTTGGTAACACAGCAGAGTCATTCACATAATGGCTGTAGAAACTGAGAATTTCAAATAAGAAATAAGCAGGATCAAAAAAATTACATTCTGAAACATTATCATGTTCCTTTGCAAGCACCTCTGGTAAATAAAATGCAGAAATCACGTGGGGAAGGCCAAAGCCTTTCTAATACAGCATCTGCAAAATAGTTTCAAAATACAAAGTTTTCCAGAGATATCCCTGAGGTGTCAACAGCTCTTTATAGCATTTTTTTTTATTATTTAAACAAGTTGTTAAAACTGGAGAGAAATTTAACTGACATCACAGCAGGATCATTTACTGGGACAAGGGAAGAGAAATTCAGCAGCTGCCAGTTTGGATGAGGAGTTGAGTTTTCTCTGCCTTTGCAACTGGGGCTCCAGTGCCTTTAACCTTGGGAAACTGACAATGCCGAAATCCCTCCTCATCTACCAGATAGTTTATCATTACCCTCATTCTGTGCTCACTGAGGTCTGTACAAGACCCACACATTTTTTAGAGGGAGTTTTATGAATGCCAGCTTTCTCTCTCTTTCTCAACACTTCAGCAAAAAAAAAAGCTATATCTTTTCTCTATAGGTATCACAACATATCTGTTGTCATCACCTTTGTCAAAAGAAACGTGCTGTTACTTTAAACTATTTAAAGCAGCAAATGGTGATGTAAAGAGCTTCTTTAACTAGATTAAAATGTTTTTTGGAGAGTGGGCTGGCATTGCTCTGCATTGAGCCCAATAAGATGAGAGCTGTCTCTGAATGTGAATATTATTATCACTACAGCATACAGTCATCACAAATATAAATGTTATAATTTTCACTAACGTTTATACTACTCTGACCAGTTCCACTCTAGGACATTCAGTTCTACCAAGTGTAGTGGTATGATTTATTTTCCCAGAAGGGATGGGTTCTCAACTCTCCACAGGTATATTTCATTTCAGAAACTGTTAGTAGACCACAAGCACCTTATTCTACCCTGAAACAATGCTCTACGTAGCTGTGATTCATTGATCGCCATTACCAGTCAGCTACCAGCTTTTGTCATGTCATTCTTGCTCGTATGTCAGAAAGAGACCTAGGAATGCCTCTAAGCAAATTTTTCTTCAGGTAGGTTGAAAATTTTAATTTCCATAATATTTTAAATGATGTGAAATTATTTGTTCCACAGAAGGTTATTGTAGCTCAGAAGAGCTACAAACAAAAAGTCTTGTAGACAACATATTTTCAAGTTTTATTTCTCTTCCTTTAGCAAAGTTTCAATTATTTAGCTGCCAAGGTAGACATGCAAGAAAGTCAATCCAAGAGGTTTAGTCATATGCTAGCCAAGAGAGAAATAAATCACAAAAAGTAATGAAGGGCACTGAAAAAACCCATGTGTATTGATCTTTCACAGCCTCAGAGTGTTATCACTATTGAGTCATCAATTTAAGACCAGCAAAGGCAACCATATTAAGGGATTACCAACAACACAAGTTGGCCTCTGCAAATCCTGAACTAAAGCAAATAAAACTCCAAGGATCTGTCTAATATACATTGGCTTCAATTTTCATTCTTCTATATTCCCCATAAGCCTTGTGGAAGAAAAATAATTGGACCAAAACACAGAATCAAGTAAGTACCTTCTCTTTTGGGCCAATTTAAACAATGTGGATCAAATTCTATCCATTTGTCCACATGAAAGATCAAGGTTTGCTTTGAATGTCAAATAGTTGTAGCTAAACAAGGATTTGACTTTTCTTGTGCTGAGTTTTGTATTGTAGAGCAGAAATAAATGCACTAAGGCACATCCTATTAGCTCTTCATGGCCCAGTGGTGCTGGGCACAGGTGTGAGCTGTTGATGCCACTGGACATCCAGCCTGCCCACAAGGAAGAACATGGAGATTCACAGCTAAATTAGTGGCCTTCCAGGAAAAGCAGGATTTGGGGAATCTGTCTCAAAAACCTCTGCAGGTCAGGGGGCCTTGAGGGAAGTCTTAAGCATTCACACTATTCCCAATATCCAAGACTTCCTCCTCCTCCCTGCCCTACTCCTCCTCCATGCCTTCCTCCTCCTCCACATCTTAAATCTTCCAGGAAGATTTAATGCCACAAAAAGAATTTCCCTGAAATCTGAGCAACTCAGCAAAATGGATTGTGGACCCTGAATTCCATTTCTAAGGGACATCAAGCTGATCTCCTCCTCAACCGACTCCCCAAATACTGTATCAGATGATCAGTGGCAAGGGAGTGGGATTCCATGGTGGTGTCCAGCTGCCAGCAGACAACCTTATGGTAAGAGCTTGCTGCAAGCTGCATAATACAGAGCTTTGAAATTTTCTCTGCCCTCTCCCGACACATGAAATTATACAACTTACCTCTAATTTACTGACATTTATTACATATTTAAAAGCCCAACTGACCTGAAGCAAAGGAGAGAGGAAGATTCTTGTGGATTACAATGTACTATAAAAGAAAGAAATGTAAGAAAAATAATATATGAACAGAAATTCTTTTATTGAATTTTTAATTTTATTTTGACATAGCATCTTTCAATGCTTGACAAGAATTGCTAGCAGCAGCTTTCACTGTGTATTATGTGTTAGCCAAGCATGTTGTTCTCTTGGAGACTTAATGCAATCAAATTGCCTTGCTGAATGCATCAACTGTGCTGGCAAATTAAATATTTTCTCCAAATATTTCTTGCTTAAAATAATCCTATGAGGACAAAAATAAATTTCAATATATTGAAATGAATGTCTCAGTGTCATAACTCACATGTACATGAATGATATAGGAGTGAGAATAGATACAAAATACCACTTTTTCTTCTTCCATGTCTTTAGATGATAGACTCTGATATGCAGGAGAAACTGGAAAGACATTTATGACTTTAAAAGCATGATCTCAACTTGAAATACAGTCACAGTCTTTGACTATGTTATCAAGTTCAAGTCTCGCTCCTGAGCCCTAAATACTATGCACCTGTAACATAATAATGGCAACAATTTCAAAATACGTCTTTTAGCACTCTCTGAGAAATTTCAGGAAGCAACAGCACAACAGAAAAATTAGTCTTGGCACAAGCATTGCAATATGAACAAAGCACAGAAGGAAACCAAAGAGTCACTACCATAATTCCAGCTATTGATAGCTTTAAATTACTTTTAACTGTTCTGCGAATTAAGAGTGAGCTGAAATTCTGAGCTGTGTGGTACAAGGCAGAAACCTCTCAGGGTTCGGATGTACTGTTCTGTCATGTTATGTCACATGCACAAAGAGAAACCCAGAAGCTGCAAATGACAACCTAAGTCAATCGATCTTTGTCTCAGCAAAGACATGAGACAATGTGTGTTGTTTCACTCTTACGACTGGTTTTGCAAAGCTTGTAACGAGTTGTATAATTTTTTCCTATAAGGCAAAAGCTTGTTGAAGACTCCCTGATTTTTACAGGGTGGAACATACACTATAATATCAGGGGCTGTAGGTAAGGGTTTGGCAATCTTGGTCTAAGTGGTAGAACCATGGACAGGCTCCAGTGGTCTTCTCCAGGCTAAGTCCCTTTGCTCTTTTTTCTGTTGCTGCTCCACCTGGCCCTGGTATGGGATCCTCACAGGATCCAAGTGACACAGAGAACTTTAGACTGGCTTTCCGCACTGGGAAACATGCCCCTTCATTCTTAGACAACCATCCAGTATGAAAACAACCAGGACTCAGATTATGTCTGTGGGAGAAAAAAATCCCTCTTATCTTGTAGTTCTTGTTCAAGCAAAATAATACACCCAAATGGAAGAAAGCATTTACCTAACTTTCATGTTTGCATTCTTTCTCCATGAATAATGAGAGTTTCTATTAAGGTATCAGTTAACATACAAAACTAAATAATGTGAGTGTTCTTCAGTTATATGAGCACATATGTGAAGAGCTGTCACAGGTCAGTTCATAGGCAGTACCTGGTAAATCCACTGTATTCCCATAGAAAAATTCAGCTTTAATGAACACATCCTCCTTCCCCTAAGATAGTTGCTTGGCTGTCCTGGAGCAGCAAAGTGCCCATGAATGCAAAGTGAAAGGTGCCCTGAGTTACTAAAGGCATTTCAGGGCATAGAGTTGGGCAGAGAAGGAGATAGGCTGCTTGTCTCCCGAGGCCCTTTATAAAGTACTAAATATAAGAACATAGTCTTTACAGGAAGCCAGATGGAGACACCATCAGACATTTAAGTTATGCTAAAATAAGTAGGTGAAAAAGGAAAACAAAGGCATTTGTGATGTGAAAGCATTTCATAATTAGCAGATCTAAGCATGCCAGAGAGATAAAAAATTACCATTCTTTATGCCACAACTGAAACAAACAGTAATATCCTTTCAACATTGTCTTAAGAAGAAATGTGCTTTTGTTTTTGAGACTGAAGAGTTTTCTTCACATTATGAAATAAAAAGAGGAAGGTTAATGACTCAATGTCTATTAAAGAATGGCTAACATAGGAAGGATGATTTAATTAATGTAGCAAGGTCTGAGTTTTCAGAAGAGAGTTTCACAACCTTTGATCCCATCAGGAAATTCAAAACTCCTTTTCAGCTAAGCTCGAGCACTTGAAATAAGTAAGAGCTTAATTCAACAGCAGCCAGATAATGAACATAATTCTACTGACAGAATCAGGATCAATGAAAGCCTAGCCTTGAGTATATCACATTAGGTGACCCTGGAGTCGGGATTGAGCAAACCCACATATCTGCCCGCACTGCCTTACCTTATCAGTGCTGGAGCCTGGATACCGATGTGATTGCTGACGCCATACATGTACCTCTGGAAGATGTGGGTGACACATGGCTCAGGTTTCCTGGCATCACGCAGAACAGCATCTGCCTAGGAACCAGCATTCAGTACATTGTGGGAAAAACTTCTCCCCCCAAAGCCAAATACTACCATCTGTAGACTCCATTAGAAGATTTTTTCTTGACTGCTGGTGATGGGTTTGTCCACCTCAGGAGAGGTTTAAAGGCCTTCTGGAAACACAAAAGGCCATGAACCCTGTGGATGAGGCCAATGCATTCATGGTAGATGTGGCAGAAATCTTTCCCAGCATCACTTTATCTACAAACCTGTGTTCATCCATTTTGTCTAGTCTGTTACCAAATAATTTCATTTTTCAAGTGAACTTGCACTTTCTGATATTTTAACAGCATTTTCTGATGTAAATGAAGCCATTCTTTTCCCAAGAATAAAAGCTAGGTACATAGCAACTACTGAGGGCTATAACAAGTCAGTACAGCTTTCAACTTGTTGCTAAGAGTCTTAGTAGAAACCAGAAACAAGAAAGCCTGAGGGAAAGGACAGTAGCTCTTGTCCTTTCATCTCACAAAAAGTGTGTATCTATCCATTTTATCATTAAATTCTTAGCAGATGCTTGTGAAGACTTTTTTCTAAAAAATTTTGCAACACCCCGTCTGTTAAAGGCACTTCCCCTCATTAAGACTATTTACATGCAAAGTTTTAGACTGCAGCTGCTTTTGTCATGACACCACCAAAATATTTGGATTTTTTTTTTTTTAATGGGGAAAATGTTTTTTCCATTTGTACTCGACATTACATTACCAAGAATCTCTGCTGGTAAAAATCACACTGAATTTGCTGTGGTGGCATTAGGATAACTAACAAAGCTTGGCCGAGCATTGTACCCCTAATTATGTTAATATGTTTCAGAATCCTTTTATGAACGGAATAATAGCCATTCCTTTTGTCTGACTAGGAAGAAGAAGAACCTTGTCTATATATTTGCCTTCCCAGTTGTATGCTCCTTACTAACTCATTGTTCTTTCACGAAGGTTACAAACCTTAAATTTTTTTTCTAAGGCTCTTTTTCCACTTAAGGAAGTTTGTACTCTTTCTGTTAAGGGAAACTATGTTTTTATATATTAATTCTAAATTATATCCAAGGAAAGGTTTGCAATCCAATACTAATTGATTTTAAAGGTTGACTATCCTATGCAGTTTATTCATGGTTAGATTGGTAAACTGAGTTGCTGTGCATGATGATAGCAGGCATATCTGTGTTATGTTGACACAATAGGTCTTGTTTTGTACAAAAGAAAATTAATTCTTGCTCACAATCTGCTGTTAAGATTAAGAGAAAGAAAGAGCAAGGTATAATGTATTTCATAACAATATTTAGGAAGAAGAGTAAAATTGTAAAGGATATCTCCTTGGTACAGCATTTGCAACAGGTGGTAGGAATGAAATATATTTGTCTTCTGCACATTTAGATGTAACTTTTGGAAGGAAAAGATTCAGATTCTTCAATCTGGACAAGGAGCAGTGAAAACAACTCAGAGAGAGAAAGGTGCACTTGGTCTGAAGCTTTCTGTAGCTCAGAGAAAGGGAAAGATGTGATAGGAAAGTCACGGATAAGGCACAGATACATGGAGACCAACATTTTGCCTGCAGTGTGCTTCTTTGTTTGAGACCACAGAACACAGAACATAAAGCAGCTCAGAAAAGTAGACCTGGTAAGAGATGATAATACTTTCCCTGAATGCCAACACCGATGAAAAGATGGTTTCATCATTGTAACATGCCAGACATGATGCTAAATATTTTACATACTGTGTAACTAGAAAGTGCAGTGAAAGAGAGAGGTGAGCTCTCACCAACTCAGTCAACACATGTTCTAAGTAACTCAAGGTCACGATTTAGCCCAAGAGTTTATTTAATAATTAAATAAACAAATGTATTTTAACTTCACTGGGTATCTACAACTTCTTTCTCTGCCAGGATCCCTAAGCAAACTACATCCAAATATATATCACACTGTATATCCTAAAACTTATCTCACTCCAGCTGTGTAACTGCACACAAATGCAGAGACAGCTGTCAAACAGAAGGAGAAATACAGAGCATTTTCTTTCAATTTAAAGAACAAGGTGAAGGTGTTACTACTTCTTGAGATTTGACAAAATTGACAGTGTAAATATAAAACTACTTTCAGGGACTGTTGTTCTTGTTTAGATAGCTTTCATTGTCAAAAAAACCCCAAAACCAAAACAAATAAACCAACCAAACAAACAAACAAACAAAAAAAAAAAAAAAAAAAAGAAAATTGGGTCAAGAAGAGGCAGTTTTGGTCCCCAAGAAAACTCTAAATGAAATCTGGTATCAGTTATGACTCTTAGAAAGGACAATTTGAAGTACAGTGTACCAGTAAAGAATTCCAAAAATATGCCTGTTTTTGACAATGAACGCAAACAGATATTGTGGTTTTCTGCCTTGGATATGTCCTCCAAAACCTGGAAAATGGGTGATAAACTTCTGAATAAGGGAAAAGTCCTTGGATAGAGTGCCACAAATGACAAAACATTGGTACAATCACTCCAGGAACTAGCCCATGTGCAAATAGCTGCCTCTACACCGCTTGGGGTCCTCTTTTGCTATGCTTACCTGCTATAAAGAGGTAAGAAATTGCAAAACACCAGACTCATTTAATTTCTTAATTTTGGACAGACCTTGGACAGCCAGAATGAAGACACACACCTCTTATTTAAAAACACAGATCCATGAACAACCACAAGCTTAATCTGGCAAAGTTATGCCAACGTCCTTATACAAAGTGCTTATAAAAAGCACTTTTATAGCTCATCAGCAGATATAATTTTGGTCAAGGATGCCAATGCCTGACAGAAATAAATACCAGCACAAAAAGAAGAAATTTCAATTTCTAGCCAAATATAGAAAAAGTGGTATTGCTTGGGAGGCAATAGCAGTTTGAGCTTAAAGGCAAGCAACTTAAACTGCCTAGATAACACACAGCCAGAAGACTCTGTTAAGACTCATTATCTATGTTAATAGTGTTAAGAAATGTCTGTCTTTGGCCAAGTCACATGTCTATCTCCATATTGGACTACTGCAACAATTTTCCATCAAATTCAGGGAGAAGAACCTGCAGAAGATTCGGTTTTCCTTAAACAGTTATAGAAATGGGTGCAGAAGGAAGGATTCCCATTTCAGCCTAGACTGAGATATGGTTTTTTGTCCTGAGCTCTGTACCCCTTTGTCTTAATGACCTTTCAACTTACTGTGGATGAGTTCCCACTCAAGTCAGTGAAGCCAGCTTTTTGCCTTAATATTCCCAAGATGAGCCAGAAAATTTAGACTTTGTCATTGATGAGCATCAACAGAATTGAAGCCCTGACATGAAATTTGAAATGATCCTCCAAATGTCATCTTTCTTCTGGTACATCAAACAGTTGAAAGCTGTAGTTTATAGAAAAAAATCTTACTTTTGTTTTCCAGAATTTAGGTACAAAGCAAGAGAAAGAGAGAAACGCTGGTGCAATTCATGCACAATATACTCAAATAAGGATAAAAGATGGTTTTGGAATTAAAACTGGGGCTGTGGAGAGCTTTACTCAGTGTCTTTTTTTGAACAGGTGAGTATTTCCAAAACAATTCATCATTCCAACCTCAGGTTTCCTGCTCAAAGACCTAGATAACTAATAAAATATCTGAAACAGGTATTATCAGATATAGTTTATAATGGCCAGTACTTAGGCCTGTCTAGGGATCTATTTTGACTGAAATGAACCTCCTAAACTTTCTATACTGACTATCTGTGAGAATTAAGTGGTTCAAACAACACCCACATTTGTTCAGCACTTTGAGTTGCATGCAAGAAATTCAAAGGTTATGTAGGTTTATATTTTCAAATGCAGTTTTCCTAAGCACCAAGAGAAACTTTAAAATATTTTAATGAAGAGAGGTTAATATACCTGAAAAATTCCATACTTGGTCTGGTTATGATGTTGTATTGGCATAAATAAGAGTTAGGTTGAATTGGAATGGCTTGCTCAGCAAGTTGGTCAAGAAACAACTGGACGTGGCACTTAGTGCTATGGTTTAGTTGACAAGGTGGTAATTGATCAAAGGTTGGACTCCACTATCTCAGAGGTCTTTTCCTAGATGATTCTATGATTCTATGAACTGTTCCTGAGGGATGATTTCCTGAGGGAAAAGAAGATGGGATAACTCATCTTTTCTAATTTTCTCGTCCTGAAAGGAAAACAAAGGAAAAGATTTCCTAACATTTCACTAAAGAAGTCCCAATAGAGGAAAAGTAAGGCAGTGTTAGAGAAATTAGATTTCTTGGGAGCCTTTATTTATTTCAATCTCCAGGAAGTAAGTGCATATGTTCTTTCAAGAGTTCATTAACCTATAAAATTTTCTTCTTCCTGCTTCACAGTCACCCAAGGGAGTGAAACACCTCATCAAAATAAAATTAGAAGTTAAAGTTGCATCTATCTAAATCAAGGTATCAACGTATAGAGAGAATGGAGCCAGAGAACTTAAGCAGATGTCTATGGACCTATAAAACCTGACCTCTTCAGGGAAGGCCTGAGGGCTCCCTATCCAGCAGCTCTGAGTCGGCGAGGCACTAGGCTGTCTGCAGCAGCCAGTAAGGAGAGTTTCCAGGGTCTGCAACTTTAGTAAGTGATTTTGCAGGAACTGTATAATGTTTTTAGTATGCCCCATTGCAGTTTAATAGTCAGTCTACTAAACCTGAGGGTGACTCAGTAGAGAACTTGAAATAACTGTTTTCTTCACAAATGGGCCCAGATATATCTGTTGATTTTCAGTGGGTTTATTTCTACCCCTTGCATTACTTAGGATAGATACCTACATGAAAGTGCCATTGGCTATAAGAGCTCATTTATTATTCAAGCAAACAATACTTTACCAGACATGACTGAAGGGCTCATACTTCTGATGTGATCAATAACCAACAACACATTATCCTCTGCCATTACACTTAACAGCCAAGGAAATGAGTTTCAGATGAGGACAAACTGACTCTACAGAATGTTTAGGAGAAGTTAGTGGTTGTAAAATCACTGTTTTTCTGGTTTTAGAGTAAAAAATAAGCAAAAATAATTACTGAAATGCAGTATGCTCCTTCCCCTATGAGTTCCCACAATTCCCACCATTAATTCAGAAGAGAATACCTCTCTTCCCCTTTCTCTCTATTGGTTGGGGTTTTTTTTTTGGAAATGAGATATGGGTAGACTTTGAAAAAGTCAGTCCTGTAATCCTGCTGCAAAAGGACTTTGAATAGGCAACTGAGTTAGCCCCCTGTGCAGCTGTGAACATGGCACAGAGGCAGCTCAGAAGGCCAGGTTATGGCATTCAGACTAGAATTAGTATCTCCTGTTACATATACAACAATGGGGAGCTCAGTTCAAGGTGGTCAGCAGCTCTTGCTGCTTCTCCTCAACTGTTCACCTTTGCCTTTTCTCTCCCCTCTTGCACAGAAGGGTGTTTTGTCCCAATAGGTTGAAAACAAAGCTGTTGTTTGTCTGCTCTGTAAGATGTTGGCAGCCCTCAACTGATGATTTTGAAGAGACCCAGATTTTTCGAGGGGTCTAATTCCTATTTAGAAACTCTTATACTGCAAAAGTGCTGGGTGTTTGGCAGATAGCAAAGTAAAGCCTTTCCTTCCTATTGATTTGCCAGGACACGAAGTTCTTCCCATCAGTGACTCATGATCATTGAGGGTCAAAGCGACTTGTACCTTTCACAAGGCCGGCACATTCAGAAGTCTTTCGAAACATGAGCAACTCTTACCCACCACTGTCGTTTTCAGGGTAATCACCAGCATGACTAATTGCTGTATTTCAAGGCTCTGCCACAGTACACAAGTGTGCTTAGGTCTGAATGGACAGGAACAAGGAATTCAAAAAGGAACATAAAGGCTTTTAACTCCTAATCTTTAATTAAAATTTCCCCCAAATCATGCATGAAGATTTATTATTACATGAGACAGACATTTGGTTGCCACAGAGAAAGAAGCTGGGGCTCTCATTTCAGTGCCTAGCAAGCCAGTACTCACATGCCAGTATCCATCCTTTAAGCAGGAGGCAATTATGAGGTGCTGTCTCAGTAGAAGCTAAAATGTTAACAGGCAAGATGAGAGGATGGAAATGCTCTGCTCCAGTGGCATAGAAAAGCAAGCACACTGCTACATGCTCCAGCTAAGCTGCGCTTGAAAGTCATAAATCTCATACTTTCAGTTTGAAGTACAAATAAATTCTTATTGAGGAAGTCTGAGAAATGACTGAATTTATATATGAGCTGATGTGCATACATATGGCTGAGTCCCAAACTTCCCTCACAAATTTTCTAAATGCCCCTTGGTTACGATGACATTAAAAGTTATTGCTTGGCCCAGAGTGCTGACATTTATGACTATACTATAATGTTTCCTCTTGGGAGCAAAGGTAAAGCCAGTGTACCACTCTCCACAGTTCTACCCCTCTAAATTGTAAAAAAACCCCTTGTTTTCTTGGGCCGAGGCAGAGCAGATGAGCTTGGTTTATCCATAGCCCTGCTTTCGTTTATCAGCTATGTCTGCTCCAGGCAGGCACTGTAGGATCAGGACAGGGCACATCCCATGCTTAAGGCTGTGACCACACTGACTCCAGCTGCCCTGCTGGCTTCCCCACCTCTCCGCAGTCCCACCCTACCCCAGGCCTGTGGCACCATGGCCATCTTGGGAATCACAGAATCATAGAATTTTACAATATTTAGGGCTAGAAAGGATCCTTAAAGATCAACTAGTCCGACCTCCCTGCAACAAGCAGGGACATCTTCAACTAGATCATGTTGCTCAGGTCCTCATCCAACCTGACCTTGAATATTTTCAGCAATGGCACATCCAGCTCCTCTTTGGGCAACTTATTCTAGTGTTTTATAATCTTCATCGTAAAAACTTTCTCCATATATCTAATCTAAATATACCCTTTTTTAGTTTAAAACCATTACTGGGTTTAATCACAGCAGAGCTCCTCCCGTTCCTCTGTAACTTCTCCTTATGTCTGAGTGGCACCCAGGCACACAAAGGCAATGAGAAATATGGGGGGCTATCTTGACCCCTAATAATATTGCCTAATAGCAACTTTCTATAAGCTGCCATTATGGTCCAACCTGTCAATGCTATTTTATGGTAACTTAAAAAAAAAATACACTAAAAGCATTACTCCTACATGCACAAGATTCAGAGGCATCATTTTTCAGAAAATAGACCTTGCAGTTATCATTTCTTGGGACTCCACTATCAATTCTCTAGTTGCATAAATATTGCATAAGGAATTTTGGCCTATTTTAGATGACAGAAAATTTCATTACTTCTGCTAGTTCTGATAGTACTGCAGGTTATTTTTTCTGTATAGAATGTGACTTTGCTGCCTTAAACTGTTTGAATTAAATATGACCTTAATCTTACAGTGATAGATTTTGTAATAATTGTCCTTTCTTTGGAAGAAGAAAAATGGAAAAATGAACAGATGTTCCTTTGAAATACCAGAAACTGCGGTCAGAAGAAAACCAACAATTTTTAGAAGAAATATCATGGATAAAGGCTTTCTGTATATAAACAATGTAAACAGTTTGATTAATAACACTGTTGGTGTGTTCATAGAATTGTTATAACAATTCTCTGTCAGAGATGAAATATTACTAGTCAAAGTATGACTTCTACACAGGAAAGTACCATCAGCCTCAAGACTGATGACTTTCCCTCGGTCAAGGATGATTGGGTTAGAGAACTAGACAAATTTGACATGCACAGGTCCATGGGCCCCAACGGAATGCATCCACAGTGCTGAGAGAGCTGGTGGACACAACAGTGAGGCTGCTCCTGATCGTCTTTGAAGGGTTGTAGAGATCAGGGGAGATACCAGGAGACTAGTAGAAAGCAAATGTCACCCTCATCTTCAAAAAGGGCGAGAAAGAGGACCCAGGGAAGTACCAGTCAACCAGCCTCACCTCACCCCCCAGAAAGGTGATGATGCACCTCATTCTAGAAGTCATCTCTATCTGCATGGATGACAAGATGATCAAGAATAGCCAGCATGGGTTCACTAAAGGTAAACCATGCTTCAACAACCTGATTGCCTTCTGTGATGAAACAACTACCTGAATGAATGAGGGAAAGCCGTGGATATTGTCTATCTTGACTTTAGCAAGGTTTTCGACACTGTCTCTCACAGCATCTGTGAGAGACTGGAAAGACTGATGCCTTGAGACGTTTTGGGACACATATGTGTGAGGAACGGGGCAGGTTAGGCCTAGCCCATGCAAGGCAGTGCCCTGCCCCACACTCCTAGAGTCTGTATCCCAGCCCTGCCATGGCTACCAATCATGGCACAACAGAGGTAATGGTCCACACCTGCCCCTGGAGCCCCTAACCCAGCTCCTGAGCAGCCAAATGACTGGAAATCCCACCTGGGGGTAGGGCCCAAGAAGGCAAAGAGGTATTTAAGGCCAAACAGGGGGCAATCATGTTGTCTGGACCCTACCTGTTCTTGGAGTTTCTACCATCATTGGAACCTAGAACTTGATAGCTATATGTGTGCTTTTCTACATCTTTTCTGTCTTTCTCTCTTTCCTCTAATTATCTCTTCTTGGAATTCTTGAGTAACTTGAAATAGAATGGGCTTAAAGTTTGCTAAGTTGAATGGGCCACGTTAATACTTTGAGAAGTGTTTTATGTTGATTGAATTTTGTTCTAAACCCTTTGCCAAAGTTCTCTGATTTTCTAAAGTTGCCACTGAAGTCTTTTTGCTGTTTTGACCTCTTCAGAATATCTTGCTGTTATTTCTCCTGTGTGTCCAACTTGGAGTACATGAAAAACCATAAGCCCTGTTAAAAACCTCACTGAGCAAGTTGTTGGAAGCTTTACAGCATCCTCATAGGCAAACTGAGGAAGTATGGACTGTCTCAGTGGACAGGGAGGTGGATTGAGAACTGACTGAATGGCAGATCCTAGAGGATCATAACCAGAGGCATAGGGTCTAGTTGGAGGGTTGTCACTAGTGGTGTACCCCAAGGTCCAATACTGTGCCCAGTATTGTTTAGCTTAACTATCAGCAACTTGGAAGAAGGGGCAGATGACTCCTCAGTAAGTGAGCTGGTGACACAAAGCTGGGAGGAGTGGCCAATGCACCAGAGTGCTGGGACCATGACAGGCTGGAGAGAGAATTGTCTGAGGTGCTGTGATTCTGTGACTGCTGCACTTAGTCTTGAACTCTATTGCTGTAGTGTTTCCCTTTTTCTGCCCCTTTTGTTCATATTTTGAAATTTGTATTTTCGTAACAGAAAAAAAACCCAAACAACTAGTTGAGTGAATAATGCCACAGATAAGTTATCTACAGCCACCACTGGATGTGATCAGCTCCCTCTGAGGAACACCAAACATGTGCGAACTTGGCTGTGTATGTAATTTTGCTGTAGTTAAATCTACTGTCTAATCTTAAAGAAAGTTTCTCCATCAGATCCTTGAGACTTTGAAATTTAAAATGTGCATCTGTTACACCCTCTCAATGCTGGGTGAGCATGTTCTGTCTTATGGAACATTTTGAAAGTCTTTCAGCTCTTCAAAATAGGAAGAAGAGAAATCAGGCTATGTTGAAACAATTTTTTTAGACTCCATGAAATTGTATCGATGGACCTTCTTTTACTTATTGCTAGGATTTGCTGTCAAAGCTATTTTTTTGTGAGGGTCTTTTGTATTGTACTGAGGACATCATCTCTGGAAAACTCACTTGAGGTAAAATACCTTTGTATTAAAATGTAATGATTCAAGTTCCTGACTTGTGAATGATAATGTTAAGAAAAAAAAAAAGGACAAAGGATAGAAGTAAAAAAAAAATAAAACCCAAAAAAAACCCGAAAAAAACCCACCAAAAAACAAAACCAAAAAACCACCAAAAAAACCCCCAAAAAAATGTTCTTAAACACAGCAGTAAAGATACTCCTTCTGCCAGTACACAGAAAGCAGCTGGAGTGTGGCATGTTGTGTAGCTGGATCACCAGCAGAGCTCAAATTGTACATCTGTGCAGATCAGACAGCCAAATGTTGCGTTTAAAGCATGCTAATTAACCAGACCATTCCCGGAATATGGAGAAAGAAATTGCCCAAAGTGATTGCAAAATATTTTGGGTTTTTTCATCTATCCATTCAGCTAAGCAGTTCACATGCCAATAAACTTTAAGCATTTTGAAAGAATGTGGATTACTTGTCCAATTGTTGAAAGATCTGAAGATATTTCTCAAGTACTTGTAACCATCCTGAGTGTTTCTTTTTAGCTTATGGCATTGCCTGTTCCCAGTTACAGAGGGTGGATACTAAATATTAAACTGATGAAATTTATTGACTGTTCTGCAGTAGACCAGAATAATTTACATCGGCAGAAATGTGTTAAAGTTACTGATTAAAAGAGTTGCCTCCAAGACACCTTTTCCAGGATACTTAAAAAACTGAACTGTTCAAGTTCTTCAAAATGATGATGCAACAATCCACTCCCTCCAAAATTTTGCCAGTGGAATATGGTAAACCATAAAAGCATTTTCAGTTGGAAATGTCCAAATGCGTTCTAATGAAATAGGATGGACAAACCTCAAAATATTTGCTTTAGAATCATTAAAGCAATGAAAAGTGTTCATGTTTATTCCAGTGTTTCAGACTAATAAAAATGGGATGCACAGGATATGATAATTGCATGTCACACAAGACATTTTGTAAAGCTGGAAATAAGATAGAAATAATCTTGTACTGCTAGAAATAAGCCTCCTGAGGTTTCAGCCCCTCCACTTTAAAGTCATATTTCTTCTGATATTTTAATAAAAGTGTATGCTGCACATGATATTTTTAACATCTACCAACTGCATAAATACTTTTGTTACATAAGTGATTTAGCTTTGACAATATTTAAAGAAATTTGTCCTACCTGGGAGCCAGAAGCTAGTCCTTTTCAGAAGGATTATATTTTAGGGAATGATTCCCTGGACCATTTCTCAAAAGTATGAATCAAGATTGTTATACAGTTAATTCACTCCCCAGCTGTGACTATCAACAGCTGCCAGTCTGTTTCATCAGCAGCCAGAATATATACATCTTCATTTCAAACCTTAAAATCAGAGTATAGACCATCCTGGAAAGCAGTGCCAGACACTGACACTTCTTCAGGACAAGTGTTTTCTAACAAACATCCATAGCTACATATAATACAACTCTACAATAGAACTATGCAGCTGCTTTTGGTTTTGCTCAGACAACAACAAAAGCACATTTATAGCCAAATGATTTGCTTATTTGCCTATCCCAAAGGTTTGCATATTTTGGACAGGAGAAATAACAAGGACAATTCCTTTCCTTGAGGGAGCATCTTTACTGCTGCATTTAAGGACATTTTTTGTTTTGTTTTGTTTTGTTTTTTTTTTTTTTTTTACTTCTATCCTTTTTCCTTTTTTTTTTTTTTTTCCCTTAACTTTATCATTCACAAGTCAGGAACTTGAATCTTTACATTTTAATACAAAGCTATTTTACCTCAGGTGAGTTTTCCAGAGATGATGCCCTCATTACAATACAAAAACCCTCATGCAAAAGACATTTTCAGAGGAAAATTGTTTTTGTAAATTAGAATACTAAAACATCTCTATACAATCAGATTCTGTCTAATTAATTTAAATCTAATCACATGAATTCCAAGTACAAAGGAATTGATCTTATTGTCAGAACTTTTCATAAATAGGGACATTTGTAATTGCCTTGGCAATCAACAGCTAAAATTGTATGAAAACCAGCTCCTAGACAGTATAAACTAGCATAGCTCAATTAATTTAAATATGGCAATATCAATTTATGCTAGCAATGGTCTTGACCTCACACGGAGTTAAAAACTGTGTGAAATTATGGATAAAATATATAAACAACTGTGGTGAGTAATGTCCATCTGCAGGTAATAAATATCAGCCGTGGATATTTATAAACCCATGGAAATAAGATATAAATGCTTGCTGCATCCTCTTCATCCATATATGACAGTGTAAGCTTTCCTTGAAGTCTTAAGTATATCTTGCACCAAGGCTACACCAGTAGTGTGCTTGTCCATAGCCACAAAGCCCACAGAACCTATGCTACATCACCTGTCTTCCTGCACATGCAGGGCATATAGAGCACATGCATGTGTGTAGACCAAAAAGAGACTTTTCAGCATCAAAAAAAGCTGTTAACCAAGGCCACACAAAGGCACAGGAATGGCCTTTGAAATAAAAGGGGTCTTATGACATGGTACCATCAAGGCAGGAGCTAAAAATTAGATAAATACTCAGGAGACAAGGAGCTCTTCCTCTGGAGGAACTACCCCTGTGCAGAGGTACTGCTGCTGTGAAGGTTTTAGGTTATGGTGCTCACAGAATGTGGTTTTTCAGGGAGCAGGAAGCCTTGCAAAGAGTGCAGCTGAGAGAGGAGGTTTCTCAGAGTTTTCATATCTGCAGTCTTTGTTCCTGCGTAGTTCAGGAAAATGCTTGCTTCAAAAAAGACAGCCAAATGGACCAAGATTTTCTACTGAAAAACAAGTGAGACACTTTTTCAGGTCTTTATCTGATATGCCTTTTCATCTAAAGTGCTTCAGGAACACGGTTTCAGATCCACCATCTCACATCACTTTGTGAGAAGAAAGCCTAGCTTCTGCTTCTACAGGCCAGGCTTCACACAGGACTAATGTATCCAACAGCATAATACAAAGTGGTACTTGTCATGCCTGCATGGATATGACACTCAACTCCAGCTCCAGCACAGGAGCACTGCTCAGGACTTTGAACTCCAGTCAATCCCTTTGAGGTGAGGTGTCACTGGGAAAATGTAGCTTAATTTTGAAAAGAAAAAATTAAAGCATCTCTGTTTACTTGAATTAGCTGAGAGATAAAGCTTCAACTTAAGGAATGTCAGAATGTCTCCAGATTCATATTTTTCTGGAATTTTCATTATAATATTTTTTTCCTGATTTGAGGAAAAAAGCAAATGTTAAAATACGCAAGTTTCCTGTGGGATATAATTTCCAGATTTAGCGCTGCCACAGCAGACATAAAAGTAAAGTTGTCATAATCCAGAAAGATATGCATTTTCCATGTGTACACATACTTCTGTACCCTTGCATTCTCCTGACTTGTCCAAAAAGATTTTTCCTACCCTAAACAGTAGGAAACAAACTTTCCTTTTTAGCCTTTACGTAGATCTCTGTGCTTGGTATTGGTGTACCCAGGCTTCTCAGAGAAAAAAAAAGAAAAAAAAAAAAAAAAAAAAAAATTAAAAATGGTTTGTTCATCATAGCAGATTTAAAGAGACATATCTGGTAACTCCAAGTTGCAAGCTAGTGATCTGTAATGATCAGACTTGAACATCAAACTAACAAGATAACTTGAGAGATTCCAGCCTGTGCTCATATGCAAGTTTCAGTGCCTTTCTCCTCAGCCATTTGTATCTCTTCTTCCCAATTATCTCTGATCACGTGGATGCTACCTCTGCTGCATCCTTGAGAAGAGCTATTTCTAATTTATCCCAGGACTCCTACACTTTCAGGCATCATGGAAGTGCTGATAGTTAAACTGGTGCCAACCATGCAAACAGTTTGTCAGTTTAGAAACTTTGTATTTTCAACATTAAAAAGGAGACATAGAAGGGAAATAAGGATAAGCAGAAAAAGTCCTGTAGTTACCCCAAAAATCTTTGTTGATACCAAAGTAGAATATCAGGGCACAAAGCAGCACTACCCAAAGCTGTTCCTTATTTCCAGTTAGGGCCTTATTCTCTTAGGATTTGCATGAGAGTGTGTAGATGAGAATTAACTTCATTCTAGTCAATTAATTGAAATGGCTGTGAAATTCATACTACAGAAAAGGAAATTCAAACCTATTTTATTGATGAGAACACTGCCCAGTACACCGTACCACAAACTGTAATAGTTCTCATACCTTTGGTACATTTGCTTACTCCCAGCACACCCAAAGCAGGATGAGTTTGAGGTTATCACACCATGCTTTTGCCTGCCAAATCTGACTTTACAAGCTTCTGATGAAATGCTAAATGCATCAGTTATAAAGTATTCTCATTCCACACAGATGCTTGGGAGCTATTTCAGTTGCAATGTTTTCCTTCTAAAACCTCATTCCCCAAGTGAGAAAACCATTTGCCCAGGAAGGTTTGGAGCAAAGAAAATTTCATGGATGTGTGCTATAATTTCCCAAACAGAACATAAACCAGTAGAAATGTGCACACTTTTTTTTTTTTTTTTTTTTTTTTTTTTTTTGTTGGTAATATTCAGCAATAAAATTCACATCAACTGCATGAAATAAACTTCTGTTTGGAACTAGCCTCCACCTTTAGGAATTTACATTTCATAGTCAGTAAATGCTGTGTCAGTCCCAATCAAACTGGCATCTTGCATGATCAATAAAATCATGATGTTCTAAACAGTGGTGTCTGTGATGCCCTGCTGTATGGCCAGCATGCAAACCATTCTTTCACCACCTCTTCTGTTTTACTTTGTTTTTAACCCAGTTCAACCTGTTAGAACAGTAAATTAAATATATATTCGGCTGCCATCTGAGCACCATCGGAAACCTGTATCAGGCCCCACGAAGGGAGATGCAAAGGGACAGTTTGCTGAGGTGCCAGACTGTGACAGACACGGCTATCTCCTTCTTTTGCCAGGTCAGGAGTCCACAGACTGTCCAGGAATGACACAGTCCACAGGAATAAGTCCCAGCATGTGATGCTCAGTAACTGGACAGTCAGACACTCAGTCTTGCTCATAAACCAAGGCCATAATTTTATTTCTTGTTGACTTTCTTACTAAACATTAGAGTAACTAAACATTCTCTAGTGGTGACTATATTACATTTGCAGTACATTGCAGTACAATTGAGGTCTGCCAGTTCTGATCCTAAATATGGGAAATGGAATCAAGATCCTTAACAAGTAGAATAGATTTTTGCTGTGAGCTGTAACAGGAGCAAAAGGACATTCAGCATCAAAGGAAACTTATTTATAAAAACATTTTATATGACCCATTAGTTAGTCAAATATCAGCCCAATGCCACCATCTCCCCACAGCAAACTATACGTGTTCACCATTGTTAAACCAAACAAGTTCTGTAGCCAACAACCAAGACTGAAATCAAGTGATAAGTGATAAGCACTTCATGTGGAAGCACATGAAGACAAATAAGTCATGACATACCAAAGATCTATGGTGGAAGAATAATTTTTGCAAAGCAGAGCACATGAAATGAAGAAGTTTGCCAAGTACTTTCCTAGTTATGTATACATAATAGTATATATTGAATAGTATCATACATGATATTATGATTGTTAATTCTATGACCACAGAAGTGCATTTATGAATGTGCATACATTCATATATACTACTCATATATAAGGGCATAACAATTTGCAATGTATGCAAAGGACAAATAATGAGTTCACTTTATCTGGGTTTTTAGATAAGTACACTTTTATTACCTCCTTCTTGTCTGAAAGTGACAAATTTGTTCTTCTAAAAAATCTCAATTTTAAAACCCAAACTGATAATATTTTTAAGAACTTAAGCATCCTTCTGAAAGCTTGGCTCATTGTTTAATGCAATTTCATTCTATATGTTTTGTCTTTCTGAAGGTGTGAAAGAGACCTATGGTTATTTAGGCAAGGTAAACCAATATAAAACTCTCTTTCTGTCAAAGCTGCTCAATAGACAGCGGAAAGATAGTTGTAACACTATTGTGCAATATAGATTAGTTATTCATAAAATCCAGGCACAGGTGCCTTTCACAAAAGTATTAAAAACTATTAGCACTTTCCTGGATTTTTTCTGAACTTTTTAATGTTCAAAATTGCCTGGGGAAAAAAAAGGATGAGGAGTACAGACTCCTTTAAGATTTCTAAAACATGCACCCTTTTTCTTGAGTGAATATTTTATAAAATCAATATTAAAATATGGAAATAAGAGCTACTTATAAATTACAGCATTTTCTTCATTCTGCTATATCTTAAACCGATTTTAAATTTCAGAGTTAAATTTTAATCTGCAGATGGTAGCATTTTGCCAAGTTAGTATCATGCAAAGTTAAGTATCATGCAAAGTTAAGCATCATGAGTCTATGGTAGCTCATCATGTAGGATGTCCAACTTTGCCATTGCAACCCCAGGTACATATAAGTATTTTACAAAAGTAACTTTATTTCTTTATTTTGAATTAGTAGCTCCTGACCTTCCAAGTCTTTCATATTTTACTTTAAGGTAATAACATAGACTGATTTGGCTTGGAATTGGCCTTTAAAATCATCTAGTCCAATACCCCTGCCACAGACAGGGGCAGAGGCTTTTCGGTTGTCATAAAAGACCATTGCCATTGTGAGAATGAACTGTCCCAATAATAACACCTCTATTTATAGAGAGTGTATATCCTCAAATCACTACTCATTCTTGCAGACCTCAAGAATAACTCTGTTGGTTTCAGGTATAAAAGTGTGAAAATCATAGATAGAAAGTGCCCATGAGGTTGTCTAGTCTATCCCCTTGATAAAACAAGATTTAATTTTGTCCTGCTTGCTGTCTTGTGTCTAGTAAAGTACAATTGTCCAGCAGCAATTGCAGGTCTTCAGGTGTAGATATGGAAGAACCATATACTTTCATTCCGTGATATGATGCATTGGCAGCCTTTTTTTTCCTTTAATTTCACTCCTTTTAATAAACTAAAAAGAAAATTTTCCAAGTTATATTTAAAGACTTCTTTAGTCATGAGGGCTATTTTCTAAATATCATCTTAATCATGACAGACCAGATTTAACTTTTTCACAAAAATATTGTTTTTCAAATTTCCACTTGTAACCACTGTTTTCTAAATTTCATTAGGCACCCTCAACCAATGCCACTAAATCTGTTAAGTAAACACCAAGAACCTGATACAAAGTAATTTCTATGTGTTTATCTATGGTTTTTCAGTTGCATTCCAATCAATAAATTCTGATAATGATAAGAACAGAGAACATAAAAAAATAACTTTTGGTATATTTACTCACGCTTGTGCATGTTTAGCTGTTCCTCTTTGGCATAATACATCATCTTCATTCCTGAACAATATTTTCAAATGAAAACAAACTCTTGTGGAAAAATGCATATCTGTGAGAACGGGTGTTTTCAATGGGACAAGATTAGGTTTTGAGAAGGAAAGAGATAATTTATTTTGGATGTGGGGAAATATTATAAAAACCTGTTTTAATTTAAAATTTTCAAAAGTGGGTGTTTAATCATCATGAGGGAAAATGACTTTCTACTGTCTTCCCTTGTGACTTACCTTAATGAATGTCTGTTTCTTGCAGAGATATCCCTTGGACAAATAGTGCTCTCAAAGGATAGGTGCAAGAGTTGGTAAAACTGCTACCACTCCTTCCCCTGCCATTTATAACTGAGCTTCTTTCCTTCCAATTTTTTTTGTAGCAACTGATACTTTAAAGTTGTTACTGTTAATTTTTGCTGTGAGAGTGGTGAGGCGCTGAACATGTAGCTTGGAGAAGTTTTGGATGTGCCAACCCTATAAGTGTTCAAAGGCCAGGCTGGACAGGGCTCTGAGCAACCTGGTTTAGCAGAGGGTATCCCTGCCCAAGGCAGGGGGGATGGAAGTGGAGGATTTTTAAGGTCTCTTCCAAACCAAACTACTCTATAATTCTGTGATTAATCTTTTCTATTTGTCATGTTCTATAGATTGAAATTACCTATCAATATTTATTTCAGTGATGACTCTCCAGCCTATCTCCCAACTAGATCACAAACAACAATCCTGTCAAGTGTTGGGTCACAAAGTCTGGTAATCATTTAACCTAACCAACTGGCACTGTAACATCATAAGTAATCAGAGCTTTCTTCTTCAAACAAAAAGCACCGTCTCTCAGTGTGATCTTCATCTTATCTTTTTTCTTTCTCATTTGGCAGCAAAAGAATTTATGAGAAGATCATCTCTGTCCTTTGAGCTGATCTGTTTTCCACATCTCAACTCCCTGACAAGATGCTTCATGATTAAAATAAATAAAGAAATTAGATTTATTTTTATCTGTGTTATAATCAGATATATAAATTTGTAAAGTTAGACAGTTGGTTTAAACACTCATTCCTCATCCTACATTTTTATTGAAAATTTTATTGTCTCGCTCTCATGAAATTTCTGAGGTTGGTTTGTCTTTGGGAAGAGAGAATTACTTGTTTTTCCCTTTTTCAATATCACAATTACCAAAGGGATGTTCTCCTGAGCCCCATTTTAAGGTTGCCCAAGGGTTTTTTATATTGTCCTGAGCAACAGAAAGCTTTCTAAATCTATTTTGTCACCATATTAATCTTCCTCTGAAGTCCTATGGGAGCCTATTTTATTTTTCTTCACTAGGATTTGGGAAAGACGATCGTTTACAAGCCAGTGACAGATGAATCTGTTCTTTTTTCAGGGGCTGTTAAATACAGTTCTGACTGGAATGTACCAATCACAGACTTCCCAACATTACTTTGATTTAACTGGAGAGTTGAAAAATGTTGGCATCAGTCCTGCAGTGCCTGTTTTCCTACTGAGCAGCTGTATACATTTTAAAAGGCCAATTCAGTTGAAAAGATACCACAATAAAAGTAAATCTGAACAGACACTTTCCTTCAAATTCCTGCTATCACTTTCCACTTTCTGTACAAAAACAAGCTGTTACAATTTATTCAATAACCACTGAAATCTTGCAAAACATTTGTCACCAAAGCCCCTTAGAAAAGAGATTTTCTGGTACAGCAAGGTATGTTCAGACATTCATGTGCTCTGGCTTGGGCACTGCTGCCTTGACTTCCAGCTCAGCACCATAGATGGCACCATGGTGTCCCATCACATCTGCATGAGACTCACTGCACATTTATTGCATTTTATAACTGCAGCAGTTGCTAGAATTATGTGATAATGATTATTAACACGTAATTTTTTAGGACTCTCTTGTGCAAACCTAGTTTAAAAAGCAAAGACCAGATTAAGTCAAAACCGGGAAAACTGGCTGACAAAGGCAGAAAATCTATGACAAAACATGTGCTTTCATTTGTATAATCACACAAACGATATAAACACACCTGTAAGCAATTGCTTTTCATTATGGTTGTTTATCATCTCTGTTTCCACTGGTTCCAATGATACTTCTATTGTGATAATGTGGTTTGTTCAGATGTTTCTGGAGTAGAGATGAGATTCCTCCCACTAACATCAAATCTGACTTTTGCTACTCTTTTCACAAAATTAAAATGAGAGGCATGCTGTCCAGTCTGTCTCACACACAACTTTAACAGACACGAGAAGATGTGATTTGGGAAATGCTAAAGGTCCTCTTGCTTAAAGAGACTCTCCTAATGATTTTAATTATAGACAATTTTGGTGCCCACCACCAAAAAACTGCAGCTATTGCTTAAAGCAGGGTTTAGAAAGTAATGTGCTGGAAGACCTTATTAACACTCAGCTTTAACTTTTTGATTATGTGCAGAGAAAGAGGTAAAACTTTAAATTTACAGGTTTGGTTCAGTCTGAAAAAAAATTAATTCCCCTTCAGCAGTTATGAATAGATAATTCAGAAGCAATAAAGCATCCAACCTGCCCATAAAATAAAGAACCTGACCTGCTGTCAGCTAACTGGAAATACAGGTATCCATTCTCTGTAGATTGTCCTCTCAGCACTTTGACCTCCATTTCCCATCAACTTCCCATCTGATTTATGAAAAGAGCTACCTGGTAATCTCAATGACAGCAACAAGCCACAAACATACCACCTTCTATATCAGTGGGAAGAGTTTTATGTATGTTGCAGAAGTTTGTGTTTGGGAAAACCATCTTATATCCTGTTGTTAGGAAGTGTGGCAGAGTATCCATGCATTATTTTCGTCATTGTATGTACAGTACATTACCCAGTGTGGAAGGTGCACATGTACTATGCATATGTTCACTTGTGTTATTGCCCTGAGAACTGCTCTTGGGTTTTTAAAAACAACATTATGGTCAGTTAAGTAACTACATTTTCTGTTTATATGGAAGATATAAGAGGCTGGCTTTAGTTGTTGATGATTTTGCTATTGTTTAACCCTGTTGACGCTGGAGGAAATATGCTCTGGGAGTGTAAACAGGACTCTCCACATACACTTTTGAAAAGGTCTGCTAGTTCCAGTTACTGTCCTTTTATTAACGTTGAGATGTGAACCAGAAAGGCCAAAAGCTCACTTTAAAAAGCCTAGGTAAGACTGACTTTGTGAGAGAAGAAAGTTACTTTTTTACTTAATATATTGAGTCCAGACTATGTTGAAGCTATTAAGAGAAATGCATAAAAGTCCATGGTCAAGTGTCCATGTCAAGTCATGAACATGTTTACCATGTTCAGAATACCTCAGTACTTTAAAAAAGGTGATGCCAAGAGCTTTTATACCTTCTTTCTATCTTGGTAATGACTGTGACTATCTATGGCCCTTTGGAGTGATGTAGGACCTGTCATCTGTCAACAGGAGCTACTTTTGCTAAAATAGCAATGGACTCTCTCAAGTTGTTCTTTGTCAAAGGTCAGAGCAGGGTTTCAGTCACCATGGCACTGAAGGCAAGCTCCCTTGCGTTAGTGAATTGAAACAGCAGAACCCTTCTCAGCACCAACAGGCAGCCTATTCTCCCTCCACTCTTACCTGCCAGCTCTGAAACACTTGTCCTGGAGGAGGCAATCTTCCCACTGAACATGAGTACTGACACAATACAGGTCCCAAAGAACAGTGAGAAAGCTCCTTGCTTTCCTTTCCAAGTTTATGAAGCAGCAGCCCGTTTGTCAAGTGACACTTCAAGCCACCAGGCACATGCCCAGGACTGAACTGAAAACCATGGCAGAACCCACTATTCAGACAGAGTGGAGGTGATTCCTCAATCACAGACAAAGCAGAAACCATGTTTGTCCTAGGCAAATGCTTTGTCTGAGAAAGAATAAGGAGTTTCAGTCCCTCACCTGACCCTGTCCTGGTTGCAGGAATTGCTGCACTGGAATTGCCCAGTCTGCCTCCTACTAGACCCAAAGAATAAAGTATATCAAAGTTGATGGAAGATGATTAGAAAAATGCACCTGAATCCTTTTTCTTGGATAGATCAATTTAATAGTGCACAAGAAGGGCATACTGCAAGGTCCTCTTCCATCCCTGAAAAGCTTTGTATTATCCGAAGACCTTCCAAACATCACTGTGCATGATACAACTGTTATTGAAATCTTTGCAGGCAATGCAGAATTTGGACATGCATGTACTATCATTAGGAGAAGAAAAGTGAACTAAAGGCTCAAAGATGGGAAAATATGAAATGCTGAGACACTCATACATCCATAAAATTAGAATGAAGCCCAGAATTTGCTAAACAAGATTTAACCAAATCAGAAAAAGATGTTTATTTGTGTATTTTCAAGTGGAAAAAATTAATCATAATGATTTTCCATAAAACGTATCAAATGACTCTGGAAAATAAAAAAAAATAAATGCCTTCAGCAGTTGCTGTATTATTTGGGTATTTTATGTGAGAAACCCATATCTGTTTATCTACAGCAAAGTTGGCAAGTTTTTAAATGAAGTTTTGCCAAAAGCTTTCGTTAGCCATAAAATATGAGAGTATAAGAACATATGCCATGCCTTCTGGGCATAATACTTATAGCAACATAAATCAGGAGTTAGTTCAGAAAAGCTGAAAAAAAATTCCGTACAAAAGAAGATCAAAGTCAGAGTGCTCCAAGGTGACTGTGACACAAATACATGACACAGGAGTGCGTGTGTGTGTGTGTGTATGTGGGTGAGCTCTTTCCTAATCATATAATTTCAATTCTTAGGGGGACATACAGTTACTGAGAGCCTGGCTACTCAATAAAGAAAAAAGGATGGTGCAAAAGTGAAGAGGCAACACCTCATGAGCTTCGCATCTTCATGTCCCTTTTAACCACCTGGCTGTGTCCCATGATGACTAAACAGGGCCCATGTGTTTAGCAGGTTGTTTTTCAGTACTTCTAACAAAAGGTCTCCAGAACTAAAACAAGATAGATGCTTGCAACAGATGTTTGGCTTAGGACCCTTTCCTCATTCTCTCCCTCTTTGTTCTATAGAGAAATTATAACTAAATTATAACTAAAAGAGTTTAAAAGTACTTAATGCCGAATCATCCTCATTTGCAACAGCCATTTTCTTTATGAATGGCTGAAATTCTACTGAAGCATTCAGTGATGGGAAAAATCACATTCATGATTTGTCATGAAGAGTTGGGAGTAGAGTTTAGCTAAAACCTGGACAAGATGAGGTAACTCAAATGCACTTTTGCACAGTAAACATAAAATAAAAATGAAAGTGGTTATTTCTTCCTGTTTGTTACCGCTTGTTCACCCACCTTCCAGAGTATCCTGTTTTGCAGGTCAGGACTTGTGTCAGATGGTTGTGTAGCATGAATTACAGTGTCATTCCTCACTGACCAGATGGATAAAAGCAAATGGAATGGGCTGTAAGTCTAGAAAACGGCTTTAGGAGACCTTACAAGACCCCAAATATAGGGATATTGAGAGCTGTGGGAGGGTTTGTGGAGAGCTGTGCACAGCCCCACTCTCTTCTGACCACTTGTGTAGAGAACTAGATATTTTTATTTTTATAGGGAACAAGGTTAACCTCTTTCTTTCTAGTCTTTCAAGTCTCAGGCAACAAAGATAAATGATTCTTGGGAAAAAAGAGTCAAACAACTGCTGAAAATTTCTCTTCCATTTAAAATCTGTTTAAGCATTGTTTTTTTTCAAGTGTTAGCCATGGGTCCATATCTTCTTCCCATGAATATTAGCTTGCACTGGCCATTAGCCACTTCTCCAAAAGATCCTTCTTTGTGGCTACCAGATCAGAAACACAATCACTCCAAGATGTGAAGTGCAAACTTACAGGGTGGAAATGTGTCAGAAAACATCCTGTAGTGATAATCCTGTCCTGACAGGCTTTAAGCAAGATTAAGTATTCTCTGCCCTCCAACAACCTAACTCTAGTACAAAAAACTGTCTCATGTCCACAAGCTAATTTGACAAAAAAGTGACTCTCATCTCAGGCTGGCTCTGAATCAAATCTGTCATGATAGGTGAGACAGTGAGGTACAAGAGCTATTTGGTGTGGAAGCTCAGCCTGAGACAGAAGTTTGGCTACAAATATGGTATCACTCAGACAAGGTGAAAACATTTTGACAGATGAGTTTAAGACCAGAAATCTCAATTTCTGTCAAAATAAAAAGTCTCAAGGGAATGTGTTGCTTTTTAAGGCATTTTTCTGCAAGTGTCAAAATATTTTCAACTTTTTTTCTTTACATTGTGACAGCATCAAAATATTTTATTTAGATACAGCAAAATTCTTTTTTTATTTCCTCAGTTGGTTTGGTGACATTCATTTTGACATAGCATATTAAATTAGTATTTACTATAGCTGATAATTTTATATTATGATATGTCAACATAATCATAAACTGCTGTCAAAAAAATTTAATGTTTTCCAAGTCTTCATTCCTCAAAGACTTTAAGACATTTGGTTTTCTTTAGCTCATGATTAAATAAATGAGGAAATAACATAATTTCTCAGTGAATAAGAATGCATTTTTGTAAACTGCTCAAGATTTTGCAAATTTATTTTATAATGCTGCATTTCAAATAGTGTGTCTCACACTCCTTTATTTGAAAATTACTGGAAGTGTCCCCTTATATTGACAGAAATAAAGGAAAGTTGAATGAAAAGAAAACTGTTTATTGATGTTTTTCTCTCACACCTGAAAAGACCTTGACTTTGAGGAAGACACGGTGGAGAACTAGAAGAATTCTGCATTTTAGAGAGACAGAAGAATGCTGACTGAAGATTAATTTTGTTTCATTCTAGTCGGCCTAAAAATTGCTGTAACAAGAGCTCTGAACACTGAATCCCTAGTGTTACTATTCCCATCTATTTCTGAGGTGAGGTGAGTTGTGAAAGCTTATGAAGTAAAGAGTGAAAGCTTATAAAGGAAGAAAAAAATATTGCAAATTAATAAAAGAAGACATTTCTGATGACAAGCTGCAGAATTTTAAGTTTTAGCTAATAAAAACCCTAAGTCTATTTTTCTACTTTTTATTTTAAAATAATGTGCATTTGTACACATATAAAAGCAAATATTTTTAAAAGTGTAAACCCATTCCTAACCCAATGACCTCTCTAAAAAGCTAAAATTCAGTGTTTTCCCCTAGCCAAGATTTGGTAAGCCTTAAGAAGTTGGAGAAAAAGAACCAGATGTTAGTCAGACTCTTGGTCACCAAAATAGGTGCTAATGTAGAGTTACACTAGCATCCTTGAAATTTTTGAACGAAAGAAGAAATAAGAATGGTTTGAAGATATAAGTTTAATTACTCTTAGATTTAATTGTTCTTTCAACTTCCAGAAGTGAGGACAAGCATTTTAAGAGAAAGTAATCCTTAAGTCAGAGTTGATGACGAACTGTTCATCATGCTAGGAAAAAAAAAAAGAAAAAGTTGTATGTTCTTGAAAGATGATAGTAACCCTTATATTTACATGTCATAGTCCTGGAGATGATACCTCACAAAATGGGAGGTAAACTCCAGTTACTGCAAATGCAACAGATGTTTTTTTCTGAAGAGGAGAAAAATGTTGCAGAGGATTACACCCTGCAAGAAAGATGTTATGTAGGGTGTTATGTCCCCTTTAGATTCATCACACATTTTCCTGTGTTCCTCACTTGGAACCAGGCTGATAACCTCGACCAGTTTGTAACTGATGGGGCAAAGGGCTGCTGTAAGTAACCTGTCTTGTTAATCTACTTGTCGGTTTTCACTATAAAAGAGAAAGAAAAAAGAAGGCTTTAGCGACTTTTTCAGGCCTTGGGCCAGCATACTAACTATTCAAGGAATGTTTCACCATCCAGTAAAACCAGGACTAAAGTGGACAAACTTTCCCACAGATTCTGCCAATATGTTTGAATTCTGCCTATAATAACAGTCCTGGTATTCCCAGTACCAGGCCTTTTGTGAGCAGACAATCTCAGCTCAGTCCAAATTACATAAAGAATAAAAATGTGTACTGAGATGTAAATATCAAGTCCATTTCCCTTTGTGTTCTTCTCAGATATCTGCACAAACACTGCTAACCTCTCCAACAGCAAAACAAAAGCATATGTCTTTAAAACAAATGGGAGCTGCTTGCTACCAGGGAAAAGCAGTCTAATTAGGTAATAATATTTCAGTGTCATGCTGCCATGGGAAGACTAGGGAGTGTTCACACCCTGTGTGAGCTGAGCAGAGGGTTAGTCTAAATGAGATTAAATTAGAGATATGGGGCAAAAATGGCTTAAATCCTTCTACCAGAACAATAAATAGTGAATAAACCCTGAACAATAGTGAATAAGCCACCTAATTTTAAATTTTCTGCTTTGAAAATCCAGCAATAGCTGTAATGTTTATTGACTGTCTTTTTGCTTGTTACCAGCACTTTGCAGTGTTTCCTGGATGAAGTAAATTGCTATAACTTAAGAAAAATATTGAAAAAAATTATTGCAAAGTTAAACTTTCTCATTTGCATTCATAAACTGGATTTTTATTATTGTAATGGGGATTTGAGGTTGCCAGGAATTTCCAGACTATGTGCCCTATCAGTTTTATTCCAGTCTGTCTATCACCATGGCCTTCTTTCTGCATATTTCATTATAAGAAAATATTTTTGTATGGAGAGATTACCAAGGAGAGAAAATAACATTGAAAGCAAGAGTGTAATGAGTGGTTCTATGTAGATGTGATACTGGAATGCAGATCTGAGTTACTATAGTTTTAAATAGGATATTTACGGGTCATTCTCCTAGTTCTACATTTAGAAAATAGCAGGTTAGACCTAAAATAGCAATTCACTCAATGTCCTATGCTTGTTTTACTATTGGGAAATAAAGAAAAAAAATTAACCATTGCTAACTGGAAGGGACTATTTCCCTATAGGATATGGACATCTCTTCCATTCCCACTAGGATCTAACTGGAAGCACCTTGCCAAACTTGACTTCTGATGCTTTGTCCTGGCCCAGCACCCTTCCCTGAGAGCTGAATGCAGCCTCATCATAAACACCTCTTCCTTTGCCTGGAAAGAACCACGATCTGCAAGTCTGAGCTGCAGTGAGCACTGCTGTGTGAGGAAAGGCTTGGGGCTGAAGGACTCCCTCTCTTCCATGTGTATGCAGCCAAACTAGAGCTGGAAGTTGTCTCTGGAGCTGGGGGAAAAGCACTTGAGACCTAAACTGTGGTAGAAAACAAGGGCACCCTGTGGCATGCTGCAGCCTGTCCTGTAGGCAGTGGCTCTTTGGCACCAGAACACAGATTTGTGGGTAGTGTCTCCACCAAGCAAGTCCCCTGCCACAGAGGGGACTTCTGTCCTTCTACCTCTTGCTTACCTACAGCCACAGGTAGCACATGTCATGAGGACCTTCCTGCTCCCATTCCCTGTGGCCTGGGGCACCTTGCTGTAGCTGTAGACAGACAAACATGGACTGAAGGCGCCTGAAGAGTTTTAGAGCTGAAGCAGGTGACAAGCACGAGGCTTAGATGCTGTCAAGCTCTCTTTAATTTACATTTGGGCCCGGCTCCCAATGTGCCTGGAGCAGGCCCAGCTTTCAGTGCCACTTAAAACACAGCAACACATAAGAAACTTAATTACTTTAACTACAGGCTATGAGAAAAGCAAACAGGATCAAGGATATACCCAGCTGTGGCCAAAACGTGCTCTGTGTTCGTCAATACCTACGTACTTTGAGACAGGTGAAGAAAGCAGTCTGGTCAGTGACTCATCCTGTCCAAAGCTTTTCCATCATATTAGAGTCTATTTTCTGTATTTCTTCTCCCCTGGTGGAGGGGCTTTCTCTTGGGGTACATCCTAGGGGGTTGTTCGAGACCCAGCCTTGACTTTGCCTGAAGGCTTAAACAGATTCACAGCCAAGACTGGCATGCACCTAGGAGAAGACTACATGGCTCTATTCTCTGAAAGTCACTCATTGTCTCCACAAAACCTAGTGCAGCACAGCTACAAGTGGCAGGTATAGATCTGTCTGGGTAGATAAACTGCCTTTTGGAGTGGAAAGGGGGTAGAGAGAACAACTCGCTGTTGGAGATGTCTCCCACAAAGGATTTTCTATTAACATTTGATTGCATTTCGCAGGATTTATTGTTGCAGTGCCCTACAGATAAGATATGCCAAAACACTGGCTGGGGCTTTTCCTAAACATAAATTCTGCAGACTGCAATCAAAATGTCAGTAGCAAGCTCGATCTGTTCTGCATGTCTGTGCTGCAGTGTAACTGTCATGGGTTTGATCAAACTTAAAACCTGCTGCTTTTCAAGGCACTGAGGGCCTGGGTTTGCTTCTCAGGATTTCTGCTAGTTGCTTTGAAACTCTTCATTACTTAAATAAATATTGTGGGGGAGGTTAATGAAGATGTCACTAAACAAATTTCCCAGCCTTTTTCTGGTTGTAGTTTTTCCACTATGCTACTCAGAAAACACAGAATGTGGGAGTGGAATAAAATGTTTCAGCTAACTGAGGTGTCATTGAGATGGATGCCTCACTGTGCTTTCTCAGGTGCTGAGGATGAGTTATGGGGAAAAACTGAAGGACCACTTTATTCCCCACTACCACATTCAGCACTACCATAGACATGAAAAAAAATTTCCATTCTGTAGAAACCTCGGGGTTTCTTTGCTCCTGCATCAGGAGTGCCTATCAGCTGTGTTTTTTAAACAGACACAAAACATTGTCAGTACCTGGTTTTAGACATGTACATATGCACATGCACAACTGTGTATATGCACTTAAGTAGCAGAGAGAAAGTCTAGAAAAGGAAAACTGACTATGTAAAGATTAAAATTCTTCAAAGACTCTTGGAAGATTAAACGGGGGAATTTCCCAAATAAAGGGCTCATCTTTTACAGGCTGTTTCTGCAATTAATAAAACACTTTCAAGAGCTTTATATGTAACCTGCTGCTGCCTTTTAAGGTAATCTTAAATCAGGAGATACTATTTAAACATTGAATTTTGTCCAAACATAATCAAAATTCCTTGCATTTTCTAAAAGGAACAAAAAGACTGAAGTCCAGCCTGGTTTTACATCTCTAGGTGCATGCATTCTGCCTAATATGAAAAGAGAAGCAAATTACGGTCAAACAACAGATCAAGTACTGGGATATATTCTTCTCCTTTCATAAGATATGCTTGATGCAGAAAAACAAAGAGACATCTTCAAAAATCCACTTGTGGCTACGTGCTTCCATCTAGTTCGTGTCACAGCCCTGCAGCAATCGAAATGAATCATAAGAGAACTTTTTGGGGCAGCAGACTCACCTTGTACAGTTCAGATGACACAAAGGGAGGCCAAATGATGCCAAGAAATTACCCTGTGGGAGCTAACTGAGCTCAGCACTAGAATGTCATCAGCATTTTAAGGCACAAGACTCTGATAGTGATTATTATTAATGATGCGGAAGATTGTCTAAATAAAACTTAATGATATTTAAAAAGATTTCTGAAGGATCTTTGGTATGATTTATTATATTTTATGTTTATAGTGAAGAAAATTTATTTTCCATATGTAAGTTGTAGCCAGAAGAAAGTGATTCATCATTTAAACAACCACAGCCAAATCACAACTGATAATTTATTAGATGGGAGTATCTAATCTCCCTGAAATGTAAGTATCTTGAGAGGCTTTTGTTCATTTTTCTTGCCTAAAATCAAAGAAAGAAACAATTAGAATCAAGTCACAAGGCAAGCTTTGACTTTTTACTAAACCATTTCTTACTCTGATAAGAAAGGAACAATACAATTTCCAAATTAATTCTGATTACTCAGACAAGAATGTGGCATATCAAATTAACCAAGAATGGACAAAATAAGATTAAATTTCAGTGAAATCCTCCTAATATCATGCCATTGTTGTCTGTCACTCATATTTTTCCTCCAGTTAACAAGATTACATATCAATGCCTGGATTTATTCACTGAATTTACTGCCCTTTAATTTACCCTATCCAGTAAAGACTGAACATTATACTTTCATGCAGAAATTACTGAATAGCTTGTGTCTGTGACTAGACATGTTTGTCCCAGCCATGACACCCCCTTCCATCACTGACATAACCAAGCCAGTGAGATTTATTCCCATCTTCCTTATTGGTTAACACAGACCCCTCTCACTGTGAAAGTCAGGGCTGCACAATAAAAACGAGAAAAGGGACTAACAGTACTGTTACGTGAATCAAAAATTCTGGCAAAAGATAGGTTTACAATATTCATGCCATGATACTGTACATCTTTACACTGCAGCTTTCTCTTTCCCCAAGTTGTTTTGTAGATAGCTGTTCAGCATCCTCCCAAGTCTTTATATCAATAACTCCAGAGGATTTGGAGCAAGACAAGAGAAGGGCTGTGAAGTTGATAAGAGGACTAAAGCAACTCTCCCACAAAGGCAGGCTGAGAAAGCTGGGGCTGTTCATCCTGGAAAAGAGAAGGTTGTGTGGAGACCTCATGGCAACTTTCCAGTATCTGAAGGTGACCTCCAAGGAAACCAGAGAGGGACTTTTTGTCAGTGATAGGAAAACGAGTAATGGCTACAAACTGAAAGAACGGAAATTTCGGTTACATATACAGAAAAAATTCTTTATTGTGAGAGTAGTGGTACGTTGGCAAAGGCTGCCCAGAGAAGCTGTGGATGCCCATCCCTGGCAGTGTTCAAGGGCCAGCTTGGATAGGGCAGTGAGGTTGGAAATAGATGGTCTTTAAGGTCACTTCCAACTCAGAATCATAGAAATGTAGAATGGTTTAAGGTCCAAAAATCAAAGTCGTGATGCACAGTACTGTGAGGACAGCAGGAGAACCCCAAGTTGCCCTGTCTCCAGGAAGGTGATATGACACTGAACGTAAGAGGACTTTAACAGAGTGTACCAGTAGCAACTCAAACAGACCTAAGGGCTCCTCCAGGTTTTGCAGTCTTGCATTGCCCATTAAGGACTGCTCTAGCAGACCTGCAGCAAAAAGCTACACACCAGTCATTTGCCCTTTCCCTCTAGCTTTTTGCATTCAAATGGTTAACGATCATTTACTCTGTTCCCACACATGCCAACAAACTGTCACTTCATGTCTTCACATCGTGTCTGCTATCAATCAAATTCATTACACTCTTTGAAGTATACCAATTACCTACTGGATTTCTCTTCTCTTGAGTGGCAAACTGGGGAAAAAATGAACGTCTCTAAAAATAACAGAAAAGAAAATGAAATTCAAAGCCATTTTCTATTTCAGCATTGCTTCAGACTAATAAATATTACTAATAAACTTAAGATGCTGCTTGCTTTTGAAACTTGATTAAAAAAGGGAGAAACAATCTCTTTCCACAAGATCAGTAGGTTGCTCTGACCAGCTCACAAGCACTACAAGTACTAAGAAGCTCTTCTTTTACTGTATCCTAAGCTGGTTTTACCAAAAATCTATTGTTCCTTCAAGTCAAGCCATTTATCAATCAAGTACTTATTTGCTAAGTAGGCTTGAACTTTTGCTTGTGGGTTTCTTTTTTGCAAACTTCATAACTGTTAAAATTGAATTAAAACATAGTTATTTGATGAATAATTTTAGTGTTCACTATCCTTCATATCTTTAGGAATTTTTTGAGAGCTTAAGCCTATGTCAATTTTATAGTCCTCTGGTAGGAAACTCAAATTGTTACATGTATTAAATAAATATGCCTTTTACAAATACAAATACATATTTATTTAATACATCTAGCATATTATGAGGGGGTTTGTTTTCTGTCAAATATCAAATCAAGATGACAGACAAAACTACATCTCAATGAACTGCATGTATCAAGCTGTAAAATTGCATAGCTTTCAGTTGTTCTGATTCTTCTCCTTCCTTATACTATCTTTTATTATTTTTATATTATTTTTAAATCTCAGTTTTGATTAGTGGATATGGAAAAGTATTTTCATCTCCTTTGGGGTTTTTTTTTGTGGGTTTGGTTTGGTTTTTCTTTTTTCTTTTTTAGCACTGAAAGACGGGTTCTCCCTGCTCTACGGACCTAAAAGGTGACCCAGTTTCTATTGCTGAGCAGCAAAGAAAGGAGGCTTCCTTTATAAAACAACTTTGCAGCCATGAGAAGTAATGCTTGCTTCAAAATTAAGTCTGAAAATTGATGCAGCCTCCAAAATATTTATCATGTACATCTGCTTCCCTCATTTTCTCATCAAGGGCCGGATTCACCTCTATGAATGTTTGCTATCCAAAAGGAAAGCATTTGGATAACTTACTGCTCTGGATTCCTTCTATAATCATCACAAAGGGATACATACATCACAATACAGTTGATCTCCTTTGAAAATACAAGTCTAAAACAAAATTAATTGGTTTCTGGAGAGAAATCACTGTTGATTGACCATGGAATCATCACAGACATCTACATTTGAGACCACTAAAAGCACCAAAATCCAACACAGACATTTTGCCTTCCCAATAAGGAATTTCTTTTCCCTTTGAATTAAATTTTTCTTATTTTCTCAACTCAGATGTAAAATTCAGGCACCCTTTTTCCTTCTCACTAACACAGAATATAGTATCCCCATTCAAGGAGAAAAGGAGAATGACCAGCATGACCAGAGCATTTCCAGCCTCTGTGCAAAGGCTAAGGCTAAGGCAAAGGTATCTCTCCTTTCCCACACTTCCCAATTATCTGCCTGGACTAAGATGGAAAAGGAGATCATAAGCTCTTGAAAATTTTCCCTTCTGCTACCTTCCTGTTTACACACCTGGCACCTCTGTACTGCTCTTCATCCATCCAGTCTGTCCGATTCCTTGAAGCTTCTCCATGCCTCCTGAGGCTTGCAAGCAACTCAGAAGACTAAAGTGTCATCCTTCCAAAACCAGTTTGAACAGAAATGTGAACTATGCGTATGTGTAAAACTGTTCATCTGGCACACACACATATGGCCATGGAGGCTGAGAGGCACAATACCTGTACCTAGTGAGACATGGTCCCAGTAAGCCTTATTTAGGTATCCAGCATAGTCTATTACACATCTGACACAGATAGTTACAGTAAAGTTTCTTAAAATCATATACTACATTTAGGGCCCTTCTACTTCACATGTGTGAAGGTCAAATGCACTTTGCCTATTTAAAAGCAATTTCTGTAGCTCTGTACAAGGTTCTGGAAAAGACCTTTTTTACTGATTGCTTCATACCACTATACCAGAAGGGTTTTGAATACTTGAAAATTATATCTTACCCTGTATTTAGCACTTTAACCAGCAGAACTGTAAGTACTTTAACAATCACCAGTTCAGACAAAGAGAGAAACTTCAGTTCTGAGGTGGGCAGTGACATTTCCTATCATGACCTTGGCAGGCTCACTTGTTTCCCCCCTCTTTTGTGCTGTGTAAGCAAATGGAAAGAATAGAAATCCAGCAAGTGGAAATGTATTGACTGAGTTTTAGTAATTTCATTTCAAATGTTATGGAATGTCTAATGAACTCTCTGAAGCTAAGTTCATTGTCTTTTAGCTGCTTGACTTATTTCTCAGCTAATTTAACATTTATAAACACACACACACAAAATTAAATTTTAATGTCATATTTGCACGACGAATTCTGGCCGGACCGTAAGCTTGGTTTGTTTAAGAAAACCAAATTCTTGTTAGTGGAGAATAAAAGTATGAGCAAAATGGTTTCTTGTATATCAAATTTGAAAATGAAAAAAATACATGAACTTCCCCCCTCACCCCCCCACATGCAGACAAATAAACAATGGTGCTGAACTTTTTGATGGGGAAAATGTATAACATTTTTGTGAAGTTCCAACATCACTTATGTAAAAAAATTTATTTCAAATTGTTCAAGCATTGCTTAGCTATTTTAAGCGCTTCTTATGTTACATCTCTAATTACCAGAAAGATGGGAAAGTAAAATCATAAAAGAAATGTTCTTCTTTGTGCAGATAAAAAGGGAGCAAACACACATTAATTGCTAGTAGAAAATACAAGGTTAATTATTATTTGTGTGGGAAGGGAGGAGATGTTAACTTATAAATAAACAAGTTTTTTTTGTTGTTGCAAGTCCTGCTGTAGTTCTGGATTTTAAAGATAAGTATATTTCCAGAGAAACAGCATTTAAAATAATCTCAACATGAATAGAAATGTAAGAGGTTCTAGTTTTTTACTGGCTGACATGGTTCACAAAGGTAGAAGGAGTATCATATAAATGGAGAAAACTTGCCCTAGATAAGGCACACACTGTTCATAGACTCTCTGGTCAGCTAGACCATCACAATTAGATTTCACATCTCAAGATTTCAGTGCTTCTTAAGACAGGTTAAAGTTGGCAAATTTGAGTTCCTAAATTGATATGTCTTACAAAAGTAGTGAGAAAAAGAATTCAGAAATGAGAAGAAATGTAAATATTTATACCTATTTAGAAAGTGCTAACCCACAGGCTTTTTTTTTTCACCCACAGGTAATTTTATAGCAAGGCCTAGACAATAAAAAGTGAACAATGATAATAAGTATCAATGATCAGACATATCGTAAGTCTTCATAAGTATCTCTAGAAAGAGAAGATTTACAGTGCGATTTGTTTATTCTACCACACGAGGTAGGGATGGGGTACAAAATCAGTAACAGTAAAAATTGCATATAAACAAGGAAAAATAAGGTACCTGCCCTATTCCCGCTGGGAAGCAACATGCAGAACAGTATCTTGTTTTTCTGGGTGCAGCTAATGCCCTTTTACATGATTTTAAGAAAATGCACCTTAAGACTAAATCTCTGAGGTGTCCTTTTGGGAACCTCTATGTCTCTTTGAGTGACTTTTGAGTGAAGATCTCTGAAACATGAAGTTATATGCAGTATATTTAGCTTCTGTAATGCAGCCTGTATAGATCAATTTTTTTTCTTTTTCTCCTCCACACAGTATGATACCTGTGAGATACTGAATTTTCTATAGTTGTAACAAGACAAAGTGACAGTCCTATTAAAAAAGCATGATAAGCATGCCACACAACTAAGCTTGTGAATGAGGCAGCACCAACACAAAATCAATTCCGATTCATCCACCAAAGGGAATCACCCTAATCTTACCAAATAAGGATGCTTACAAAACTACCTGAACTAAAGTAGAAAGACAACTAAACAAAACCCAGCTGACTTCCTGACTTCTGCCGCTGGGCATGAGTCACCCATCAACATCTGTGCAAGAGCAGATGGGCTCAGCCTCAGCCAGAGGGTGATCAGGCTGACCTGCCAGATCCCCAAAGTACCCTAATCCTTTAGACCTCCTGGGAGAATGCGTCATTCACCCAAACAGCCCTGAATCACACATAAAGTGCTGTTCTTCCAGCCAAGCAGCTGCTGAGAGCACACGTATGGACCTTGCAGTTTTCTCTCCAGGAGATATCTTATGTGAAATTCTTCAGCTGAATTGGGAACTCCTCCATCTTCCTGAGAGCCCTCATGTTTCATCTGCAAACTCAGGACTTTTCCGTTCACTCCAGGAGGTGGGATATGAATGTTTCAGCCTGAAGAGGTCAGGGGACCCAAATTCTTCTCTTTTCAGGCTGACTGCCTGACTATGGGTGGTGCTATTTCCTTCATGTAACAGGAGAGCCTGCTCAGTAAGGCATTTACCCTCAAATGAGAGACTGCGGCATCTGGTTTCCTAGTGTACAGAAATGTCTAATGAGCTGCTGACCTCAAACACCTACACCCTGCGAGGTGTGATGTTTCAGCCGTTTCTGATGGCCAGCCCCAGATGCATTCTGGCATGAACAGCCCTCTGTGGGTAACCCTCTGAGGCACCAGGCTCCTCCTCCCACTAAAGTCAGAAACCAGGAAGTACCTCTTTACTGTCTGAACATTTCACAAACAGGCAAAACATGAAATAGCTTAGTTTCCAGAAGTCAAGCAGATGTCTGCAATCTTAAGACCTCACCAGGACACTAAAGTTAACTTATAGGTATTTCTCACTGACACTCATGTTCTTCACCCGCAAGTACTTTAAATAGCAACAAGAGAGTATCAAAGAGTCATTATAACTCAAGGGTTCGTCAAATGTTTTTCTGCAGTTTACAGACTGCAAACACTGAAATAAATTTCAGAGACAGAAAAGTGACAAGGTAGTAGCTTAGTTCTTAGGAAGAAACTTGATAAAAAGAGGGACTGTGACAGTCCAGGGTGCAAGGATTTGTGCAGTCTTCTAGGACATCAGAAGGACATTGATGCTGTTGTTCCTTGAGCATGTACTGGTGCTACCACTTGTGTACTCAGTCCTCCTGACAAAATAAGCAGGTTCAACATGAGATGTGGTCAGAAACAGGTTTGGTTTATTGTCCTGCTCGAAGATGTGGTGAGCAAGAGGTAGCCCCAGGCAGCCTCAATTTTCCCACTTACATACCTTTGCATATCTTTTCCTGTGTCGTGACCTCTCTGCTCTTGCTCTCCTTTTGTCATCTCTGACCGTTCACAGCTAAATAACCACAATTATTTCTTCTGCCTTAGTCCCAGTTTTGCTGCATCTGTACCCAAATTCGCTGGCTTTGATACCACCATCTAGATGTTCCTGGTTTTCTGTGATGTTTTTGATATGGTTACCCAGACAGTGCTAGCTTTGCACAAATTATGCCTGAAAGGTTACACGTTTCCCTCCAGTTATGCAGATATTTCTTAAGCAAGTCTCCCTTAAACATCTGTGAAATCCAACCTGCCTTCACAGTGCTATCTCTAGCCTTTGTCAGAGCCATGCATTCTTACTAGTCACATCCAGAAACTCCAGCTATGTCTGGTCCAATAGATTCTCACATCCCTTGCAGTTATCTTAACCTGGAGTCAGGACCCCATCACCCATCTGCATCCCTGACATAACTGAGATGTCCCCTGGCCTGCATGCAGGTGCCAGGTGAATGTTGAATTTATTTAGCCAAACAAGAAAGAAGATGAGCTAGTTCTACATGTGGGAAGAATAGAGAAGTTCAGGTGTGGAGCATCTACATAGTGTTTTGCCATGTGCAAATCCACAGCCTAAAGGAGGAAGACCCAGACTTTTATTACAGATTTTAGGAGCAGTATTCATCTCATATAATATGAGCTGTCTAAAATTTGTCTAACAAAGCATCTGCATTTTGTTCTGAACTCAAAAAAAGCAACAAACAAGCAAAGGAATTTAGAAGAAGATTTTCTCCTGACTGATCAAAAATATTTTTTTTTTCTCTGCAAGTTGCAGGAGTTCTCTGTAAAGCAATGCTGCCCATTGTACCAATTCCATCAGCTGCTTTTCTCACTCTCTTCCTTTTTTTTCTCTTCCTACCACCATGTGAAAATGTTAAGTGAGTTTAAAAAAAGACACAATTAGAACCAAAATCTGGGGCATTAATCTGCATTCCTTGTTTCCAGCACTGAAGACAAAGAGAAGTGCAAAGGAAGTGAAGGTTGTTTACTAGCTTTGACTGACAGAGCAGTTTTGTGGGTGAGGTCATCATGCTGAGTGTAATTTTTGGGACAGATGGTGGAATTGGGACAGACAACAAAGGACAGACGGCCAGTGAGAAGTACCAGAATAAAAACATGTGGTTTGGAGCTAGACAGCTTACTCCTTTCATATTAAACAGTTCAAGTGTTAATCTATTTAATTCAAAATTTAGATTTTCTATGAATGTCTTATAAAAGCTGAAGTTAGTACCATTCAGACTTCTGAGCTCAGCATTTTGTCTTCAGATGTAACTTACTAGGGGAAAATTAAAATGATTTTGACTTTTTCTTTTTTTTTTTTTTTCATTAAAATACTAGTTGAAAGTGGTGAAAAACAAGGTTGAAGGATAGGTATTGTTTTTTTCAGGGACATAAAGAAAATTCTAAAATAATTTTAAAATACTCTTCACTGGTTTCCACTCTTCCCACTTGTTCTGCTAGGGAAGTCATCTTCATTTGCTTCTGAGACTGAGACAATCAGCACTAAGGGACATATCTCAAATCCAGCCTTATCCATTTCAGATCAGCTAGAGCACCATATAAAGAATACAATCAGAGTACAATAGAGTGGAATCACTGTGTAATTCAGGTACAAATTTGGAAGGTACTTTGTGCATCTCAATGAGCTTGGTATTAAAGCAGTATGGGATGGGATAAGATGTGCATGGGCCAGAATAAAAGCTCTTTTTCAAAGAGAATGTTAAACAATCCTTTTACTCTTGCAAATACAAATTCAGTAAAATCACACTGATTGTCATGAGTTGAATTTATACAGGCCTTTATACATCAGTGATTCCTCAGTAGTTCTGGTCACAGAAAATTTAGGGAAGTAACCATTGATTTTTTTATTTTTATTTTTACTTTTTACCTGAGAGATCTTTGAGGATCTCTAGTGGAGTATGCTGCAAAGAGCAATATGTCTTTAAAAGGTCCAGTCTTCTGTATTCTTATAAAACAAACTTCATAAAATGCAGCTTTGACTTTATTTGCACTGCTACTAGCATACTTTATCTGTTCCAGTTGACTTATTGGTTCTTAATGTAAATTACATGATCAGAGTCAGCAATGGTATGTTTAAATGGCACAACCAACTTCTGATTACTCATTTTAATGAAATAAGCAGGGGTTTCATTCAAAACAGAATGAGTTGAAGAGAACTGGACAGAAAAATTACCAAAAACTAGCATAGCTAAATTTAATGACTCTCAGGCCAAAGTGAAGAAACTTAATTAACATTACCAAAGTTATTATTTCAACCAGCAGCTGCTTCCTTACAAACTTCCCCTGAGCTTAACTGAGTTGGTTAGAGCATGGTTTTAACAAAACCAAGGTCATGGGTTCAATCTCTGTATGGGCCATTCATATAAGAGCTGGGCTTGATGATCCTTGTGGGTCTCTTCCAACAGAGAGTATTCTGTGAAAGCTGTGTTCTACACACAGAGGAAAAAAATTACAGTTGTGCTGCTGGAACCAGTTTGTGCTCTGGGTGCTAGGATACTGGCAGATTTTTTGTTTTGGTTGCAATTCAGTTTCCATAAATACTGATCCACTTCTGCAAACGGCCTTAAATCCTTTTTTCCATACATGGTCCATTTTATAAAAGACTGATACACTGCCTCTCTCATTCAATAACAGTATGTCTTGTGTAATATGATGTCTACTTGTTTTATAAGGACACCAATGAAATGTGAAAAGGTTTGGAGATCAAAACTTCCATGTTATATAAGCCCAAAACTATGTAAGAAATTCAGCCTTTGGAAACTGAGAATCCCTGTTCAAGACCTAGAACCAGCACAGCAGATTCTCTCCTCCAGTGTTACAGCAAGCAGTCAAGTTCAAGACAGACTAAAGCTTCTGATGCATAAATATATTCCCTTTGGCTGAGAATTGATAAAGATGTGGCCTCTACCTAAGTCCTCCCTTTTTCCTCATCTTCCTCCAGCTGGCATCATTCTGAGGAGTGCTCAGACAGCGGCTGCTGCCAGATTGCAATCTCTGTGCCCCCTAAACTTTCCTAAAGTCTCAAGAGATGTCATGGACACATTTTCTACATAGGAATTATAAATTTTACTGAAGATTCTCCCAATATTACATTGAACTCCAAGTGTCTGAAATCTGCTTGATGTGCACCCAGCATAACTAAAACAGGTACATCTGAACCGTGGCAGGAGGCAAACTGGGTACCACAGAGGTGGTTTCTGTAAATCCACTGTCCTACATGATTCCATGGTAGGCAGGTAACACGAGGCAGTTAATATTGTTTATACAACTTGCCTAGAAGCACCCGTCTGTTTTGCAATTTGTTACTGAAACTGTTATCAACAGTCATACAAATTTCTCATCAGTAAACATAGGCATGAGTGGTCCATTTATTCTAACTGCAGGAAAACTGTGATTATGCCAGCTAACCTGTGCACAGGGTATGTTTGACTGAGGAGCCTGAATAGATGCCTATTACTCCCAAATTTAATTATGAGGTAGAGAAATATTATAATTATTTTGCATAATGCAGAACTGAGAAAATAAATTGCATCTTCAAGGCTACTCACAATGGAAATAGACTAGAGTAGCATTACTTAAAATTTCTGTGGACTTAGCTGTTACACCATGATGTCTAGATTGAGTTTGTTATTATTTCTCTTAGAAAGGTCTCCTGTAAATCAACAAGTTTTAAACATAAGAAGAAATGTTTGCTGTCTTCAGACAATTAGGTTGATTCAGCTGTTGAAAATTTAGCTAAATAAGTAAATTGGTACTTGTCCTGCCCTTAGAGGGCATACATGATGGTTTATTTTCTTTGCTAAACCACCTTTTTGAATGTGTTAACCCTGCCAACACTTCTGTCTTTTCTGCTACATCAACATGTGTCAGTCTGAATCTAAAGCTTTCTCATGAGTTAGCCACTCACACAGTATTTGTTAAATTGATTTTATCTGCATTCAACATCCATGTTAAACACATTCCACAGCTGAGGGCATCTCAATTACAGCACAGCAACAATCTCTTAATATTATCTAAGTAACTCTTTACCTTCAGGATGTATTGATTCGTATCTGATTTTTATATTCAGATGCAAAGACAGGAATCATCTCTTTCAGATCATCCCCAGATCCTCGCTCAGATTTGTTACAGATCACAGGAATCACCAATGCAAAGTGAAACCAAAGGAGCTGTTGGCCTTTGGCAACTGTTCTACAGTGTCTCTCTCACATGAGGCTCTGGCATGACCCACTTTATGTGAACTGCTGAGGCTGGTTGGCAGATTATTCTTTCCTGACAGGAGGAGCAGCCAACTATTTCCAATTCCCTCAGCTCCTCTCTGAAATGCATTGGCCTTTAGACTTCCAACCTTTCAAGAATGCAACACTGAAGCATCTGTCGTAAGATATGAGTGTCCATGTAGCGAGGATTTTTGGCAGTATGGGCTAGCAGCTGGGAAAGATATCTGCCTGCCTCCATACTGACACTGTAGCTTCTGTCTCTGCCATCTACTACTATTTTTCTTCCTTATTTCTAGAGGACTAAATGTGATAAAACTCATTTGTTTCCAGGGGCTTTTCCCTGTATGTTTCCCACTTGCTTCTTGAGTTGGGGAAGGAGCATCTTTCATGTTAGCCTCTTTCTGCATTTCACTACCAGAGACACATTTCTTTCAAATAGGGGCCAGAACTTGACCAAAACCATCCAGGCTCAAGGTTCCCACCCAGAAACAGACCCAACATATGCAAAATAAGGCAAAACTGACAGTGAGGTTGTGATACTATCTTTTGAGGTTTTGTGGTTCTACCTTCCCTAGCTCATACAAACTCTTCAAAGTTTTCTTGCCTTAACACTCTGTCTTGGGGTGATTTTATGATAATACTGTATACCCCTGTCATCTGCTTCTGGCCCAGAAATAGGTTCCACAGCTTTAAGCTGGGTCCGAGGAAAGGGGGGAAGCTGAGCGAATTCTTCAGCATGGTTTGTGTTCAAGGACTCCCAGACTCCCCCGTGTTCTCACCGCTGCAAAGCCGAGGGAGCACCTGCCTGCTTTTAGCAGCCTGTTAGATGAGGCAAGGAATTTTCCCATATTGCCATACTAAAACTTCTTCTTCTTCCCGAAATGTTCAGCCTAGTTGGGATCTGAGAACCAGATCATTGGATCCTGTGGACCGACAGGGTGGCTGCAGGGATGCCGCATCCCAGCCTTGGGCCTCAGGAGGGGCTGAGCCAGCTACAGAGAGAACTCTGAAACCACCAGCTTTCTCTGCAGAGAGGAGGTTTATTATCTAACATTACTCATTTGTCTCCTGTGCCTTGCCAGCACTCTGCTTGTTAAATAAATAGTTTTTTTCGCTTTTGTCCAAGAAATTCCTTCCATATTGGTGGGGAGGGAGTGCTGAAACCTGTCTCCTGGGGAGGAGACGTTCCTTCCAGAGTGTTTTTCCCCTAAACTTGTCTCAAACCAAGACACTCTCCCACAACACTGGCTTGTTTGCTGAACTTCACTTGTTCACACTTTTCTGTATGAAGCTTCATTTTCAACCTCTTTTCACTTTGGTCATCCTGCCCCCTTGTTAATCACTGTGATGATCAAGGCCACCAACTAAAGTAGAAAATTTGGGCACCCTGTGCCTTCCCAAACAATAAATCTTTAGACTCACTCATGAGCCAGCCCCCAGGCAAGCCACACACCATTACTAAATGAGGCAAACCCAACTCTAAGAAATTAAATTTCCATTCTTTGTTTCTTTGTTCTTCAGGTCCCTACAAACTTCTTCACTCACTATCTTAATCCCATGGAGGAACATGTCATCTTCACTTTGATCCGTTTTCCTGAATAAAGGGTTAGGTGGTATATGTTCATACATTTAAAGTCTTCCTTAAATATTAGATAAAAGAGAGATGTGTGTACTTACTCAGCCTCATTCATTTACTCTTTATTACGTTACTCTCATGGGTAAGAATACACAAAATAAAGAAAGAGTGAGGAAGAGGTTTTGGTCTCTTGAGAGGAGCTGTTGATAAAAGCTGCAAAATGAGGACTGAAAAAAAATGCTACCATATGTGCTGATAGAGCACAAGAAAGATTTATTGGGAATTAGTTACACAAACTGAATAAGAGGGCTTTTGTCTGGACTGACAACTAATTGACATGAATTAGATTACAAGATAGCTGCCTCAAAACCTCTATGGCCAGAACTCCTAACAGAAATACCATTAGAGGAAAGTGGCACAGACAATCAGCAGGAAAAAAAAAAAGATATAGTGTGTTACTTTGTGTCCAACAGCTTTTAAAAAGCCAACATGGCTCTCCCTGAGTGGAATCCAGTCCAAAAATGCAGTGAACAAGTTTGTCACGGGAAAACATGAGAATTATTTACATCTGTGGTACAGCCATGGCTGGCCAAATTCCTCTCTACACAGACTGAGATGCATTTACAGAGAGTAGCATAGTTTTTAACCGTCCTAAAAACAGGGTCAGATGAGGTCGCAGTGACAAACACATGTGAGTGTGGGGTGTCACTGCTCTCCACCACTGCGGTGCACAGACTGCAGAGCACACAGTGGCCCTGTGGAGGGGCAGAATCTGCCTTTGCTTCCATGTAATTCCAAAGGGGAGAAATTCTATGTCTGGAAACAAATGCATAATTTAGCATCCATACATTCATATTGTAACAGAAGAAATTAACCTAGATGGAAGCTATGCTTGTGAGGACACTCAATATTTTAACCTATATCAAAAATCTATGCTTTGCTTAGAAGGAGCAGAACAGGCTTGGTGGTAGAGTTCTTTGTTTTGGTATTTTTTACATATTTTATAAAACCTGGCATGAATTTCAAATGCCTTCAAATCCTTTAATAGTATTTTTTGATCTCAGTGTTCAACAGTGCTCTGCTTTCTACTATTTGATGAGAACTGATTTTATGAGCTCAAAAAGGAGTGTAAAAGTTGAGTTTCAATAGGTTGATTCCAATATTCAGAGTACCATGGTTCAGAAGCAGCAAGGTGTTCAAACACGAATGCAAAAGGCTTAGTTTTGCCTTATAGATTTGGATATAGGCTAAAACATGGACCTGAAGTGTGTCTCTAAGATAAGCCATAGTCTCCCTTCCTCCTTCCCTCCCGCTTTTCTTCAGCATTTTCAGATAGCTTTCAGAAATATTGTAACTTCTTCTGTTTAAGAAATACACAACCAAAGCACCTTGAAACCAAAGATGATCTTTTTCTTAAAATATCATCTGAAAAACTCTGAAGCCAATAAACCACACAGCACAAAAACTGCCTTTCTCTTCATCTGTGCTGCTGCTGTACTTCACGTGTGTTCCCTCAAGTGAGATGGGAATAAAGTTGCAGCTGGACTCTACAGTGGTAAATTGGTCATATTTACCACTTATTTCAATAGGACCAGAATATTTTTTTGGACTGAAGACTCTGAGTCTTCTCTCCAGAAAACTTAATTACCCAAACTGAGGAAAATGTGGGGGTGAAAAAAAAAAAAGGAAATTTTTCACCAGAAAATGTTTTAATGTAAATGAAGCAAGCTAAATCAATTTTTACTGAAACCTAAATTACTACTAAACTCACAAGGATTAAAGGTTTTCAGCATATTCTGTCCTTGACACCATTTTTAAATTGATTCCTTGAAGTGAACATGTTGTATCAGGACAATTGTGTTGATACTGGCTCTTATGAGGTTTTTTTGCTTAGTTTTGTTTTTGTAAACCAGAAACCAATTGCACATAGATAGGACAAAGGGACACAGCAAATGAAATACATTTTCTGTTACGCTTTTACAACAAAGTTGGTTTTGGCATGCTAATTTCAGTTGAAGTATGAATAAATATACGTCATCTATTTTTGGACTTGAGTTGTGCTAAGAGCCAGTTTTAAATCAGGGCTCAGCCTCAACTATACAGATGGGATCTTATATCTCTCCTCTCTTGTGATATAGGTTCCCCCATAACAGTCCATCCAGGGGCAGGGAACTCAGAGCAGAATAGCTGTTTCATGCAACCTCTTACTCTTTCATCCTCAAAAACTGTTGAACCATTTCAGCAGTGCAACCAGAAGAGCACAAACTGATTGGGAAGAAAGCAAATGGGAAAAATAAGAATCTTTTCAATCTATTTCCCATCATGATTTATCAACTTATACCCATGTGTCGTCGTTCAGATTCACTTTCACTGGTGGGTGAACCCAGTGATACAGTTTCCAGGGGCGAGATGTGCTGCAGCCCTGCATATCCCCATCACTGCAGGCAGGATTCTCCTCCCTGGCTGTTTTGTGTCTCCGTCCCAGGTGGGCAATAGTAAGGGAGGTTGTGGTTGGCACTGATAGTGGCAGACTGTAGGACTTCATGCCTCAATATTGCTTTCTTCTTCACTAGAACGGTACAGCAGTTAAACGATCATGACATCAATAAAATGCTACCAGTAAAAAACTGTACTAGGGAGGAAGAGGGAGAGATCCTTCCCATAAACATCAAGGGAAGGTACAATAGAACAGCGACCAAGGAAGGAGTCAAGTGTCTCACATAATTAGAGAAAATTATTGGGAAGTGTCCAGTAGGAGGACCTCAAAGCTATAAGGAACTGTGGTGGACATACAGCATTTCTCTGGAATGTTCAGAGAACCACCCCCAGAGAATATATGAAATTGTGCAGAAGTTGTTTTTCCTTTTATAGGTAACATCAGATATTTAATCCAGCCTAGTGCAGGCATTTACATGCTTCTAGCCGTATGACCTACATACCAACTCTGCACAGGACTGAGGGCCTCTGCACTGGGAAAGGGAGGACTAGGATAGTCCAGAAGCAGGGAATGAAAGTGGCTCTGCAAAAAGTTTCACTTCTCTAGTGCAGGATAGCACTGGGCTGAGGGAATGGCTTCCTTGGAGGAGTCCAAGCAATGCCAGCGTAGCAACCTAGTTGTTCCTTTGAAGACACCATCCCACAGCTGAGGTTTCAGAGTATTCATAAGACCAGCATCAACAGAGTCCCACTGCCAGAGATGTGGTACAGCCCCAGCATGGATCTTGCACCAAGATCCAGCCCCAAAAGTCCAAGATTTGCAGGTTGGACATGTATGTGAAGTGCCTGTAATCAGAGAAAAGAGATCTGTGGTTAAGCTGGTAATCAGGGACTCACAAAATCCAAATTCTCCCACAGTCTTCTTGTTTGAACTTGAGCAATTCACTTTATCAGTCTGTCCTCTGGTTACCCCATAAACAGAGAGATGATTTTTAATTTTTTTTTTTTTTTTTTTACCTGGTTGCCTGGTGTTTCAGAGCCCAAGGTCTTCGGGATGCTCTTCAGAAGTTTTCCCACTGCAGGTAAGTGGTGTGCTCATATACAGGAGAGTGATTGAGGCTTTCAGGCACTACTGTACCATAAGTATGTAATAGTTGCTGGAACTTAAAAGATCATGCTGAAAGCAGAAATAAGATGACATAAGTTAAAGGTCAAGAAGCTTTTCCAGAAAAGTAAATATTCCAGAAGACATATAAATTGCTTTTTGTTAAACTAAATATTATCTCTTTCTAGTTTTGAGAGGATTAAATGTGGGTTCTAAAAATTCCAAATATTTACAGACAGACTGCCTGAGAGCAGCAAAGTGCATGCATACAGAAGTCCTTCAAACATTATCCTTCATTAATATCGCTACTAAATTATCATCTGGAAACATGCAAATAAAATCAGGGCTTGGTAATACTGTGTACAAGACTTTGTAACAAGGACATTCTTGTATGTCAAAAAGGAAGCACTTCTGTCTTTGTGCTGTTTATCGAGGCCATTCAGAACTTGTGATAACTCCAGCAGAATGTAGCTCTTTTTATCTTGATTCAAAAAGGTTTTTATTGCAGACTCAGCAGTGTAGGGCAGGACTTACAGCTGAGCACTCTCCTTTTATTCACCAGAGAACAATGGGAGGCACGCAAAATCATGCTCAAGTATTCTAGACAGTTATACTTAAAAATAGGAAAGAAATTCCCTGCACATGCTGTGGCTTCCATTGTTTATAAATATTTCCAGTGGTCTGCAAGTGTACCTGTGACATGCAGAAAGGATCTTACACAACATTTTAACACCTTTACATATGAAAGAGGCATGTATTTTCTCTCTTGCTGGTTTTTCTTACTTAGTTTTTTATCTGTTTTGCCTTTGCCACTATGAAGCTCTCAGATAATTTCCCCTGAAAACTACTCTTCTCTGAAGGCTAGTGTCAGTCTAAACATGAGTAGTCAAAGGTTTTATTCTTGAGCTTTTCAGTGTCACAGTAGCTCATGGGAATATCTAGATATTGCAGCAGAGCTGGGTATGGTGTTTCAAGCACTTGGAATTATATTTGCCTCAAATTGCACTTCTCTGTATGAAATCATTTTAAATCATCCATAAACACCCAAGTGTTTAAATCAGATTATTCACTTCCTATGCCTTTCTTAGAGCTGACAAAGAATTTCACATGTTCCACACACAAAGCTTGCAGCATTCCCTCACCTACTTTATGGAAACTGTATCACTGTTCAAAGCCCTAGACCAAACCCCATTGGCTTTGCAAATTTAGCCACAGCTCATTTAGTTGAGAATCCTTTTGCTCAGAGGCAAAAAAACCCGGAGACTCCTTACTGCAAGGTCAACAGACCTGGCTTTGATTTGTGTCCTCTCCAGCTGTACACAAATGAAGGAAGAGAGAGCTACTGAAGAAAGAGTGCTGAAAATAGGTGAAACTCCATCAATTCACATCCATCTCACTTCTGTTCTGACAGGATTTAACTGTCCATACTATGGAATTACCTCAATAATTAGCCCAACCTTGTCCAAGAATATGTAAGAATCAAGGGCCTAGAGTTGGAAAATTGACTTTTTTTCCCCCTAGACATGGTTTATCTATGTAAATCTGCATCATTTTCTCTAAATCCTCACATATAATGTAGAGGAAATAATCTGTGCTACCATATCTGTGACCTCTTTTTTTGTCCTCTTAATGCATCTTAATAAAAAGCAGGCACACCAGAGGAGAAATAGGACCTATTGGGCTCTCCAAAGACTGAAAAGTCTTCATTTAAGGATTTATCTTTTCATGAAAACAGTACCTATTGTTCCTTCTGAGCTGTCCTGGTCAAGAACAGGAGGTGGCAGGAAATCATTAGGCAAAGGATACACATGGGTCATAGGTGATATTTTTGTACTATTCTCTTAAAATACTTTGAACTATTTTGAAAAAATTTTGGGGAGCTGAAATACAATTGTTTGGAAGATTCTCTAGGCTGACAGATAGCAGCCTGCTCCCTCCCCCTTCCCATTTAGGCACTGACAACCATATCCTTAGATCATTACTCAGTCTAGGCTGTTTTCTATGCCAGCATCAAAAGCTGCCTCTTTGCTCACTTTTCCTCTGTAGCACTTCCTATTATCACATCACTAATACAAGATCACTGACAGCCAAACCTCCCAAACACTGCTATGAATACCACTCTTTTATCTGTTTTATCCTGCTATGGAAAATAATGCATTGTGGCCATTTTAATAAGCAGCTTTGTGGTCCGACTGTGTCTTTCAAAAGAATCATCGAATTATTCATTGGCAATACATTTTATAATACAATTTCCATGTTCTGGAATAGCATATAGGCCTATGTAATTTTGTCAAGATGCTGACTGAGTAATTATACCAAGCAAATAATAACTATACCAAGCATATGCAATCTATAGGATATGAGGCAAAATTCACTTCTTTGTTTACCACTGTTCTTTCTAACTAACTGTCTCTATTGTGTGACCATTTTTTCATCCCACTCAGATAATGGAGACTTTTAAACTACAGAAAAGATGGGTACAAAAGCTTGCAAGGTACTGTGAATTCTCTAGATGCAGAACTCTTCTTGTTAGGCCACTAAGTCTCTTTGTAGATATCTGCATGAACAAATCTCTGCTTGTATGACTGTTTTAGAGAGGAGCAGGAGGAGGCATGGTGGTACAATCACTGCAATAGGCCTGAATGATTCAGAAAAACCCTACCCGGCCGTCCTTTAAAGCTCTATGTTTTACAAGTACAGGAGGATTCCATGTTTTAGTCAAGATTCCAAAATACCCTTTCAAATGCACACACCATAGTGCCTTTGGAGATAAAGAGTTAGATCTCTGCTATTTGGTAGAGGTGGGGGGTATCAAACAAGGGTAGATTGAGAATTGTGCCATAAACTTCAGTGACAATCATAACAAAAGACTTGGAGAGGAACCTGCCTGGGTTTCATAACATATTTTGTGGGATCAAGACCTGCAGTGGTGAAGAATGCCAATAGCTTTAAACTCCTGAACATCATTAATTCCAACCTGGAAATAACTAGAATGGACAAACAAGGAATCCCAAGGGAGTACTTCCGTAGTAATTTGAAGACTAGAACAAGACAGATTACTTTTGTGTGAGCAATACTCTTGACTGGTCCCTGAAATTCTCTTTCCTCAGGAATGCATCCTGCATTGCAGCACAAGTGCAGTCTATGCCTGGGTTCCTGGTACTTTGCTGTTCTGCTAATACGGTTACTTGCAGAAAAGGTGGCGTTCTCTGAATACGTGAGTGAACATAAAAATATATAAGAGCTGTCACAAAATAACAAAGTGTTTAAAATGGATGACAGTTCCAATGACCAGACTGTGCAATTATTTGAGCAGTCTCCCCACCTTTAGCATATGTATCACATTTGCTGCTGCACCCAACTTGGAAGTGTACCTTCACTCCATAGCCTGATTCCCCAAGTGTGAAAGAAATCAAATCTGTCCCACATCTTCCTTTCTGCCAGTCAGTCAGCTGCAAGAAGACTCCAGGAGAAGGACCGGTGTGCTGCAATACCCCTCAAAGGGCATATTTTTGTCACCTTGGTGGATACATCGGTGCACAGGGTAATGTACCAATTGCCCCTGAGCAACATGAGAGCTGGAGAGTGAGGGATAAACACCAGCAGATCCCATGACTCATTTCCCTGAAGCAGGGAGGAAAACAGTAAGGAACCCTTTAGAGATAGCCTAGCCTGTATTTCAGAACTATCACATCTCTTTCAGAAATCAAGATGCATATCTTCCCCACAAGCCTGCAGAAGTGCCTACTCTCACAGATGAGAAACTCACTGCCTTACTGTGCCTGCATGGCTTGTGAAAGGAGCACAGTCTGTGCAGGACTTAGCCATTGCCACATCACAGGGTGAATAGACTCTCAGACATGCATATTTATCTGCTTCCAATCCTTCAAAACCATTTACATTTCCAAGCCTCTATAAAAGTAATAATTTTACACTGGCTTTGCATGAATGACAATAACAAACAAATAGTCATTTCCATCACTATGTATTTTAAAATACAACCTACAGAACATGAGCAATGTGCCTGGTTGCACTTTCAGAGATTACTACCAGTGTATCTTTTACATTCTTCAAGCAAGTTGTGAAAATCATGTGGAAGCTTTAAAAGCTCACATTGAATTACTTGATTTATGTTCTTCCACATACATTAATTTTTAGTACCATGCAAATATTTCTTTTGGCACAGTATGCTCTGCTCTGGAGAATTTAACTGGATTCACAAATTGTTACAATATCCCTCTGTTAATTTAGTTCTTTCACAGTATATATTAATGGATGACTATCTAGTAAGAAAAGATAAAATAACCATGGCTTGGAAATTAGATAAAGGTCTGTAACCATTGCAGCATTGAAATACTGAAAAAAACTTCTGATAGGTTTTTAGTCTTACTACTCCTAGTTAACTCAGAGACTTTCATCAGGTTTTATGGAGGAGATTATGCATGTATAGTGACGTTGGCTTCAAAGCATGGGTCTGGACCCAATGATCCAAATAGGTCCCTTCTGTATCTATGTTCCAATAAGAGCACTGTAAAATTAACAATAGCAGCAAAAAATGCAAGCTTGCAGGTATCTCTGTCTTTTTTTACTGTGTATAAAATCTCCTCTTTACAAATAACTAAACATTCTGAGACAAATATTGTTAAGTTTTACAATTCTTGGTTTCAGTAAAAATAGAATTTAAGGCATTTTATGAAAGACCAGCCTTTTTCCCCAAGCAAGGAATAAACAGACAATATTTGTTAAAACTTTTTATTCAATCTAACAAAGTTTTGCCCTTCTGGTTTAGTTTAATTTTTGTTCTTGCTACCAAACAGGATGAGCTCCAAGCAGTCAAGCATGTATAAAGGTTGAAACACCCTTGAAAGACTACACTGTTCTTGCTTATAATTTCCTCCCACAACACACAAGCCCTGCCTCTTAGCTTCTTTGGTATTGGTTTTAGGTGTCCAGGATCTCTGCATATTCCTTTTAAGTTTCTGAAGGGGAAACTGAAAGTGTCAGAGAGGAACCAGGCTGAAGAGAACCTTGCAAACAGACAGGTTTTTTTTCAAATATTTATTTTTCTCATCTTGACGCCTCCAGTTATGTTTGATTTAAGGCACTGAAAGAGCAATCATTCCAGAGGGTAGGAACTTTTTCACTAAGCAAACAAGCACAAGGATTAGAACCCTAAAAGTGTTCATGTTGCATCATATTTGGTGTTAGCTAAAACTTTCCTGCTAACCAGCTCAAATGAGTTTCCAAGTCAGCTGAGCAATCTCACAGATATTTTTGTGACATTTCACTAGAAGCTCTGATAAATAAATTGATCTCATTAGAAAGTGGGTGCTGATTTCTAGTGATAACTTTTGCTAGGCTGAGAGACATCTGCAAATATTATCTATTGACTTATTTTTGTACAAAACCTTCTCTGCATACACACATACTTTGTTCAAATAAAAGCTATTGAGAGATATGTATTCAGACCTTGGTTGCAGAATTGTGCAAGTGTTTTTTTAAAGGCTAAATAAAGGTCTTTGCATATAGTGGGCACATGAAAATGTCCCAAAGGACTGCATGATGTGTTTTAGCAACACCGCTCCAAGAAAAGGCAACAGTAGCCTACAGCCAAAGCCCTTTGAATAACTTATCTGGAAGATCATTGAGAAAAATGAGTGGGAAGCATGTGAAAAAATCCTACAAAAGCTCCCTGTTAGGGGAATAAAAGCATAGTTGTTCCAGGAGCAAAAATGACACTGGTGCCCTCCAGTAACATGGAAGACATTGAAATCCATAGTCCACAATGTCAAAAATATTTAATGTATTCTGGTTTTATTTTGTAAGGAAGAGACATATTTCAGTAGTATGGTACACCAAGCTCTTACATAGAAAGAGGCAAGAGTCCTTCACTTTTCAGTGATATTAAAAACTAGTGGGATGAGCTCAGGCTCCCCAAAACTGTTGCACCTTCACATTTTTACTTGCCATCTTCATCCCACAGTCTTTCCCAACTAATTTCAGCTCTCCAATGTTTCAGTGTTACTGTGAAGGAAGTAGCAAATCTCTAATCCAACCCAGTATAACCCTTTTTCAAAATTCTCTGGTACTCTCAGCTAAAGATGTGTAAAACCTGTTGTAAAAATTCAAAGCCTTAAGCACTGACCCAGTACATTCCCATCAACTCAAAAATCTGGACCACTTTTAGAGAAAACACACCAACTCCTGGAGAACTTTGCCCATCCAGGAGAGTGTCAGACTGAATAGGAACCAGGGAAGCCAGTAAAGGGGATACCCAACAGAGATCTGAAAGACTGAAACGATAGCAGTACCCCATTCTGTGGTGCAGAGAAGGCAGAGGGCAGGACAGCCCAAATTGCTCGGACTCATGTCCAAAGCTGGAACAGTTCTCTGAACCTGAGAGACTTAGTGGCAAACAGCTTGACAAGTCACCTTTTATTACCACACCTGATAACGTGCCTTAAGAACACGGCCAACATCTCCACTCTTGAGTCACCATCATCCCAGTAAGACACTGGTCTCTTGATGAATGTTTCAGAAAGAGCCATTACTTCTGCATTACACTATTATACTTTTTTCTTGATATTTCATCATTTTTGGACTTACATCATACCACTAATGTTAGGTTATGTAATAAAAAGCTTGTTTGCATCCCCAGAATGGAGTAGAGATAGATGAAGGGGGAGGGATCAGGAAGCATGACTAATATCCTGTCAGAGCCATTGCAGGATCTACCTGGTCAGCAGAGTCTCTCCCAACTTCTAATTAATATTGTTTCTGACTCTTTTTCTGGATAAGAGGTATGGATTATGTGTGTGAGTGATGAGTGCAGCAACCACAGTAAGAGGAGGCTGGAGGAGCTGTATACACACACACACACACACACACACGTATACAAATATGTGTATATATATATATATATATATATATATATGCATTTTCACTAGTGGAGCTTCATCCTGGTCTGCCAAAGAGTGGAACAGCACAAGAACATTTGTGCTGTCTGTGCTTGTATGAGTGCTTGAAGTGTCTTTTAAGATAGGAATCAAATAGTTTGTGTTTTATTGGGGGGTTTTTTGTTGGTTTTTTTGTTGTTGCTGTTTTATTTTTAAGAGAGGAATACTTCAATATTGCACATTTTCTAGGCAAAGTATTGCTGTTCTCATCCCACTGAAAAATTTGGCTGTATGCTTAATACTCCTAAGAAATTCAGTTGAATTTTTTGAAGACTGACATCTTGTCCTCTTTTTGACACTAAGAAAACAAACAAAAAAGGGTTTGAAATATTACAAGCTGTAAAATAAAGATATTTTTAAGATGCCTGAAAGCAGAGAAGAGTCTTGTCCAGAAAAACATAGGCTCCAACAATGGAAAACTTTTGCAATATAATTAAATGTTCTTTAAATTGTAATCTTTTTGTTTAGGGCAAGCTGAAATGATGCTTTTCCTCAAGGTTTAGGTTTTTTTATGTAACTGGAAATGATGGTTAGAATTTTCATAGCAAGAGTTGAAGGGCTGTGAAGATGTGAAAAGCAACAAAATATGGTTTCAATATGTCAAGACATTCCCCAAGGAAACTAGATAAGAGTGCACTGCAAATCAAGCACAGATTGTTGGGTGATGAACAGCACAGACCTGTGCTTACTATATAATGTTCTCAGTCATCTCAGTAACATTTGACTTATAAAAAGCAGCAGTGATTTGGTTAGAGCAGATATGCAGAAAAAACATAGTTGGTGGTCCTAGCTTTTGCAGACTGTTGCTTTAACACAGTCAAAAAGAACAAATTCTGGTGATTTATTGTTGGAGTACATTTCACTCTCTGGGCTGGATGCCATGAAGTTAGGGTCAGGGCTCCATGGGCTGCACTAAACATATCTCCTTCAAACCAATAGGCACATCTTACTGCTCTTTACACACTCTCCATTAGAGTCCTCCTGGTCCTACTCTACCCATTATTTACTGCAAGCCTCAACATATGAAGAAAGTAAAAATATTGTCTACCAAAATGTCACACAGTTTTTTCACCCATGGTCAAATGCATAGCTGGCACTGAAAATCAGAACCATGTGAGAGTGAGCAGAAAATGTCATTACACTCTTGGGTTAAAAATGTCTAGTTAGTATTTCACATCACAAACATCAGGGTCTTAAGATGCTGGGACATACTCCTGCAATGCAAATATTCTCCCTGTGTAGAGGCAGATCTGACACAACATAAAATTTGCTTGTGGAGAGAGTGGTGAGCCTGCTGCAGCCCTGCCTGCTGTCCTGAGGTGAGGCAACAGGTAGCCTCCTCTGAGAAACAAAATGCATCCTGGGGTATCACCACAAGGGTCAGAAAGACAGACAACAGAAAGCTCCGTCTTCAAAACAGGACCATCAGCTCATAAAGACTGGCTTTATAGTTCTTGGGTAGAAAAAAAAATCTCTGCCAGTAAGGAATAGATTAATATCCTTCAAAACTAGGCTTCAAAACTTCACCAGACTAGGTCTCCTGGGATAGCAGATTAACTCAGCACTGCCCTTTGAATCATTCTGGTGCCAAGATGAGATAAAACAGTGATCTGCATAGCAGGCAACTCTGCGTAAATTGTCCTTGCTGAGCACATTGAAACTGCACCTCCAGAGTTTTGGCTACAACTTTCTACTGCTGTATTTACACTCACTAATTCTTTATATTACTAGAGTGACTACAATTTTAGCAGAGAGTAAGATGCTAGCCAGGATTCCAGTTACAATCCTTATTTGATAGGAAGTTAATAGGGTTACATTCAAATTATAGCAAAGCTATGTGGGGAGTACTGGCAGCCTCCTGTAAAGCAGAACTGTAGCAAGTGATGTGAATAGGAGCTCAGGCTCCAAACAGCAACACTTTATCCAAATACTTGCAATCAATTACCTGTATTCTGCAGTTCTTCAGCTATGCTGTCACAGATATTCAAATCCACCGACTATCACCTGCTCCATCTTCCAAAATAGTTAACACCATCAATCACATTTGCTTAAGACACAAAAAGAGCAAAGTAGCTGGAAGTTTTACAAATGAAAAAGTTTTTATATGTAAATTATATTATACCAATACATTAGAGTGCATAATTCCAGTACATTATGCACTGTAGTATCATTATTCCTAATGTGTGTGAAAGAGCCATGGGAACACACAAGCATCCTCTCTTTGGTGTTTCTTAGGAGATGTCACATTGAAATCCTCTCCTGCACCACTGTCCTCATTAGTTTGAGGAATTCTGCAGCCAGAGGGAGTGTTGGGGCTGGTTCTTTAAGAAAAGGCAGCCCACACTGGTGTGGCTGCAGCTTAGCAAGTAAACAGTGCTAACACACAGGGACTGCAAAGTAGCTTAATTCCAGTCTATTTCTGGTACTTTGTTGGTGTGTGGTAGCAGCTAAGACTAAATATTTTTCATACCAGTGCTTTTGTTTGAGAAAATATGCTATAGTTTAGGAATGCTCAAGGAATATGTTAGTGCCAAATTACCAGAGATAAAACATGACTTGTAAGTATAAAGATCAATCAATGAACGTTGCACATAGTCAAAACATGATAAGATAAGGTAAATGTGGCATCTAAAATCAGGCCAAATTCAGGCTTACTAAAAGGCAGTACATTTTAACCTTGCACATTTTTTTCTTCAGAATTCAGCATATTCACAATGGATCATTTTCCAATAGTTCAGCTGTTTTCTTCTTCTAGCTGGAAAAACTACCAACAAACGTAATTTCCTGGACATTATTTGGCAAACATTTTCAGCTACATTTTTTGTCTTTAAATATTTGTAGACCTATGGAGCCATTACAAATATCTAATTTTTATTCTCTAAATGTTATTGACTAATGCTGTAAAACTGGTCAGAAGCACTGTTTGCCATTCTCTCCCCCCTTTCCTGGGGATATGTCCAGCCCATTCTGACAGGAGTGGTGTAATCTGCTATGTCCTGAAATTTGTTTTCCATTAATTACATTAACAACCTTCACTTTTTCAAAGCATCTGGTGCTGCAAGAGCTTGACAAAGAGCAGCCTTGACATATTATCATGATACCAGAAATTAGAAAATAAAGAAAAAGTAATTGAAAACCCAGAGAAAAAACTAGTGAATTGATTTACTTTTCTTCCTTATTTATGCAACATTCTTCTCAGCAGCATTTTAGTCTATTTTCTCTCTGTTAGAAAAAATATACCCGCACAACAAGGGAAGCAGAGAAAGGAAAAATTGGTGTATGTATCCTTCTTGGATAATGAAAAATTGGTGTATGCAAGACAAACTTGAGATATGTAAGAAAACATTGTCAAGATCTTGAATGAATTTAAATTAAAAGTAATTTTAGTTTTCATCATTTAATGCTGTGAGTAAAGAAATCATAGTACTAAATTTGAGAATGAAGAAATGTAGAAAGTAAAAGAAAAGTTGGTGGCAAAAAAATAACCAAAAAGTAAAATTTGAAACTCCTATGATGTTACATTATTGACTGCACATAAAGATTTGAGCTCCATTAGAAATAAAATTACTGGAGTTATGATCCAGTTACTTAAGACTAGCATCAGTAAATGAAACTAAACAAGTATCTGGAGAGTGAAATAGCTTACAGGTTTGACCTCTAGATTTGTACAGCTGGTAGCATTTGAGAGTAAGTTTACTCATGTGCAATAAAAATCTTCTAATGAACTAAAACCTGCACTGAAGAAACTCCAGATAATAACCCACAGTTGTTTTAAAATCGGTCTTCTCTCTAGACAGGATGTTAAGATGTTGATCAAATCACTGTAGACCTGTTAGAGTGTTTGGCACTTTCTCCTCTTGGACATTTCACGCTGTAATAGGAGAAATATAAGCATGAGAGAAAAAACCTCCCATGTGAGAAGCAACACATGAAATGGGTGAATCTGCACAACTTTGTAGTATTATAGACTACAGTCTTGTTAAAAAAAGTATGTATAGTCAGCTACAAAAAAAAGGAAAAATGACAATGATAATCAGGAATGAAATCACATTATGTATTGGGCTATACATATAAAGAAGTCAAAGATAAATATTTCAATTTGTTTTCTTTTTCTTTCAATTAGGCATTAAATGTCCATTTGGGAGTCTTGGAAATTTTGCTGCAGACAAAGGAAGTAGCTTCGAAATGAAAATGCAGTCTCCTTTCATGAGAGCTTGCAGTGTTCTCAAACAAATCCCTTATCTGAGGTAATTTGCCAGAAAAGTGTATTGGTTTTAGTATTATTCAGACAGAATTCATAGAACATGTTTTATATCTGACATTAAACTAAATTATGATAGAGCATTAAGATTACATTATAACATCTTGGCTCTCTGACGGCTTAAGGCACCTGTTCTGAATAACAAATCCTCTTGACTCTGAAACTTGCTTTCCTTAAACTTCCATTAAATAATTTTTTGAATGTTTCAAATTCGCTGTTTCTAAAAACAAAAAAAAAATCCCAAACTTTGTTACCTGCATACTCCTGCAAAACAAGCATGAAACAGATGAAAGTGGAGTGGCTTTATTCAAAGAAATAGCTGTAGGAAATCACGAGTTTCCACCTCCCAAAGGTTGAGTGGCTGAAAAGGAAAGATTAATTATCCTTCAAAGGTGCCTGTTTCTATAAAGGGAGCCAAGGGTAACAAGCCTATACTTAACGTGTAAATATCTGAAGGCAAGTAAGAAACACTTCTCCTGTGACAGATTTTAACCCTTTGTTGTAACTACCTTTCTAGTGTGGCATGCAGGATTTTATTTAGGACAAGTCAAGAGTAAGATACTTCAGTAAGAATGCCCTCTCTCTAAATTTTTGAAATAGATAAGTAACAAATTTAAAACCTCCCCCAATCTTTTTCCAAGAACTTAGTAAAAAGCTGTGTTAAATTGCTCAGAAAGAGTGTGAAATACTCCAAGACATCAAGTCAAGGAAATATTGCATGGAAATACCATAAGTAGTTCTAATTCTAAGTTAAGTTTGACTAGATGACTAATTAGGCTCCCTTCCAGCTTACTTTGCATGTTTCCATGGAATAAAAAAAAATGCATAAATCATTAATTTTGCCAAACTTTCCAACACCTTTGGATTCAATAGGAGTTCTCCATTTTTGCTAGAACAAATTTCCTTTAACCATATAAAAATCTGTATTGATGTAGATCTCGTTCTACATCTCTGCTCCCACTGAATGTGTTCCCAGAGGATTTACCTTCATAAGAAATTTTCTGGAGGAGAACCACCCCTGTTTCTATGACATTCACTGTTCCACATTTACCTAAAGCAGTAGGGACCACACCCTCCACCTCCAACAGATATTTTTGTTGGTATTACAGAAAAAGAATGCAGTTATTCTATTTGTTTTTCCACTGTCTGCTTTGTCAGAAAAAGTGGCAGTGGCCAATAACAATGATAACATGCAACATTTCTTCCTCTACCTTCCAGACGGGAGTGACACTTTCTAAAACTCTGTTGGAAGTGTATTTGTCTAAAGACTGAAACAAAAGCCAAAACTGTGGTGTTTAGATACCCAAAAAAGGTCAGAACTTACAAAGATGATCTCTATGACAGCTGCCTTGACCACAGTTGCCTTCTCTTGCTACTATAATATTGCACTAAATGTTCACCTTTGATGGACATGTGTGGATCATTCCCCTTTGATGCAGGCTTTCCTTGGATTTCTACCTTCTTCAATGAGAACTTCTTTCTCTGCTTGGTCTGTACAGGTGTAGAAGTCCAGAAGGCTGAAAAGGCATTTTACAGCTCTGTCTCCAGTGGATGTGTTCAAGCATAGTTCGAGATCTCACTTCAGATACTGTCCCCATACATATATCAGGTAGCAAAAATGAATACTTGCTCTTTTTTTTTGTTTGGGAGCTGATGAGATAAAGGCTATAGGGTTTTTCTAGCCCATGGGGACATATTGAGTATCTATCGGTTTGTGGTGTGGCCTCTTTTCAAGTGAGGAATTCTTCAAATACAAGCCTTCCTGAAGACATGGCACTTAAGAAGCAGTTTCACAGATTGCTAATGGACAACAAACTAAGAGCTACTGAAAACAAGCTAATATTGGGATTATGAAAAAATAAACAAAGAACTCTGAAGGTAGATCAAAGGTTTTTCTGGTAAAGTAAGCTCCCACAGTAAGGAGGTCTAATGTGAATCACAGCAGTAGCTGTGCAGCTCTACAGTGTGAAACAGGAGGAGTCATAGGCAAGGTGAGTCAATACAGGGACTGGAAGATAAAAAGCATGTCCAGGCAGGCCAACACATACACACATGTGGAACCAACAACTGGACACTTCACTCAAGGAGAATCTTAGTTTGTAAAAGTTGAAGGGATAAGAGGGTGAGGTGAAGAGGAAATGGAAAGGGAGTGACATATATGAGGTCTACTCAGCCGTCTTCTGACACCAAACCTGATCTCCATTCTTCTTCCCAAATGTTCTGATCAGGGAAAATTAAATTAGGAAAAACAAGATTCAGACACTAAGCAAGAAATTACATGTTTCTCTCCATTCTATTCTGTCATCCCCCTACTGTGTTCGAGTGTCTGTCTCTAAAGGACAACCTCCCCCTGGAGGGGACTCATTTTTGCCTCGAGGACTGTTGCCTCTTTCAATACACAGGTGTGCCAAACAAGCCTATTCTCCATTGGATCAGGAATCCCTCCAAAGCAGGAAGCAGATATTGATGGTTTTTTGCTTTGATTTTTGTATGGCTGGGGGCTTTTTTGTTTGTTTGTTTGGATTTTTCTTCTCTCTGAACAAAGTCAAAGTGGACTGAAAGAGAAAAGAAGCAAAATACCCCCAATAAGCACAGTTTTACTTTCTTCTAAAGGTTACTCCTGACTAGACAGATCAGATCAATTTGTCTTTTAATTACTAATTAACTTGAAAGTTACTTTGAATTGTAAGTAAATGAATAATAGGAACGTACGAACATTGCAGCTTCCTTCTATGAAGAAAGGGCAGGTGGATTGGATCACATTGGATCACTGGTCAAAATAAGGAGCAACACAAATCAAATGAAGACAGCATTGAAGCGATGTCAAAATTACTGTCCCAAAAACTCTGTTCCTTTTTCAGCTGTTACAACCCCCATTCAACCAGATGTTACTTTTTTCATTGTCCTTAATGTTTGGCTTGTAAAAGAGAATTGTCTGGGTTTGGGCTTTTTGATCTCTTCCTAAATAAACATTTCTGAATGACGATTTCAAGTGTTTGGAGAAAGCTTGGAGTAAGCCAGCAGCTTCTTTGTCAAATCTGTTGTGAAGCTAACATGCAAGTACTTCTGCATATCAAAGAAAAAGATTTGATGAAGAGTCCAGCTGTCTTTTTCCTCATGTCAAAAGCATAATTTTCTTTTCAGCTTCTACAAAACAGCCTCAGGATTCCAATATCCAACTTCAACTTTTGCACAAAGTAATTTTTACCAATATATTTTCCTTTGTTCATGACCATCTTTAATGAGTTCTGTTTTTCTTCAGTGAAGAGGAGGAAGCAGTGAAGTGACAAACTTCAAAACAAAGGCACCATTTATATATGACACTTTATATGTTAGAAGAACTTGAAGAACTCTTTGGTTCAAAGCCAAGCATTCAGATATTGAGGAAGGCTAGAACGAAAACTGCCTGGACAAACTTAATCAGGCAATACAGGCTTTCATTACATGAATGCACACAATCATTTTCTGTTCAACTCCCATCGTCACTTGGGTACTGTGTTGTGCTCATTAGTGTGCATTATGCACAACCTGGGTTTAACTCCTTAGAAGAAATTTCCTTGGGGGATTGTTTTATTGGTATTTCTCATCTTTTTCCTCCTCAGTTCAGATTTCTTCCGTCTTTGATCCCACCAGATTCTGCCTCCACCATGGGGGCAAGGTGTTGTGAGCAGACATTAGTTTTATTTTCTGTCCCAGTATCCAAACTTAAACCAAGTACTCATGTCCACTACATGTGAGGTATTGTTTTCAAGAGGAGCATGAATTTAGGGGACCAGATGAAGGGAATATGTCCACACATGCTATGGAAAACACAGGTGCTAACTCCAGCTCTTCCTAGGGGCAAGGAAGGAACTGAACATGATGAGGAAGAACAGACTGCTGAGCCCTGAAAAGTCCCCCAGCTGTGTGTAAATTACAACATCTCAAAGGTGAATTGGGGCAGATAATCATGAGGTGTACATAAAAGACAAATTTCAAGCCTCATTAAAGCATAGAACAGTAAAATTTCCCAAATGGAAAGAAACACCAGAATTATTACCTTACCCTCAGACAAGCCTGATTTTTTTCCAAATATAAAATATAAAATACAACCTGAGGCAAAGCTATGGCATGGAAAGCTTTAGTCTAAGCTTGGAAAAATTAAAAGCAACTTTAAAAGCAAGGTTAAAAAGAGTTCGATGATGGGAAACATCAAGCAGACTTATCCATAGATAATACTACTGAGTTTGCTTGCCAAATGCAGAGATATGTTACAACACCTCTTGTGACTTCTTTTCTAATATGCTTCAAGGTGTTTTTAAATAAAATTAAATTCAAATAAAACAGATATTTTGGTACAACCAGCCCACTTCTGCACAATTTTCTAATTCCTGATCAGTTTTGTATGCCCTATGAAAGTTCAAAATCCAGTGTTGATTTAGCAATGAGTGAACATGTTACAGGTTTTCACTTTTTGAGCTAACCAATCACACAATATAGTTTATTTCTCCAGTGCTAGAAGGGTACTTAGATCTCTACAACAGTAAAGCAGGCCTTCTTTGTAGCACAAAGACTAGCCTATGTTGGCCCCAAATAATTTTCCAGCAGGTAAAGATCCTACCTAAGAAACCCATCTCAGCCCACACTTCTAATAGAAAGGAGAAAGATCATTGAATCATCAACAAGTGTTTTTATAGCAACCATGTGGGTAATGAACCATTTGAAAACCTATCTGGGACTTCATCTGGAAAGCTAAAACTGGCTGGCACTGGGAAGAAGATTTAAAATCCCAAGAATTTCACTAACAAACTGCTTCCATTTTTCTTTGGCTTAGCAGATTTTCTTGGTTTTTTTTCTGTTTAGTCTATAAAATTTAGTGGAATGTCAGGGTCAGGGATTTGTTAGTCATAATCAGTTTGCATGTCGTACAACACTGAGTGTCATATTGCTTGCTAGGTAATGACTTGATCTCTTCCCTATTCCCAGGCGAGATTTCTCTTCTCACTACAGTTAGATTCAGTAGGAGCCAAGTAATCTCATGGCCTTTTTGAGAAAATGTCACAGGCATCCATAGCCATTTCTTCCTGTTTGCATAGTTTTCAAAGAGAAAAGCAGAATCTAAGTTCACTAGATGCCACTGTCTCAGGGCCATTACTCAGGCAGTACATACAGGGCCCTGTAAAAGCCTGAGGTGAATGGCAGGTCCAATCATTCAGCTTGTGACATAATGCTGCAAGAGATTCAGATTTCAGAGAAAGCTTTCACAAGATGTGAATTGGAAAGCCTTCACAGCATAAAACTGCACACCTAAAGAATCCCTTGTGGGGAAGAGTGTAATGAACAGGGGATACCTTAAGATAAAGTGCAGTGGTACTTAGCCAAAGCTTAGTGACTGTGCTTTAAAAGCACATGAAGTAATGCTTGAATTTATTTGATATTATTTCTACACATTTGTATTTACATCTAGTCCTCTGCAGGTACAAGCCTAAAATACTGCTGTTTTCTATTAGCCAAGCACCCTATAATTCAGTTGGGCATGAAAAAAAAGTGTTTTACTGGTGATGACCTACATTTTTGGGAAAAAAAAGTCTAAAGAAAATGATAGGCTAAGACAAATAGTCTTATATTTTTCTCATCTGTCTAAAAGTTACTGTAGTCATCTCTTACTGAGTCTGCTCAGCTTCTATGAAAATAAGAACAAAAGGGCAAATTTTTAAATGGTTGCTTTATCAGTGAATTTAACACCAGCAGTAGTGTTCTAGGCAGAAACTCACCAAAATCATAGTTTAATGCCTACTTTTACTTTTTATAGCAATGAATGGAAGTATGTCTCTAAGAGAATCTGCTTGAATCAGTTTATTGACAATGTTTGTGAACGACAGCTAAAGGACTCAGTAGGTAACCTCCACTGTAAACTGAACTCATCAGGACAGTACTGACCTACCTAAATGTCAAATTAAATTATTACAATTTTTTAAACCTCTAAGCCTTTTTGATGAAGCAATTTCCTCAGCTTCAAACATTGTTCATGTTTTATTCTGTAGCAATAAATTTCTGGAAGACGTCAATATTGACAGAATTTTTTCAACTATGTCACCCTAAATGTCCTCAGTATGTTACAGAGCAAATAGTAGTGCAGGTTGTGTCATAGGAGGGAAATTTTCTTTGGTGACTTTCTTGCCAACAATAGATATAAACCAAATATTGCTTATCACAAATGTTTCTTCTGAGACTGTTTCCCAGACTGCCAAAAGATTTATAGCATTTTCCCCATTGAGATTGGCCCATGTACAAAAAAATCTTAATGAAAACAAGTCAGATGAAAAGGTTTTTTCCCACACCAAATAAATATACATTGCAAAGTTGCTCCATACTCATACAAATATATGTACTAATTTTCCTAGAGGAAGAGACAGTGACACGTCATTCAGCTGAACAGGCAGTGCTAACAGCGTCAGGGTGCTTTGTAGAAAGCAAACTAAATGACAACTACACTAAACTAAACTGGGACAATATTAATAAGTTCACCCTAAAGGACTTATTACTTTTACCTAGCTCATGATTAGTGCATTTTCTTTATTATTCTCTCCAAATATTTTCCATGCTTCCTCTTTATTAATAGGTGGGCAAACCAAAAAACAGAAGGTAGAAAGACAATCTGTAAAGTCAATCTAGTTGAGCCTAGACCACATGGCAGAAACAGACTTGGTCCTGATCTCCTTTATAAACCTGGTTTTATTCTGCCTGCATGGCTGGCCGTGACCTGTGCAAGCAGCATCCCTTTGTTTTTCTTTGGAAGGAAATATTGATGCAGGATCAGAATCTACAGTACACTCCAGGAGGTCCCTGGGCTCCAGGACCAAGAAAGAATACTGAGAATACTTCCTGAACTCACCTATCCCATGGTTCAGACACAGCCACTGCTCCATGCTTGTCATCCTCTTCATTTTTGCTGAAATGAAAGATATTCTTGACTTTTGCCAGGATGAAAAATACTTTTAAAAAGCCTTAAAATTTGATGAAATAGTAATTTCAGTAATATGAATCAGCCCTGCTAATCAGATTATTTTCCACAATATTTCCATTTTTGTATCACTAACTTTATTACTCTTTCTATTTTCTGGGGCTTTTTCCCTTCAGAAATATACCCCTCCATTCCCATTTCTTGCCTGGTTTAAAATTTCCAAACATTTCCCAGTAATCTGTTTCTGCAATTCACTGGAATGTAACATTTTCCTCTTTGTGACAAGCCCTCATGAAATATGAATGCTACAAATTAGCAAACATTTCAGGCACGTTGAGGGATAAACTGTACATGTTATATGGAATAAACCCAGTGAAATCAGAGAATCTTGCAAAACCAAGTTCTAGTGTATTTGTGCTTTGGCTGCTATAAATAATTTCATTGATTTGCTACTACATGAAGAAACACATAGAAACAAGCTGGCATACGTATACATACACAGTCCTTGCTATACCTACCTAGGAGGAAGGAGCCTCTTTAGGAAGATGTAGTAGTTTTACAAATGGGAGACTATACATAGTTTCAAAGGTGCAATGCTTTGTCACCACCAGTGTGTTTGGTTTTTTCCTGCTATGAAACATCTCTGCTATGAAAACCAGGATAGCATGATACCATAACACGTCCCCAGGGCATGAATCGCACCACCAACTGTTTCTTCACCAACTGTGATATGAGAGAGCAGAAAAACCAGATCCTTCGACCACATGGCAGCACCCACTTTGCATGGAGGTGTAGAACAATGTGCTATGAAGTAAATAGTGCTTTTGCACCTTGCAATTCCTCAGTGGAAACCTTAATCTTTGCCTTTTCTGGATTCTTTTTTGTCTTGTGCTTTCTTCAAACCCTAGGTACCACTGACCACTACAGCTCCATCCCTCCCAGACCTAAGTGCACCTGTCTGGCAGGACACATAGTGCATGTGTAATTTTCATTTGATCTGATCTTATCAATACATCATTTACACAGGAAATTAAAAATTCAAGAACATCACCAAGAGCATGACAATAAATACCATTTCTTCTTTAGAAACAGTCATATTAACACAAATAAATTTTGTATGACATTTCAACATCACATGTCAAGAAGAAATGGTCCTTGAAGGATTGCACTCATCATCATTCTTAGATCTACGTGTGAGTAAAAATAAGAGATATTACTTATTCAACATGAAAACTTCATTTCAAATGAACCCTTTCAAACACACAGCTCTGAGTTTTCCTATTTGTCCTTATGTCAGAGCATTGAAATAAGGCAGCAGGGACTCATTTCACTAATCTCTCCCTCCACCTCTATGTCTACTTTTGACTTTGCTCTGTATCTCTAGGACCAGTAGCAAAGGCTGAAATCTGAATCCTGCTTGCACTTTTGCTGTTCAGCTCCCAAGCTTAGGCTATTGCTGTTTATCTGTTTCAGAATCCACCACAGTGGCACATTTTAAACCAGAAACCCAACTGACTCATATATATCTGCTTTTTGATTGTAGCTCATATGTGTCCAAACAACATATGTTGGATTTCACACACTCCCTTTTTAAATTCCCTGTTTTTTTTTTTTTTTTTTTTTTTTTTATCTGAAGGTAACACTCTCATTGCTTGGACTGCTGTGCATGCAAAATAATCACAGATGGAAGTGCAGCCTGAGTACATATTGTCTGTGATAACTCTTTATGACATGAGGTACCTGACAGACCTAATATCTACAGCACATTTTCTTACCCCCCAACAACAGGATGGGTTTATGCTTTGATTGGAGTTTCACTCAACTCCTGATGCAGGTAACTGATTCAATAATCTCACACAAAAATGCAGACACTGCAAGCACCTTACAACACATTGTTAAAAAATACACTTTATATTTTGACAGGAGAGAAAGCAAAACTTAAATGAAGACTTCCTGTGCTTTTGGATGTCTGGAATATTTTATGTTAGGTCAAATCTATAAAGGATAAATTTCCTCAAACTTGAGGGAATAACATTAGGGTTGTCCAGTTCTCTGTGCTCTGAACTATTTGACATTTGTGAGACAAAATGATTGTGACATCCTCAGCACCTTTTTGGCAGGTGATGACAGTTCCATAGTAACTGACAACTTAGAAAACTTAGAAAGAAATCCAAAACTTATATGAACATAATCATGGAAGTTAGACTGCTTCTTCCCTTGGTTGCTCTATGACTGATACCATTTATAGCAACTGTATAATTTTTGTTTAGAAAGTAGACAAAACAGCTCTCTGTCATTGTCACAGGACAGAAAGACGGGATTATATGATTTGAAAAGTGGTATTTCACATCCAGAACTTAAAATTACTTCTAGCCAGTCTTGTGTTGTTTAATTGAATTGAGTGCAAAATCTTTTTAAGGTGGTTTGTTTTCCTGTGCTGTAAGGCAACACTTTCCATAACCTTATTTTGTAATTAGTGCTGCACACTGGAAGCAGACAGTAAAAAAGTTCATGCCACTGTTTATGTGACATCAGCTGAAAAAAGCATCATTAAACTTTTTAGCCAAACAAAGAATGACCTCTTCTAATCATTAGATAGCCTCTCTAGTCTAGAAAACTCTGTTCTGGGTGACTTTTATGTCCTTTACTGTTCTCTTTCTCCTACCTGCTTTGGAATGATAAATAAAACAGGTAGAGCAGGTCATCCTGATTACCTTTCAGATTCCCAGGTAAACAAGATCCACACACAGTCCCAGATGCCTTAAACACGACCTACGTGCAGCTCTACCTGTTGTGTACCAGTGGTACACTGGATCGAGCATTACCTCCAAAAGTAGGCATAGGACATGCCTTATGGAAAAGGCACTCAAGCTTCACTGCTGACTGTGATCCATTCTCCTCCTGCTCTCACAGCATCCATGGTCATTGAATTAGGGTTGTTGCTGTACAGCACATTCCCTTTAGTATGTGTTTATGGACTGGTTGTCCCAGTCGCTAGATATCCCCATGGTTCTCCAAATAAATAATCTTCACAGCACAAACAGAGGTTTCCCTGGTAGCCTCTTGACTGCCATCTCTACCAATTACTCTGAAGGCAAAACTATCCTTATCACAGCAGAAGCACTTCCCCTCCATCATCCTGAAGCATGGTATCAGTTGTTCTCACATGCCTGTCTCCAGTGCTCTGTGAAGGACTGCCTTGGCCTGTCCTGTGGCTTTATTCTGTGTGCCCACTAACATGATCTCCCCTTACATGGTGGCTGAAGAGGAGAGACTTCAAAAAGATCTATCACATCTTCTAGCTTCCTGCTACTCTCTGTTTTACAAAAGACCTTGCACAAACAGGAACACCCTTGCGCTGTCAGGTTCCCGGGCCTTTTACCACTCAAGAGAAAAAGCCCCGTATCAGTGCTTGGTGGATGTGAATTAAAATATATCAGTTAAGCAACTTCTTCATGCCCATCTCTTAGCTCATTATCATTTCCCAGCCCTGAAGTCTATATATTTGAAATTAATTTCAAAGTCACACTTGTAGGATCTGAGATTAAGTTCAGTTTCAGTTAAATATATAACCCATGTGAAAACACGACAGCATGGGGCTGCTGTGACTCAGATGTTTTGTCTCATCTAAACACAAGGAAAGGCATTAAACAAAGACTTCTACCAAAGCAGACAGACAGAATATTCAGAAGTCAAATTCTTAAAGAAAAGGAGAAACTGGCAAATAAAACAGGTCAATGAACTGTACAGATACATAATAATACAATCTGCTTATGAATAATTTGATAAATTTCAATATTTCGATTCAATTTTAAATTTTCTCTGGTGATAAGCAAAGTATTGGAATAAAAGATGAGTTAGATATGTTTATTTCTCTAATGAGATGTTATACTAACATGAGTGTAGATATAGGCTACTGAAGGACAGAACACCCAGGTGACCTCGGGAGGTCTGAATCTTTGTTTCTGCTGCATCCTTTGGCATCACAAAGGACAATCATAGTTCTCATACTCAAAGCATCTTCTTTTCTCTGGCTTTCAGGAATTCAGGAACTCATATCTATCCCAGATGATATTCAAAACACTGTTTTCTTCACTTCCACTACCCCTTTTTTGTCATTTCGTTTAGTTTTGTTTTCTTTTTCTGCATCCATATAAAATACTCTGTTTCACAAGCTCTTCACGGTATATCAAAGTTACATCTACCACTTCATCACTCACTTCTTGAGCTCTGAGCTCAACTGGTTTACAGACCTAGCCCCCAACATGCATTTATTGAATTATTAAGTAAAAAAAAGCTTTGCTTGGTGTTGAAGGATGCGTCAATACACATCTGAATAGACGTGCCAACTTTTTTCAAATCTTCATCCCTCGTATCTTCTTTTATGCAAGGTCTTCAGAAACAAAAATAAGGGCATTTTAAAGGCTGCCTGTCGTGACTGCCTGCTGATTTTGTTCTTGCCACATCTTTTACTAATTCACACAAACGTATAAAACCTAACTTGTAAATATAATCCCAAGTTAACTGTCAATCTGAACAGTCAGAAATTCAAGTCTGAAAAAGAAAACGATTACCTTCTTCAGTGAAAAGTAGTATCAGGTAAAGGTTAAGACTTGCAAGTATATTTTCTGAAAGAGTATGATGAATAATTTTTGGCTTTACTAATTTCTCCAGGTAAAAGTATAGATGTGATTGTAAGCACAACACTTTTAAGCACAGCTCAAAAAAAAAAACTTTTTCATTAATGTTCTACACCATATCAGAAGGCAGATATGAATATCCGTCTCCATTTTCACAGACAAAGAAACCAGAGCTGAGGAGAATCGTTTCCCCTCCAGTCACATGGCAGGGCTATGTAAGGGTCAGGAACAGATGCTCTGCCCCCTGAATAGATGTCTTGTCCTCTGCCTGCTGTGTCATGCAGCTTGTCTGAGATATATTTGTGTTTCTGCTGTAGAGCATGTGTGCTAGATAGGATGAACACCTTTAAGCTTCAAATATTAAATTTTGGATTTTGTCATAAATGTCATATAAAAAGACCTTTCCAAGCCAAAGGTATTTCTGAAGAAATAGAAAAGAAAAATACTTGCTCTTTGAATAGTGGAGACTTGATTTAAGTCTGTTGTGTTTTTTATCTAAGAGGAGAGCGAATATTTTCTTGGACACAATCTTTATTTATTTGATCTGTAAGGCTGAGGTGAAAAGCACTCAGCAGTAATCTGAAATAACTGAGTGAAACTATTGAGAACTTTCAAGTAACTCTTCTTAAAAACTAGTGGCTTAGTTTCATGCTCAGGCTTTCTGAAGTATTTACCTGGTAGTTTCATAGTACATTTTAGACCAGGTACCTTTTTTATTTCCTTCAAAAAACACTAAACAATGAATGTCTTCACCATATCACAGCCCATACAGGACAAAACTGTGATACAGATAGAAACACCGTCCCTGAGGAAACTTTTTGTTTTATTTTAATTCAAAATCTCATATCTGTAAGATATATGCCATTCTGTGAACGGCTGGTTTTAGAATTAGGTAAACAAAACCTAAAGACACTTTTCTTGGCTATGAAACAATCAGTTAGAAAAAAAAACCTTTGAGGTTTGAGTAGATGAAGTGCTTGAACTGGCAACTTGTGTTGTTACTTCTGGAACAAACCTGGGCAGCAGGGAAGACTGGCTGTAATTAAAGGCATGACGTACTCTGACAAAGAGGGCTGCATATATCATTAACAGCAGTTGCCATTGAAAGGGTGTCTATAGTGGAGAAGGCAGGGTAGATTACTGTGGAGCCAGGAGAGTTTGGCAGAGAGTAAGGGCCTAGTCTTCTAAAGGGGGTGAGCTAGAGGATTTTTAATTTTGAATACATTTCTGAGTCTAAAATAGATTACCTAATTTTATCTTTTTTAACACTGTAGTTTCAGCTTCAGTGATCATCAAGCTGAAGGTCTCCCAGGACTCAGGTTGATTAACAAACAGCAAGGTTTTCCAGCTAAATATTACCAGGTGTATGTTGTAGAAAGCACTAAACTTTTCACTGTGAAACCAAAAATGGAACTTATTATTGAAAGCAAACAGAATGAAACCTTGCCAAAAGGGCATGTGCCCTTCCACTGCCACCTACAAAAGTGGAGAGATACTGTTCCAAATCTTTGTCTTCCCCTTTTGTCTGCAGCCCTTCTAGTTTCTCTAGTTGGCCATAAGTGTCAGGCAGAGGCAAAGTCCCAAACTCTGACCTCTTTCTAGCCTTAAGGCCCATCAAGTTCATATTAAGAAGTATAAATATCCAATAATCCCAGTGCAGTACAAGCTCTAGGAGCTTCTGCTAACACAAGCCCCTAAACCCTCTTTCATAGGAATTGTGTTGCCTGTGTGAACATCTCTGAAACACCATGGACCCTCAGAAGAATTAGTAAGCATAAAAAATTTAATATTATCATACTAAATCATTAGCTTCAGAAAGGTTCATCTTATACAGTGTGACAGATTTTCCCCTCTTTTAATGCATTAACTAGATTAGTCTTGGTTTGTTTGGTGCTAAACAGCCAAGGGGATATTTAGAATTGTCCACACACATGAAGACAAAGCTCTCTTGTGTTTAAATCTCCTAGCAAAGCATCTTGGTACAAAAAACTTCAACAAACCTGGGAAATGAACTTGCTCAGTGTTTTGTGTAGGTACAAAGCCATCAACAGCAGTAGTCTGGAGTTGAATTTCTACTGGCATTATTTTCTTATCCATGAAGTTCAAACAGATAGCTAAAGACAAGGATTGGATTTGTGCCAGAGTAATAAAACAGTTCAATGGAGAATGAAGAGACATTGTGATATTGGATAAAGTCTACATCACTCAGTGTTGCTCCCCTCATAAGGGAAGCAATCACATGTGCTTCCCTTGGCCTAATTTAACCCTGATGTTATGTTATTTTCCACGATAATACTTTAACATTTCCCTTCAGCTTCCCTATGAAATGTTTGAACTCTTTAATAAACACTCAGTGGGAACTCATGTTAAAAAGCAAATAGCAGTGAAGTCAAACTAAAAGCTTATTTATCCAGTCATGTTTTAGGCTGTGAATAAAACATATAATATATGGAAAGGTTGCTATCTTAAGCATTAACTTGTCTTGGAACATTGTCTTGAGTCACTATTTGAACTTAATCTGAACTTCTAAAGATCATTTAGCTATAGATATAGTAAGTGATAACTCACAAAAGAAAAGCAAAACCCGGCCCTGGAGACCCTGAGATGAGTCTAACACATTGACTTAACACATGGATTCTATCCAGCTAGACTGCTTCCAGTTCATTTCAGTAATACTAGCCAATTAATGAGCTTCGACAGCACTGATTTTGTTACATTTTGCCACCATTTTTGGTACAAAAATCACTCTAGCAATGACAGAACCTTGCTATGTGTTTGCACCAGATAGTGTCATGCTTTTTTGTATTTGTAAACACAAACAGTGCCTGGGAGATGAAATAATGCCACAGTCAAGCCACAAGCACAATTTCATCACAATTTCCTCAATGGAGGCTGGTTAAATCTAGGTAGTTCCTGCCAAATATTCCAAGGAATGCTACAAAATATCTGGGGAAGAAAAACTCTGACTGCAAGTACCAAAGATAGACATACATGAAGCAGATTAGTCCACCATGTGCTAGGGAGGACTGGTATGTTAACAATGAAGTGGACAAGTTTTCCCATTTTCTGCTACCTTGAGCTTCCCACAGGATCTCTCCTTGTGAATTTTTTAATTCAGCTTGCAGAAAAGCATTTCTGGGAAGCCACAGAACTATGTGGGTTTCCAAATAAGAACTTTTTATTTTCTTGGATTTGTACATGAGAATTTGCAGTGCTGTATAAATGCGATGTAGAAAAAGTAAGATTGAATTTATTAGTAGACAAAGGAGCTTGAAATCACAATAACTTGTCTTTATACACAATAATAACCCTAGACAAGTTGGTGAGATCAGTAGTGAATGCTCTCAAGTTCAGCTTTTCACTTGTTATTGTACAAATGGAAGTAATGTTTGGATTCGCAGTGCCAAAAAGATTTAAGTATTTTGAATTACAATTAAAACATCTAAACCCCATTATTTTATTTGATTTTTTTAAATTCACGTTTCTCTATGAGACAAGACTGTCCTGATAACTTATTGCATGCCAAGATTGTATTTTCATCCCCAGAATGAATCAGATTAGGTTCACAATCACAGAAGGCAGATTTTGGACACAGTCTTACTGGACAGTCATAACATTTGCACTATTTTTTCAGGTAAAATACCAAAGCTGTTTAACCATGTGTCAACTTTGATGGCCTTCCCAAAAGGAAGGGCACCTCCAATTGCAAGACCAGGATGTAGTCACTAGCTGTTGCTCAGACAACTGTTCCAATAAAAACAGGGACCATGTATGCCTTTGATCAATTTATAAATCATTTATAGGCATGACAAGGTTAACTTGCTGCCACTTGAATTCTGTGCAACATGAATGGGTGGGGTTCTCCTTTTCTTTTTTTGTTTTATTAATCTTCAGCCTTCTTTTTTTTTATTTTTTAGTGAAATGATGCCAAAAATCTGTTTGTTTAGCTGCTTGCATGATTTTTTTAAAATTCCACTTAGCAAACATTGCACATGGAAAAAGTATAACATTGAAGACGACTGTAATAACCCCATCTCGTCTGTTTTATAGCTCTGTCGCCATGTCCTGAACTTTCTGTTTAACTTGAAAATAAAGCATCTTTATCTGCTAACATAGCTCCATTCCTCCCACTCTCCCAGGGGCTTATTCTTCAGCTTCCACTTTCAATGTCCAGAGTAAAAGAGTAATAATGGAATCCCTCCTCCCCAGTACAAAAGACTTCCTCTCTTAGGTATCTGTTCCCATTCACGTCAATATTCCATGTGGATGAAAAATGGAATTTATTCAACATAGTCCATCAAAATACCAGGCTGCTCAACAGAAGAAAGTGTATACTGGGTCCATCCAAGATGATCCAAATTTTCCTTCACCCTTTGTTCACTATTAAAATAGAGAATTAAGTAGCAACTATATTTTTATAAGTTATTAAATTAATTTTCTTTCAGTAGGATTTGTTTGAGGCATTCTGAGTTGGCAGTTTGATCTGGAATCTTTCAACAATACCAAAATTCATTTCTAAGAGGTGGGCGAGGGGACAGGGAACAGAACATGCAGAGTTATTATTCCATCGAATTTCAAGGACCAGCTGTGACAGGAAAGGAAAGGGTGGGGACAGGATCAGTAAACAATCTTTCATTTCTCCTGCAAAGCAAAACACAATTAAAAGCAGAAAATAGAGCCAGTGAGAAAGGGGGAGGGGAGGCAAAGCAGAAACAGGAGAGGCTACTACTACTAATTTTTTTAAGTGTTACTTAGAAAAAACTATAATGAAGACCTGAAATAGAGTTTAGGTGGAACCGGGAAAGAGAAACTGTAACAATAAACAGACTTCACAAGATTAATAAAAGCTGATAAAACAGGTGCTTTACATCCCTTGCAGAAATGGTCTCTACAGGGACCATTTTTGTGAGGAGCTGTTGTTCCTGCCCAGGATGTCTCCTCTGGTTGATTTGCCCTGGCGAGAGAAGAAGAGGGCAGGAGTGCATGTGGACCTGGCTGCTCCATCTCCTTTGCACAGCACCTCCTTGGATGTGGGGCTCAGCAGTTCCCCAGAGGGAAGGATTCAGATGCGGTAGGTCTCTGTGTCCAGGGCAAGGGTGGCCTGAACTGAACCTGTGTTGTGCAATACAGAGTTATGGAATAGAAATATGAGAGCACTGAGAAATGAAAGAGCTCATCAGTGATCTATGTGGCCTGAACAACACCACAAGGATCCTCATAGCCCTGATGATGAGCAGCCCATTAAGAGGATTGGCACCTTGTTAGCCCAAGGGACACTCATGCCTTTGCCTGGCTGGACATACCTGACAGAAGAGAGCAGTTCTTGTCAGTGAAGGTAAAAGAAGACCCCAGCAAGTGCTTACTTCTTTTCTCAAACAAATCTTCTAGACTTAACGCACAGGAAAAATGTCTGTGATCACCATGGACAAGCCAACCTCTGCTGCATCCTGTCCTGAAGAGCCATTTCAGCAAGAGTAGTGGGCACCATGTTGTACTTCCTTTCCCTAGCAAGGCTGCTCAAGAACAGAGATGTGAACTGGCATCCAGGTGTTAGGCATCAAGGAAAGTCTGAGATTAAAAGAGTGGGGTTTAGCACACAGAATCATCTGTGTTGGCAATGCCCCAAGTTATGGCATCTTGCTAAGAAAAAAAACAGCTTAGGAAAGAAAAGATAAAGCTTAGGAAAGGAAATGGTACAAATAGGCATAACATAGAGAATGCAAGGCAGATTTGTATTCCCTGTACTTTTTGTTTAAGTGTCACAAACATTTACATCCTTGATGGAATCCAAGATAATTTTCTAAAGCATCTGCCCAGAGTGGTGATGAAGTAATTTTCTTGGTCTCTGTCACTTGGCTAGTGGCTTTTGTTTCTAGAAGAGGAGCTGCACAAAGTTTGGCCTGGGGGACTGGACACATCAGTGGGAAAAAGACCTCCTTACACAAAACAGTGGCTACTTTGAAGTGGTTCTTCCTTCCTTCCACTGGAATTCTGTCCAGAGAGGAATCTGGTGGGTGACACCAGCTGACCAACCATGCTTCAAGTGCACAGAAGTACACAGAAAATTCCTGTGAGCCTGAGAGCTGAACTTGGAGAAAGAGTTCATCTGTCACTGAATTTTCTCTGTCCAAAACCTTTTTGCCAGTACTCACCAAGGCTGTTCACAAAATAATGGAATAATTCAAAACTGTGGTTGTGTGAATAAGGTGAAAGGCAAGCAATTGGCACTGAGCAACCAGCATAGAGATAAACATCTACTTGCTGCTTTTGTAGAAGGGAATTAGAAGCTTAATTAGATTAAGCTCAATGCCAAGGGCTATGGCTCTGAGAAAGAGAAGCCACAGGGATCTCTGATCTGCTCTCACTACCTGCATGCTGGAAGCCCATCCATGTCACCCTGCTGTCCCCCAGCAGAGCCTAGTTACCTGTGCTTTGCTGAAACACCTTTCACAGGACAGCAGGTTGTCTTCATCTGATGATGTGATGAGATAGAAAGCCTATCACTTCTCCTGTACCCAATCTCAGTTGTTTCTACCACATATCAAAAAACATGTGCCTCATTTCCTGTTTGAATTTGTCTTGAATTTACCTTGAATTTGCCTTTGACTTGAAAGCATTCTCTCTTTTTCTTCTAAAGGGCCTTTAAATATCTGCTGTTTTCTGAACATGCCTATGCACCAGTCAAGTCACCTCTAAAACTTACTGTATGCTGTAATTTTTTCCGATCTTGCTTCCATTCTTTACACTCTTCTTTGAAATCCAGTGCCAAATCTGAAGGTAGAATTCCAGCCTCTTTCTCACTGATGCAAAACACAAAAGTAAGAGCATTTCCTTACTCTCACCACTCCCTGGTTTTTGGTTTTTTTTTTTTGTTTTTTTTTTTGTACCATCAAAGGGGACAAGTCATATTTCTTTATGATTTGTCTTTTCTCACCCCCAAACATATTACTGGCTGCCAAACCAGCTCCCTATTCATCTGTATAGATTAGATAACATGGTCTTAGATAAAACATTTTCAAATATATTTTGTGCAAGTCAAGGTTAATAAATTTTCCAGATTATTTTACCTAAAGCCATATAAACTAATCACTCTGACAGTCCTTTTTATGCTAACCATAACAAAATGAACAGATTGTGACAAAAATGTTTTGTCTTTTAGCAAAGACAACTCCATAGGCCCTTCACTGTACACGTTGAAAAGAAAGAAAAACAGTTGAAAGAACAGCACTTGGACATTACTGAGGAAGTGACTAGCTAATCCTTTCTTTCATACAAAATCCAAATAACCTTAAATGCTAAGAATCATGAGACTAGGGAATGAGAGGCTGGAGAGGAGTACTGTGGGAAGGGACCTGGGGGTCCTGGTCAATGGCAAGTTGAACATGAGTGAGCAGTGCCCTGGCAGGCAGGAAGGCCAAGAGTGTCCTGGGGTGCATCAGGCACAGCATCACCAGCCGGGCAAGGCAGGGGATTGTCCCTCTCTGCTCTGCACTGGGGCAGCCTCATCTCGAGTGCTGGGGGCAGTTTTGGGTGCCACAATGTAAAAAAGATAGAAAACTACCCGAGAATGTTGTCCAAAAGAGGGCAGTGAGGATGGTCAAGGGCCTTGAGGGGAAGCCGTGTGAGGAGTGGCTGCAGTGGCCTGTTCAGCCTGGAGAAGAGGAGACTGAGGGGAGACCTCACTGCAGTTACAACTTCCTTGTGAGGGGAAGAGGAGGGGCAGCTACCGATCTCTTCGCTCTCCTGAACAGTGACAGGACCCAAGGGAATGGCCTAAAGTTGTGTCAGGGGAGGTTTAGGTTAGATAGAAGGGGAAGGTTCTTCACCCAGAGGGTGGTTGGGCACTGGAACAGGCTCCCCAGGGAAGTGGTCACAGCACCAACCCTGGCAGAGTTCAAGAAGCATTTGGACAACACCCTCAGGCACATGGTGTGTGATTCTTGGAGTGTCCTGTGTAGAGCCAGGAGGTGGACTTGATGATCCCAATGGGTTCTTTCAACTCAGCATATTCTATGTTTCTATGATTCTATGAGAAATATCATCAGGCTTCATAAAAATTTCTGAGATTTTCATGAATATGAGAGACAACTTAGGAATGGATACAAGCTTACTCACTTATTCTTTTCAAATTAAATGTATTTATCAGTTTTGTTATGAATCCCTTCATTCCTTTCAGGAAAATGAAAAAAAAACTGGGTAAATAATACATCAATAGAAAGAACTATCTTATTTTTTCAGAGAACAACTTCCTGTGAACTACAGAATCTTCCTTTACAGCTGTATACCAATGTTACGGCACAGTTATTTCCTTTCAAATAGATCTAATTGTCAGTTTTAACTGACCTTATGTAAATGCTGACCTCAGTTAAAACTTTTGAATAAAGTACTCTGTTGGCTATAGGGGCTGTTGGAACCTGAAGTCAGCCCTGAACTGGAGTCTGGAGACTTGTAAACAAGTGTGAGACAAAGCTCTAAATTAAAATTTAAGAAATAAATTGGACAGAAGCACATAAAATGCAGAGCTAAGCACAATTCCTGTGTGTCTTCTGAAACTGTAAGTGTCCTAATGCTGTGTACTTTGTAAATGTTTCTTCCACATTACATCTCACAGACAGCTAAGTAACATTAAACTGTAATTGAAAAGTAATTTGGTTTGTTTAGTCTACAGAAGAGAAGCCTGAAGGAAGACCTGATAACAGTCTATAAGTATAGAAAAGGCTGCTGCAAAGAGCAAAGGAAAAATCTGTTCTTTATGTCCTTGGAAAGAGGACAAGAAGAAATACACTCGAATTACAGCTAGAGAAATTCGGGTTGGATATCAGAAAAAAACCCTTTATCTGCAAGAATTGCTAGGCGTGGGAATAGGTTGCCTTGGGTGATTGTGAAATCTCTGTCACTGTGAGCTTCTAAGGAAGAATTAGACAAATGTTTACCAGGGGTGGCAAAGGCAGAACTGAATTCTTGAGGCTGAATATAGACTACATAACCTCCACAAACCTCTGTCAATTCTATTTTCTATGATTTTTTCTTTTACTCTTCTCACTTATAGAAAGGAGTTCTGCATATTTATAGAAACTCACCAGTTCCATAAATTTGAAATGTATATTTATTCACAAACTTTCATAAAAAGAGAGGAGTAAAAGAAAAAAGCTTGTAAAATCATGTAAAGAATAAGAAATAATAATATATTACAAAGGCATGAAATTACTGTTCACAGCACCACCACAGAAGCTCATAATGTAACATTGCAATAAATATTCTTCATTAAAACTTTACAACTCAAAAGCAGTAAAGGCATTAAAACCTGTGTATTCATATCATAGACATACAGCCCTCCCCTGTTAAAGCATTTTTCCTGTAGTCCACAATTTTTCTAGACAAAACTCAAAAGTTCATAATGAAGAGAGAAACAAATGTACTGCAAGTATCCAGATCAGGTGACCAACTTGCAAACAATCTCCTCTCCACTCAAGCTAAGGAAAAGTATCTGTAAGGCTAAATCTAGTGGGTTTAAACATAAGGTATTTATTTTTAAAACCCCATTCCTGATTTTGTCATTCAGATGGAGACATTATTGTCAGAACAACTAACACAAAGTCCTCTGGTGCAAAATTTCAGCAATGAGATAATCAAACCAGTCCTTTACTTGCTTGTTTTGTAGTCTTTTTTAGGTAAACAGTGAAACCATTTTTTTTTCCTCAAACAGCCCCCAGACTGTATTACTGCCACATTTGTATCAGCAGTATCATAATGTTAGGAATTTTTTTTCTCAGAAACAGCATTTCACACTGATCTGTGGCAACCAAGTAATTTTATTGACCTTTGTGTTTTCAAATCCTTTGCATCCAAATACAATTTCTATAAAGTCTATCCTTATACCAAGGGCAATGCATGCACAGGAAACATAATACCTTTTATCTGAAGACCTGAATCAACTTTCTTTGATGCCAAGCTTGCTCTTGACATTAATGAAGGCAAGTACAGTCCCAAGTTGGTCATTCACAGCAGTTCAAAAAGAACAAGGACTACATTATAAGGGTAAACATTTGGTATGATTCAAATCTTATGCAATATAGAAATAAGCTTGAGGCAAGATTGCTTTTGATGCCTTAGCCAGTCATCCCCATAGTGTGACTTGTCATAAATCTTCTTGCAGAAAACTGCAAAGAAGGAGAAGCAAAGAGAACACTGAACTAATGGCTACATACCACAGTGCTCACACCATGTGAAAACAAAATGTGGGAAAATTTAATAGGTCATATATTAAATTATACACCTGCTACATTAAGATTTTTCATATTATTCCCAAGTTCTTCACATTAGAGCTTTCTATTTAATAACAAAAAACAAAAAAAAATCTGCTTAAGAGGAATTTGGTTTAGTTTCCAAAATCAAAATAAAGTCTATCTTTAGGAAACATATTTAGTTAAGTCCTCTGTTCCAGCATTCCTAGAAATCTACCCAGCTTCCTTCCTCAGTGCTCTGAATGCAGCTGCGTATGCAAGTTTCCTCACTTCTCTGTTCACTGGAGCTGCAGACAAAAATGGCAGTATACAATTTTTTAAGTTTGTATTCATTAGCATTAAGATGCTTATAATCCTTGCTTTGTAGATTTTTGGTACTATTATAACCCTTATCTTTTCTCACCCTTCTACTTTTTTTTTGTTAACTTGAAAATCTTGTCTTCTAAATTAAAAATGTTTCTTTATTTACATATGCAGGGGTGTAGCTCAGTTTTTGTGTCTGAGGGTAAGTGATTACCACAAAGACTGCAATGAAAATCAGTTCAGCTTGTGGGAAAATACAAAAAGTTTTGCTCATCTTCTTTATGAGCCAATATATTCCCCAAGTATCTTGTTGGTTGGGTAAGAGTCCTTTATGCATTTGGCTTCATTTTCTAACCTTTAGGGCTTTGATATTCTTGCCTGTACTTTTGCCAATGTTTTAAAGCAATAAAATCCACTAGAACATCCAAAAACTGAATACAAAGCACGTTAATGAAATATGCAAATGGTGCCTGGCCTGTGCTTTGTGCCATGTGATTCTAGTAACTAGACAAGTTTTATTATATAATCTAAAACATACAACTCTGACATTAAATAAGGAAAAAATTGTTTACAATGCTTTCAATGAAGTGTGGATGGACTTGCATTCCCTGAGCATAATTACATAAATAGGCCAGCCTTAGTGTCATTGCAGAGGCACACTCCTGGCTGATGTCAGCTGGAAAAGTATTAGAATAATCACTATAAACTGTACTGGATGCAATTTTATTGCCAGGAAAAATATTGTCAAGAGAATAAACTCTATGGTCAAAAATATATTTTATTCTGGAATTCATATAAAACCAGTATAAGAACATCTACAGAAAATTCAGAGAATAATGTGTGTGAAACTGACTGTCCCACCTGTGAGCAAAAAGGGCACACCTATATTTGGAAGGGAGACAACACAAGAAAGGAAATGGAAAATGATGTTGATATGATAAATTCTTACCCACTTGCTACAGTTCTGTATGCCAGGTGAGCTACCAGTGGTCCCTGACAGGATGCAAGTGAACTTCTATGCTTGACACAGACTTCTGACACAGAATTCTAATGCCTCTTGAGGGTGTTATTCTTCTTCAACCCTCTTTTAAAATGTGAGAGCATCAGCTACTGAGCAGTTGTCATGTTCTGGCCTCCCAACACTAGCTCTTTCTCTGATGAGTAAAGTAAATATGTACATACATATGCACATAGATACCAAGCTTCTATCTCTTGGGGAACTAGATTTTGAAATTTAATTGCTCAATATTATTTTACTGCTATAAACACCCACCAGTTTTCTCAAAACTCACCCTGGAACTGTGGCACATTGTTTTCAGGAAAAAAGAAGAAGAATGTTTATTTAGCTTATTTTACATTTCCTAAAATCAGTTACATGTGATATTTAGCTGGATAGTGATAAGGAGGCCGTATGTTCTGGCTGATTTATAAAAGCTGGATTATTAAATATAGACTATTATATGCCTCTTTCCCACCAAATAAGCGAAAGAATCCACAGCAAAACTTTTATGCAAAACAACTTTTCTCTGATTAATTTTGCAAAGAGGTGTCATTAGATATTTCTGACTGATGCTTTTTTATTCTCTTGTTACTTTTCACCAGCTGTGAGCTTGAACAGAATAGGTCTCTTCTTTTGCTATACCAAATCACAGGTCTTACCAGGAGATGAAGATATTTTTCTCCTGACAAGGTGATCTCACAAGTTGTCTCACAACCATCTCTCTCATGTTAATAGCTGAGAAATCCTGGTATTTACAGGCCCCAACAGGACAATCAGCACTGAACTCACCATTCTTCCCAGGATGTAATGGCTGCAGCTATAAAGTAAAGGCATCCCCTCCTATGGGGATTCCTTTGTGTCAAGGATATAATATTTGTCATCATATTCCAGTTCACAATGCCTAGAATAATGAGAGGGTTGCGCTGAATGCAGTCTGGCACATCTGTGTTTTCATAGCATGACACCAAGGATATGTGCTGCATTACCACATGGGATAATGTGGGAGGAATGTCCTAGATGGAAGGAGTCAATCTTGACATGGGCTGCATCCAGGAACAGATTATCATGTCAATTCTTTCTAGGTCTTCTTTTTAGAAGGAAGTTGCTGGCTCAGTCCAGAGCATAGCCTAGGAGTAAACCAGGAAATAGCTAATTGCCAATGTGGGTACACATGCACCCAGTCTCATCTTCAGTAGGGCCAAATTTTTAGCCACATTTGAGCATCATCAAGAGAATAAAAGCTCATTTGCTTCACATTCTCCAGCTTTGAAAAGCTTGATACTGCAATAACAGTAGCTTGACAGAGGAGCATAAACTGTGCTTTGCTATAAAAATGCTGAGGCCTACAGTAATTTTGGCTGTTTACAGATGAACACCCAGAAACACAGACCAACTGAAGTGGAATCCCTGCCCTTAACAACAACAGAAATCACAGCTGGAGAAAATATTCTTCTCTTCAGGTGAAATACTATCCAGTGGGGAAGAAAAGCTAATGGTATGTGTCACTTGGGCTTTGATCGTACTGGGAGTTTTGGTCTAGAGCTGTCTTTGACAGGGACACATCTCCAGAGAGCAGGGTGTCACGGATCCCATCTTCTCAGCAGCCTGTCTCCTTTAGCTGCTGAATTATGAACCAGCTGAGCATTTTTTAGCTTAGTCATCTCATTCCTGGAGATAATAATCAAACCCAGAGGTCACAAATGCATGGGAGGGTCTCTCCTCCTGGCACGCAAGACGGGCCAGTGACTGCTGACAGAGCTGTAAGTGCTGTATCATGTTCTGTGGGCAAGAAAAACAAAGCAAATCCAAATAGGTCAGCAGCACAGGCAGGAAAGCCTGAAATTCATAGTGGAGTAATCATTTTCCCCAGAGGAGGGCTATGAAGATGATCAGAGGGCTGGAGAATGTCTCTTAAGAAAAGCTGCAATTGTTCAGTCTAGAGAAGTGAGGACTCTGGTGAGTCCCAGTAGAAACCTTCCAGTACCTGAAGGGAGCCTACAAGAAAGATAGAGAGGGACTTTTTACAAGGACATGTAGTGATAGGACAAGGGAGAATGACTCAAACTGACAGTGGGTTTAAATTAGAAATTAGCAAGAAATTCTTTACTCTGAGAGTGGTGGGACACTGGCACAGGTTGTCCAGAGAAGCTGTGGATGTCCCTCCCCTGGAAGTGTTCAAGGCCAGGCTGGATGAGGTTTTGATCCTACAGCAGGGGATTTGAACAAGATGATTTTTAAGGTTCCCTCCAACCCAAACCCTTCAATGATTCTGTTATTATATAATTCTCTCCTTAACTTCCTTCACAGGATTCTGGGGCTCAGGAAAGATTAAACAGATCTTTGCCAATGGGTGTTCTCAATGTTTGCATTTCCAGTTACATGTCTTCTTCATCCTACACTTCTCACTTCAAATTTTTGAGTCTTTGACTTTGAGGTGTGAAGACTGGTTGGAGAAGACTCACTGTCCATGATGTGGACTCATGACTGTGTGTCCACAACATAACACTCAGGATTCAGTATCTCAGAGACACTTTCTCCAGATGGAAAAATGCACCTAGAATTACAAAGATTTCCAGAGCATGGGACTCATTCCATCCCACCAGCTGCCCTCCAGGGTGCTCACAGATTCAGAAAGCAACTTCTTTATGCACCTGAAACACCACTCTCCAAGCACCTTTCTACTGAATCCAAACCTGACTCTCGTGCTCTTCCTCTATTAATAAAGACACTTATCATCCCTCACTTAGCATCTCTGAGGAGCTTCACTCTGTTTGTATCCTCTTCTCCTAACACTCAACTTCTGCATTAGCCTTTGGCCCACTGCTCCAGTCCTGCAACCCCCTGATTGCTGAGGCCTCAGCCACATTGCCACAAGGTGATTCATGCTCAGTTGTTGCCTGTTAGGATTTAATTACCACCTTGCCAAGCAGGTCTGGTCAAGCCAGCCTGGACTGACAGAGAGGTATTCATGACACAGCAATTTTCATAGCAGCAACTCCATAATAACTTCGTTATGTGAGTTTACTGAGTTCACTAAACCAACATACTGGCCACATTTGAATTAAGCTGTTAAAGATTTTTTCATTTTACAAGCTGGATTTTTATTCACTATCATTTGATTATGGTGGCATCTTGTCTTTTGAATTTTTTGCATCTTAAAACTATGGATTAATAATGTAAGAGAACTGCATTAAATTGCATAAGAGCTCAGGACACAACAGTTACTAGTTTAATTTTAGGAATTAAAGTATATAGTATATAGTTTCAATTCAGATGGTCACTTTAGTTTTAATACAAATGATGTCCTATGTCTGGAAACTCCCTGAACACCCTTTTCATAGAAGCAGGAACCAAATCTCTGTCTCAGGGATACTTTCTTTCCATTTCATCTTATCATAATGCTACAGGAGATTATGTAATATTAGAAGATATACGCTGAGCTGTATTTTCTTCCAAATACATCCATTAGTTCCAAAAAGGAAATGCTTTCCTTCAGATTACACATTATCTCTATCGACTGTGTGAAATTTTGTGGTTTGTTTATTAACCAGGATTTTAGATCAAATGCTACATATGTTTTAAGAAACAGGGTGGGAAGTTGCCACACTGGGAACTGGTTTATCTGTTGTGGAGAGTTGGGCATCTTTGTCAAGGTTTCCACTCTGAGCATAGTCATGACTTACTCTTTGACCTATTTTCTTCCAGCTAATAGATGTACATTATGGATTTGATATAACATAATTATTATGATGCTGGATGGTATGAAGTAGATTATGTCTCCTAGCTATCAGACTTTGTACTAGTTTTAATGGCAGAGATGGAGAATACTGATACAAAGAGATGTACCGTGAAAAATTACTGCTTAGTTTTTTTGGGTTTTAGGTTTTTTTTTCATTCTTTATTTTAAATTTACTTTTACTTTATTTTAAATTTACATTTACTTTATTTTTAGTAACAATTGGCAGGAGACAAACCCCTGGTCTGCCTGTTTAGCTGCAGGGGTATGCAATTCAGCTTTTACTGTGTTTTATCTTGGTAGATGTCCTATCAGCCTTGGTTAGCAGACCATCTTAATTTGGGAGTCAAATTTACAGCATCCCAAGTCAAACTGTGTATTCCAGATGTTGATGTTTCACCTTGGCAATTTATCTGTTCATTTAGCCTACAGGCAGGCACACAGGGTTGAGGTAATAAGACCAGTGAACAAATTTTCCTCAGGACAGCTGAGCTATTATTTACAGATGTGCTCTGGGCTTTTTGATCTCAAGCAGTCAAAATCCTTTCTTGTAGAAAGCAAAAAGCAAGAATATTTAGTATGCTTCTGGTGCTGTTGCTTTTTTCTTCTGATGCCTTGAGACCTAAGGCATCACTTCCTTTATTTTTGGAAATATAGCCTGAAGGAAAAAAAATCAAAACTAAAGATATGGTTTGGATTCAGAATTAAAACAACTATGAGACACTATGGGCATGGTTTGTGCTTGTAATTTGTGGAATTTGTGGCTATTTAGAAAATAAAACTTTTGCTTTGAAAGGCTGACAACAAATACATCATATTTAGTTAAAGCACCAGATGTACCTACTTCTTAATTAAATGCTTAGGCTGACATTCCTTAAAATGGAAAACTTATGCTCTTCGTAATTCAAATATATCCACATCAGTGTTAAGTCATGTCCTGATGGAACAGTGAATAAAAGAAAATTTCACTGCCAGTAAAAGAGGTCAGATTAACAGTTCACTTGTAACAATGTTTTAAATGACTGCCTTCAATAAGAAGCCACCTGCAGCTGCTCGGGATCCTGGGCAGCATGTAGCACACCCAGAGGTCTGTCAGCCCCGTGGTCCCTCTGAGGTCATCATGTGGCTGTTCTGCTGGAAAGGAGGAGAATGAATCCCAGTTGCAGTTTCCCAGAGCAGCACCCCGTGGAGATGCAGCTCACAAATCCTTCTCATTCACTTGCTGCTTGGGTCTCTCTAAACCAAAGAGTAAAATTCTTTTCAAATTTCCAAAGCTTCAGTTAAAAAAAAAAAAAAAAAAAAAAAAAGAAATCAAGCATATTTCCATTAGAACAAAATTTCCTTGTATGGAAACTACTGTCAGCTAGAGATAAGATGGTATATAGGATGGTTAATGTCCCCTCTGGCCTCACCTCAGCTTCTTCATGTAGTATACACGGCTTTTGCAGTCTGTCTTCCAAATTCAGCCTGGTTCCTCTCAAAGTCAGTGCTGAAACTGTCTCTGATATTGGTGGATGGGGACTGTACCTTTCCTCAGTCTGATTTAAGAATAGGAGGATGCAGAGACCTATAGAGGAAAAATTCACTACCTGTAGAAAAGTACTCATTAATGTATTACTTTTTTCAAAAAAAAAAGTAAAAAGGATGAGCCACAAATTAGAAAAATCTCCAAATTATGATTTTCATCTTGTACCTCTACAGCATATCTAAGTGAAACATCATCGATTCTTATGTATGTGTGAAATTAAACACTGCTCAAACATATTTCTCCCATATATGCAGCACGGCAACTGAACTCATTCACAGCACAGGTTAAAGCTAAGCTATTTCTCATCAATTCTGAAAAAGTTAAAATTCTCAGCCATTCTGAAAAACAGCTGATGTTCTTTTTGACTGAGCTCATCAAGATATTTCTGAATCAACTGCAGCAATATTTCTGTGGCCAAAGGGTTGGCTGCTGTGGATGCATTGGTGATTATCAAGAGCCAAACCCTGAACCTTCATTACATCTTGGGGCTTCTCTTTGGGGCTGCAATATATTAAGATTCTCACTGCTGTTATGTATATTCCTGGGTGAGAGAAACTGAATCATTGGTTACACTCAGACAAACACACTTAGAATTTCCTTGAGTATCTTGCTTCACGTGAATTTGCTTGTAATTTCTCGGGAATTTTTCCTGGAAAGCTCAGGCATCCAAACTCTCTTCAAGAGCAGTTTTTCTGGTTGATTTGCTCCCAGAATAAGCTGTAGTTTTCAGATGGTTGGATGGAAAATTTTCCGGGAACCTTGTCTCTTTTTGCTGAAGCATCTGGCCCATGAAGGCTTTTCAACAGATCATTTTTTAGGACCTCTCTTTTCTCTTAGAGCTGAAAAGAACAGTTATTCCTGTTTTTCACTTTAGCTGCCTTGCCTCCTAGTTTAGGCCCCGTTTCAGAGTCTCACTGCAGACTTCACCATGCCCTGTACCAAATGTAAACCAATATAAATTTCATAGAAGGAATTCAATGCCTCATAAGCCAATTTTATTAGACAGGAAACATTTGTCTATCAATATAGTTATAGTTTCAAATTTCACAATGTTCTAGTAAAAATATTTTGTTTGGAAAAATTTCAGTTATTCTTGGAAACTATTGCAGTGATATCTCTTCAATTTCCTGGTTCATTCTGTTGAAATGCAACTGTTACACACAATGCTCAGTCTGCTGATTTAGCAGCACTATGAAAGTACTGCTTGTGATCTCTGTAGATCCACAGATTTAAATTCAGTTTTAAATTTAATACCCTCAAATAATAATACTATTTATACACCCCAAATGAGACACTGAAATTTTCATGGCAATTCCTGCAACCCTGTACACATAAATTTCTCTTAATTGAAGGAAGTTCTAGACTCATCTGCTCCCCAGAGTGTTTTTTTTTTTCTTTTTCATTACACATCATGTTATTCAGAGCCATAATTGTCATGCTTTCATTTCAAATAGTCATATCTGAGCACTTGTGAATGCACTTTGAAATATGAGGCTCAAATACCACTGATGTTAAAAATCAGTGTGTGTTGCCATTTGAGGAAGATGTTCTTCAGGCAAAGAACAGCCCAGCTTCCACCTCATCTGCAGAATAGTTCTGCAGTGCAAATCCTGACAATAGATCATGCTAGCAAGAGCTTCCCTTCTAATATGCCTTTGTACTTGCTTCTAAGAATAATTAAAATGTAATAAATTCATAAAAATTACGCAGATAAATGGAAATTAGACCCTTCAGACTCCCACTGCAGTCAATCTAATAAACTGACAAGCAAAATTAATTTTACTGCGTGACGCACAAATGTCTTTTGATGGCAAAATGCAGATTCCAAACAGTTTTCAAGAGACACCTGAACATGTTCAGTCTTTCCTATCAACCCTCAGAAGGCAACCCACAGCACCAATTTTTCTTAACATTGGGAAGCCATAACGCAGAGAATATCTAATCTCAAATGTCAATACAAATCACAATATCACAATTGCAAAAGGTTTGCCTCCATATGTTATAATTTTCTACAAATGGTTTTGTATAGGAAACCTGTTAGGTACAGGGACTTTGTTGTCATTTTTGTTGTTGCTTGGGAGAGGGGAAGACTTTAGTACTGCATGACCATATAGGACTAGCTATAACTTGAAATATTATCTGCCGTCTTATACAACTAGTTTCTAGAGCTGATAATCTAAATCTATTCTTGTCACCAAATATTTGCCTTTCATTACTAAAATATTTCTAAATATACTTCAGCCATCTAATCAGCAGGTTGATTGTTCCATGCCCTATGAATCAGGTGACTGATCATACAACAAGAACAAATAACTGAGAATGGGGAGGACTGAGTGAGAAACTGATAGAAAGAATATTGTTGAACCTAATCAGTGACATGATGTGATTATTGCATTTGTATGTATGATAAACTTGCAATTGTTTCTGAGTATGAACAAGTGTAAAGAACTTTAATTTGTAATATAAACTGGTTTCAGGTGCCATGCATGCTGAAGTGCTAAATGTATGTAAGAAAGCATCATAAAAAGGTCTTTTATTTGAAGTGTGGGTATGAACTACTTCTAGTAGTGAAAACATTTTTTATTATTTTTTATTTTAATTAATGATAACTATACTTTCTTTTTCTGGAAGGTATTACTTCCTAGCTTACCAAAACCAAAAAGGTATTTCTTGAACTGATATCAGTTTAAGAAAATCTCTGTGACTGGCTGTATATCAGCAGGGCAGGCAGTCTGCCCCCTTTCCCCAGCCTGCCTTCGAACATCAACAAAACCTTTTTTCCATGCAAGTCTGCCGACAAAACCACAGAGTCACTTTGGCCTTTTTCTTCCCTAGAATCAGAAGGGCACATGAGAGCAAGACCATCTCTGTCCTTAATTCTAAGCCTTTGTACATGAGGAAAAATATGATACATTCCCCACCTTTCCTGCCAGTGATTTGAAGGTTAAACATGACTGCACAGCTAATTAGTGTGCACTAATTTTATTAATTTTTTTCCAGGCAGGCCAGGTTTCCCTGTGCCTTCCTGATTGTTCAGCGTCCATTCTGTAGAATAACATGACAATGAAGACACATTAGAAAATTTATAAAACGTCTAGTTCTGCATAAAAACAAAGCTACATTTGTTGATCATGGCCAGCACTATAGTTTCACCACTTAGATGAAGTCATGGGTGCAAGAGTCAACAGACTTCAGTACAAGAGTCACAAAAATAGGCAAGTCCCATCAGCTATCAATGCTGAAGCTGTCAGATGCAAAAAAAAGGACTATTTCATTCCTTTACCTTTCTTTTGTAAATCTTTATCTCTTGATTGTTTTTAAATTTTATTGTTTCTGAGTTCCTTGTTTCCCTCTTGCAATCAAACTTGGCTTACAGCATGCAAGGACTCAGGAAAAAATTTCAAAGGACAACCAATATTAATGAAAGCACCCAGGTGCAATTTAAACTACTCGATGACTTAAAGTGAGCACTTTCAACCTGTGAGAGGAAGAAGAGCTGTCAACAGAAAAGTAACATAAATCATACAGTATTTTATTAGTCTGCCTTTTTTACTATGATTCAGGTTTAAATCAACTGAGGAGAATACTGACATTATGGCCAGAGAGTCCTAAAAATTTTCCTTTACCATATTGCAGGGTATTGTGAAAAAGCACAGTAACATAATGCCTTCATCCATCTCCCATATCTGGGTATGCAGAAAAGGAGTGAGTAGGAAGGAAGGGGGGAAAAAGGTATATGAGGATTTTATGAAACCTCATTCAAATTCTGCAGCTGTCTGCATGCTGAACTTAACGTTCCTGGTACGGGAAGCACACACGCCTGAACACTACTGTGAAATCTAAGTGTAAAATCTTTTCTACACTTGGAAGTGTTGCTGGTTGCTTCTTTGCACAAGTATTTCTGTCTAGGAGTGTGATTTTCTCAGTCTGAATCAATGAACAGCTGATCACGACCAACTCCTTGTATTTTTAACTAATTAAAATTTCATCTAGTTAGCAGCAGAAATGTTTGGTCAGAAATGCATAGGACTATCTGTGAAGGAACACAGTGGGCACTTTGAACTATTTGGCAAGACATTTCATTGAATCTGATAGGGAGTTTAATGAGCAGTGCACACTTGAGGACCTTCTCTTTTTCCTCAGTGAGGTTGCACAAAAGTACCAGCTGTACATACTCTGCAAGTGCCCCCAGACCATTTACAAGCTTGGTTTAGCAAATGAAGAATCTGAAGTTGCAGAGAGCTTTCAAGCCCAGCCAGCACAGCTCTTGGGAATGTTTTTTAGCAGAAGATCTAACAGCAATGTAGAGTCACAACAGGCTCCAGGAATTTCTGAAAAACTGCTGGTTCTGCTTTTCTTCTGTAGCAGTTTAAAACTGGTGGGCACAGCAAGTAGCCACAGCAGAAGCCACTAGCTGTGGGAAATCCTATACAAAGTCCTGGGCAAGCAGAATACGATGAAGGATGGAAAGATTCTTTTCCCCAGTATTTAGTTTGGTGGCAAGTTGGAGGATAAGCATATTTTGCATGCATCAAGAAGTATACAGATGTACAAAACCCTTGCTGGGGTATAATCACATGATAGCCTCTCCTGCTTTAAGGAGAGACCAAAATCTAAAAAATGGCTTCGTAATCACCTCCTAATTAGAAGAAGAACAGCCTAAATTACAATAACTGTCTGAAAATCTCACAATTTGGGAAATCTCAGTAATCCAGATTACAACCCTGATGTGAGTCTAAGACTGCTCTAGAGAAGAAATCATGCAATGAAAATGCTGCCTTCAGTCTATAATGTGTTTTGCAAAATAACTCCCCTCTTCTGCACTTTAACTAGCAGAAAGGCAGTATTCTAACTGCATTATGGCACACCAACTAATTATTTTAGGTTATCTATAAAGTGTTATCTTCCTTTCACAGTATAGTAGACAAAAAGTAGATACACTTTTTGCCCCAGACAGTCTATTTACTTTCAGTGCATTGGGTCTTCCTAGACCAAAGTTTCCACATTCTTGCACCCACACCTTTTTAAATTTACTATAATATATTAATTTCTAAAGAAATTTAAAAATAAACATGAATTTGGGGGAAAAAGTGCCCCAAACTAAACTCTGGTAGCTTTCCTGTACAGATTCAAAATAATCAATTATGAAATTCATTCTTTGCTATTCTTTTGTCACATGTTCAAAAGGCATCCAGGACAACATTTTCAAAAATGTTCATGTGACTGAGGGATCTAAAGCTCATTGATTTGGGGTCCTTTGAAAGTGTCTTTCCTATATATAAAATGAATTCAGTTCTTAAAAGTTGATGAACTGTCTCAGTCCTCAGAGATGCTTTATGAGTCCTGTGCCCACTTAGAAGCTTGAGACACATATCAGTACTTCAGAATATATTTAGAAGACAGTTTTAAGCACTTCTCTTGAAAAGTTTTGGCTGATGTAGTCAAATAATTATTCTACAGATGAAAAATAAAACATGCTAAGAGCAGTCCAAGGAACAACTAATCTCACACACCATGATACCATGCCAAGACTGCAGAAAAATGTAATAAAAAAAAATTACAAAATTTGTAGGGATTCAGTAGGTCACAGAGACCCTCTGCCTGCAAATCAAGGACTATTCATTACTACCAGGTCATCCTTGCTGTGAACTCTCTTGCTTTGACTGCCTCTGAAGATTTGGCTGTCACCCCTCCTAAAAAGGCCACCACCTTTCTAAGATAATGTGATATGTTACAATTATAATGTGGCACATAAGTATATTGTGCTACTTTGGAGTAAAAAAAAAAAATATGTTCTTTTCCAATTAAGAGAGAATGAATCTACACTTGGTAGATTCAGCAAGGATTTAATTAAAAAGTAGAATTTTGAAATTAAATTCTTTTGACACTGAAAAGTACCTTCCTTTGACATAAACCTGTTTGTTTACCCCTCATCTGTAGCCTGACATTCATGTATAAATATGGCCCAGCATTTGCAATTATTACAGTTTCAAAATTCTAGTTACATGTGCTCCACTTGGACTGGTCTGTAATAAAGCTAGAAAGCATTGAAGGGAAAGAGATTTTTTATTTAACTTTTTGGCAGCAGCCCTTTTAAACACTGTGACTCAGAGCACCAAGGGATCAATAAAAAAACATTTATCTCTCCAGTTCTTTAAAATGAACTCTAATCCTACTTCACGCATTTCCTGTTTGCAAGAGGATGGGAAGAGATTTCTAGGCAGTAATAGAAAAATATCCCACAATTTTTCAAAACTTATTCATTGTTATAGACTGAGAAAAAGCAAGCTTTTATGGCATTTTCAACAGCTCTATGGAGACAATTCTGTTTGAGTTGACAGAGTGTAGTTCTAGTGATGTAGAGTCTGAATTAATTACTCATAAATTATTATATATGCCTGAGAAACATAAAAAATTATTTTGCTCAACAGGAAAAAATATAAAACCAACAAACATATTGACAAGAAAAAAATAGTTTTGTTGCTGGCTATTGTAATCTTCCTGAAGTTCTGAGTTACCAGGTTCAGGTTTCACTTGAACTTGATGTTTCATTCAAAATAATTTATGTTGGAAAAACAACAGTGAGAATTAGGATTTCCAGGCACTATGCTGTTACAATGAAGTAGGACAGTAAGAGGCATTCCTGTCCACAGAAATCTGCTGTGAAACAGAAATTGTATATTTTAACTTTTCCTCCATAAAATCCTGTATTAAATAGTTTGTGAAGATATGATAACCTTACCCTAATGAAAAAAATATTCTCCAAATGAAAGGGAAGACAGACTGTCCTTGAGCCAGAACTGCAGTGCAGAGGTGTTGGGATATGCCCTCAGGAGCTGGTCATGACTGGCAATAGAGCATAACTTCCTTTGCCATGCAGGTTGAATTAATTTACACACAAGTTTGAATCTCGTAAGCCAGCACCCCATGGGATAGAGTGGATATCTTTTGTGATATAGGACTAATTTCCAAGTCTGTAGAAGCAAGTGTGGCAGTGGGAGTTTTTGTGGATTATCTGATAAAGCCTTTAAAAGTAAGTCTAAACAAAGCAGATTTGAACAAGTACATTATAATGAACTATTGATTTGCTTTTCTGCCCATGGAACAGCCTTAGGAAGATTAGCCCATGAACTGACCTACTTCACTCTAGACTTTTAAATATTGTGTGTGTGTGTGTGCAAATGCTTAACTTTTAATTGGCAACAAGGAGTTCATTGGGTGTTCAATATTTGGCAGTCTAGTTCTTAAGATTAACTGAGATACCAATAAGCCATGTAGCATGTTTTCCTTCACCTGGCTGGATAAGACTACAGACTCTTCCAAGCAAATTAGTCCATTTACTTAACATGCCAAATGCTTGAGGACACTGCAGACAAGGAGACAGTTGAAGGAAATGACTATAATTTTTTTTTTTCCTGCATTCATCCTGCCTTAACTACAATGTCAAAGAAGTAGAAAAAGTACTGCTGTTAAAACTTAATGAATGTAAGAAATATTCATTATACAAACACACCAAACTCAGTTCTGTCAGACTGGATAGCTACTACATAAAATCAGCATGGATCACTGCAGAATTTCCAAAGAAACACACAAGACATGACCAAAAAAATAGAATTAGTTGTAAGTTATTCTAGACAAGGAATTAAGAGATGTCAGAACTACAGGGAGGCAGAAACTGGTCTGAGATTCAGTCAAGGTTGAAGAAGGTGAGGATAGATCAGTTCCAGAGTTTACACTGCTGTAACTAGAAACAGAATCTGGCCCAGCACTCTGTGGAAGGATGCCAAGAAAATTCTTGGCATCTTGACTTAAAGCTGTAGGTGGTTAACAGGAAAGTTAAGGTCAAATAAGGAGACCCTTAGCTGGCTGTGGTTCCATCAGATAAGACAGCCCACCGGGCAAACGGCAGTCAGACTTCAAGATTTAAAGGGCTACTCTTCACAGGAGTTCAAGACTCTGTCAACCAGAATGTTACATTTCTAGAATAACATGGGCTTCTCCAAATACTGACATTTAATCATTCTTTATTAATGTGCCAGGCTATTGAATTAAAAGCAGTGTTCCCATCATAAATTGAATTCTCTTTCATTCCCACTATGCCAGGCACATACAATATATATCACATGGGTGAACCTTGAAAGAGGAGTGTTTATTTAAGATATATCTTCCCCTTAGTTTGAGTTTGTTTGCAATCTGCAGTTGAGCAATGAGACTGAGGTGCTGAGAATATGTGGATGGGCTGGGCAAGAGCCACCTCAGAGGAAATAAATCAGTTGCACAGATAAATGAGCTCTTGTGAACCTTTTCCCCAAGTTTTCTATAATATATATTCTGGGTTCTCATTCTTTCATTAAAAGAAGGGGGGAAAAATATCTAGTTCAAATAACTAACTGAAAATCTCACCAAAAAAAGCAAGATTTTGTAAATGTCCCATATATCTTCAAGTCAAATTAAAGCCTAGGCTTTCCCAGGGTCCTGTTAACCTGTGCAAAAAACAGAGACTTCCTGGCTGAATTTGCTTCAAGTGGACAGTATGACACTGTTAATTTTCATAGCTATTTCATGAGTTAATTCTGCCCAAGAACATATCTGGGGAAAAGATGACGCGATATTAAATTACTGTCCTACATAGTGTATTCTGGCTGCCAGTCATCAAGAGCTTGGAGAAGGAAATATACCATTATTATTTTCCTTTCACAGATGCCAGAGCCCGGATTACTGGCTTCTATTCAGCTGCTTTTTTGTTACTCCCATTAAGCACCTTGCCCAAGAATGCTCTGGATTACTATCAGCCTTGGGATGATAAGAGCTTAGCCTCTACCGAGTGATTTCCTTTCTCTATGTATTGAAACCACTGAAGACAGAGTCCTTAAGAATATTCATCTCATGGCTGAGGATTTCTGTGGGCAAAGTAATTTGGACAGAGTCACCTACGTGCCATGCATATAAAATGTAACATTCATTGCCTGCATAAGGAGGCAGCTACCCCACCTGATGTTTGATCCTTTCTCATCTATGAACGTAACCTCATCCAGAAGCAGGCTGAGGGTAGTATATATCAAGTCCTATCCTGCAATACAAATCCAGCACATCCATCTGTATGCCATGTCTGACTAAGAGGAAGATACTGATGCAGCTCATTGGCCTGGGGAAGGTGGCACAGAAATTACACTGCTTTCTGAGATGTTTAAAGCTAGCAAGCATTCCCAGGTCTGCCTGTTGCAATGAGTCATCTGTCTACTCCTTCCACCCACTTCAACAATGCCTTTCCCAAGTATTTAAGAATCCCAATAATCAAACACATCAAGTGTCACACTCTATCCATATTTTTAGGCTATTAAACAGAGGCCTGCAATGCCTTCAGGCTAATAATTGCTCTACTTGCTAACAAATTCTGCCTTCTAGATGAACTGGTGAGATGTGTCTATGCAGTTCTGAATTAAAAACCAGCTTGCATCTTTCCAGCTTGGAGCATGGATATGGCTAGCATATGATAGTCAGCCCTGACACCAGAGACAGGCTCATTCTCTGTGGATAAAACATTCTTTGTATTGCCACATATACTTTTTCTGCAGCATAATGAAGAGATCATTTCAAGAAGTTATAATACTGTCACATGTTAATGCTTCCTCTTCACAGAAGACAAAGCACAGAGTCCAACTGCTGCACATTGTGATGAAGCATGGATATTTATTTGCCAAGATAATAACATTTTTATTATGGAATCACTTCATTCTGAAAACTGTATTTTCCTATGTAAGGCTATCCAGGCAGTAGATGATGCTATGATCTCTGATAAATGATGGTTTTGGGGAGGGGATTTGATGGATCTGCTGATTCTACACTTTTATCAATACTCACTCTAGCTCTTGTGCCAGAAGGACTCTTTATATAATGTCACTGTAATTCAAAAGAATGTTTATCTACAGATGGAATATTTTTGTTAAAAAGTTAAACACTTTGAAAGGGGAATGAAATATTCTCTAGGCAGGATCACTAGAACAAAAAATCACACATAAAGCAAAAATATGTGGGAAAGGAAAAAATCAATACTGACACGTGAACACTGTATATAAGTACATATATATATATGAATAAGAGACTATATACAGAGAAATCTATTATTTCAGATTACATTTGAATAATACATAATATTTGGACAGAAAGGTAGTTTTATTTTTGCCTGAACCATAGAATTGCACAAAGCATGTCTTTCAGTACTAAATATTTGATAACTTCTGTAAGTATTAACACTATTTAAAATATTACTAAATACAGGATAAAATATGAATTTTTTCTAAGTAAGGAACAATTTTACATTGTCTTCTACAAATCTGTCAAGAGCTCTAATCAGTTAAAAATATATTTGAAAGTCTAGGGAAAAAAAAGTCCAAAAACTTAGGCTTAAAACTTATCAGATTTGATCTTCAAAAAAAAAAAAAACACAGTGAGCAATGCAATAGCCTTTGCTTTCCAATGAAAAGGAAACTTTTCTATGATATTTGAAAAGTATCTTTCTGTGATCATTGAGTTTTTCTCTAATCTAGCTACACAAGTCAAGCTCCTCCAGGAAAGACTGGATCCTGAGCCCGAATGAACTCTGAAACAGTCTCTTTTTAAAGATAAACATACACTCTATAAACTTTTCATTGTTCTAAACATCTGTTTAAGCTTATAAACAGCTTTTCAGCCAACTCCTGCAATATGGAGATTGACTTAGTACGTGCATCACTTCTTGCAAGCAACAAAACATTATTTCTTTGATTATAGTCAGTATTATGTACCATAACTAATCTCGTGCAGAAAAAACCCAACAATCTAAAAATCATAAAAACAATAGTTTGTATAGTCTCCTGTTTCCCCATCTTAGACTGATATAAATACAGATATAAACACGGATCTTTAAAGGGAGTCCAACCATGCTGGGTCTGAAAGCAGGTGGATCATCCCCTACATTTCTTCTGGAAGAGTTCCTTAGCCAATGCATTATAGTCTTCATTGTTTTTCTGCCTCAGTGGGAAAAAAAGTCAGGACAAATAGAACTACAACTAACAGACCTAAGAAAAGTGTCATCCCATAATATATTTTAGGGGAAATGTAGGTACTTACAGTGAAGACCACTCAGCTATGTTTGAGGCCATATGACAGAAGACTACTTTTGCCACTGACCCAAAAGTGTTAACCCATCAGACTTTTGACTGCTGCTTACCTATAAGCTACTTTTAAAGGCTCTGCAAATAGTGATCAAGAAATACAAGACTGCCATCAAACACTCTTTGATTCCCTCTTCAGGAACTGTGCAGCTTGAAAACAACCACGTTGTGTTACAGAGCAAGACAGCTCCTCCCTTTTCTTCCTATAGTTTGTAAGAAAGCTGCATAAATGAGCCCTTTCTTCAAAAGTCTGACACAATATCTAGATTGCTGATGTATGTAATTCACAGCAGATCCCAAGTTACTGGATCATCAGTCATCTATTTCAAAGCAATTGTAGCCTGGGCATTGCCCCAAAATGTATGTTCCAAGATTTGATACAAACAGTTCAAACTTCCCCTTGGCATTTCCAAGAAACTACTTTAAACAGCTCATCATAGTATTTTCTGTGGACCATAATCTGAAAACTTCAATCTTTCTGCAAGGTTCAAGAGCATTGTTCAGATCTGTCCTCAGAGCCACCAAGTCTTCTGCTTGATAGAGTATCTACAGGTTAGATCATGAGCCTCATGATGCTGAGATCTAAGGACTTGGGAAAGCCAGTGATCAGAGTTGTCCTTATAAAGAAAATGAGACAAGGCAGAACAGGTAATGCAGATGTGAACCTGACAAAGGAAATGAAACATAAGGAAAACAAACTGCACGTTTGACGTTAAACAAGATAATGAAAAGTGAAAACCATTTTTATTTGTTTAGTTAATAATGATTCATTGAATTACTTGGTTTACAAGGACCTGATCAGATAACATGACTTAACCATGGTTTTTTAACCGTGGGATGGAAAACAACGGGACAGTAGGAAAAACATGTTTGGTCTAACTTTCGTAGAGTTGAGAAGCAGGCCCACTGCTTACAGTATTTCTGTTCTGAGCTTGAATGACCTCAGGGACTGATGGGGCTGCACACTATCTTTTTTCAAAGTTCATAAAAACTGAGTCCATGAAAATGTTGAGCCTGTCTGTAAGGCAAAAAATTGAAAGCCATTTGAGGACCAAATGTGAGGCTTGTCACATTGCAGTCATGTGCTCCCAAGGAATGAATCAAAAGTGTAAATTCAATCTAGTTAAAGATGTTATTATTTCAGTGTTGAATATAGGATGGAGCAAAGAAAAAACCTCTGAAAGAACACGTACAATTTAATTTATTCGATGCTGTGCCCCACCCTTGGATTAACTTTTTAGCTTTCTATTGTTGGCAATGTCTCAGCCAGAAATTTTGGTCCTGAGAAATGTAAAACGAAACTTTAATTGCTGGAACAAAATATATTTTCTATCCCTGAGACCACAAAGCAGAACAAGGCCAAGACACAGAACACTGAGTGCCAAACTAGTGTGCAGCTGAGTGCAGTTCCCTCACGATTTTTATTTTAAGTTCTGCTTTTCATTTGGGAATGGCTACTTCTGTCCCTCACATAAATAAATAAGTGCCATCACTTAGGCGAAACCACTAGCAGCTCAAGATCTCCCTGCTTTATCTATAAAGACTCTGGAACAGATGTAAATTGTAGGATTTATTGGAGTTTTGTGTGTACCCGAATATAATTTCCAATTCTTTTGGCTTGTGTCTGAACTTTCCTCATTGTCTCATACTGTACAAAAAAGTTTATTAATTTTAAATTTAATAATTCCAGGCCATCTGTAAGGAGGGGCCTTCCTTAATATGCTTTAAAATTAAAAAGACTTTTTAAAAAGCAAATGAGTGCAGGATGGTTTCTTGGGGGAGTGTAAGTGCTTGTTGCAGGGTCTTTTTGTTGTTTTTTTTTTCTTGGTTTGTTTAGCTTTTCGTTTCTTTGTAATACACAACCATAGAGAACAAATAATAAACACTGATTAGCTTAGGAGATTTGCTATATAATCAGATATTCTGAGTAGAGGAGACAGAAATATGTTTTACTTAGGGAAGTTTTGTTTTCCTTGTGTATTTGAAGGACTACACTTAAAACAAACAGAAACTTTCTTGCTGAATTTTTCTGTCACTATATGAATTTCTTCCAAATACAGGAGTATCAAATATTCACCTCTTCAAAAAGATAATCCTCCTGTAATTCTTAAATTCCAGTTGGAAAAAAACCAAATGTCAGTGCGCTGACTACAATACACAGGCAAATTTTTCTACTTTACAACTTTCTTTTTCAAGGTCTCCAGGGAAATTATTTAAGAAGCTCAGTTTCATGTGCTCTGGTACCACAACAACGTTTCACCTTTTTATCTTACTGATTGTCTCAGAGTGCTCACAATAACATAACTTAAATATCTATTTTTTGTGTAAGACAGAGTTCAGTGGACAACTTGTCACAAGATAGCAATTTTTCATAAAAATATTTATTCCTAAGTTTAAGTTCCTTAATATTCTCTCTAAAAAGATTCAACATCTTCAGAAATATATTCAAAAAATATTTTCAAACTAATTTTTTCTTGATTCTTTAAATATTTACTGTCTGAAATGTGACCTTTTTCCATCAGAAAAAGAGGTCACATGGTATTGCATGAGTCACATACCTGAAGCCTGTGCCCTTTTCAACATGAGCCCTCAACTATCATAAATGCAACTTTTGCTTTCTAATCTTGTGATAGTTGCTTGACCTTTGCTAGATCTGTAAATTCTAAAAATTCTTGCCAGTTAATTTTGTTTTTAGCAAATGCTCTAAAACAAATAAAGAGTGGCACAAACACTGCCAAAGTGAATAAATTTCACACCATGAAGAGATATTTACATAGTGTTTCCTGCAATTATTTTTCTTTAATGACCTGGTACATGATTATGACCTTTTCCTTGCTTTGCACATCTGGCTGTGCATCCCTCAGGTATTTGGATACATGCTCCTGCTTGGTACCGTGCCCTTGCCACACCACTGCTTCTTCACTTCAGGAGGAACAGTTTCTGTTCCCCTACACAGCCTCAATTTAAGCAGCGTGTGCAGAGATCACTCCTCTCTGCTCCTATGTGTTGCAGGTTCAGATGGCAGAGGTATCTTGGCAGTCAGTCCCCAGGGCAGACCTGACAAGGACTGGAGAGAAGCATTTGCAGAGGGAAGCCTTCAACTCTGTCTTGCCTTTCTCACTGCAAAAAAGCTTGCAGCTAAGAGTTGTCCTCTTCAGAGTACACTACAGGACTCATCGTTGTCTGGGATGTCTAGGATTGCCAAACATGTCCTAGAGGGTCTTGTGTGTGTGAGTAGATTCTGTACACAAGTGCAGCTCTCACTCTAATTCACCCTTAGCCAGCCTGAGATGGTATTCATCACCTTCCCTTTTTAATGTTGGTTTTGTTCTTTTCACCAATGAGTAGAGAAGGAATCAAATTCCTCACACTGTGAAATACGTATTTATATTTCTATTTCAGAAGAACAGAGAAAGCAATACAGAAACAGGGCCTTTTACTGTTCTGATATGAAACCTGATGTTATTTTTCTGTATAATAGCACCTGAAAAATCTTAATTCCTCATGTTTTCCTATTTCCTCAATCTTTCAGGACTTTTGTGACAGATTTCTAAACCCATGGGTATCTCTCTTTTTTTTTTTGTTTATCATGTGAATGATAGACAAACTATGCAGCTGATATTAATGTATACCTAATACTATTATTTTGCTCTTAAATTAGTGTAATCACTAGAAGACTGAAAGATCACCCGGTACACTGCACTTAACTCAGGGAATACAGCTACAATAGCATTATTTCCAAATGGCCTTATATTTGTCAGCTATAAAATTCACTACAGATCTCACATTAAACATTTGCTTGAAATACAGCCAAGTGAAGATGTGTTTCATCCCTCTGGGATCCAGAAAGCTACCAGCTGTTTCCTACAAAGTGTTCTGCTGTGTCCAACACTGAAGGTCCATATATTCAGTATCCTTTCTCCAAGAGCTGCTGGCAGCAGATGTGTTCAGAACAGAGCAAGAACAGAGCCCACATTAAAGGGTTCTTCCTGTGTTGTAATCCCCTGTTTCCAGCTATCAGTGGGAGTGTCTGACATGAAGCTTGCATCTAATGGCTGCATGGAATAGTCACAAATGGACTTAATCTTCACTAATCTATCCAGATCCTTTCCAGCTCTCTCTATGTTTTTGGCCTCCAAAATGTCCCATGAGGATTCTTAGAATTTAATATGCATCATAAAGAGTTCCTTTTGTTTCCTTTAAACCTGCTGCAGGAAAGCTTCACTGAGGCGCACTAGTTCTTTGGCCCCCAAAATATAATGACTGATCACTCCTCGCTCACATTTTTCACATCATTCATGATTTAACTGAACCTACCCTTCCCCAACTCTGCTGTTTATGTAAGTCTAATTTCATTTACTTTTATATGTTTGTTTTCTACCCTTCAATAGAAAAAGACTGTTCTTCTGTTCTAGAAAATTCCTTCACTTTTGTTTTTATCATGGGATGTTGCAGAAGAATTCAGTCCAAGTGAGGTGAAGAGATTTCAGTGTCAGAACGACTCTTGCAAAATCTCTGATATTATCCATTCCAAAAATATGTCAAAGTTTGTTCCAACACCTCACATCACTTCCCTAGGAACTGAAAATCACACTCTTTACAATAAGAATTTAGTAGAGAAAGATTAGCTGTTGCATGGGATAACCAAGAAGATCTGCATTATGCAGGAGAGAAGAATTTCCATGCCCAGGCTCTCTTCCTTCACTCCTGTAAAATCATAAATGTCCTGTAGCTAATTCTGTGTTCTGATTCAGGACTAGCATTATGAGCCTGAGTGTGCCATATATGGGACTTCCACAGCTGGAAATCAATTTATTAATCATAAGAATAAGTCATGTCTTGTGGTGTAAAAGAAAAGTGCAAGAAAAGCAGAATAACCAGAAATACAGGCAGGGAATATGTCAGAGATTTGTTTCTTAAAGTATATTTTCCATTGTGAGTCTGAATGGATGAAGGCTTGCACACCTGACTTGGCAAATTGTTTCAGCCTTTCACAGGGCAGAACAAAGCAACTCAAGTTTTTTCTCATAATGATTCAGCTAAACCACCCTCTCTTAATCCCTGCCTGATGCTCCTGGGTGTATTAAGGGCAAAGATATACCAACTCTGTTGGCCTTTTCAGCACTCCAGCATCTCATACTTTATTTCCTGGAGTCAAACGTACCAATCTTTACATATTTTGGTATCCTCAAACTTTCTTTAAAAGTACCCCTTAACACACACACTCCAAGACACTTACTTCTCTTGTAAGTGATGCAGTTCCTCATCTCCAGCACACAAGAAGTCGAAGTCAGCACATCAGGCCCACCACTTCCCACTTGAGTAACAGAGCAGGCCAATATCATCAAGGCTCCTTGGGAGCTGGACTACACTGCAAAGTCATACTTACAGCATTCATTTCTTCTGCTTCTTCATTTATTTGGGGAATGCTGCTTTCCACATTTCCCCTTCATGATAAAACTTGAGTTCATTCAAGTTTTCCCCTAGGAGTGCTAGAGTTGTATTTGAAAAAATAAATGTCTTACATTATTTACTATAGACACTTTCAAGATTAAATCAAATTGAGTATATGGTTTTCTCATTGTTTATATAACATATTCAAGTATTACACTGAAGGAAGTATCTGAAGTTCTATATTTTATTTAAGAGAGGCAGAAAAATCTTAATTACCTTAATAAGCCTTATTAGTGTTTGTTGCCCAGGTATGAGCTGAGGGCTGGGCAGAATTACATCAATAAATGGTCATGGAGAAGTTAAAATTTTCTCAATGTCAAATACGTCTAAAATCATGGTCTGTATCATACCAAATTTCCAATAAACTCATTCCACCTCTCGTGTTCATTTTTATATCTGCTGCCCCCTAATTCCTGAGGGAAGAAGAAAACCCCCCACCCTCCATAGTCAAACCTTAGTCAATAAAAAAATACCCAACTGTATACATAAGAGAACAATAAACACATTCCCCATCACTACTAGATGGCCATTTGGGAAGGTTATAGCCAAGTTCTTGGCATAGAGCACAGTTCATCTGGCCTTTTCTTCCCATATGTACCACTCTTGTACAAGCATACAAGTTACTGTTTAGGTCTACTACAGAACAACAAGAGCTCCAGAAAGATTCTTGCAGCCAGAGAGCAGTGACCTGCTGTGTCATGAAGGTGCTGGTTGCTTTATTACCACAAGACAGAGAAGCATCAGGCAGAGATTTCTCATCAAAAGGGCCACAAGTGCTGTGAAGGAAGTGAAACAGCAACCCTAAGAAATGACATTTGAGAGGGTGAGTGAAATCTGCAGGGGTCCATGAAGATGGTAAGAGGCAGCTGAAGCTTAAAAAGGATATTTAGGAATTAATTTAACCAAACCCAGGCTTGCTGTTGTATTTGTGACTGCCCCTGGTGTCCCTGCTTTGGGCCACTCTAAGAAGAGTGGTGTCAGAGTTGGAGGATCCAAGAAGCATGTGGGACGTGACCACAACATCAACTAGCATTTTTAAGAAAGGGAGAAGTTGATGTTTAGGCTCGTGTATGTGAGGTTCTGATGCTTTTGGGTTTTTTTTTCCTCAAAGTGAAAGGAAGGAGGGGAAAAGTTTTAGCATAAATTGTAGGGTAAAAAAAAAGAGAATGGCTTGATTTATGGTGGCTCAGTGTCTGTGCTTCTGAATAACCTGGTATCTGCCTCTGATGGAGGAAAAGAAGTAGAACAGTTATAAAATTCCTTTATTTAGTATGGACCATTAATTCACCCAGGCAGTCTGTTGAATCTAACAGAAAATGTGGCTGCCATCAGTAGAAGATGGCGTGGGAAGCTCTGGAAGAATCATGAGAGGACAGTCAATAGAAATCATAAGAGGAATAGGAAAGAATATCCAAAAGAATAATAAAATGTTATATTTGAGAGAGAATCATATTATATCAAAAAAACATCCTAAGGTCAGGGAAATGGTCAATCTTAACATGAGACTGGACTAGAAGTTACTCAAGTTGCTAAGACAATGTCTTCTGTCACAAATCTGCTAAGTCATGTTTGTGTGTAAATAAGAGTCCTTTTATTAGCTCACTTAAGTTTTTTGCCCTGCTTATAAAACAGAATCATAAAAGCCACAGGGAGATCCAGGATATTCCTCCCTCTTTATCCTTATGTATCTACCTAAATAATGAAATAGTGGATCATGACTACCGCATTTCAGTATCACTAAACCAAGGAACTGGCAGTGTTAGCATTCAAGTAGCAGGATGCACTACACTAACATGCAAACGTGTGAAGAAGGATGTTACCTCAGAGGGAAAAGTTTACAAATATAGTCTGTTCACCACAGCTGAAAGAGTTTGGACTGAGATGAGAGCAAAAATAGTGAAAAACAATAGTCACAAGGAACTGTTATGCATCTCCAGGGCAGGATTAGAAGGCAGAACAGGAAGCATTTATGCATGAAAAAAGGAAAGTTGCAAAAAAGCACACACATTGATCAGGGGGACTTCAATTATGCTGACATTTACTGGAACACAAGTGACAAGCAAAAGCATGTTCTAAAAACTCTCAAGGCTGCTGCCATATGGAGCTTTCTGCTAAGTCAACCAAAGGCATCTTCTAATCAAAGCCAAATTCTAGGCTCTGTCTGTGAGGTGGCATGAGAAACTGTCCAAGCCAGCTCCAGATGAATTAACTCACTGACTGGAAGAACTACAGGTTGCAGCCACACAGCAAGCCAACTGAGTTTGTTATCCATTAACTTTAGCAGCACCTATATTTTCAGCAGTTTTCAGACATTTGCTTGCAATTGGTGCCCACCATTGGCACCCACAATTGGCCTATTTCTCAGGATGGTAAAATGTGTGGAAAAAATAAAATGGAAGGAAGAGCAAGAACACTTCAAAATATTTTAGTTAACTAGCTAGGAAGAAACTTCAAAATCCATCAGGTCAGCAAGGAGAGTCATTAGTTTAAAAAGTGTCAATGAAATGATAGTTTTGCTTATCCTTGCCGAATTCATCAAAGGAGCTGAATATCCTCTATTTAGAGCAGATATGAGATGACTTCTAAGAAAGAAGAAAAAAAGGAGGTGAAAACATGTTGAGTGGTGAGCATTCCCAGAAAACACAGAAATGGTTGTTCAGAGCAGTAGTGATCGACTTTATTCCTGTAAGTACTTTCTACCTAACTTGGTCCTGACACATAATTCTGCAGCTCCATTGCTTTATTCAATGAGTGATTCTCACTTTAAGACCAAAACAAACATAGAGCTACCTCTCCATATTTCATTTCAATGATGACCCTTCTAAGCACTCTACAAAGCAGGATAAAGTCAAAACTTGGATTGGGAAAAAAAAAAAAGAGAAAACTTTTTGCATTTCAGGTTTATACCTACACAATTAGGAGGAGCAAAGAAATCTGTTTTTTTAGAGCCTCTAACTCTCCGTTTACAGCTGACTCTGTTCCATTTGTCTTTCCCTGTATTTTTTTTCCCTATGGCAATTGTTTGCACAGGACTAACTTATACAGACAATTATACTTATGTATTTTGAAATATTTATCCAGGGGAAAGTGAGCCCCACCTTCAAAAAACTCGATGGCAGCACCAAGGGCAGGGCAGAATGCGGGGGATGTGGGGTTTTTTTACGTAAGTCTCAAAGGCAGAATCAGTGTTGAGGGAAGAGAACGTGCTGTGGAGCACAAAGGAAAGCCGAGATGATTCATGTCTCTCCTGCAATCTCATTCCTAGATAGAAAAGAGAAGGATAAGAGTGTAGGCAAGCATGTCCCTCCTCCAGAACAACTCTGGTTACCTGGATGTGGGAAAAGGCAGGAGGTTAATCTTATCACTTAAGAAAACTAACCAAAGTTTACTTTTATGCAAAGAGGGTCACTAAGAGGTTCAAGTAGGAACCACTAAGTATAGATGGTACTGAGGTCCTGTGCTAATGGCAATAATATGAATAATTTGACTTAGGCTGTGTATTTCATTGGAGAAACACCATTTGTTCTTTTCTAAACTTTGGAAGCTACGCTTTGCCAAAAATCTCATCTTTAACTTTCTCTGGTTATCGTTTATTTTAGAAAGATGGAATGGACAAACAAATACATATATATACAAACATACATATATATATATATATATATATATATATACACACTTATATGTACATGCATGCCAAATCTTATGAATAAACATAACATAACCCAGACCTGAAGGAATTCAGAAAAATACTGATCCATATACTAAGAAAATGTTACTCATCAAAGTAGGCTAATGATACAAGGCTATTGGTCAAAGCAGGCAAGAGAATAAATTGCTCCCCAAGCTCAAGTGATATATTCACCAAATAATCATTGAAAAATCATCATTGATTAGAGAATGAAACATAGCGACATTTCTCAAGGAGGTCTAGAATTCAACATTATCAGCAACAATTTGATACTACAAACTACATACTGTCCATGAAATCTACTAATGGGATGACTGACAAAACATTAAATGACACCAAGGTCTAAATGGTCATTCATAATACTTGGATTTTGATCCAGAGAAACACATCTATATATCACAGAATCATTGAACACTGATTGAAGGCATGTCTGGAGGTTATCAGCTCCAGATTTTTATCCAAAGCACAGCAATCTCCTGCATGAGGTCAAGTCACCTGTAGTTTTCTCTGGTTAGTTCATCCCCTCTGGGGACAGAACCTGTTCCAGTGTTGCACAATCCTCCAAAGGAAACTCACCTTCCTAATGTCATGATTAACAAACATCCCAAAATGTAGGTTTTGGCCTCTTTATACCTTCTGCCATCAATGAAAAGACCTTGGCTCCACCCTCTTTGTAGCCGCCTGCAGTTATCTGCAGGCAGTTGTTAGACCTCGCCTTAGCTTCCTCCTGCCAGGGTAAGGATTTCCAACTCCGTCAACTTCTCCAGGCAGGTCCCATTCCTGATGCCCCATACTATTTGGTAGCCTTCTCCTGATGTCAGCCAATCTCTTATTGGTTTTTTTGAACAGGAAACCCAAAACTGGAAGCAAACTTCCAGTACCACTGGTGCTGTGAAGAGGAGAAAAATGACTTGTCTCAATCAATTGGATTTACTTCTACTTGTCAGGGCCATGAGAGCACTGTGAACCATGGCTGTCCCTGCCAGATGTAATTTTATTGGTTTTATTTTGCCTCCGGTATGGAAATGTGTGCTTTTCATTGAAATTTGTAACATTCCTGTTGACACAGTCCTTAGGATTTTCTTAACCAAACTTCTGCCACTCACTAGTCAACCCTCCACATTTAATGCTGTGTTTAAACTTTCATGTTCTCTTTACATTTTCTAAGGAATTGTATCCTCCAAACTGTTGATAGAGTTATTCAATAATAGAGGCTTCTCCATTTATGCTTGATACACAGTATTTATCCACTCATTACTAGGCATCAAGTCATCACCTACCTAAAAGAGTCCAATCATACCGTCCATAAATTACCTTCTAAATGAGGATGTTAAGGGAGGTGGTATCAAAAGCTTTACTGAAGTCGAATTTTATCTATTGCTCACTGGTCATCCACATTGAAAATAATCACACAAGACAGCTATGCTGGTCAAGAATGTTTTTCCCTTGATAAAATAGGTAGATAATTTCTGACTGTCTTTTTATCCTTCATATGCTTGGAAATTAATTGCAGGAGGACACAAACCATTATATTTCTTTTTTTTTTTTCAGTCATCACAAGCTTCCTCTAGTTGCATTATTTTTTATTGATAACAGGAAACCACCTTGCAGTCACAGAAGCAAGTGGTAAACCCGTGAGCAAACTATGTCATAGACCACAAAAGATACAGCTGTAGTCAGAACTTTGAGAAAAAATAATAAAGCCTGATTTCTCTTGCTAAAGCTAGAAAGACAGCAGAGAGAAAGAAGAAGGAAAACATGATGTTATCTGTATGTGGGATATTTTTTTTAAGTATGCTGGATTATACTAGGTGTTTCTGATAGCCCTCTGTAATGGGGATTTTTGACTACCGCATAATGTAACAGAGAACAATAAAAATGACTGGGAAAGGTGGCAAATACCTTTCAGTCAGAGTTTTACTGTTTAGTTCATTTCAAAGATGATGTAGAGAGTTCTGTGCTCTGTAATGACAGTACCCATGGGCTTTAGAAAGGGAGAGTTGGGGTGAATAACTTCTCTAAATTTCTGTGAAAGGTGTAACAAGAGCTTGATACTGAATGCATTATATTAATTAGTCAGGTCCATGGCACTTGGCTCAAGATATTAGTAACTGGGTTAAATATAAGGCATCCACAGATCAGGGAAGATGACAAAATGACTCCTTTTGCTCTTTTTCTCTATGAATCTTAAATTTTATGGTGGTACCAAAATTATTCTCAGAATGTTAAATATAATACAGCCAGGAAATCTATATCAGAATATCAAGTGTAAATCCTCTGATACTTCTTTCAGAATATCTGATCGACAGAAAAGAAAGGCAAACGAAGTGTAAAATAGAGGATCTCTTTCCCATAATAAAATAAAAACTCCATTTTTCACATGGCAAGGCACTAGCACTATGACCAAAATACTGAAGAGTTCAATGTAATACACAACTTTTAAAAAAAAAGACCTTATGCCTTCATGTCAATGTGCAGCTGTAGTGTCAAACAGAAACAGTGCTTTCTTGCATTAGGGAAGTAAAAATAATTTAGAAAATAACTAAGTTGTTTATGTAATAAGGGTAAGGACTGGGTATCAATATATCCCAGTGGTCAAGGAGATATCCATCCATATCAAAATACAGAAAGCTCTTAAAATATTAATTAATCCCTATTCGACAACAGATCCCACCCTGAGTTTTCAAAAACCCCCAGAATAAGTTGTTTTGTTAGCAATAGATAACTAAGCAGGTTTTTGCAGAGCAATAACACCTTATTGCCTTAACTCTTTGATAACACTTGAGATCTTTCCCAGGGCAAAAAGTACTAGTAACTGGTAAAACAATCTTAGCAAATATCAATCCAAATCAGAATAAAAATATGTAGAGAAGTTTAATGTTTCAGGTTTTTCCTGCTCTTTTCAAGTGAGGATTTTCAAGGTGCTGATGAGATCTCAAAGAAGACTGATGCAAGCTCCCCAGAAAATGTCGTTAAAGAAATACTGATGACATGGTAGATATCCAAACATACTTTTTCCTTATACCAGACTGTGCTGAGCTGGCTAGACTGTGCTTATGTAGGTTTTGGATAGCATGCCAAACAGGGGAACAAAAAGCGGAGAGCATTGTTTGAATGCGATTCCTGGGGAGAGGGGTGGAAAGAGTAATAGAAAGAGGACAGGAGAAGTAGGAGCTGAAGACATTGAGGTTAAATCAAAACATATAAAGCTGTAAGAAACACGGTTTCTCTAACTTTTCAAAGAATTCCTTGCTTTTCTGACGAGTAGCTGTGCCCACTGTCACACCAATGCAGGGTTAGTTTTTGAATCTGAAGTCTCAAATGGCCCTGTTCTTGCTCAGCATAGCTGCCAGACAGGGATAAAGGGAGAAGACTTGAACAGAAGGACAGGCATGTCTCTGTCCCCTCACATACACAAAGAAATAGAGCAAGACTGTAGATAGATTAGAGAACAGTGGTAGGGGCCAGGCTGTGTCCTGTTAGTCAGCAGGGCTGTGGGAAGGATGCAGGGTCAAGTAAGACACCCATACATTTAGAGCCTTTTAAAGTCCTCCAGCTTCTTTTAGACTCCAGATCTGATTTACGTATGCAGCACAGTCCCCATTCAGAGAGTGTGAGTGAAACTTGAGCCAAACTGCTTTGTTTTCCTGCTTGCCTTGTACCACTGAAATTTCCCTTGCAGTAAATTACCATAGATAAACAAGAAGTGTCTTAAAAATTAGCATCTGATTGCCCTCAAATTAAACCCTTTTTTTACCCCAGAGAGATCAGTCCAAGGAACAAGAAAATATAATGATGGTTTTACTAGAATACTAGAAAGATGACATTTGAGAATAGATTCCCTAATGGAACAAGGATTGATAGAAAATTTTATAATGGAATTCTGTGAAAAGAGTCAGTAAGTGCAACCCTCAGTATTCGCTTTCCTGGTGTATTATTTACCTGGCTTTAGCTAATATTACAACCACAAATCCAGGTGGGGGAAATCAGCATTGCTCCACTACAAAATATTTCCCTGCTTCTTGTGTCTTAAACGTGTAGTAAATTAGAAACAAGCAAAAACATTCAATACCATGAATAGTGCACAGATAACACAGCTGTGGATGGCAAGCCTTCTAGAAGTTTTAACACAGTCATGACTGCACTAGAGCAAAGCTTGAGTAAGCGAAATGTGTCACTGAACTGCAGTCAACAAAATACAGACATCCAGTGCCTAAAGGATCCCCTCTGACCCTCAGATGGCAGCTGACAATCAAGAAGTAACCCAATCTCCTGTAGGTTCCTCTCTTTTCCCTGCTATCCCTCTGCGGATACCTCAGGTATCTGTGGCACCCAGTGCACAATGAGATACCCAGTGTGCAGGGAGGTGAGAGACCACTGGTAGCAACAGACAGAAGAACCAAACCGATTGTTCTACTCAGTGGTGTGGAAGCACAACTGGAAAAACCAAAGACACTCATCCTGGAAGGAAACAAGTCAAGACTCTTGTGAAAAGAGATAAAATTCCTATTAAATAAAATTTTTAAATAAATAAATGAATAAATAAGATAGACAACCTGAATGAGCATGAGAAAGACACATACTTATGCACACAAATATTGACACAGTTCACAAAGCCATTGCAGGATAATATTGTGTTGCCTGATCCTCCCTAAATAACCATATTGGTAAAGGAAGTTTTGGATTGTGACTATGACACAAAACAGGGAATCATGTGATTTTCTTAATTAAATAAGGAAAAGTATTTTATCAGCTAAATACTTCACATTAATTTGCTTGATATATTATTTGAATGTATTATCAAACATATTGCCAAATGGGATGGAAAATCCAAAACCAAAAGCAAATATTTTTCACAGAAAAAATAAAAAAAAGTGTTAAAAATTATACTCTAACATCTCCAGACCAGAGAATTGTGCCCATAATTAAAAGGGGAAAAAAAGAAAAAAAGATAGGAAGAAAACCAGCAAATATGTATAAATCTTTAGTAACTTAGGGAAGTGTTGTCTGTAAATATCTTGAAAGCAGGATAAGGGTAGTCAGTCTTGACAGGAGGAGTACAGCACCAAGAACCCAATGGGACAATCAGCATTCTGCAGGAGACAGGACATTTTTCCGTCATTAAAGCTCACATGACTGCAGAAATTATCTAAATTTTTCTATTTAGGGTAAAATAAAGATCTAAATTTCCTGTCCTTGTCTTCTACTAAATGTCACTCTCCACTGTCCAAGAATCTCTACATTCTATCTATGCAAAACTTTCTATATTCAAACGTGCTTGTGTTTTTATATGTCATCTTCTGCCATGCAATATCTGGTTTCTTAATACCCCATAATATACATTTTCATTATAATAATGAAATATATACAATAATGGGCTGGAATTGCTCCCCACTACAGAAAATTATCACTGTGAAACCATCACCCTTCTGTCACTGTTTCACAGCTCACACCTAGCTCGCATTTAAGAGAAGCTTCAACTCAAAGAAACCTGTGATTTCCTACAATCTCTTCTCTCTTCCCTCCTGAAGTTCTTGCTCTCAGATAAAAAGTAGCCCCAGAGCCTGCTTAAACTGATATATTTTAGCTCAAACCCCAGTCATTGTATTCAGGGACTGGGCAGTAACCAGATCCTGTGTATGAAATCTGCTTTCATGCCCTCTCCTCCCAACCCCTGAGAGCACTCTAACCTGCCCCCCATCCTTCGGTCATGAAATTGGCTTTGGCATTTGCTCTGGTTATACTTTTCAAGGAGCTGTAAAATAATTTCTAATATGTTTCTAAATAGACCTTTGCACTGTTAAACATTCATTATTTCAAAATTCAGGTAGCATTACAGACAATGCCATGGCCAAGGTGTTTCTATCCTCAGGACCTGAGACCAGAGCTCAGTAAGGGATTTGTTCCCATACATTCATCTAGGGCATTGCCATCTGTTTCCTGACAAATAGCCAAAACACCTTCATCATTCATCAATTTCAAATATACTGCTATGGCAATAACAATTATGTGGTTTTGCTTTGTTTTGCTTTTTCCACTCAAATATTTTTGTCTTGCTAATTGATTCCCCTTTGCAGACAGAGCCTCAGTCATTTCCCTCATACAGGCTTGAGTAACTCAGGTTTCTGATAACACTGCAGTATGTCCCACCTACAGTATATTGAGTTGATGCTTCAGTTCTTTTTGTTAAGTCTATTTATAGACAAATCTTTTATGAAGTTTGTTTAAGACAGATAGAGTACTCCATTACAAGCCTCGGTAATATCTAATTTTTTTTAATGTCAGATAGTTGCAGGCAACCTGAGTAAGTACTACAGTAGATTTGCATAGATTATTGAAAAATGCTGTCTGTGAGAATATACAGAGAAAAAGAAGCTAATTCGCTCAAAACACATGCAGAGTTTGTTAAATTCCATCTTGATTTTGAATCGGGTGTAGAAAAAGATTTTTACCTTATACAGCATCTTCTGCAAAATGACAAATCCTGTTTACCAAATTTATCTTGTCCCTTCTTGCTTCAGCTGTTTTTTTCTACTTCTAGTTACCTGCAAATTCTTTCAGTAGTTTATCTTTTCTGTCATCTCTTTGTTGGAAGCATGGATTTGAATTAAACAAGGTGGCAAGGGGAAATTGTTCTCTCTTTAGAGATACAAAAAGGGATGAAGGTGAGGGACTATTTTCTAAACTCTATTGGTTACATATTAATTCAGAGTTTACAAAATTTCAGAGGAAACCTCATTATTTTCTGCACTAAACAGTCCTTTGATTTAAGCACAAAAAACAGCAAGAAAATTTCCCATAAGCTAGGATATGTAGCTTGAACAGACAGACTGGATTAGAACCCAAAAATCACATTTTAGGCAAAATATTCCATATTTGTGTATTTGTGAAGTTATTTTTTAAAAATAAGAATAGTAGTAAACTAACACAAGAGGAATATTTTCTGTATTTACATAAGCCAGTCTTCATTTTCTTGGCACAAAAGAAAAAGAAAAAGGTATATATTTACTTCTTTTGAGAGAATTTTTGTTCTTTGTTGGCCTAAGAATACATCTGTCTTTGGAGAAAGCCTTCTAAATATAAACATTCACCATATATTTAAAACTTGCAGCTTGGTTTTACCAATGTTGCTTAGTCTAGACACCAGTATTCTTTGCTTTATTCAAATTCTCACGCAAGAGAAAGCACTGGTGTCCTTTTAATTTCTAATTAAACATCTTTAGACTCTCTTAAGACTGTGGGCTTGAGGGGTTTTTTGCAGTTTTAAATAGCTAAGGACATGACTGCTGGCAAAATGCAACATAAGCATTCCTGCTGTCAGTGAATGCTCTTGTATAAAATACCCACTGACTTCTCATGGATAGGCTTTGAAACATCAGAACCTCCCCATTCTTCCAGAAGAGTTTAACATCGTTAACCTACAAAATGTTGTTAGAAGTATGAGAAAATAGACAGCATTTTTGAAAAGTGGAATGAAAAAAAAAGTTCTCCAAAGACATGTAATGGTAACAGTTGGCTGATTAAATGGACAAAATGTACTTTGCAAACATGCGTTCGGGCTTAAGAAAAATAAACCATCAATTAGCTTTGTTCAGTCTTCATACTTAAATCCATCTACTGCTTTAAAAATAGTCCAGTTAAACAGGATGCAGAGCTATTTAAACTGAAATACTATTAGTTCTGGGATCCAAGATGAAGAATAGATTCAAAATCTGTCTGGTTCTAGCATGTTCTCTGACCTAAAAACTGTTTCTATTTGTATTTTCAATGCAAACATTTGGTACCCAGAATAAAAGGATTCTCAGTGTTTAACCATCATAATCTCTGGATTTCAATTTCCTAGAAAAGTATAAAGAGTATGTTCTCTTTTTGGATTCAGAGTGATTTCATTGTTGTGTGGGGTATTTTTAAAACCATTTCAGGGATTTATTTTTAATTATTTTATTTACTATGCCTTTATTAGCCTGGTAATCCTTATCAGCCTATTTAAACTCTTTGTGTTATTTTCTGTCTTTGATCTATGCATAATTTTAAAACATTCCATAGAAGAGTTTCTTAAAATCTTTAAAGAAGTTGTTCTTTGAGTACAATTTCCCACAATTAAAGGATTGTATCACAATATTAAGAAAACCATACAAATTTATCCATTATCCATCTACAGGCAACTGGCCCACAGAAAAAGCATTAGTACAAATTGTGGCATGATTCCTAAGAAGGAATAAAGATGCTTCTTGCCTGATCCAATTTGGACAACCACCACAAAAGCAGTGTCAGCCAAAGACAGGAATACACCATCTGTAAATGATAGATTGCATCGCCACCTGAAGCAATAATTGGCCTCCAGGTACCACAATAGGAGAGACTAGATTTCTCAAAGTTACTTCTTATCTTTCAGCTCATACACAGGAACACGATGTTCAGCTGAGAACTTGGCACTGACCAAAGGAGAAAAGAGGATTTCCAGCTGGATCTCTGAAATTCTTCCTTTCATCAAGAAACACAGTGTGGTTAATGTCAAAAGAAGAATTCAAATGGATTAGCAGAGATCCAACTTCCTCTTCTAACAAACACATGAAGAGCATTTAGTGTACAGCAATTCCTTGTTGCCCAGTAACATCTCTAGATAATAAATTTGGGGCATAAAACCTGAAGGTAAGGGGAATGGTAAAGAGTCCTGACCATGAACAACTTTGTAGGTGGGGAAAAACTACATTGTCAAATGTTTACAGACATTACAACTAAACAATCAGTTAAAAATTTCCAAAAACGCAAAATGCAGTTAAAATGGCCAATCTTCAGCTGCCCAAAGGTAAAAAAGCATTTTGAAGAATAACAGTCATCTACATGGGAAGCTTTGGAAAAAGACAAGGACTTTGTAACTCAAAATAACTGGTTGAGTGTCTAAGCCTCAGTCAAACACAGTCTTTTTAATGGTAAGAGAGCTTCAGAGGAGGGACAGGCAGCCAAACTCTGCAAGTGGAGTAGGGATCAATACCCACTCCAATGTACATGCTTCAGCTGAATAACCATTACAGTCTGAGTACAGTACAGAGAGAGGAAATCAAAAAGGTGAAGAGGAAACATGCCAAGCAGGTCACCCACCACATACTTGAAATCCCTCTTAGGACTCAGTTATCACATTGTATTGAAAAGATTATGCTTGCTGGTGACATCAGTGCTGTAAAGATGTCTATAAAATCTTCTCAAAATCGTAGAAAAAAGTCAAGATCGGGTGAGGGACAGGGAGATAAATGGTACAAATAGCTAAGAGAGTTGGCTCACATCCTCCTGAACTCTTGCCATAAACAATGTCTGGGAATGGCCAGAGGCTCCTCCAGGATAGGAGCTGTGCGTGTTCCAATGGCAGAAAACTGGAATTTCCAGAACAAGTTCTGTGTGAATTACAACAAGGTCAAGCCGTCCAAACCCGCACTTTTCTGAAGATCCCAAGAGAACAGAACCGAAATGCCAACATCTAATTTCATCATTATTATTGTCTCAAAACCTCAGTGAACGTAGGAGAAAACTGACTTGACAGATCTGACAGCTGCACTCAGAATCATCTGGGAAAGTGCACCGGGTGGCGGAGAGATAACATCATTTTTTAAGCTTTACCGTGCCAAGGCACCCCTTTTTTTTTTCTCCTTTGGTCAGCATAGTTCACTGCATGTCCTGTCACCTTGCAGAATCAGTCACAACACCTAAGTGACACACGAATCTACTCTTAAACATAAGATTTGGAAATAGCAGGAATACAAGAACAGCTAAAACACTGTTTTCAAAATGTCCCCAGTAATTACCATTCAGATGATGGGAGAAGGGCTTTTAAAAACATTCTGCATTCTCTTTGTTAAAAAAATCAAAGTGATATAAATAAAGCCTTGTTCTCATTTTATGAAAATAAAGGATTTGTTTAAAACTCCAGATACTCACCAGGAACACTAAGAATACTAATAGCATTTGGATTTTATAATGATGAATTAACAAGTAAACAGGAAACCATAATTTTTAAAGTCTCATGAAGCAGATAAGAAATGAGAAAGTTCTGGCCCAACATATAGCTCTCACACATCTCTGTGCATACTAAATAACTACACTTTACATAAACACATACATTTGAGCACACACACATGTGAAAAGAGTCAGAGAAAAAATTTCCCTATTAGTTTAAATAACAAACACAAAAATTTTAATTGAATACAGTATTAGGGTAGCACAGTTAAGCTTTCAAAGTCTAAAATGCATCCACATGAGTTTGCACAGAAAACCTTAAATTCTTCCTTCTCTGCTACGTGCCAAGACAAAGTTTCATTCAAGTATCATGCATTTATTACGCCCCAGAGGGTCTCTGACCATTTAGTGCACAGGATGGACTGTTCTCAATGAAAAAAAAACACTTAATGAAAACAGATCAAAATATTTAAACATCTAAAAATATAATCTCATCATTTATTTACACAGCATTATCAAAAATCTGTTCTGAAGGCAAAGTAAGTTTCATAAGGTCTTAATTCTGTGGAGTTCATCAGCATAGTATGTATTTTACAGTAAAAAGTTATTCATTAAATATGTTTAAAAAAATAAAAGGAAGAAATTGATAATTAGTTAAGTAGATGTGTGGGTTACAACTCAAAACTAAGTCACAAAGTCACAAAAGCCATCTTCTCTTCTTCAGCAATCCTCTGTCCAACTTTATTGGCCACAAAAAAGGAAGGGATTTGGCAGGGAGCTGCTGCCTTTGTGACACAGCCCAAATTCACCCTCTGAGCACTGGACACCCTTGAAAATAAATGGCAAAAATGATTAGTACTCCTGCAGTTCAGAACTGCCTAACAGTGCACACATGCATATCACAGGGGGTCCGATGCTGGTCAGCACCGGGGCGCCGTGACCTTCCCAGAGAGAGCATCCTGCAAAGAACAACTCTTCCAGAGGCGGTGGCCGCAGGCCTCCCTGGGCAGCAGGGGATTTCAGCGGGTGTAGCAACTTCTCTGCTACAAGTGATATCAGCTCATGTGATTCAGCTCTTTGTGAAATCACCCAAGGCGAACTCGGGGATAGAGAGCCAGGAGTTTGGCTATTCCACAGGGTCAGCTTTTATTGTCCAGCAGCCTCTGTGAAGGGAAGGCCAGGGACAAAATCTCCCTGCTCAGGGGCAGAAACAGGGGCTTTTTATGGGAAAGGCAGGGAGTGGGGTAGAAACCAATTAGCCAACTGGGTACAGGCTATTACCATACAGAAACAAGCCTGGGTACAGGCTATTACCATATAGAAACAAGGCATGCTGGGGGTGGTTCATTTTGTCACCATGACCCAGAGGAAGGTTGCTTATCTCTGGGGAAAGTGTTTTTGCCCTCAGGCTTCTCTCCTTCAAGGGAGTGCAGAGGGCTCTTGTGCCAAGGGCTCGCAGCCCTCCACACACACGCGTGTAACTCCTCCAGAAGCTGTTTAATGGTAGCATTCAGCACGAGGCTTTCATCCACTTTGTTTCCAGCGTCCTGTTTCTCCTCCTGTCCCAGTGCCTCCTTCTTCCTTCACAATGCCAGCAACCATCTTGCCATCTGCACATGGCTCCTTCCCACCAACACTCTGATCTCCATCTTCTCTTTCCTACTTGTGTTTTTGGATCCAGAGTCCCAGGTCCCGGGCCCAACATCATGGCAGCTCCTGGCCATGCTGAGAGCCAATGTGTCCCATGCCACTCAGGAAGGGACAGTTTCAGAGCCTGGCTCTGCTGACCGGACGTGAGTGCTGGCAAGTGGTAGGAGCACACACATCGTCATCATTGGAAAAATTAACTGCCAGCTGTCACATGTCTGATCATCTGCAAACAGGTCTCCAAATGCATAACCGTGGGTACATTTACAAAGGAACAACCTGAGGAACCACCTGCTGTGACACAAACACTCTCTACTGTTCTTGCTCCCAAATGGGCAGGTAAAAAATACACATATTTCTGTAAGAGAAAAATAGACAAGATCCTTCAGGGGGTTTAGGTCTATCCATTTATGCTCCTTGCCCACTATCAGTCCTTCCTCTCTCGCCCCTTCCTGCACCCCCCCACCCCCCCAAGAATAAAGCATTTCCTGTGGAAAGTTAAAAATTAATTAAACTTTGGGGAAGTTGTAAGTCATTGAAAACAGTATTTTATAATGGAAATTGCCAGGTAGTTTTACCTAGAGCCATTTCTACTTGAGCTACCTGTATGATGAGCTCGAGTAGGCATTCAGACCCTGGGGTGACAGAAGCAGTTAGGATGGGCTGCACAGCTTTTGGTAAAGGCATTAATCAGGAAGTTCTAGCCATGTGGTCTGTGGAACACTTGCCTGTCATCGACAAATACCTGCTTGGTTATGTGATGCTGAACCTCCTCATTTCCAACTTCTAAATTGCATTAAAGACAGATCAGGTTTCCCAGTATTTGTCTCAGCGTACACCAGCCACCACTGAAAGACACATTAGTGTAAAGCTTTGGAGGAAGGGAAAGATGGAGACTTCACCAGTGGAAGAGGAGGATGTCTGCAAGACAAGCCCTCTCAGAGGATGCAGTCTGTGCTATGAAGTGGTGGGGAGCCTTGCTGGACCATGAAATTCACTGGTATTTATTGAATACTTATAGATGAGGAAACCTTTGCCCCATCCTTCTGCCTCTCCACAACCTTGCAGCCAGTTGTTTACTGCAACAGTAGGGAAACAGCAGAGTCATTCCCTGTGAACCCTAGGCTTTACTGATTTCTGTGAGAGTCCTCCACATATCATACTGAATCCAAAACACAGCACTGAACTAGCTACTAAGAAGCTAGTTTCATCCCAGATGAAACCAGGACAACATGCATTGAAAAACCTCCTTCTATCTTTCTCAATTGCAATTTAAAAAAAAAAAAAAAAATTCGTTCAGGGTCTTGCTCAACTTTATCTGAAAAACTTCTCCAAGAAAAAAAATTGCACCAAAAGAAGTTCCTCCTTCACTCTGCATATTCATTGCAGTTTCAATACAGGCACTTTATTGTAAACACAGACAAGAGAGAAAGGGAAACAAAAAAGCAGAACTAGCTATGATCTCATCCACATCCATGCACTGAAGGGAACTGTACAGGCTAGAGCTGAGACAAGGGGGGCAGACAAACAAAGAAGCAGTAACTCCTCAGGCTGTCTCACACAGACAGCTATGCACAAACTAGCCACAAATTTAGGACTTTTCAAATGAGGATGAAATTATTTGCTCTCTTTTACAGCACTGCCTGCCCTTACAGGACTTCTTGCAATTTCTGTACAAATAATGTTCATTTATGGACTGATACGCAAAGTTACAGAGAGCCTCTCTGCATTCAGAAAATCATTTTTTTTCCAAACATGGAAGATGAGAAAGAGAACCTGTGATCTTCCTCTTTGAAATATATCTGCCAGGGATGGTCAGAAAAAGAAAACAGGAAGAGAAAACAGCCATCAGTGCAAAGCAGCTGAATGAACCCAGCTACGGAGATTCAGATACTTGACATTGTCCAAGTCAAAAAAATTCCCCAATATCTATATACAAACATACAGAGAAATTAAATATACTTAATATATATCTCTATCAAATATATTTTATTAAATGTATTTAATAAAATATCTCTATTAACACATTAATATTTTAAAAAGACATTTATATGTACACATGAATGCATAAATGTCTATGGATATACATACATAGTAAAAATTTACAGTAAAAATTACAGTAATTACTGTAATTTTGGATACAGTGTTATTATCATATACTATATATGGTATCATAATATACCTAAAAATTAAAATCAAGTTCTTGTACCTGAACTAATTCCAACATGGCAGTATTTATCAAATGCTATTTTTGGAAATAACTACTAAAGAGAACACAGGGTGAGCAAATATTTTTACCAATAAACTAAAAAGGTACTTCTTACTGAGAGGATTAAAACATTTCTATACCAGGAAGAGCTCTGGTTAAAATTTGTGAGCAAGCACTTCCTAATTGTCTATTCAATAATTCCAGAATAATGTTTTCAATAGCCTGACAGTGGATAAGAAATTTATTAACACATTTTGAACTGCAGAAAAAAACATTAAGAAGATCACAAAATCAAACATCCAAAATTTGGAGGAAAAAAAAAAGTAAAGTATAGTCAGATGGCTAATCAGAGAAATCAAAGTCCTGCCATTGATGTTTCAGAGATATGTTACTCGTTGAATTCAGGGTGAGGGTTCCTCAGCTGTAAGAAATTTCTTATTTTCAGCTGAGAACCTTCTTAAGTGGCAAATGGAAATCAAAAACAAAGACATGCTATTTTGTTTCAATAAACTCAGCATCTGCTTGCCAGCTACAAACCAGAAATCCTTCATTTACATGAGTTGCATAGGCGCAGGCTAGTTTTTCTCCTCTACATGGCAGCAAGGAAGCAGAGTCTGGAAGCCAGAGGCCTATGTCAGAAACTGTGGGTTTGGCTTTGTTTCCAAGTCTGTCTTCAAATTGAAGATAACTTAAGGCCAAATTGCAGTCTTCATTGGATTATTATAGGCTAAAAGCTTTATATATCACTTTTTAATTATTGTTGTTATTATTTTTAACCAAGACTTTTTTTTTTTTTCAGATAGAAAAGAGTGATTGAAAGATTTCCTCTGAAATGTCTTTTAATGTCTCAAGGTCTGGATTCATTTTCTCTAATTTCAGACATTTGCCTAAAGCACTAAGTACTCTACTTTTAGTCAGTGGATAGTATCTGCCTTTTGAGTCATTCTGAAAGATCTTCTGTCAACTGCAGATAAAACCTTGTGTGACTATATATATAATTCCATTGTCCCATTTTGGGTGGGATGAAACTGAAGGCAAGATTGCATGGCAAGATTTCCAGCTTTTTGTAGTTGAAATAAATCCAAGTTCTAACTGAAAGATGAGAACAACCACAACTGTTGGATTTTGGTGTTTGTTTGTTTGGGGTTAAGTCTGAATATACCTCATCCATGTATTTCTCTCAACATCACAAAAGATTCAGGAATGCTCTCATGTCTTTTGCCTCTAACCAGGTCCGGGGATGATTGCTCTACCCACATACGGCAATGGTTGCTCTACAATGTAGCCTGATGATACCAAACTAAATGTTTTATTTCAGTAAGAGCACTTTCAATACAAGTAACTAATTGCACCATTTCAATAGTCTGTCTTAGGCCAGCAGCTTAGAGCAAAAACTATAGTGCCATGAGGCATGTTTTATTTCAGGTCAGTGTACATGTGATGGATCCTCTAGAAATTACAGGACATAACTGAGAAATCATTTGATTTCTCATTTGTAAGCAATAATACATGTTCATCAGAGTAGAAAAGGCTGATAAGTTCCAGCTGGACTGTCATTCAAACCAAAGAGTTCACATCTGCTCCAATGGTGTGAAATTGGATGGTTGCAAAGAAGGGTAACAGACACAATGCTCATTTACTGGAGCTGAGTGAAAAACGGTGTCTGCAAACAACAACAGAATACCAAAAAAAACTGCAAGGAATTAAGTAACTCACTGGATCTGGCAGAAACACTTAATAAAGAAATTGGGATTTATGCTAATTTTTGCTTAAAAATGTTTTTAGTTTGACTGCAGCCACTTTTTCAATCACTGCATGTACAACTTTGCATTCACTCATCACATAAGATATCATTCCTAGTCCCAAAGACTAACCCAGGAGACACCCACTGTGTTTTCCTCTACATGCAGACATTCCCTGTAAGCCTGATCTGGCAGTCTCCAAGGCTACAGCTCACTGGATGCCCCTTTGCCCCCTCCCGGCCTGGACCATAGAACCATAAAGATTGGTAAACACCTCTAAGATCATTGAGTCCAATTGTCAACCCAGCAGCACCACCATGTTCACCACTAAACATGTCCTCAAGTGCCATATCCACATGTGTTTTGAACACTTCTAGGGATGGTGTCCTGTTACCTGGAAGTAGAGGCTCACTCCCACCTTGCAACAACCTCCTTTCAGGCAGTTGTAGCGATAAGGTCTCCCCTGAGCCTTTTTTTCTCCTGTATGAACAACCCAGCTCCCTCAGACACTCTTCATAAGACTTATGCTCCAAGAGCAGATGGCACTGTGCTGTCCATATCTCTCATGGAAAGGTAGAAACATAATGACAAGGAGCAGCTCTGTGGAAGGAGCTGGGGAAGGGCTGCCACAAGGAGATGTGGATGCAGAAGCAGCATAAGAGTGTGGGCGGCAGCTCAGCCAGGGTTCTCCAACACACCAGTACACTCTAGAGAGAGGGAGGACACCCAGATGGACTCTCATAGCACAGACTGAGCACTTAGGGCTGCTCTCTGGTGCCCTCACTCTTCCTAACCACCTGCCCCTGCCTCCTCTCTTAGGTCTACCACTCTAGTTATATCCTCAGAGGGGTTCTTCCCCTCTTCTTTTGAGCCTATTAATGCATCCTCTTGGAATTTCCATTTTCTTCTCAACTAGATAGGCCATATTTAAAACAATCCATGAAAAGAATAATTTTAAGTGCTGTCACCAGACCAGCTGTTTCCATGTTTCCTTCCTATGCTGTAAACTTGTAGCAAAGGGAGTGTCCCACATGCAATACATTTATGCTCTGTGTATCCCTACTCCAGAAGGGCACCATTCACAGACAACTATTCCTTTAAGACAATCCCATAATTTAACAGTAGCAATTAAAACGCCAACCAAATTTAAAAAGAAAAATAACACTCAGGTTTCTTTCCATACACTAGTTAAAAGAAATATTTATTTGCTCTGTGTGCATATATCCACATTGCTGTCATTGCAGTAGACATTTTGTATATAACCACAGCTCTCTGCTTTGGATTTGCAACAGCATATATCCTGGGAGCTGACTTAGTGGCCCTAGCCACGAGTTATACTTGTCCCCAGTTACCAGGAACAGGATTGCCTAGGGACACTGCAGAGCCTACATCACAGGCTGGACACGCCTGTCTACAAGACTTAGGCACAGAAATATACTGGCCTTGGTATGGCAGCGTGGCCTGTATCAAATCTCCTCAGCATTCTTTGCCTATTCCTTCAACTAACAGAAGTTTTCATGCTTCTTTGTATGGGGATATTCAAATTCCATGTAAATCATCAGTGCCTATTTGAGTTTTTAAAAGCACCCATCAGTAGGTGTTGCAAGCAAATGCAAGGCAAGATGGATGCTTGACATCCTCAGATTTATAGCTATACCATTTTTACATAGAAGCAATAGCAAAAGTGGAAGGAGAAATTATTCCAACCTTCGCTCCAGTACAGACCTCCTACAGCAAGCTTAATCAATTATACCTAATTGAAAACACTAATTTTTTCCCATGTCCTACTTCCCTTCCCTAACTAGCTAAAATAAAAAAGGCATGCGGTGGGAGGAGACAATTTTCATTAAAAATGAAGCCTTTTAAATTTAAATAAATAAAATATTAAAATAAATTACTGATATGAACAGCAGTGTTTTAAACTACCCATTTTCAGATCTCTTTCAGTGGTTCTGTGGAAAGAAGTAGAAGACATGGACCTGGTTAGTCATCATGATTGTAAAGCAGTTCTAGTTGTTTATTTTTGTTGATTTCATGACTAGAAGTTTAAAAAGGTTCAACAGGTGGTTGAGATTGAAGTGAAATTTTAAAACATTTTGACTTTTTAACTGAGAATTCTATGACTGGGTTTGCCATTTCCTGAGAGAGACAGAGAGAGACTCTGAGAAGTGGTAACTGAAGAAAGAAAACAAAACACAAAACTATACCACTTTCTATGTGAGAAGACATAAGGGAGCTTCCTTTTTTTGGTCACTTCCTCTTCCCTCTTTCTCACCAACAGACACACACATATGCAGAGTGTACATACACCCCCAGATGGCTCCTGAGCCTGTAATCCTCTATGAAAAACTTTCTTGCTGCTTTAATGAGCTGAATTCTCTCTGGAATGAAAGAGATTAAATAACAATTCCAGCACAACAGAACAGTGAAGCCTGAGGCAGAAATGAATGGCCAGGGCAGGATTATGATAAATAATTAAATAAATAAACTGGGATGCAGAAGCAGTGTCAAATCAAAACTTTCATCAAAATATAATTCTTGCATGTCCCTGTTTCCAGCTGGCCATTCAATCAGTTGAGTTCTGTTTGGGCTCAGATGTCTTAGAGACAGCTCTGTGAGGTCAGGGGCTAAAGGCTGACAAGAGGAAATTTCACAAGTAAAAGCCTAATCACTGAAGTCTTTGCTTTATTCACTCACCAAAGAGGACAACAGAAAATAATCAAAGACCAAAGTATTTCAGGAACAGATTGAAAAAGAAAAGTACTAAAATTGAATTAACTCTATAACTTATTTAAATTTTTAGTGTTTGGAAAATACTATATTGCCTAGCACCATACGACACAGAGGAACTTAGGAACAGTTGGTTCTGCTTAATCAGGATTACATGAAATTTTCATTTCTATGTTTTATAATTCTTTAGTTCAAGACTGGAACCATTTGTTTCTTTTGCAGTGCCATTAGGGAAGGTGCTACAGCACTACAAATAACAATAATGAGATCATGACTCCCACTAATATAATCAGGGCTATCAAATCTAGTTCCCCAGCACAGAATGTAACCATAAAGCAGAATTTTTGACCATCCCACAACTTCACCAAAAAAACCCACCATCCACACTATAATAAGCTTAAAGCCTTATGTGGCGCTGTATTCCCCCCTCCCCCCCCCCCCTTCCCCCTGCCCCTAGCCCTGGCCACTCCCTCTGGTTCTCCCTGTTGGTTCCTGTACCCCAACTCTGCCCATGTACCGCCCCTGCGCCCTGAGAAAACCCCCTGCTCCCTGACCACCGGGTCTCTCTCGGTCACGCTGCCTCTGGGAACCAGCAGACCACCACGTAACAATAAAGCTTCCCGATGGAGAGCCCCTGCTCGCCTCCTTCACTGTCACCGTGTTGCAGAGCTGACGCTAGCGGGAGCAGGTATGCAGAGCCATCCGGAAAGACTACGGGAAGGCAAAGCAGTCGCTTTGCTCCAAGCAGCCCTGCTGTGCTCCCTGGGAAAGCTGCAGCTAGCCAAACCAAACTGAGCAACTGCAACACCTTTCACATACAAAATAAGAAACCTCAAGAAAAGCAATTATGTCACAGAAAGGGGAAAGATTCCTACAATAGCTGGCAATTATTTTGGTGAAAATGTCTAGAGATCAAGAGGGTGCCTAGAGCTGCATCATTGAAGCTGCCGCTCATAGGCTGATGTTTTCAGACCCTGCTTCTACCAGAAAAAGATGATGGGCTGGCTGGGAGACTACCAGCTGGACCAGAGACCCAGGTAACTTCACGCACCAGAAAGTGCTGAAAACCAGAACAAAACAAAACAAAACAAAACAAATCAATGCCAAGCAACAATTCTTGTCAATTTGATAGAAAACTTTTTTTAACCATGAGTTTAACACTGGGTACATGAGAAAGACATATCACTGAATCATCTAGGGCTGAAAATGAAGCAAACAAAGAAAATATCTAGAAGTCAACATAAGGAATAAGCAAAACAGGACAGGAAGGATGGCCCTTGTAGATGGCTACTGGGTAACAAGTGTCAGTGTTTGTTGGCAAATAACATGAGCTAATATTAAATCTACTTCCATGCCTCCCCTGAGGGCATGAATAAATCCAAACACCCAAGGTCTTAAAGATATTATGGAGCTGACTATGGAAGATTGCATTAATTGTTCATACAATTCCCTCCATGTCAAGAACAACCGCTTAATCGTACTGGTGCTATATGATTATTAGTCATATTTTAAAAGCCATATAAATGAACATATGGATGGTGGGGCAGAAATTCAATGAATCTTACCCGTCTCTAGATTCAGTGATCCTCCCTCTGAATCTAAATAACTCCTGAGAAGTGAGAAACACTGCTTTAATCTGTAATTTAGGCCATAACAGAAAACACTCAATAAATTCCACTTACAATTTGCAGAAGCTTCATTTTAACTGAAACAAGAAAAACCAAAAAAACCAGAAAAACCCACAACCTTGAAGAGTGTATCAACATATTCAAGAGTCCAGGCCTCACAATGTCTTTGATCTCACCAAAAAATAAAAATCAGGACACAAAATCCTTTTATTTACAACAAATTTGCAGGGGATGAGGAGTATGGTTTCAAACTTTTAATTATTTGCAAGCAGTCTTCATCCAGATCCTTCTAATACATCTGAATAGAGTTTAAAATTTCTGGTATGTACCACCATAGAAGAAAGCTGCCCATGAAATATATTTCTGCTTTATGAGTACTGATAATGGTTCAGCCTAACAAGTGATGCAGTTTGGGAAGACACAGTTTAAAAAATCCAAACCAACCAACCAACCAAAAAAAAAAAAAAAAAAAAAAAACAAAAAAACAAACAAACAAAAAAAACCCAAAAAACCAAACAAACCAACAAAAACCAAAACAACCAAAAAACCCAACAACAACAAAAAAACGATCACAGTTACAAAGTTAACTGGAAAGTTCCTGGAGGGGAAAAAGAGAAAAATATTCAGAAGGGTAAAACCCCTCTGATTCCAAAATGCAGGCTGCTAAACCTATACAGAAAAGACCAAAGAGCATAAACAAAGTGGGAGATACAGCACATGATTCCAAGTAAATAAAAAAGCCCTACAACAAACATGCTTATGGTGGATAGAATAAAAGTTGTATAAATGACACACAATCATATCGTGGACTTATACATGTTGCAGATACATTTAGGGAAAAGTTTTCTAATTAAAAGCACAGTGAAGTAATGGAATAGATTGCACACTCTAGATCTTAAAAGGTTACATCTATTAAGTGTAAACATCTGTTAACTTGTTTAAAAGCCAACTTAATTAAATTAGCACAAATCCCTGTGTGGCATTTCACTGAGTTAAACTAAAATCATACTCCTTGGACTGGAAGAGGTCTCAAGAGGTCTCGTCCATTCCCTGTTCACAGGCAGGATCAGCTCATCTCACCTCATCCCTGACAGATGTTTATCTATCCTGTTTTTAAAAGACCACCAAGAACGGAGAGTTTATAACCTCTTTAGACAATCACTTTAGTATGACATTTTTGCTAATCTACACAGCACAATATTACACAGCCATAGCAAACTAGGGGCATTCACAGTCAGACACCAAAGTGATAAAAAGCAATATATTAAGCCATGATGATGACTTTTAATCATGTGAACATATATAATCTCTTAACAAATTACTGTGCATCAGCTGACAGATAGTAATGAGTCAAGTACACACACCACCTATCATAAATGTGAAGTGAAATGAAATAAATTTGCTTAAACTGAAGTTAAGCTTTTTACTTCCATTTGCCAGGGCCTAAAACCATGCATGTGATTTATTGCTCTTCCTCAGTTGGCAGCCAGTTAAGTCAGGATAAATCTATATTTCCTCTATTTTCATATGTTATTTACATAAGTTAATTTAAATATTGGTTTTTTGAGAAAAACAGCATTCTAGTTAGAGTGCTATACTTTCTCTTTCCTGCCTATTTACATGACTAAGTCTGGGGACCTAACCAGACTTTGACAAAGATACAGAAGAAATATGTCCAACCAACAACAGCAAATAGCACTCCTTGACTTTTCCAAAAATACTTCCCACACTTTTGACACAGTCACCAGTGCCAGCAAATTAACATCTGTTCTTACCTCTGCATTTAGCAGAGAAAAAGTTGTGCTGGAGAATTATAGAACCTTAGAATAGCCCAGCTTGAAAAGGATCTTGAAAAATCACTGCATCAACCTTCTGTGGAAAAGTGTGCCTCGGTGAAATTAACGAGTACCTGCTCAATAGTACATTGAAAATCTCCAGCAAAAAGGGCTCTACCACATCTCTGCGGAGGTTGTTCCAGTGGCTGTTCTCACTGTAAACTATTCCTGTCATACATGAACATGAAAGCACGCTTCCCCTCAAGAATCCTTTTCTTGAGTTTAAATCTAGCTCACTTTGCAGCTGCAGTAGTGCAGCACAACACATATGCTGCTGCCATGCATTGTTTTGGCTACAGAATAACATAAAAAGCATTTTAAATATTTGTTGTTTTGAGCAAAGGCTCTTGCCCCTCTCACCTCTGCAACTGATAGCTGTGCACACTCCTGATGCCTACACTTCCCTCTGCTCAACCTTTTTGGATGAGAACATAAGCATAAAAGACATTTTTCATCAGATTGAAGTGTACTTCCAAAGACAACTTCAGAGACAATCCTGGAAAGTGGCATTGTCCTAGAAAGTCAATATTCCTTGAATGATTTTAAGGTATCACAAAGAGTCATTCATTGCTCTCCCTTAAAACTGGATTTATGATATCTTTTGCTTCTTCACAATATCAAAAAAATATATTTCTTATAAAATACTGATTAGTAATGATAGGTTCCTTTTCCTTTGTTAGACAGAACAATACCTGATACATGTTACATTAGCTGGTGGTGAACTTCTATAACTCCAATGAATGTGTAAAGAAATAGGCTTATTTTCCTCCAAAAGACTAAGAGTTATAAAATTAACATTTTACAATACTTTTATCTTTCAGATGTTTTAACATTCCATTTTCACCAGGATATAAATTCCAAAAAATAAGTAAGATAATAAATCTACTGTGCAAAAGAACAAGGTGAAAAAGTTATTAGAATATTTTATACTTTTTGAAATACTTACTAAACAATTTTTAAGAAATTTCCAGAATATTAAAATTCAGTTCTCAAATAAGCATATATCATCTTCTAATTTTAAAATTTAAGAAAGTTACATTAAAATAGAGAATTTTTTTTTATGTTGTAGATATCATTTCATTCAGATCACACATTTTGAGGGATAGGATATGGAGACTAGTTTTTTACAGAAACACCTTAGGCAATTGCACTGTGTGTTCATCAATCACATTCAAATCCATTAAACTTTAAAAAAAAAATTTAAAAGGATTCATCCTGGATAGAGGGATTTGGATATATAATGGAGACTTTGCCAGAGTGTGGTGGGGGGTAGTTTCCTCTATTAAATAATTTGTATCTGACAGCAGTTGGATACTGAACCTTTGACAGAAAAAAAAAAATCCCAAACATCTGTCAGGTTCAGGAATTGAATACAAAACACGGAGTCTGGCTTGGTTTTTCAGAACTAAAGTGGGTTTGAAATTATTGAGCTCTAGAGCAAAACATATCAGCATTAATGAGCTGTGCATTTGTAATGTGCATGAGGTAACACACAAAGACTAATGTGGTGAAATTTTAAGCTGCAGATAAGTGCTCCCAAGTCACTCATTATCTGAACATCTGGATACACATCTCATAATCAACTGAAAATCTGTTTTAAAAAATCTGTCACTGAGGTACACGTTCGTGATTTTTTTTCTGATGACTGGAAATCATCAGAATCTATCTAATCAATAATTCCTGGAAAAGCAGAAGCCAGATGTTTAAGCAGGCCATCGGAACTACCAGGTAGAAGACCAAAGGAATGCAGAAAGGACCAGTTTAAACTCAGGTAGATGGGAGATACACTTTTGGGCTTGTGAACTGATGCGTTTTAATTGTCACCATCTAGTTTTAACACAGAAATACATTTCTAGATTCTTATTCCGAACAATCTCTAAGCCATATATCCCCTGTATTCATGTAAGGTATCTTACAAATATATCCCCAGCATGTTAGTATAGTGCACTTTATGTTAAAGGAAGTGTTTTCTGAATTTAAAGTTCTCCCTTTGCGTCACATGGAAATATGATACTTAGTAATTCATTTGAACTGACTTAAGTGATTTAAACATCCTGCTTTATGGTTGTACAAGAGCAGTAAAAGAAGTACAATACATTCCAATAGGAGGTATACATTAAATTCAGGAGGTCTTATTGTTAATACTCACCACAAGCCTGGCCATTTAATGTTAAGTTTCTGGAAGACAAAATCACTGCTCCCCAGCAGAAGCAGAGTCTTCACACAAATGACTTTTTGGCTGGGCTACACTTTGGTGGGAGTTAAGATCATCTCACTCCAAGTCTGAACTTGATTCTCAATGTATTTACTGTAGGATCACATGGAATAGTTATTATATTGATCTCCTTGATTGCTGATGGTGACCAGAAATTCTGGCCCTTTACCTTTTATCTCCTCTCTCATAGTAAGGACATTCCAGAAAATCAAATCAGACTGTGGATCTTGTGAAGAGCAACTAATGTCCCAGACCCGGATTTGAACATAAGCTGGTGTTGCCATCTCTTTAGTAGTTTTCATTTTTATGTAACCCATGTCAATAAGCAGCCTTAAAACAGATCTTCTACAAAAATACTAATTTTTCACTAATTAAAACACTAAAGATTTCACTTTTAGACATATCTGATGGCAAAAAAAGGGCCCAAGAGTTCTAGAAAAAAACCCAGCAACACAACCTTTTTTCCCCCTTGTTTTATTTTTTTTTTTAACAGCCATAAAGGCTTTCTGACTTTCCTCAGTGGAATAAAAATACATTCCCTCTGAAAAACTACTCACTCCTATGAGTTATTATTAGGGTAGGCTATTCATTTACTGCTCCTTTGTGCGTGGACAATCAGTGTTATATACCCAAAATTACATGTATTCCCATTTTTTCCAGTTCACAGAAAGGTCCAAGCCACCACTTCATTCACAGTCATCTGTCATTCCCCTTCCATATGACAGCACGCGAGCAGGAGGGGGGGAAGTAAAACTCGCCTAAACCCAACTGTTTTGATGAGCATTACTTGGAATGTTTGCACTTTCAAACAAGCTCACTGTTTTTTTCTGTCAGTAGCTCACAGTTCTAATGCAGATTATTCATGTGAGCTATCTCCAGAAGAACGAAGAGGTCATTCTTTGTTATACAGAGGTTTCATGTTGCTTCACAGAGCATTTCCTTCTGTTCCATGACCTCCTTGAGCTCCCTTTGCTATCAACAGCTTTTCAGATTACTGAAGCAGAAAAAGAAATTTAGGAGCCAGAACACCAGGTTCATAACATTGACTTACCACTCTTCTCTCCCCATTTCCCAAGATCCTTAAGAACAAAACAAAATTATATTTCTTGGACCCAAAAGGAATGAGTGGTCAGAGTACTTTAAAAGAATCTTCTGGGAAATATCTGTAAAATGCATAGGAAAATAATTGCCCTACTCCATTTTTTTTTCCTTTCAAAGAAAAACATGATTTTATAAAGATATAAAGACCACTAAAAAAAACCAGTTCCCCCCAAAGTGGAGGTTCCCCCACTTTTCCTGAGAAATCTGGATCTGGTGAAGTACATTCTGGTTGACAGACAAGAGAGATACATATGCTTTTGGTTGTAAGAGTAAGGCATATTGGTAAATATCTTGTCCTGCTACATCACAAAATACAATGAAAGCTACAAAAATGGAAATCTTTAAGCAAAACAAACACAACTGTTGCTCTTCACCTGTACTTAAAAATATACCAATATAGGCCCAAAGCCCCTATGATTAACAAGGACAAACTGCAGATAGCTGAGGAAGACCTTGGTGGGGCAAGAAGTACATCACACTCCCAGCACTGCCTTCCAGTCTTGGTGCTTTCAGGCACAAAGGCTCCCTGAAATAGTACTGCTTTCTTTAAATTTAAGTGCTAGAGATGGATTTTCGTCCATAAATTACCTTGATCAAATTTGTGTCATAAAATGATGTCTAAAATGTCCCATGGTAAGGAGTTCAGCAGAGTTATTGCTCACTTGGTGAATTATTACCTCACCTGTAAAGGTCATTCAGTGCTCCCTAACTCCTCTAGTGAGCAAGTCCCTGAACAGTTGCTCCCAGATCATCCTCCTCATAGTGCTTAGACCTCTATGACTTTCTGTCATTTCTCTCCATGATGAAGTCCTGGGATCTAGTCCTGGGCCACCCTTGTTTCCCTCTTTCTTTTCCAGCCATAACAAATAGTTTTGAACTAAACAATATAAAATGTATATTTAAAAAAAAAAAAAAAAAGATATTTCCAAATTAGAAGAAACACTGATTTATATAACATTTTGTACTCTCATTTTAAGTCTACTAGCCTTTGTTTGTTTTTTCCCAGACCTCCCTGAGAAGCAGTGAAGTAATGCTTTTGTAGCCTGTTTTTGGCCCAAATCCTATTCCCAGGCACCAAAACAGATTGGCCTAGAGGTGAGAACAGAGCACTTAGGATTTAGATAGTTTCTTCATCCCTTTGTTTTAAATTTGACTGGATCAAACTTCAGCTTTTATTTTATTCTTTGGTATCAGCAAGTACTTTTGTGACTCTCTTCACTCAGCCTTTAAGATTCTAAATCCTTGGGTGTCATCAGCAAATTTTGATGCTTCACTCCTACTCAAATCAGTTACTAAGATGCTGAGCACTGCAGATCCCAGCACATATTCTTGAAAGATTCCAATAAAACTCTAAATTTTTCATAGTTTTCCAGCTTTTAAAAAGCTTTTATCCTTGTAAGGGCATTATCTCTCATATTGCAGAAACAGACTTTTTGATTTTCAGTAGTTTGTCAACAGCATTAAGAAAACCACATATGATATATTAGCCAAGTCTCCTTTGTATGTTCATAACTTCTGCTATAAATTCTTTAAAAAGTCCAAACCTTTGAATGTTCTGTTTATAAATACCATTTTTGCCTTTTTCTAGTAGCCTGCTCGCAGAAAGAGATAACTTTCAGAAATGTAAATTGAACCCAGACCTTTATTTGCCAAAAATTAAATGTTTTTTGAATTAATTAGTTTGTCTAGAGTTGTAAAAAAAGAGCAGTTTAATTGGTGTGGATATAATAAAAGTGAAAAGATGTTGGCAGCTGGTCCATGCAGGGTATTTAACTGAATGAGCAGCTCTCATGCTGCAGTCATCTTCATTTGGTTTTCATTTTTTATTTCTAGTCCCATATCAATACAAAGATACAAAATCTCATTCACAGCTTTGATTGTTGCTGATGGCTTCTTATACATAGTCTCAACAGCATGAGTATGTGATTGCCATAATGACAAAAAAAAGACAAGGCACCACTGAGAAGATTTTTGAAGAAAGAAGAATAAATGGGAACCAAGCTTCCTTGATGACAATGACATTTAAATACAGTCATCAGGATGCTAACAAAATTATAGTTTGGAAGCAAAAGCTCAATCAAAATAAGAGGTGAATACAAGCAAAGTGGAATCAGAGACTGGAAAACGATGTAAGAATTCCCCTCACTGTGTGACTGGAAGTCTGAATAGCCCTGAATGAGCTATTCATCCCATATGCAATCCTTAATATTTTGTTGCTCTGATTTTTTTTGAAACGTCTCAACTGGTATTTCTTTTGTGAAAAAGATTATTTACATATAAATAAAAAGAATGCACTTTCAAAAAAGTGGTCACAGTTCTATGTAAGTCCCCAAAAAGAAGTCTGATGTGGTTTTATGTCCCAGAATGAGGTGTTTGTATCTCTGCTAAGAGAGCATCACACCAGTTAAAGCACAAAATGTAAACTTGGCTGACCTACTTTTGAGAAGTTACTCATCCTGGAATGTGTTCCTTAGTAGCCTTCCTTACTCCTAGTAAAAGCCAGTGAAATATATTAAATGCAAGTCACTGGCATGATAACTAGTCTGTCCTCAGCAGACTTCTACTACTTTCATTCTGCAGCAGAGAATTTGGCACTGATCTTTCTCACCCCACATCACTAGTTGCTTTTATTTCCTTCAAGTGTTCAGGTCAAAACTCGATATGATATCATTGAAAGGAGTGGAAATAGGTTTTCCAATCTTTCTATCTTCTTCCTTTTTTATCAGTCTATCTTAGGTGTTGTTAGTTATACATTAACTGCTGGCTACATGGAGCAGAAATGAAACATCTGGCAGCAGATTTAATGCAGTATTTTTAAACCAAGAAATTCTACACAACCAATCTGCCCACTGAATTCAAATGACAGAAGAGTATGTACTCATCAGGGAGGATAGGTACATAGATGCTTATGTGGATGTCCAAAAAAGACACGTTCTTCTTCAAATTACATGTTACTGTTACAGGGACTGATATGACATGATAACCATGAATAGAAGTTTTCCAGGAGTATGGAGGAAACAAAAAATAAAGCTGCAAGAGTCTCTGTAGAATATGGTTTTACCAGCATTAAGTTTTAGTAAAACTTAATAATGTAGAAATTGTAAACTGTCTGCTGAAGACACCAAAGTCAGAAGATCTCATATATCCATCAGTAGCTAAATTCATGAAATTATTATATTGGAAATCAGCTGAAATGTTAAGCAACTATAGATATGGAATTGCTTTGAAATTAAAAGGGGACCGCTGCCCCCCAAATTGTTAAAATTTACATTCTGTGAGCTCTTTTTTTGCATCTGTCAAATTCCAATAGTCCAGTGGTGCAAATTCAGTGTAGTAGAAGCTGACCAAGTTCAAATAAGCAGTTTCTGCTCAGCGTGGTAATTCTATAACACATTCACAAGAAATTCTATAATAGTTCTGGGAAATGGTAATTTATACTTTTCTAGAAATTGCTTATAGGTTGCAAGTACTATGTACATTTTAAAGTTCCCACAATGGGTAGAAATGCTCAATTTCCAATTAATGTTGCTGGGACACAAAAGTTAAGTTGTGTGTGCCAGCAATTACTGCATAATTATTTTCAAAAGTGATGATGACCTTTATTTATTTATTTTTGTATAATTGATGCCCTACACACCTCAGAGAAAGCACTTTCTTATTAGAATGTCATAAATGCAAAGCATAGTTCATCCTCTAAATGTGCTCTTAAATTTTCTATTGCATTTGTTTATTGAGTTACTGTAGTTTTGTGTCCCCAAACCATAAAATTTCTTATACATGCAAAACTACATAAACCAGCCCTACATACAAAGTAAAAGTTTTAATATCAATAAAACCATAACTTCAATATTTGAAATCATGAACATAACCCATTCAATCAGTTCAGCTTCCTAACTTCAAGCAAAGGAGTGTCTCAGCAACAGAAACTTGAAGAAGGCAAAAACCAAATTTTTTCCAGTACTAAACATTACATAAAGGAAATCTCATTCATGGAAAGATGTGACTATGGGTGGCAAACTCTGACAATCCTCAGACATTATGGTTGCTTGCACAGAAGACACTTTTGGCATCAAGCAATACAGAATACAAGGTTCCTTGCTATTGCTAATGTTGCATTTCTGCCTGCCTTGCTTTTATTGCTATTCAGTCTCCTCTGCACTTCATTCCTTCACGCTGACTTTCAAACTATTTAATAGTGCTGATTTCTGTAGCTTCTAATTTCTAGATGCGAAACAGAAGGCACTATTAAAAGAGAAAGGACGACATCCACCCTCAGCTTACCATCAGGAGCTCATTGCATTATACAGTATTGCTCTTATCAAGGAAAGGAAAAATAAACAGTAGGAGAGTAGCAAAAGAGCTTGTTGCTACTGTTATGGAGTCCATGTAAATGGAAAAAATACAGTGTAAGAGCAAAATGCTTTCTCTTGGTGGTTAAGATAAGCTTGCACCATATTTCACAATCTGTTAGTAGCAGCCAAAAGTTAGGGGTTATCCAAAGTTATTCAAGCCTGTGTCAGTTAACCAAGCTGTTAACAGGGCACTACACAGAAATAAAAAAAAATAAAAGGGGGTGGGGAAGAAAACCTCTTATTTGTGTAAATTCATTAATTGGACTCATTCGTTGTTACACTAGATTTTGCCAGTATCTTCAGGGCCTCTGCTAGAGATCAGTGGCAGACAGTATCTTGCCCTGCAGAAACAGCCAGAGAGGTAAAAGAGCTGGGGACTGCAGGGTGCACAGATTCAGCATATCTCTGCAAGAGCATCTGCCAGCAAGAATCCTTCCAGAAGCACACCTGGCAAGAAGCAAATGCCTTCAGATGCACTGGCAGCATTTCCTCACCACTGAGCCCACGTTGGCACAGCTCAATGCAGAGCAATTTCACCGTCTTGTGACAAACTATGTCAAGGCCTTTTATTTTGCTAATGAGTTCTGTATGTTTGTTTTAGTAACTTTAGCTGCTGTACTGAAATGGAAATTTTGTTTCTCAATTACTGTTAATTTTTACTTGGAACATCTCTGCCAGCACTTTTGATCCAGGTGGAAAGAGGCAACCACCCTAAAGGGTGACCTCAATCTATCAGGAAACCAGCTTATTTTTAGACTGTGATTGTTAGCTGTGCAAATGATATGGTAAGCTGAGCTTGCAGTTTCCCAAAGAATCAATCAGAGAATCATGCACTAGCAAAGCAGCAAATGTAAGGTATCCCCTTGGCAACAAGATGACAAACAAAAAGGCAAAGAAACAAACACATGTACAGAAAAAAAATTAAAATCTTGTGCATGCTGTCATCCAGTTTTAAAGTAGAGAAATAATTCAAAAGCCTAGGCATTAAGAATAATAGTCACCAGTAGCAAGCAACAGCCCTGTGAGGTAAAATGTTTAGGTAATATCACATCAGCAGTACATCAGCAGGCAGCACAAAGTCACACTAATGAAGTCACTATGTCATATGTCCAGGGGCAAAATGTCACCTCCTTGACATCTCTAAACTCTGTTATAAAGAGCATGACTACTTTGCTTATGGCATCAGCACTATGGCTACTAAACCTAGCTTGCTCAGAGGTCACACATGACCACAGTCCCCACTTCCTCCCACAGCTGCCATAAGCCCTCAGTTCCCTGATCATCTCTGCAAGGTGAACCACAAATAAAACGTGCTGCTTGTCATGTCCCAAGAGGACAAAGTCTGGAACATAAGGTTTAGCTCCATTAACTGTTAAAGAGTAACACAATTCCTTTCTTCATGCCCTAATTTTGCCTGAGAAAACACATTAGTGTTTAAGTATGATGGCAGCACTTGAGGGAACTCCCCATGTCAGCACACAAGGCTCAGAGTTGTGGATGACCTCTGATGGTGTCTCCTCCAGGGGCACGGTACATAAGCTACCAAAGCACTACACTTTCTCTCATCAGCCAGATGAGGTTTATCCTTCAGATCAGTGTCTTGGGAAGTGCCAGAGAAGAGAGAGCAGCAGGGTACTATAAAGGCCCAATTCTACATCAGTCTGTGACAAAGTTATGGTGTCAGTACAATTGTCCTCCTGGGGCTCTGAGATTTTTGTTCTGTAAAGAGCAGAAATCATCTACAGAGGATAAATAAATGGAAAGAAATACAGATCATCAAGTCTCCTAGACCTTTGTATTTGCACATCTTTTCTTGCCCACTCATGGGCAAGGATCCCCTCAGGAGACCTGTTTCCTACCATGGGGGTGAAACGCAGCATCTGTCAGGCCAACCAAGCACTGTTCTTCTTTCAAGGAAGGTACCTGCAGTACCATTCCCAAATCACAGTGTACTTCCAGAGGAGCATAGCAAAGTTTTCATCTTTGTTGCTTGTTTCCCCTACTTTTTGCACTTGTGGACTGGACGGGGCAATCAGCTTCCCACAACACCAGCAAGCTATTCATTGAGACAATTAAAATACAGACTGGTGCAGCAGACAATGCAGGAGGCCTGCAACAAGTACCAGTGTTTATAGCACCTGAGTCATAGGCTAAAATAAGTTTCAAGGAAGGAAACCACAAATGCTTTATGATAAATGCCCTACACAGACACACATTTTAAAAAAAAAGTATCCTGTTCCGCTAAGTTGAACAGTGAGTTGGCACCAACCTGATCATGAAGTAGTGATATTTGTTCCACAACAGGATGGTGTCTCAGGGACAAAATCTTTCCTGATGTCATTGGAAAGAGGGACAGCCACAGAAAAGTTCTCTGCCTCTGCTTTCTCCTGTTCATTCTTAAGCATTCAAAGGCTGTTTAAAAAAAAAAAACCTTTCTGATTTTCATATCTGCACTACCCGAACCTAATTTTTTCTCCACATCTGCTTTATGGAATGACCTCAGAAACATATGGGGCCATAGCACAGCCTAGGCTCACCCAGCTGCATAAACTCTGTTACTAAGGAAAACAGATACTAAAGTCTCAACGAGCAAAGAGAAATTATAACAGCAAGCTACAACACAACCCAAAGTCTGAGAGGTGTCCTTATTAACAGCATAAGTTCAGCTGCATAGGTACTTAACAGTCTGCAGCCTTGTGGTTCATAGATCACAATTCCTCCTTCTGAGTTCTCCCTGCTGCTTTGAGCTCTGTATTACCTGTGCTGAAATCTATAATGAATAAAGGATATGTCTCAGCTGTTGCTTTCACCGTTCCCTCATAAATTACTGCATGGAACTACATATACTGCTAAAGTCTGTAGCACCTTTTGCAGAAGAAAATAAAGAAGAAATGATGCAAAGGGACAATAATAAAATATAAGATATAAAAATAATGGTGAATGATAGAGCTCTCTTCCAACATCTATATCCACTGAAAGCAAGGGAACATTTTTGCTTCTGACTGTGCCATCTTAGGGATAAAGATCCTATATGGAGGTTCTGGTTCTGTTACACTCTAGCCTGAGACCATTTTATCATAAGTGCAGTCACTCTGTTCACATCCCAGCAGAGTCTGAGTGCAAACTAATGCCCCTGTAGCACACACTACCAGGAGAGCATGCTCCCAAGTTGAGGGCAGATAGGCTAATCTGACCGCCTGTATTTGTGAAAATTCTTCTCTTGAAAGGAAGTTGTCCCATTATTCAATTATCGAGGTAGATTAATCCACTGTTCCCATCCTCCAGTTTCAGGCTATAAAGCAAGACTACTCTATTCATTGTCAGACAGAGAAGGCAACGAGGAAAATTATATCAAATAAGAAAGTTTGGATTCACACAACACGTTAAAAAACAACCCAAACAAGCAACAACCCAACTATAAAACTGGACAAAAAAGAGTAATATGCTTGGTCACTCTGCTTCTCTGAAAGCTAATTCTTTGCTAGCACAACATGTGTGACTTGCAGGTAATTTAAATTTTTCTGAACTGGCATATCATTCTGACATTGGCAGACGTCAAGTCACGTTAGGCACTCATAGAATGGGCTAAAACCTAGTCATATTTGTCAAGCTGTATACAAAACAATCCCACTGCATGAAGTAATTCAGGCATGGATTGGAAAAGGCACAGAATTAACCTGTGCCTGAAAGTTTTTCTCAAGGAAGTTCACAAAGATGTCATAGCTTTGCTGTATTTCCAACAGGCTACAAAGATATGTCCCTGTCACAGCAACAATTAGTTCTGTTTTTCAAGGGTGTTATTTATAGTAAAGGAGCATTATTCAGTTGCACTTTTTTATTCCAATTCTTGCTTCCAAAATTTTATTTCTTTTGCTCTGTAAAACCTGCATAGGCATGACAATGTTGCATTTCATCTTTAGAAGTGAAAGTACATTGGCTGAAACTCCTGGAAACATTGAAAGGAGAAAGCAGTTAGTCAGAGCAACTGAAGTAACATAAGAGGCTTAGAAAAATACATTCTTCAATCACAACAAGACCCTTTAAGATAACAAAAAATGCTCTTATCATAAATTCCCATATTATATTTTTTAACTGCCTGTATGTTTTCCCTGACTGTGCTAGTATTTATGCTGGTAGCACAAATATCACAAAGGCATATTGTATCCTGAACAGCAGAACACTCAAGCAGTACAGTAATTAATTTAATTATTACCTGTAGATTCACTGCTTGCAACACATCCCTGGGCTTCTGCTTTCATACCCCATACCTAAATGCTGCTACAGCTTAGTCAGAAACTGAGTGACCTGTGCACATTGCTGACAAACCAGTGTGGGTTCTAGGGAATATGCAAGTCAGCTTGTATGTCCTGGCTCATGGACTATGCCTGCATGGCCTAGGGCACTTATGCAGAATTTTTATTGTCTCAGCAAACGAAAACAAAGATAAAACTGTAGTCTTCCTAAGGAATTAACAACAGCTTTGCTACCAGCACCTTTCAGCTCAGAGTTTCAGAAAAGCCTGTAAAGTCCTTCAACAAAACATCAGCCTCACAGAGCATGGAAATTCATCCTGCTGGGTAAAAAAAATTTCTTGAACAAACCAAAACAAAACCCCCTCCTCCAACATAACCAAAGCTCCTGGTATTAAATATAGACATATATTTTACCTTTTTTTTTCCCAGCCTTAGTAAGGCAAACTTTCACTACTGACAAATACTGACAGAATTAGATGTGCCTGAAACAGCACCTGCATGTTACTGGGAGAAATGAATACAAGAAGCATCACACCAAAGTTGTCAACTTATACAGAAGGGATCTTCTCTGACCACTTTTGGAAAGCTAAACATGTCCCAAAGAGCAATATTCAGACACACTTAAAAAAAGTGCTTATTGCAGTACTTGAAACATGTTCCCTAGTGTGTGCAAAAGCACACAGGACCTCTGTGCTGCCTGAAGGATATTCACAAATGTTTTGACGTGGAGAGCACTACCTAGGTACATCCAGGAGGAAAACTGCAGATATTTCAACAGTGTCTGAACTCCCTGGAGCCAAAATCAGGTCCATATAAATTTTCATCCACCTGCAACTTGGGTTATCTCAGGTATCTCAGCTGATAAAAAGCCCAGACCAGGGAGGTAGAGATGACAAACAGGTGATAAGAGCCTTCATCCAGGCAGGCAATGAAAACACTGGCTTCAAATTCTGTTAGCCTGAAGAGATCCAGACCCATAACAGCTGTTTCTCAACAGACCTTCCTAGGGCCTCTACTTTTGATAGCTGATGCATTTTCTGATCCTTCTTTTAAGCAATCAGCCAGAGCTCAACCCTGGACTTGAGGTTCACTCCACCAGAAGGCTGCAATGCAATACAAGTGGTAGGCTCTGCTTCATAGATGTTACAATGCCCACTGAAAAAGAGTAAACCCAAACTCTTCTTCCTTAAACTCTCAAGGTTTTTGGCTTTGGTTTTACTTGATGAAAATGCATATTTAATCCCAGAAACCAAACCTTTCAAAAGCTGTACATCCTGGCTTAGCTGCCTAACCCAGAGACTTCTGGGCACTTCTAGAGATGCAAAATGCACCAGACACCTGCCTGTGAATTCCAGTCACCAGAATTAGTGAGGATCAAGCAGCACTGCAGACCTGAGTAGCTCTCCAGACTCAACTCAACATTCCCCATCCATCTGCCTCCAACACCTTAAATAGGTAGCCTGAACCTTCTCCAAAGACCTCCACTGAGCACAGCCACTGTGGGGTTTACTGCGAGTTTTTTTGTTTGCCTACACTGTTAAAGTTACAACTTCTGAGAAGAAATGTCTTTTCTCTTTTGCCAGATCAAACTAGATTCAAACTGCCAAAATTTCCTTCTTGTAAAAGATGTTGTCCCAGATACAAGCTTTGTCTAGTGAAAATGCACTGAACTCCAGCCCCTGCTGCCATCTACAAAGTGAGGGTCTAGACATGCAACCAGCATGAATGACAGTTCAAGAAAGTATCACCAAATGGTAGCATTAACTATTACATCCCAACCTTAACAGGGTAATATACAACAAGGACACACATGTTTGTTTGCAGTGCAAAGCCACCAGAAACCACAAGATGTTTAACCTCTGAAAAAAATTAAGCCCCATGGTAGGTATCAAAATCTGAAATTGGCTTCACCGAATCAGATATTTGGCATTACTGGAATCTGGCAGAGAGCAAGTATATCTTTTTCTCATTGTTTCAAGAGTAATTCTCTAGGAAGGATATGCTCCTAATTTTCTCATGTCCAACAGCACAGATAATAGTTGTTTGTACCAGCAGAATTCATAAATTTGCTCCACTGCCTGTTTCACTCTTTATTAATATTGACATTTTCTGGCAAAACTCCTTTCCAAGGATTTAAGACTTCAAATCTGGTGAGTTTATGAGATCAAGAAATCCATGGATAAAAACAAATCCCCTAAAATCTTGCCAAATATCCTATGAGATTCCCTAAATTCTTACTTGAGAAAAAGAGATTAATGTAATTTTTCCCTCACTGAGTCAAAACAACAAAAATAATAACACTGGAAAATATGAAAAAACAGTTGAAAAAGGAGTAAAAAAGATCTGTTTGGGGTTAGCATTACCAATGACAATCCTAGCATGTTAATCAATTTGATATTTAAATTACATAAGGTCAATCATCTCAGAACGTAGACTGGTGGGCAAATAGGAAGTAACAAGTAATTGCATATCCAGATTACAAGAAACGGTTAGGCCTAGTAATACAAATGAAATAATAGGTGAGTCCTAGTTGTGAAAAAAATAGTCTTCATATAGAGTATCATAATCCATTTTGTGTACATGTTTATTATCATCAGGAATATTTTTTTTTGAAAATTGAAAAAAAAGGGCTCCAATTTTTTATCTCTAATTTATGATTAAGGAATGCATTCAGATATTTCTATTGGAAGAATAACTCTAAAATCTATTGTCTTTGTACAAACTTCTGTTAACTACTGCCACCTTTTTTATATATAATGTTTAAAATTTTAAATACAATTCATTAATTAGAAGTAAACTGATAACAGAAATCCCCATTTATCAGACCCTCTATGACTTTAAGTTAACCTCAGTAGAATTTGCATAAGATTTTAATAAGATTTGAAGCTCTGTAATAGTAAAGACTGACAGTCCCGTTGTGACTTGGTTTTGCTTCAAAGCAGAAACAGTTGTACTAAATTACCATTAGTAGGATCTTAATTATATTTTGATGAAAGTCCAGTTATAAGAGCATAAGAAATGGTATGTGTTACCTGTCTGCCTCAACTCAAAGACCCTCTTTATACCAAGAGCTGCAAGCAGAACTCAAATTAACAGAGCATTTTAAGATACTGAGTGTCATAGGTTAGCAAGCATAGTCCCGGAAGGGATGTCCTTGCTAAGGGGTGCTTACAGTTTCCTCTGGGACCTGACAGAACCTATCAGCTGGCCAGTTTGAATATGGACAATTCTCTAAGCCACTTAAAGTTGTGACCACCTCTGTGATCCACATTTAAGAATAGGCAAACTCCCCCTCCAAGCTCTCTCTCGTTTCCGGCGCTGGCACAGGTGGCTGCGGGCCCCGTGTGGGGGCCAGCGGGCCCAGCCAGGCCCTGCTTGGGCCAGGCCGGGCCGGGCCACGGCCATCCTGGAGCCATGGACCTGTTCCAGCCATGGAACCCCCCCCACTGCCTTGCCGTGGGCAGCCGGAGCGGCTCGGCTCTCCCCCCTCTCCACTGCGATAAGAAAAATTCAACATTCCAGCTGCAAAGCTGCAAGGCCGAGGTGAGATTAACCCTTTTACTGCTGTGAAGAGCTGAAAACCTGAGGGAAGAGAGAGAGGAGATGCTTAAAGCTGAAATTCTGTTGTGAAGCTATGATATATCAGAGTATCCCGTTGTAATTTCATGAAGATATGGGGGTGGAGTGTTCAGCTCGTAAGCCAAAGCACCTGCGCTGAGATAGGCAGATGCTGACGCAGCTGTAATTTCATGAGAAGTTTGGACAGGGAGAGATGGACCAGATGGGGACTTTTGCTCCAAACGGGAAAGGAGAAACCTCAGTTCCTAGAGATGCTCCCAGAGATAGTCCTAGAGATGAAGATGAGGAAGACCCTTTGCTCTCAGGGAAGGAGAAGGGCCTCTGTTTTTGTTTCTGAACGGCTCAACCTTAAAATTGTACCCCAAAAAACTTCAAGAGTGGACCCTCGAACGTGGGAAAACCAATTGCTATCTGTGTGTGACCTTGAACAAGCTGCAAGTTGGGGGAAGGGACTCACACGCAGGCAGAGAGACTCCTCTTCCTAAATGGACTGAACAATATTTGGAAGTGGGTGGCTGTCTCGTTGTGATACTGTTTTCATAGCATGAGCAAGAAGAGACTTCTCTTTCTAAATGGACTAAACAAGGTTATTATGGCAGTGGTAAACAGACTGAACATCTTATGGGTTGTCTTTTCACATTGTCAGTGGGAGAAGGGAGGAAGGTGGGGGGAGGAGGAGAGTTCTGAAGGTGGTATAATTTTTTTTTTTTTTTCTTTTCTCCCTTCTTTTAGGTCTGTTAATAAACTTCTTTATATTCTTTCAAGTTTGGTGCCTGCTTTGCATTTCTCCTAATTCTTATCTCACAGCAGATAAACAGTAATGAGTATTTTGGACCAAACCACTACACTGACCTAAACATTTGTGCAAACATGTAGACACTAAAACAAGCTCTAGGCAAGAATATTGGGGGAAAAAAAAAAGAAAAATATGATTATCTTCACAGATTCCTAAGTCTAATTCCTTCTTGGCAACAGTGCCCGCATATTCTAACCTGAACAAATGTTGTCCTTTTACTATCATATTCTTCAGAATAAACATTTCTGTGAAAAGCTCTATCAAATCACACAGGCACCAGACATCAACATCTGCTCACACCTGACACTGCCAGAGGTAGATTCCTTACTTCTGGTACTGAAGTTTAGCTCTTACATAACATTTCAGGGGAGGTTGGGAAGGTTAGGACTTGGAGAACTCCTGGTTTCAGCCTATAGCAAGTCAAATTGGGCAGGATCCCAGTTTCTCTCCAAATCATAATTAATTTTTCACTGCCTGTCTCTGTCCCAGTGTTAATATCAGACCTTTCACATCTTTATAGCACATGTTTTACATCTGCTGATCTGAAAAAACCACACAAGACTCATCAACCCTCTTATTCTTCTCCCTCCTTCTCCCATCATCCCAGCTGTACTCAGTCCTGTAATTGACTGGGACAAATTTTTTGAGCTTTCTACCCCTTACTAAAACCTGCCCTAGATCATGTCAATGGGATATGACTGCAACCTTCGCTGTCTCCACTGTCATTGTCCATGAACATTGTCCATGTCAGTCACACTGACTATGAACAGGCCACAGCGTCCCAGCACTAAGAGCAGTACAGATGTATAGATTTATCCACCTCCAAAATAAGTCTGTCTCCAAAGGTTTGCACCTTGTGCTTGCTGTATTGCTTCCAGGAATAAGCACAAAATCAACATTAGAGTTTTAGCTGGCAAAAGTAGTGAGAAAAAATAAATCAGCTTTTTTAGGCAGTCAGCGCATGATAGCCCAGCGTGACAGTCAGAAACACCAGTAGGAATGTGTCTGCAGGTTCATAAGGCACATTCAGCTTGCCTGCCACAGCTTCAAAGTTAAAAACAGCAATGATCAGCTCAGATCCCCTGACATGAACACATGTCAGTGCTTGACTTTCTCAGCAGTCATAAAGATGTTGGGGTTTCACTTCAAAGAATCGTATAATCATTAAGGCTGGGCAAGACCTCTAAGATCAATTCCAGCCATTAATCCAGCACTGCCAAGTCCACCACTAAAACACGTCCCTAGGTGACACACCTACATGTCTTTTAAATACCTCCAGGGATGGTGACTCCTCCACTTCCCTGTGCAGCCTGTTCCAATGCTTCACAACCCTTTCAGTGAAGGAATTTTTCCTAATATCCAATCTAACCCTCCCCTGGTGCAACTTGAGGCCATTTCCTCTTGTTCTAGCTCTTGCTACCTGTGAGAAGAGACAAACCCCCAGCTGGCCACACCCTCCTTTCAGAGAGTTATACAGAGTGACAAGGTTCCCCCTGAGCCTCCTGGTCTCCATGTTAAAACAACCCCAGCTCCGTCAGACACTTCTCCTAAGACTTGTGCTCCAGACTCCGTAACAATTATGTTGCCCTTCTCTGGACAGGCTCCAACACCTCTTTCTTGTCTTTCTTGTGGTGAGGGACCCAGAACTGGACACAGCATTCAAGGCACATCCTCAGCACTGGTGAATATAGGGGGACAATCCCTTTCCTGGTCCTGCTGGTCACACTTTCTGATGCAAGCCAGGATGTCTTTGGCCTTCTGGGCTACCTGTGCACACTGCTGTATCAGAAGGTCTAATTTGTACCTATTGCATGCTATCTGGATATGATCCCAGCCAGCAAAACAAGAAAGCATTACAAAACACACAGAGATATTCTTTCAAGTTTTCCCTGCAGCTGCCCTGGGGGAGGAGGGAGTGGGCTGGGGGGAGAAAGTTGCTGTGCAAATGAACAAAAGACAAGTGAAGCAATATGCCCCTGAGGGAAAACACTCCACTCCAGTGAGCAGCAGACACAGCCCACGGCAAGAGGTGCTGCTACAGTACAACCCACTGACCCACAACAAGGCTGTGAACAGCCAGACTTCGCAGGGCCAGCTTGCTCATTGAAAATGCTTTCTTACAAGTCAGAGTTCCTTGCATTTTAACAAGGGGTAAATTAGGAATGTATTATTATTTATTTTTTATTTATTATTATTATTATTATTATTTAAAATGCTACTGAAAAAAAAGAGGCTAGTTCATATGCTTTCAGAAAAAATATAATGCTTAATGCTATCCAAGACATGTATGAGGTTTACAAGTCCAAATTTTCCTCTTATCTTTTTTTCTGTGGTGCAACTTCTTATTTACCTTAATTTTAAAAGACTGTTTGGGTTATTTTTGCAAAGGCAATCTATCCATGGAGGGTAGAGGAAGGCAGCAGATGGTAGATGCAGAAACCCTATGTGAACCCTGCAAAAGACATGGATAGACAATGAACTGACCTCTGTGAAAGCTATATCATAGAATATCATGATTTGGAAGGGACTCAAGCATCAACAAAGTCCAGCTCCTGGCCCTATACAGGACAGCCCTAAGAATCACAGCATATGCCTAGATATGAGACAGGGAGATAGTACAGAAAATACCCAAAGGAGATAAATTATGTATTTTGTCCTCCCTTCCAGGACCTACTTCAAGATCCTCTATGGCTTGAACATAGTCTTTCCCCTCATTTTTTACCACGCTCTCTCAGTGACACTATTCAGATGAAACTTCTCATGGGATTTACGTAAGAAATTTTAAGACATCAAAGTGCCCGTCAAGGCTGGGAATAAAAAGGCAGCCTGGCAATCAATGGATTATTACTCAGGGTGATCAATTTAAGACAACATGGTTATGCTAAATAACTACTTTAAGAAGTATGATTCAATTTGATTTGAATTGCGTCTTGGTGAACTTGTAACCTTTCACTCCACCCTCTCCCCCTCGGTCCTGCTTTTACTGAAGTCACTTGGATCTCTGCCATAACATATATGGACTGCAAGCAATGGTGTAGAAAAAGCAGTACAGAAAGCTTGTGTGATGGAAGAATTTGGCATCCTTTTCAAGGAGAAATAGAATAATCACCAGCTTGGCATTTGAGTTTCTAGAAGCTGTTCCCCCCTCTCTTCTCCAATCTTGGATCAAATACAAAAAAGCAAAAATAATCTGGATTTAAATAGTACTGCTTATAGAACCCTAGCTTTTGCTGTAAGGAGTGTCTCAGATCTGGAATAATAGACATGTCAAACTTAGGAAAGAAGTTCACTGGCAGTGAAAACTAATATGGCCTCTATCCATACTTGGTCTGCTGCCTCTTAGCCAGTGCTGTGTTAGTAATCACTCATTTTCAAATACTGTCAGAATTTTCACTTAATATTACAGAAATCAAGAGCAGGAGCACTAGAAGATCTCAGAATTGTATTATGTGGGTTCTGTTTCTATATCTAATAACAATAGTTTTTAAGACACTCCTTCCCTTCCCTACTTTTCTAGTAATAGCTTCCTTTAGGTTTCAATATGGACGCCAGGAAAAGGATAGTCAACTGCATCAAGCTAAATCCTTACTCCCTCTTCTAGATATTAATTTTTTCTTCTCCACATTTGACTGCAAATACCATCAACTTAAGAAATATCAAGGAATTAAAATCCACAGAGATAAGAAAAGCTTTTCCCAGAGGAGGAAAAATATTATATGTAAACTAGGATCTCCATACACAAAGAAAATGAGAATGTCCTGGCTTTCTCACCAGTTCATACATACCAATCTAGCAAGAGATGGAAATGTAATCTACGCGCAGAACTATCTAACCGCGATAGATTTAGCAAGGTAAAAAGGCAACAAAATAATAAATAAGTACCCTGTAGCTGCTTCAGTGAAATTATTTTGATGTAAAATGGAAGTGAAAATTTCTTTCAACACCTACTGTCTCTGAGCACAGAGACAGAGGCCTGGTTTGAAAGAACGCACTTCACAAAGCAATTTTAAATGTTGTTTTTAAGAGGATAAGACTGACTCAGTCTTCCCTGTCTCACTAAGTCCTCACCACACCTCACTTGCTTGGCAAATATAAATAAATAATGTTATTTTTGAGAGACTGAAGAAAGCTTAAGAAAGGAACTGTCCGGCTTGATACCTAAACCAAAGCACAAAATTTAAATATCGAAACAGCACTAGGTAACACACAGAGGAAAGAGTAGTGAAAATCCTTGACTTTAGCACAACCAGAAACAAGATTAATTTAGAGAAATCCAGTCAGCAGGAAAACACCCACGAGTGAAATTTACAGATTTAAAACATACCTGGGGAAGAAGAGGTGTCAAAGAAAATATTATGGAACAGCTTTCACTATTGAGTATTAATAATCTCACTTTTTGTAGAATAAACCCAGCTCCACATGATGCCAGCTGCATGAAAATCTTGATAGCCATCTAGATCACTGCACAACTTCCAGGTATCTAAAACTTATCTCTGCCTCAAAATATTCACAAAGCTGCAATTTAACAGCTGATCATTGTTTTAGACTCAGATGTCCCAGCAGGCTCATTTCCTCTCAGCTCTTCAGCCATCCTGTTCAGCTACATCTTGACATACCCCTCAGCCAAGACAGAGTATTCTAATTGTCTGTTCCAATCCCCTGGATAAGATATGCCCATATACCAGCTCTCATGGGAACTGAACTGCATGCCCTGAATTCTTTACTGGAACAAATCTTCCAAAAGCCTAGTATTCCCCCATTAACAAAAGCATCTCTGGATTGTACGCTGCTGTTGTGCAATCTGCAATCCACAGATTTCATCTGATACTGTTACTGAACTCTCTTGAGAGACCAGACAGAAAGTTTACAAACTTGCTGATCTTTATCTCTCTAGCACCCCTGAATTATCAAAACCTCTCGAAGCAGCAGCACCTATGATCCAACAAATGGAAAGCCTGTGTCCCAAAGCAGCAGTCTGGTTCAACAGAAGGAGAAATACATAAAAGAAGGAGAGAAGGGGGAAAAAAAAGCAAAAAAAAAGCAACAACCAAAGTCATTGATCTAATGTACTGAATACACTGGAGACTTGGGCTGGACTTGATGAGTGCTCCTCACCCCCATAGACTATGAGGTTGAGAGGCAAAAGCTTTCATGTTGGCATCTACAATAAAACCAGTCTTGACTTTTATTGTCATGCTATGAAATGCAGATCCATAACTCTTGAGAATTCATTTTTCAGTGCACTATCTAATAATCCAAATGGCAGAACTTAGCACTGAGAATTATGAAAAAGTTTGAGCTCTGCAACTGGAAACTGGGTAAAATAATACATCCTTACCACAGATGTTATTATTACTTAGCAATTAATGGATAGAACACAAAAATTTTGGGCACACTTTACTTAACACAATCCATTTTTTCTTCTGAATGAGCTCAGTCCAGCTCTTTCATCTACTTAGGCACAAAACAACCTTGCAGATCACATGAACAGCCAGAAAAATATTTTCCAGACATAAAACTAATGGCACTGGATGAGTTTTGGTGTAACAGGTAGAGCTGAGACAGAGAAAGTGCCAGTGCCTCAGAGCAGCTTCCATTCTAAATTAATTCCCAGGAGCTCCTAAGTTGCTTGATAGTTCAAGAAAACTATAAGGGTAATTGATCCTTTCCGAGTGCTGCTGACTCCAAGGCTGTAGCTGCTCTCAGCAGGATGGCATTTATTTTTCATCAAACAGAAACTGCATTTTCAGTTATAGTTTTACCTACCACCAGAACACTTAAAGAGTTTGATCCTGTGAAGCAGTGATGGATTTCTGCAAGGTGAGAGACTAACCCCAAGGAAACCAAGAAGGATCTCTACTTGGCATATTAGGGCTTGAAGTTTTACTTGTGATCGTGCAGGTCTTTTACCAGCCAGATCAGCCATTTTGATGGCTGTACGTCATAAACCTCTTTGCATCACGGAGCAGGGATTCTCATTGAAGCCCAGCTCCTGCTGCCAGTCTCATCAGGAATTTATTCTAGCAACCAAAAGCTATCCTTATTATTTCATACGCAATCTGGATCAGCAAATATGTATACACTGCTCATTAGAGAAATTTAAGAACACTGACTGGAAAATAAGACAGATTTTTTCCTCATTCCTTAGCTTCTTGCCCACCAGAGGTGTTCTTTTCACCATACTGGTAGTTTTCCAATCACTGATCTGTTCAATACATTTAGAAAAGATTTTTTTTTTCTTGAAACAGTCACTTCAGCAGAATTTCAACTGCTTACAAAATTATTTTCTTCATGTAATTATTTCTTATCTTTCACTGCCTTCCTCAAATTGTTCAACTGCAAAGACCGGTTATATTTTTCCATAGCCTTGCAGAGTCTGTAAGTCTTCTGCATTAATCTTGAACTGCTGTCCCCCACCCACCTGAAGGAAAACCTCTACCTTCCTTCCATGCCTACACAAACCTTTACTAGCAGCTCCACTTCAGCTTACTCACATCTTCCCCTTTCACAGACCATTTATACTTCTCTGCCTACAGTTGAATGACATGGTCAGTTTACAGAGTTCAGTAGTTATTTCACCTTACATCTTGCCAAGCTGAGGAAAGGCTTTCAATACCCATACCTTTGCACCTGTAGTTATATATCTATATATATATATGTATATGTATATACAAAGCTCCCTAAATGGACACAGCATTAGCAACCAAAACACACATTATAGGATGCTATTGCAGAAGGGCTTATAAGAAGACTTCAACCCCAGAGATCCAGGAAGCATATGGGGAGGACATAAGAGCTGTGAAAGTGATGGGAGTAGACAGTAATGAACTGTTTTGAGGGTGCCTCCAGGTCTTAGCACTAAATTTGAAGGGCTAGAACAAGACACACCATGTTGTAGGAGTGCTTCTGAAGAGTCATTTTATATTAATAGATCAGTAGGAACTAAGAAAGGAAGAAATGGCAGTCAAAGGAAAGAAAAGTGCAAAACTATGTCCGAATGTCATTATACATCCTAAAAAGGGGGTAGTACTGATTTTCAGGGTTTACAAAAATGAACAGGAGACACAGCATTACATTCTGTCAGTTGACTTGGTTAAACTTACCTTCACTATGATCTTATTTTTTTTCTATTATTTGTATTATAGTTATGTTTAGACAATTGAATATGACTTAAACTTCAGGGAAGCATCTGTGGCACTAATCAATGGTGCCACTTCTACCTCCTGCTTTTTATGAGAAGACATTTTCTCTAGGTGTGTTCTGGCAATCTCTGTTTAGGATGGGGAACTGGTCATGTGTAGTTGGGCAGGAACTTCCAAGTCTATTATTATAACTCTTTAGACTTCATATTCCCAAAAAATTCCAACATGTAAAGAACATGGTGAAAACACAGACCTTTAAAAAGTTTGTGTCTCTACACTGAGGTCACAGATGAGTGCTATTTCTGAATACCTTCAATTTGGACTCATAATGGCATTTCTATTGAGGATCTTGCTTAAGAACTTCTCTGGGTCCTGAGAAACTCAAAGACAAAGGCAGAGGGGTGGCTGGTATACAGGGAGTTTGCAGTCTGCATCTTAATCAAACCTACCTCCATGAACCATGGGGTTTGCTAAGTGTCAGTCTCCTCCAGGTTACTCATAAAGGTGTTAGGTGGAAAAACTGCTGATATTCCTTCCTATTGTTGACATTAACACAAAAGAGGAAGGAAGATATGGTTTGGCACGCCTGACACAATTGTTGGCCATCAGAAAAGACTGGAGATATCAGAGGTGTGCATTTACAAAGAGCTTTACATGAGTCTGCATGAATGACCATGACCTACAGCAGTGTCCCCAGAACAACATCTCGCACTCCCTGTTGCTCACTGACCTCTGTTCTGCTCCCACCTGCACACCACAGATGAACTCCCCCTTGCAGACAGCTTTATTGGCAGAGCCAGCATAGCAGTCCATGAGTGAGTGGAGATGAAGCCTGCAGAGGTGGTACAGTCAGGATGTACTTCACACCACTCCTGTTCCTATGCAATAACTTCCCATCCCTGCTGATCATCTCTATTATAAGGGCTTTTCTGGAAGACTGTTTTTTTCAAAGCAGGCATGGGCCTCTCATGATTCTCTTGCTTTTGCTTATGATTCAAAGGACAGTGATTTGCAATCACAAGAGGACAGAAGAAAAAGCCACTTCGGGCCCAGATCCATTCCCACTCAAACATTGTTACTGACATCCTCCAGATATCTGGCTGAAGCATTCTAATTCAATATAAAAGGCTATTGGCTTTATGTTTTAATTTAGCTTTCTCATGTATCTTCTATGCCACAAAAGTGCCTTCTTCAATTTTAAATCAGGTAGAAATCACCATCTTGACTCTAGTATAGAGGGTGAAATATCAAAAATATCAGTATCCACCAAAGTAATTTTTAATGAATTGAGTCTTTTGTCCAATAACAGATGAACTTGTCTCTTAGGCAGAGTAATACAATCTAATCTGTTCTTATTTTTGGATTCATTTCAAAAACTGTCTCTATGCATTTGCGAGCTTTCACTTATCCTTCTATATGCTATTTTTATTTCTTAAAATAAACTTTAAACCCTATTTGTACCTTCATTTCTAATTTCTGCTTGCAGGGGGGAAGATTTCTTACTCTGAAAGACCTAGAGTTAAAATAGAAATCCTTGCCAACATGTAGTTTTATTTGCCTTTACCTTGCAGAAATATAAATAATGTATTTCTTATCCTGACTTGAATTACACAGGGCCTGAGATATTCAATCTGTGGGTTCTACTCTGATATACGTATTTTTTATTAGCTGGACCATCCTTTTACCCTGTAGACCTTCAGGGAAGTAGAAGACAGACATTGGTGTTGAAACATTCTTCCAAAAAACATCTAGTGTTCATGTTTGATTTATACAAGTTTTTAATCTGGAAAGCTTGGGTTCCCTATTTATATATAAAAGCTCAAATAATAAACACAAATAAATACATATTTTGTATATTAAATTATATAGGTCATAAAAGTCTTTTAAAAAAAGGCAAAATATATTTTGAGTCCATCTACCCCCATGAACCTTCTTAGATTTTCAGTCACATCATAGTTCATGACAAATTTCTTTGTCTCCTTTGCATGATATGCAGCTATTTCTGTTTCTGTTCACCCACTGCCAGACTCTGACCTCAGTAACATTGGTGTTATTCCAGTGTAAATCCAGAGTGGCCCCCAGTGTCTGCATGAAAGCCTGATACTCTTGGTTCAATCCAGATAAAACAGTAGTAATGCTTGCTGGCAGAAGGCAGCATTTTTTGGGATTTGACAAGGACTATGACCAGACTTCAGACTGAGAGCAAACATGTATATCCATCTGTTGTCAAGACAATCTGCAGTCCCAGGGTCTGTTGGGTTTGGCTGCGGAGGGTCTGCTGTTGGTCCCCTGGGCAGGATTCACTGGCTATGTTCTCAGGATCCTGCACTCCAGCTTTCTTTCCCACTGCTGTCTGCTGCTGTGGACCAGCCTCAGCCCCAGTGCACCGTGCAAGAACTCTCTGGACCAGCTTCTTCCTCTTTGGCACAGGCCCTGTCCTACCCTTAGGCAATCATCTCTTCTGAACAGTGTTCTTCTCTGCGCTCAAGAGGCAGGCTGTGCCCTGCAGAACAAGGGGACTTTTTCAGGATATTGCAACACATCCCAGCATAGATTTACAAACTCCCATTCAATATATTATAGTTATCTTAGTCACACCACAGAGACTACAGAAAGTGTAAGAAACATTTTTTAAAATTGGGACCAATTATAGTATTATATACATTGAACAACACAGACATTAACTCCAAACTGTATCTTTGAGCTTTCTGACTCACTTATGGCACCATCCAACCAATGTCTATGGAGGCCAAGAAAAACAAAACCAGTTATGCTCTGACTAAGCATCTCACTCTTCAAGGAAGGAGCTACTGCTGGAGAAGTACATCTTGTTGTGTTTCTTTATGAAAAACTGGAACCTTTAACAAAAGCCAGCGGACCATACCTGAATTTGAGTCAATGTCAATGGGCTGGGACAAAGAAAGTTTGTTTTTATTATGTCCTGCCTTTTCAATTTCATTCAACTTTTCTACTGTAGCAAAATGCTATTTGCTAACTAAAGACCAATGATGTTCTCCCTGCTTGACACATCCACAGACATACAGATTTGTCTCATTTATTGTGGTCTTCCCCCTTCTGATATTCCCCTACTATACTGTTTGTATTCCACAAGTCTTTTAAAACATCTCCCTTTACTCATCTCGGTTTACTGACTTACTTGCTAAGCCTCACTTCCGCTCTGTTTCCATTTCAGTTTGGCTGTATACATAGTCCTGCTTCCAGGGTCCTCACACAATTTGCATTTCCTAGATTGCCTAGATCCTTAGTTTTATCTGAAGTCTGTATCAAACTGTAATTTTCCCTTATGTTTTTTGACCAGACACTAAACGGACTTCTAACTAGGGAAGAAATTGGATCTACTTGTGTTACTAATATATCTATGCCAAACAAAATCAATATTAGAATTATTATATTACTATAACCTAACAACTTCCTGAATCTGTGGGCTTGTGGAAGAAATCCAAGCCCACTGCATGTAAGTATGACATGACTGTCATTTCTATTTTCGTGCATGCCACCCTAGTGAACAGCAGTAGCTGACAGGCACTGGCTGTTCTGACACCCTCAAAGGGTGGTATTTTTTTACCATGTTCAGTGGGCCCATTACTCAGCTGGGAATTGCACCAGCTATACTTTAAAAACAAACAAACAAACAAACAAACAAACAAGACACTCTTTAAATGCTTGTAGTAGTTACAAACCAACACAGTGCAGAGTGGTGTCTGCACACACACACTGCAATGGGAGTGCAGAGCACAGCTCCTGGAGATGCTCATCTGCATGCCACAGCATGACCACATGCCCACTCCCACAACACCCATCTCCCTTGGGGCTTTCCTCCCAGAGCTTGGGCAGGCAGACACAGCTTTTCTCCCCCAGCACAGACACACCTACAGACTGCCAGAGGAGCGAGCCTGACAAGGGCTGATTCAAGCAGTGAGGGGGGAGGAAGGATAACATACTCATGTAGTGGCTGCAGTCTGGCAGCCTGACTCCTGATCTGCACCATTCTTTCAAATATTACCCAACAGAATCAAATGCTTACTGCATCCATTGCACACTCTTTTTCTCTGTTCCAGTTCAGAAATTCATCCCTATTTAGCAGAACATTAGTATGCAAACTCAAATGTCATTAGAGCTGTCAAAGTAAGGCTGAAGGTGGATATGTAGGTACCCAAGTAACCCAAAACTGGTGTCTGCAAGGAAGTTATGCCACTGGAACTACAAATCCTACACATACTACTCGGCGGCTTTACTCAGTGTACTTTTTTAGAGTCACCCAAGTCAAGAAGCCCAGGGGCAGAACTACACTTAAATTCTCATCATAGTTATGTTGTAGCTAATTGGAAGACACTTTGAAAACTTCAAGGAGATAACTGAAAATGTCAGGAGGTAGTACATTTCAGTGACTGACAATGTCTGAGGGGCTTGTTTTTTTTCCTCCAAGACCCACCTCACTGCAGTGAGCAGTACTACTGCAGAGCTTTGACAGTGTGTCATTCAGTGTTCTCATCATGATTCTTGGTCCCAAATACATGCTGTGGTCATGGCCTCACTGGTCCATGTGCTTCCCACTAAGGTTGAACAGGGAATCCCCACTGCAGGCTCACAGCTGGCAAGAGGAGTCCATCAGCAAAACAAGCAACATGACATTTGCATCCCTGCTGACACTCCTGTTCCCTGGGGACACAGAAGACTACAAATGAAGCATGAAGGTACACAGGCACTCACTGGGAAGAGAGCATAATTGGAAGGGAGTTTGAATTTCTACATTTTTGCTCTTGTTTCCAAACAAACAGTAAACTCACTCTGGGATCCCCTGCAAAGATGCATGAAGCAGAGGAAATCAGGAAACTGCAAAAGCATCTTGCTACCATCCATGAGCTAAAAAGTAAGATTGGAAAAGACATTCACAGAAAGTTGTTTACCCATCAACAAGATTGTTGTTAAAGAGATTTGCCTAATAGACTAATATCTCCCAAATCAGGTCATTACAAGCGTTCAACTTCAGAGCCCATCTGTGCAAAAACTAAAATCAACAAATTTATGCTTTGGCTGCTGTGCAGGTAACTTTACGTAGCCTACCCTCTTCATCAGACAACTGCTTATTCGGATTCTCCCTCTCATGTCTTTGGCATCAACTAGAAATCTCTTCTGTATTGAAGGAGAGGACTGTGGACTTCAGTACTACATATCTGCACAGATCACTGCAGTTAACACAAGGTCCTGCATATCTCAGATCTACAGCAGATGCACTGACAGCACACAGAGGAGCAGTAAGTCAACCCTGTCTCATTGTGGTGTTCTGCACTACTCCCACAGCCCACTGGGGTATGGCAGACACACATGACCTCTAAACGTAAGACCTACCTAGGAAACCCCCTTCTACCCACAAATCTTTACACCTGAGTCCCAATCCATCTTTTTCTAAACAAGCTGCTGTTTCTAGCTATTTTTAATACTCTAGTTATTAAGGACAAGAAAAGCTTGTCCCTACCTTTATAACAGGCTCCCTTTAGGTACTGGAAGGCTAAGTTCTCTCCAGAGCCTTCACTTCTCCAGGCTGAACAATCCCAACCATCTCAGCCTTTCTTCATAGGAGAGGTGTTCCAGCCCCTCTGATCAACCTTCATGGCCTCCCTCTGGACCTTCTCCAACAGACCCATGTCTTTAATGTCCTGAGGACCCCAGAGCTGGACAAAGTACTCCAGGTGGGGTATCTGGAACACTTCTGGGTCTTTGAAGTATCTCTCCCGAGGTAGCCTATGCCAAACATGTACAAAGCCTCTGGGCCAGTCATGATGGGGATGCTATGACCACTCATTCCCAGTTAGGCTTAGCTCAGTTTCCAACACAAAGAGGTCTTGGGATCCTCCCATCACTCCAGAAATACAGGTGGATTCTGCCTTTTTGTAATCTAATGTCACTACGGTACACTATGCACCAGCATCCACTAGAGCTTTATCTTTCTGTGGGACTGATGTGCCAGGCCATTGGATCCACACAGTTCAGTAAACCAGGCTGTGCCTTTCCTCCACCTGGCCGAAGTCAGGGCCCCACTAGCCGTCATCAGATTCTCCATTACCTGCTGGTTGTAACTGCAAAACAGAAGCCCCTTAATCAGTGTCAGAAGTACCATCAGTTCTGCTCAACAAACACTGGAGAAGTAATTTTCCTGGATGGATGCTTTTTGGCTGTTGTTTTTCCTTGCAGTTCCTGTATCCAAGCTTCTAGTCTCCACGTAGGTTCCCCATTCCACTTTGTCATGCCCTCCACCTGGTCCCTTAGGAAGAACTACAGGGTTGTATGTGGTGTGTGCCAGAAGCACCCTTTCTGTTGAACAGAAAAAGACTGATTTAAAAAGCCATGACCTTGGTTGGGGGTGTTGGAGCAAGAACTATGCTCAGTAGTAAGACGGGATCCATGTGGGGGTTGGTTTTGAGATTTGGGATTTCACCTTTGTCCATCAAAAGGGTCAAGCTGTTTTTTGTGGCCTGAGTGCGACACCCAAGTTGTGACTGTGTCTGTCTTGAGTCTGACAGGATTAGCTACCTCAAACTCATACAATTAGACCTCAAAAGGTTGGAGGAGAAAAGTCAAGAGAATATGGTTATTTTCCCCAAGACACTGTGCAGTTTATAAAGTACATGACTGAATGTTTCCACACTACACTGCAGCCAGCTCACAGATCTTTCAGCAAGTTAAGTCAGAAAGGAGAAGAAAAGGCATCAGAAGGAGAGTCACTAACCATGATGGTGCCAGAAATTGCAGGTTAGTGTGTTGAATCATAGGTTCTCCTGGTATGAAAGCTTCTGAAAACAAGGCCAAAATGTGTCTGTTTCCAGAGGTGAGAACACAATGACACAGTACTTAAATAAAATCCTCTTCCCACCCTATGTCCTGAACCCAACACACTTCCTAAAATCTCACCTGAAAAAAAGCAGTTTCTGAAATGTCTCTAGGAGGGCACATGGTATCTTTCTACTTTTTAGTTAGACCATTCAACACATCCACCATTCCCTGAGCTGTCTAGTGTGGGGATGTACGTCTCTGATCTTCTAGGGACAAGTTAGCTACGATTGGTGGTGTTGGCCTTCCAGGCTAACAGTAACAGCCATCTCTGAGGGTTTTGCTGCACAGTGCTCAGCTGCTGACTTGGATCCACGGAAAGCTACACAATGAAACAGCAAATCACCTGCATTGCGCCTCCAGAAATTCTGCATAAACAGAAATAGTTTTCCTTATTCATTTCTCCCAATACATTGATGACTTTTCTGTGAGCATGTAACCAGATCTGCATGAAATGATTGTAATAGCAGCCTGTAGTAATGGGGGAAAACCAGCTTTTATTCCCTTAATAAAATGTGAAAACATGGATCAGACTGGCTGAACATCCAGAAATTCTTTCCATCGGATCACCAGATTTGCCAGCCATTCTAGGATGTCTTTTTCAAAAAATGAAGATGACTTATGAAATTTTCTAGCTTGAGTAAAGAGAAATACTGTTGCCAAAAGGAGGAGTGAGTTTATTTTGGAGCTTTATATTATCTGTTTTTAAAATCTTATATTTAGGGATTGTTTTCTTTCCAAAATAGTCAAAGATGCTTTATGTCATAGCAAGAGGCCCCTAAAATAGTCTTTCTTTATTTAAATGACATATTATCTTATTGTTAACATTTAATATAATTCTGTCAGAGTCCATTACATCTTATCCAAGTTGCTGATCATGTAAAATTCCAAAATATTTAAACAGAGACCAGCAACAGCAAAAAGATTAATAAACAAAATACAACTAGTCAGCTTTATGGGCAATATGAAGTGCCCATTCAGGTGTTTCTTTTTCTTATGGGGGCACAAGGAGAAGGGGAAAGAAAAGCTGATCATCCTTGCAGAGTGCAACTGGTGAAATTTTAACTTACATGGTAAATGGCTCTTTAGTGATGAAACTGAGAGGGAGAAAAACAGGTGATGTACAGTCTTCAAAGACTTATCTATACCTTTCTGTTCAGGAATTTGGTGTGTCAGTGTAGCAAACAGAATGAAAACTGATAGGTACAGATTACTAATTCAATTTAATGTTGCTAACACCAGCTACAGATGATGGTGACAAAATTCTGACAGATTTCTCTGCGCTATATGCACAATCAGCAGAACTTCAGGGAAAAGCAAAAGAACATTTGGAGAGTGTGCTGTGCCTGCTTACAAAATGCGAAGCTTGAACAATTAGAGATGTGATCAGTGAGAACAAAAACTGCTGTATAAATATGCATATGCATGTATGCATACATGTATATGCAGCATATGCACAAATGCTGCACATACACGCTGCACTGAATAAGCAAGAAATATTTGCCATCTGGAGAAGTCATAGATGAAAATGATGCTGGAACAGCCATAAACAGTAAATCTGACATTATTTTTCCTACCTTTGTCACCAGAGTTTCTCAGTGCGTCCCTCTTTGGCAATGCATTTAAGTGTCAAGACACCCAACCTTCAAAGCCCCCAACTTCTTGATGTTACTGACTCTCAGATGAAGGCAGAGCCCATCCAAGAGCATCTGCTGTGCTGAGTGCAACCAAATATCTCAGCCTGAACACAAAGGAAGATTGCACTGCTCCTGAGCAGTCACCAAACCCTCAGACCAGTTCTTCTGGTTAAACCAAGGTTGTTCTTCAACTTCATTGTGCCCATCACATTTTAATGTTTACCAGGATCACACCAATGCTTAAAACCCTGCGGTAAGTCTTACACAGCAGCACCTCTGCACTGCATCCTTCACTGCTTAGCTTAGGAGGTGACACGTGGTTCCACTCAGCCTGGCTGCCACTGTTTTGGCAGAAGTACAGTTCCCATGGTGGCAGTGCAGTGCACACACTCCAGTTTCACCCTTGTGAGAGACTAGACCTCTGCATCAAGCTGCTTAGACGCTGAACTGCTTTTGGCCTGCAACTCCTGCTGCTGGGGATAATACCCCATGTCACAGTGCGCTGCACCAGCTAACCCCTGAAACCTGCCAGACTTCAAAGCTGCAAGGAGCCAAGGCTGCACCAGCCAGGCAGCCTGGCAAGTGGGAAGAAAAATCACTTCTTTTTCAGCCTAGCCAGAGGCTTCAGGCAATAACAGAAGGCAAGGCTGAACCACTGTTGTGGGACAAGAGGAGCTAGAGGAGACAACCCCATGACAGAAGCACAGGAGAGGCCATGTCTCAAGAATCTCACACTTGCAGATTCACTGGAGTAGGAAAATGCTAGGTTACCTTTTGTAGGTAGTAACAAACCTTTTCTGTAACAGGAAAGTTAGTGCTTATAGTCTATATAGTACATAGTGTATCATATAAACCACAATTTTCCCTTGTCAACTGCTTCCCCAGATGCAGTTTCCACACTGAGGATAAAAAGTTGGCTCCGTGAATACAGCAGTAGCTGCTTTTATTCAGTACTTCCCAAGAAAACCAGGTAGATGCTTCTACAGGGCTGTTTTTTTTTTTCTCAGAAGATAGATTTACAAAGGAAAGGTTTACCTCAAGTGACCTTAGACTAAAGATGTAACACACTCCCCTCTGCCCTTCAGCTTTGAAGTGGTGGATTTCTATATGGGGAAACAAGCCAAGATCCAGGTGTTGACACCTATGGAGAATGATTTCAGATTGTTACAGGACACTGTTTTATGCAGAGAGACCATCTAACCTGAGTACTTCAAATAAATTTATGTTGCTAAGATTTAGTATTAGCAACTTTTCCATAGGAAAGGTGATATTTCAACTGGCAATTTCCAATTTCAAATAAAATACTACAGCTGGAAAAATATACATACAGGAATTCACAAAATTCCCATGAAAACAAGAGAGGAAGTCTTCTCCTAGTTTAAAGTTATATGTGGAAAAGACATTAGATACTGTCATAATCTGAATTGAAGCCCGATATCTTTTATCCTGTCATTAATGTGGAAAAATCAGTGACTTAACTGGTAAAAATAATGTCTATATGAGCAGTCTTCAACTTTTTATTTCAGTTTCTCAGAATGTGGAACTTAAGGTACTACAGTGGAGCACATGGCTGGAAAATTCAGCCTAGAAATGCTACTGTTTAAAGTCACTATCCTAGGGAAACATATAAAATCTGCTTGCATTTTTTTTTCCTTTCTTCATAGCAGGATTTTAAGTTCATTGAGATCACAAGGAAAGAGAAATAACACAGAGTTTTTTTATCATGGTTGAGATTCAGATATTTAGATAAACCCAGCTAAAGATCCAGATTTTGAGATGGCAAGTTCCAAACGTTCTCATATCCATCCATAAGGTAGGTGCTGGTCAGCATCTCACCCAATAAATCACCAGGAGAAAGCCCACAGAATCACATAGTGCATTGATTTTATTTCCCTACAGTCCAAGAAGAAATGCCAGATGTTCTGATCTTATATAAGGGAGTATGTGCTTTATATTGCACCAACACTGTGAGTAAGAGCAGGAATTCAACCAGCAATCCTACTTAGAGTAACCAACAGTCAAAACCAATTGAGTTCAGTGGGTTTTGGGGTCAAATATTCGAGTCCTGTGGATTTGTCCAACTCCTTGTTAGCAAGAGTGTAGAAATTAAAAATTAAGTGTATATTTTTCAGGGGGCTAGAGGAACACAAAGCTATTGTGACAACTAAAGAGAAACAACTGTGCACCAAACACACTGAGATGTGGAATGCAGGGCTACTCACAGATGACTTTTTTTTAATCTCAAAAGAAACTGTGGGCAACTTGGAGGAGCTGAGATTACCAGGATTTCTGCAAGTAACCCTGCCCTGGAATGCTGGACACCCATCACTGGTGGTGAGGAAGCAGAGGAAGCTGAGAGCAGTGAGCTGCTACCACAATTGTTTTTAATTGCTCCAATTACAGAACAAGAAACACCTCTAGGTCCCATTCAAACCAATGGCAAATCATTGCTCAGATCTTCTTTTCTTACTATTAAGTTCTCCTTGCTTTTTTGAAAATTAGAGATTGCTTTTAGTGATATTCTATTTTCTCATCAATATGCTACTCTTACTTGTTACTCTTACTAGGCAATTCTATAACCATGTATGATTCAATTTACAGAATCAAATATAGGCCTCAGTGCAAACTTCAGTTTTGTGCTTATAGTCTTTCAGATTTCTCACTACTTACAGATTTTAGTGATGCTCAGTTTTTCACATTTTCCTATGTAATGCCACCTGCTGCCATTATCAGTTTTCCACTAAGACCTCAGGATTGTATCATACTCTCCAGTACACTCAGCCATCTAAAGGAAATTTTCAGCTCAGTTTTCACTGTGAAGAAAAGAATTTGCTGGACAGTACGTGCAGTTCCAGATGTGACAAAGTCTGGCAGTCCAGTTCCCTGATGTGAAGTACAGCAAAGTGTTAATAGTTTTTACCGAGTAGTCAGCTTGAAAAGGAATAGGGGATTTAAGACATCCTTTATTGGTAGAAACTCCAGACAAGTGGGCAACTCTCAAAGGTTTTTTGTGAGGGTTTTTGGTGTCTCATGACCTACTGAATTTTGCATTTGTATTACCCTGAGCAAACTTCTGTGGTTCTCATTACAATTTATGTATAACCTGCACTGTTTGCAGCCAAGGCCTAAAGATGAGAACAAATCTCTGAGGAGTTAAAAGTAGCAAGAAGGTAATCTGACCCCAGAGGCGAACAGGAGAAGAGTGACTGGGAACAGGGCCCATTCAGGTAAAATCTGAACTGCCACCCATTAACCATGCCAAAGAAATGGGGACGCTGGAAATAGTCTCCATAAAGCCTTTTTAAAAAGGGAGAAGACTACACATGCCATGTGATGAGAACACACTCTCAAAATTAGATTTGTATCAATAAAAACCTATTATTCATCCTGTTTTCTACTCTCTCTGCTAAAGCCAGCGTCATCTGCAGAGAATGCCCAGATCTAGAAAAGAGATTTTATGAGAGTGAGATGTCCTTCCAACAGTTTACATCCTTTACTCCTGTTCTGTGAGGTCATGGGACTCCACAGACCTGTTATCTTTCAGTAGGTAATTGATTATTTGGTTCTTGGGCTCAAAGTCTGTGTATGGAACGACAGGTCAAATGTGCATTTTGCATATCAGAAATGAACTAATTCTGCTCCAAGAAAAGCTTTCAAAATCTACTCAAGCATCTAAGGAGAAGGCAAACAAAATCCATTTCGTGTCTGGGACTTCCATTAGAGCTGGAAGTTAAAATGTAATGTGAAATGCATGTCATAGATGAGCCTCTGCAGTACCTCATAAACTGCACCCACTCCTCAGTGTAGCAGCCGGACTGTTGTTCTTGGGCTACTAATAATTTTCTTTCATTACAGCCTTTTTCAGCTAGAGACTCCTAGCCACAGAACAACACTGCAGAACTGGGGAGAAAACAAACAAACAAAAAAACCCCATCAAATTCTGTCTGGGGCAACAGTAGCTGCCCAACATAAATGGGAGAAGAACAGTTAGCTGCCAGGCACACCAAAACCATCAGGACACACTATGCAAGACATGGCAAAGAGCTGGAGGAAAAGGGCTTGTTATTCAGTTGTGCTGGGCAGCATGAGGAAAATGAGGAAAGGATAAAAAATTATTTCAAGGCAGAAAAACCACAAAAAGTGCAAAGAGTTGGAAAGGAGGGGACGAAAGGGAATTTTCTGCACCATTTTGGGGGAGCTAATGGTCAGGACTAGATCTGGAATGTATCTAAGGATCTACTCTTTTAAGAAAGGGTCCACAGTACAATATATAGGAAGCCATGAAGAGGACATTGCAAAACAATTTCAAAAGCAGGATATGATGCAGGAAGCAAATCCTCTGTATCCATCTCCAATAACTGCATGCATTAAGCAATTCTGCAGGATTGAGCTCTGATATGCCAATTCTCACACTGACATAGTTCAAAAGACCAAAAACCCAAAGAAGGAATGAGTCACCTTGATGTTATCTGTCCAGGCCTCATCCCTGCAGTCTTCCCCAAAACTCACCTCTCTTGCTCAGTCCTCGGCTGTCGTGGTTTGACACTGGCCCAGTGCCAGGCACCCACCAGAGCCACTCGCTCACCCTCACCTGCCACAGCTGGGCAGGGGAGAGAGGGAAAAAAAGTTAACTAAGGCTTCATTAGTTGAGACGAGGATCGGGAGAAAACATTTGAAGGGCAAAACAGGCTTAGCTTAAAGTTACAAAGTGAATTTATTGCTAACAGAATCAGAAGAGCATAATGAAAAGTAAAATAAGCCCTTAGAACACCTTCCCCTCCCAGCCCCTCCCTCCTTCCCACTGACAGCGCAGGGAGACACGGCCTGGGGGTTTGGTCAGTCCATCCCCGAGATTTCCTCCCGCTGCTCCGGGACAGGAGTCTTCCCCTGTGAGGCCGTGGGTCCCTCCCACGGGAGACAGTTCTCCTGAACTTCCCCGGCGTGGGCCCGCTCTCAGGAGCAGCAGCCCCACCGCCCCTGCTGCAGCGTGAGCCCCTCCCACGGGCCCACAGCCCTCCCAAACTGCTGCGCCGGGGCTCTCTCTTCCCACGGGGTGCAGCCCTCCAAGGACAGGCTGCTCCAGCCTGGAAGCAGGGCCCTCTCTCTCCACCGGGTCTCCCACGGGATCACAGCCTCCTCCAGGCATCCACCCGCTCCGGCACGGGCACCTCCCCCACGGGCTGCGGGTGGATCTCTGCATCCCCCGTGGATCCCCACGGGCTGCGGGGGCACAGCGGCTTCACCATGGGCTGCACCACGGCCTGCAGAGGAACCTCAGCTCTGGCACCCGGAGCACCTCCTGCCCCTCCTTCTTCACTGACCTCGGTGTCTCCATGTTGTTTTCCCTCACATGTTCTCACCTCCTCCTCTTCTCTGGCTAGAACTCAAAATCTTGTGACTTTGTTTTGATTGTCTTCTTAAATATGTCATCACAGAGGCGTTACCAACCTCTCTCATTGGCCCAGTTTTGGCCAGCAGCATGTCCATCTACAGAGCCATCATGGATTGGCTCTGCTGGACATGGTGAAAGTTTCCAGGAGCTTCTCACAGGAGCCATCTCAGTGGCCCCCCTGCTACCAAAAAACAGGCTGTGCAAAGCCAGTACATCTGCTTTTAGATTTTACATCATCTTTTTGTCTTCTTGACAAGAGTGAGCGTAGGGTGGTAGGTGCTGCAGCCCTGCCCAGGTGCACAGCCTACCCTGGCAGCTGGACAGTGACTGCTGCAGCCACGCCGAGCAGACAGCTGCACACTGAGAGTCACACGGCAGGGGTGGCAGGAAACCAAAATTCAGCAATAAGATTTGATGTAAAATTCTCCCATTATTTTTTCTCAGTGCCTTAAGCAAAAGGCCTGTACCTTAAACTAGCCTCTTCCAGGTTCAGTACTGAGACAGCTCAAGGGCTCAGAAGGTGCTGCAATTCCATGGAGCAAACAGACCTGCTGGCTTGAAGTTTTCACTCTGCTGATCCTTTCCCTCTGTGTCTACTGCACAAAATTTTTAAACAGAAATCTTTTTACTCCTCACCTCCTTGGCAGGTCCTGATGAGATATACTGATCCTTTGCCTGTACCCATCCTTAGCACACCTTGCTTCCTGCTAGTCTGAGATATGAAATGCTAATTATCTGACAGCTTTGGAATATGATGGATCTCCCTCATGGTTTAACCCTGGTCAGCAGCTCAGCTCCATGTAGCTGCTTGCTCATTTTCCTTAGCTGGATTAGGGAGAAAATCAGAAGGGTAAAAATGAGAAAACTCATGAGTTGAGATAAAGACAGTTTAATAGGGAAAGTAAAAGCTATGCATACAAGAAAAGCAAGCCCAGGAATTCATTCCGATTGGAAGGCAGGTGTTCACCCATCCCAAGGAAAGCAGGGCTCCATCACACATAATAGGGACTTTGGGCAGACTAAAATTGTCACTCTGGACATTTTCCCCTTCCTTCTTCCCCCAACTTTGTAGGCTGAGCACAACACCATATGGTATAGAATGTTCCTTTGCTCAGCTGAGGTCAGCTGTCCTGGCTGTATTGCCTCCCGAACTTCTCGTGCACCCCCAGCATCCTCTCTGGTAGTCCAGGCTGAGAAGCAGAAAAGACCTTGCTGTGCAATCACTCTTCAGCAATAACAAAAACATCCCTGAGTTATCAATACTGTTTTCAGCACAAGTCCGAAACATAGTCCATACTGGCTACTCTGAAGAAAATTAACTCTATCTCAGCCAAAGCCAGCACAGTCTTCTTCTGCCTAGCTCTGGCAAGGCAGTGTGGGACATTTGCTTATAGCTGCCAGCCAGGGAGAGTAGAGGATTCTGAGGGTGAAGGAGCTAACATGAACCAATTTTCTCCCATCCAGCTTGAAGGATTTGCTACAAGAAAACATGTTAGATATTTGTTTGCTCTGGCTGTGAGTGCACAATAAGAAAGAGTTTAAGGACAGCTGATCCTGCCTTTGGGCAAGGGGACATTGCAGAACACCCTTGCTGGCTCTTCCCACCCCACAAGAATCTCATGTCATTTAACAATAATGACTACAAGGTGCAGCACCTGGGCCAGGGCAATCCCCAGTATCAATACAAGCTGGAGGATGGACAGATTAAGAGCAGCCCTGCCAAGATGGACTTGAGAGTGTTGATGGATGAGAGGCTGGACATGAGCCAGCAATGTGCGCTTGCAGCCCAGAAAGCCAATTGTATCCTGAGCTGCATCAAAAGCAGCGTAGGTAGCAGGGTGACTGAGGGAATTCTGCCCCTCTGCTCTGCTCTACTCTGAGACTGCACCTGGAGTCTCTGAGGTCCCCAGCACAGGAAAACATAGACCTGTTGGAGCAGGTCCAGAGGAGGGCCACCAAGGTGATTAGAAGGCACGTCTCCTATGAGGAAAGGCTGAGAGAATTGAGAGAGGAGAAGAGAAGGCGTCAGGGTGACCTAATTGCAGCCTTTCAGTTCCTGAAGGGAGCCTACAAGAAAGATGGAGATAAATGTTTTACAAAGGCATGACGGTGGTGAGGCACTGGAACAGGTTGCTCAGAGAAGCTGTGAATGCCCCATCCCTGGGAAGTGTTCAAGGCCAGGCTGGATGGAGCATTGAGCTGCCTGGTCAAGTGGAAAATGTCCCGACCTATGGTAGGGGGGTTGTAATGAGATTACCTCTTGGGTCTTTTCCAACACAGGCCATTCCATGATTCTTTGACTCTATGATTTTCTCTGCTAAGGAGATCACATGGACTGACAGTTTTAGAGTTGCACACCAAGCACCCCCAGGTGTAGAAACAGACTAAAGCAGCCCTTTGCTGCTTTACCTCCCCGCCATCCTGCTATACTCCAGCAGATTCCCAACAAGCAGCTGTGACCCCTGGGAGGAGCTGAGCTCTCCAACAGTCATGCCAGGTACTCTCAGGGTTTGGTGTGGTTTCTGCACACTCCCCAAACCACATGGCTCATCAGTGGGAAAAAAAGCTGGTCCACAGCAGGTCTGCAGCATCATGAGGGAGGGGGCCAAAATCTTTGCCACTTCCTTGGTAATGCTTCCACAGACACAATGATTTCTTGCTAGGAGGATAATCCCAATGTTGTCTTTGTCACAGCAGATATCCTTTTATGGATTATTGCCAAAACTCAAAGGCCTGTAAAGCAAGCTGGGAAGTGTCCACTGGGGAAAGAAATCCCCCCTGCCTTTCATGAGAAGTTAATAAATGTCAGAGAAAAAATTCTGAAGACATAATAATGGCTGTGAGGATTAACCTTCTCTTACAGCAGCAGTGCCAGATTATTTATTGGAGGTATATATTTCCTCTTTGAGGTTTGTTTGAGGGTTTTTCCCTTAACAAGAGATAACCAAGGCTTTATGAATGAAAGACACATTGGGAAAAAATCAACTTGACACACAAAATTAAATTTCAGTGTCAAAACCCCTGGATTTAGAACAGAAGGAAGAAGGGTATTTCATACAAGCATTCTGCTGCAAAAAGGAAGGCCACTGGAGATTAATGAGGAAAAAAATAGGAACAATATATGAGTACTAAATAAGGAGGAAGTTTGGGCTGTAAGAGATTAATGAGGAACACACACTTGCTGTAGCTTTGCCCCCAGATGTATGAACTGAATTATATTTTATGGCTTTCAAGGTAAATTGAAAAGTGACTGAACAGCAGCAAAACTTTCTGGATAGTTTTTGCTCATAGTCCTCCTGGGACTCTTCCCCTCAGAGGTGGCAAGGGCTATATATGCTAACTCTGCAGTTTTTGGTGTTGAGCAGAGGAAGTCCCTCTATAGAAAGCTTTGTTGGCACATGCTTCCTCCTTTCAGGCACGAGACAACCAGTGAAAAGGCCTTGGTTTTGCACAGAAGTCACTGAACTGCAGCTGAATAGGCCTTAGTTAAGTTGCTTTTAAAATCACGTAATTAAAAGCAGCAACAAAAATCTTAAAAGGCATTATCCAGCCATAGTCTCACTGCCACATGTGTGCACACATGTACAAATCCACTTGCTGTCAGAAAAATTTGCTATTTCAAAATAAATTTAGGCCACAACTTGAGATAAATATTTAGACTACAAAATGTAAGAATTAATATAATTATAATTTGGAAGTTGCATTTTTTTATTTCTACATTGACTTTTTTTTAATAGCATAAAAAGCACATTTTAAAATAATAGAATAAATTATAGTAAAATTATTTGTTCTCTTTCAGATGGAACAAAATGTCTCAAATTAAGCCAGGACAGACAAAATGAATTGTTTAATTATCATTAAATCCCCTGTTTCCGTACCAATTTTCCCCATCTTCTATCCCTTCTATTCATTTTCATTTCAGTGCTAACCTAAGCCATTTTCTGTCCCCATCTGCCTTCTGAGGTTTTGTCCCGTAGCCAAAAAGTGCTTTCCCAATTGAGCTCTCAACACACTCACCCTCTCCACCCCTGACATAGGTGAGCCATAACTAGGGGTGTCCCCCATGGTATCTGAGACCCTCAGCTCTGCAGAATGGCAGCCCACCACCATTTCCCTTGGCCTCTTTCCCTGCACTCTAGGGGGTTTTCTTTTTTATTTCAAGTCCCTAACTGGGTGCAGAGATGGGAGGAGATGTGTTTGAATTGCTCTGGTCACTATATCAAAAATCAGAACAGCCTGAGAGAAACATGACGTGCCGTGGGGGCAGCTGCCATGTGGACCAGACACGAGAGTGGAGTCCCTTGTATGTTCAGTATAAGAAAAGAGACTAGGCAGACCTGCCTGAATACCCTGGGCACCCTGGGTCCCATTATAAGCAGTGTAGGAAATCCAATATCCTGGATTCCCCTCAAGTAGCAATGGTTTCTTCCTGCAGCTCCATCAAAATCCAGCTCTTCCCTGTAAGAGAAAAGTTGTCATAATGCAGATCTATTGAATAATGATTTCATAAGTCACTTTTCCCCTGGTTCACGTCCAGCAAAGTAGGTATAAACCATAGCTACTGCACAGGTCAAGGCCAACTGTGTGGTGACCCTTTGCCTGACTCCCTTCATTCCAAGCTCATCTTGCCAGCATCCTGCAAGGGCTGTAGAAACTGAGGATGGATTCTGCCCACAAAGCTTTAGGGTGATGAGAAGTAAAGAACAAAGTAGCAAGCTGTACTTTCTTTCTATTGCAAGCCTCCTTCAAATTCAAGGTGACAGGGCAGAAGGCCTTCGCCAGCCCACATGATTTTTGCCCTCATCTGTCTAAAGAAGACAGTAAAAGTGACATCAGCCTCCTATTGTGTAGGGAGTCTGACCCATGAGCTATCACTGGTGTTTGGGAAAGTCAGCTTGGACCAGTACGAGGACATTCTCTGTAGTAAACTGGCCATACCTCTGATTAGTGAAACAGCCACTTCCCAAAAAATCAGTGGGGGTTTTGTTTAGATTTGCCAATTTTTTGCTTTTACTATGTCTAGGAAAAGCTGGAGCTAAAATTATTTGTCTGAGCCTAACCTTTCCAAACAAGAATCTTTCTGTCTGTTGCACAACCAAAATGAGCAATATTTGAAATACGTTTTTAAAAAAGGGTTATCCTTCTGGTCTTTCTTGGCAGGTTATTTAAACTATGCCTAACAAATGGATTCATTTAGAAATCCATATGCTTTTCAGAAAGTAAATACAGTTCATATTTGAATAAGTTCTTATATCTGATGCCAAGCTTTCAGGGAAAATGCCCACTAATGTTTATCACAACATCAGAGACATGAGCCAAACTTTTGTCAATGCACCGCATTATACTTTGGGGTGGAAGGAGTGGAATTGTGTATTTAGAAATAGCTCATATTAGGCAGAAGTTTTACTGTGAAGAGCTGCATGGAGGAGATTGCCCACAGGCTACCACCTCTCCCAACTGGCAGCATGACACAGTGCAATGACCTGGCAGGGGGGCAGGATGGGGAGTTCCAGCCCTAAGTCTGAATTTCTTCACTTTTGTGGGTTTAAGCCATATGTGGACTCACCTAATTTTTGATGGGTGTTTTACAGCTGAAATATAAATCCTGAAAACAGGGAATGATGATGAAAACACAGACTACACCATGACCACAGTCCACAGCTCTTCTGAGAACTGCCATAGTCACAGACTTACAGCTGAGTTTCAAATATTCTATTGAATTACAGAACAGGCTGTTATTAGGCTCCCCTCCCCTTGACCTCATTAGATACAGTGGTTTGCCATCATTAAACCTTCTTTCTAACAATTTTTGTCCATAAACTGCTTAGCATATCAAAATTTTCCAAACACTGCAATTTGATATATTCAGGCAGCAATACACATTCTGTGAGACTGTGTGTCCCAGGGTAATGATTCCCTTCTTTCAGTTTAGGGCTGGGACATTGTAGATATATGACAGTGAGTATTATGGGGACGTGGATTCACCAGTTGACTGGTGCAGGCAGCCCTGCAATGTGATCAGTCTTTGCTTGTTAAGGAAGTTCCTGAACCTCATACATTAGTCTGGTAGTCAGTGTAAAAGGAAAAAAAAAATGGCATCACCTTTATAGAAATAAAAAGCAATAAGCACAGTCAGGACACCCACTCATTTGGAGGAAGCTCAGTTTCAAGAGATGCAAATTATGGGCTCAGCTTCTTCAGCAGGTTTTCTGCTTGTGGCTCTGCAGTCATTTAATGTTGCTGCATGCTACTCCACGGTTGGTCCATTTCACCTCCTGAAGTGATTGCAATTCAAGATGGAGGGAAGAGAAATGCACCTGTGTCTGCACTGACTGTAGAACTGATTTCAGGTCTCTGACAAAAAGGTGTCGCAACAAGTACACAGGTTTTTAAGAGAGCAACTGAGTTCAGTTATTCATGAAGGCAAGCTGAGATTATGACGACAGGCTTAGCAGGTGAACAAATTTACAGAATTCCATAGTATTTCTGAAAATTGCCTCTTTGAGAACACTTTTTGCAGGTTATATTCCATTTCTTAGAAAAGCAAGAGACTGCCTTAAACAAATTAGTTAACTTACTGTGAGATAGCTAAAGGAAAAAATAAGCTCATTGAAACCTCCACACGGAGAAGCTCTAAGGGACAGGACTTGCACAGGGGTGTTTGCACAATGCCTGGTACAGTGGGTCCTAACCTGGTCATGCCCTTTGATTGTTACTGCAGAGCAAACATTCCACAACAAAGAACTAGCAAGTAATGCTCAGGTCAAGCTCAGCTACCAAATCTGCATTGTATGTTCCCTGCATGCCTCCTCAAGCATGGAGGCTGCTGCTACCACTGCATGCAAAGACTGGCTAAAGCCAAAGGAGAAGTCTATGGACCTCACAGCTTCTGCTTGTGTCTGATGCATTGGCTGGAATTTCATCAGATGCTTCCTGTCACTCATGGATGTTCCCACTGCTGTGAGAGGGCATTTCTGTGATGATGAAAAATCTTTATCCCACAGGAAAGACTATCATGAAAATATCTGCAGACATCAAAGATGGAGCTTTTAGCAGTGAACAATATCTGCTGGGCACCTTTCTGCTGTAGAGAACACCCTCTGAGCAGTCAAAGAGCAGAGTTTAAAGAGCACTTCCACATGCATTGGTCAATAATGTGCACCCATGACAACTAAAATGCAAGTAATGCACCAGGGGATCTATGGCAAATATGTCTGCCCACAAAACTCCACAAAACAAATGTATCATGTTCAGCGTTGAGCCAATACTGTGTGTGCATTTCTCAGAAAGATTGACAATAGTTCCTACCAGCACTGGAAGGCCATTTTTCTCTCTTCTTAGTAGATTACCTTTGGGATGGCCACCAGTGCAACCCTGCAGAGTCTCTGCTGCCAAATGCATTGTCTGCATAAGAGCAACAGCAACAGCCTGATCCAACTAGATCAGGCTGTAATTTTCAGATACAGATTTTCTGCTGGGGAGCAGAGAATGGCACGTGGCAAGCTGTGTCTGTAAGACCCTGGTGACAAACCTGGGGCTGTCTGGGTTTGGGTTTGGAAGAAAACTGATTCGTTTCAAGTTCTTGGAACTTCTGTGACTTTTTAATAACTTTATGAAATGTGGTATATGTAAAGAGCTATGACAGCTGTAACAAATGAGATGCTGCTTCCAAAGTATCTAGCACACAGCACAAATGCCTCTGTGTGACCCCACAGGGGTCCATTACTTCAGCAAAAACAGACAAGGTTGGTTTTGCCAGACTAGAAAATACAGCTTTAAATATTTGACATTATTGGTGACAGAAGGTTGGGAAGAAATGAAAAGCATGTCAGAAAGCTCAATCTACAGAAAATGTGCTATTCAATTTTATAGTTCCATAAAAAATGGAAAAGAACCATTCACAGCTGGTAAGAAGGAAGCCAAAACTCTTGGTTTCGCTTCCTCCACTGGCTGACATTTATAGGGTTTTACTTATAAACAGCACTTACATAAATCAGTCAAGTCATAGTTTACACCACTATTGCAAAGCAGACAACAATCATGTATTTGTTGCTTCCTAAACAAAAAAGACTGAGGTGAGGAACAAGAGGTGCAAATCCTTCTTCAGTGGGTAATTTAACCCAAATCCAAGTGCCTGGTTTGCAAAGTGTATGAACAGCCTGCTGAAACCCAAATAAAAGACTTCAAGCTGAGGAAGACAATCTCTTACTAGTTTGCATGCTGACATTTTTAATAAGTGCCTTGTAGTGCATCTTCTCCCTGATTTAATCATAATTGGCTTTTTGCTAAATTTTGAATTAATATAACTGTTATTCTGCACTTCCTGAGATGTTCAAGTTACTGTATAAGGCTGTATGAATAATTCCCCTGTCATGAAGTACTGCTAGTGGACAGCTTGGTTGGAAATATTTCTGAAGAGCATTTCACAGGACACCCAGGACACCTGGTTACACAGAGATATTCCACTCCTCTTGCTGAAGCTCACCTAATGACCCATCTAGCACTGACCTTACCTCAGTAGCTGTCAAACACTAGTGACCAGCAGAATTACTGACAGTCTGAAGAGGAGCATGTGGTGCTGGTCCCTCCTTCTGCTGCAAGAATCAGGATGAGAAGGCAGCAGAGAAGCAAGGACAGAACAGCAATGCAGAAGTGAAATTGTGAGAAATTACTCAAGGACAAAAGATTAAAAACCAAAAGGACTATGGCTTTATCTTTTCCTCAAAGCATTAGTTAAATTATGATCGCCTGTCTTCCTGCTCCAGGCACCCCTCATCAGCTTTGTTCAAACTGCAGAGAGGCAACCACATACACACACAGATGAGGATGAGCTGGACGTCTCCAAAGCCCATTCATAGTCTACTGTCTTTAGCTGTGACTTTAGAAGGGACTCCGTTCTACACCCCAGTAGGGAGGCACTCTAGAGGAGAGAGACCCAGTGTAGGTTAGATACAGAGAGTTTCACTTTTTAAAACTGCTGGCTGTTCTGGATTCCTCTGTTTTCAAGAAGAAAAACTTAACTCATAAGAGTTGTTCACTCATAAAACTTGTTCACCCCCAAGTCCAACAGAAGGAAAAGTATGTTTAAGAATAATGTTCTCTTGAAAAACAGCAATTTATGCCCTCAAAGCCATTATGGGAATCTAAGGTATGTTTTCACTATGGAGAATATTCATGTTGTGCACACAATATTTAGGTATTGTGTGTGTTTAGGACATCGTTTTTTTCCCAAACAATGCAAAAAATAAAATTTTCTGGCAAGTACCATCATTGCACATCCTGGTACAACAGCCACATGAAATAGTGAAATTTTGCATCCACAAAACACACTCTTTGGACAGCCTAAGGCTACGTAAGTATGTAGGAGATGAGCCTGTTCATGATGGCTTATCAGGGTATTTCTTCTCTAAAATACAGATTTTGATTTTGTGCTCTTGATCCTTGCATGCAGACTAAAGCCCCACTGCAGAACTGCTTCTGACACACAGCTATTGATATTCAGGGCATTGCTGCAAAACTACACAAGCTCCAATGCAAGAGCATATAGCTGCACTTTACCTAAATACATATAGCCACATGCACTGAATTTTACTAAAAACACATAAATAAAAGAGAGGAGGTTGCTTGGTGGCAGCTTCAGGAAGGCATGACTAGATCCACACAAACACTTGGGGAAAAGGTGCATGCACCTTCCACAAAACTCTGTGGAGGTTTCACAGACAAGAGCAAACGGCCTCAAGTTGCACCAGAGGAGGTTTAGTTTGGATATTAGGAAAAAATTCCTTCACCAAAAAAGTTGTCAAGCATTGGAACACACTGCCCAAGGAAATAGTGGAGTCACCGTCTCCGGAGGTATTTGAAGATATGTAGATGTGCTTATGGACATGGTTTAGTGGGGGACTTGGTGGTGATGGGTAAACAGTTGGACCTGATGATCTTAAAAGTCTTTCCAACCTAAATAATTCTATAAAAACTAGAAACTCAGCTTCATTCCTGGGTAAAGGGGTTTCTGCATAATTTTTTTTATGGCAATAAAATAAATATGTGCTGCTGCAGCCAAGGAAAAATGCAGACTGTAACTTATCTTGATAAGTGACAGCTTCTCCAATCTGACTTATTTTAGCAGGGTGAGCAGAAGACTTGAGCTATTTCTCCTCTCCTACTGTAACCTATCAGTGTGTCCTCCAGCTTTCCACTGTGTTGCTGTTCAGGTGATTCCCCTTGTCCCACTTTACTTTTGCCCTCCCTCCTCTTCAGTACTGCACACTTCCTCCCTCCTGAAAAACACAACATTCTAAAGTGAGCATTCAGTTGGCTCTGTCTGCATCACACTCCTCCTCAGCTGGGGAAAGAGGACTCACAGCACTCCAGACACTCAACTGGCTCTCAAAAAATCCCCCCAAATTTAAGCAGAGAAATAGGAATTAACTCACTTTAAAGCATAAGAGCATCCATCTGGGCTTTGATTTTGAGACACATGCAAAGGCATTTGGATTTAGATGATTTCCAATCTCCCAGTTTCCATCTGTGTCTTTGGGTAGTTGCCTTTGTCAAACTGCCTGAAATATTTCCTAACTGAGCAAGTTAACAGGAGGAAAAGCTAGGCCACCTGCCCCTCCTTTTTCTGGCAGTAACATGGGAGGAAAGGAGATGCTGTACTGACAGGGATGCTGAGTGCATCCCCCCCTCCTGGCCAGGCTGGTTTCAAAAGACGTACTGTGCAGAAGACACCCGGCATTCAGCAAGGGGGTTGCTTCTGTGCCTGGAAAAATGAGCAGTGCCACTAGCATGTTTGTTTGTTTTTTTTACAGAGGAATACAGGTTCACTCATCATTACAATAAGCATATTCACGCTCCCACTGAGCCAGTTTGAGACTTCCAAGACCAGCACGGTGTATGAATGAGCCTAGTAAGAGCTACATACTGCAGAGTCTCAGCCAATGTTTTTCAAATTTGGGTCAGTCTGAGGCACCATGGCTGAAAAAGTATTGCCACGAGCATTGTAAATTAATATTTTATATTCCCTTGAAGTGCTTTTTGAGGAAATTAGCCTTCATTACTGAGGCATCTCTCCTGTAAACAGAAAACAGAAAATACCTTTGCTGACAAGGACAGCATTGTAGGGCAGGGAAGAAGAGTAAACATTGAATCTGCAGGAAGAACTGGACTGATTCAGCAGCTGAATCAATCAGACATGTGCATCCTTTCTCCCCAGCAGCTCCCCAAGCTTCAGGTCCTGCAGCACCCCACCCGCTACAGCTGGCACCATCTTTACACCCAGGCAGCAGTACACCATTGCCCCCTGGGCCTACCAAAAAGGTAAGGCCAAAAAGGCCTACCAAAAATCAGCCTCTACCAAATATACCTCAAGGGCAGCAGGACCCCGACATCCCTGCCAGCATGGTGGTTTGTGGACGATCACAGCCATCACAAAGTCCCAGTCCCGCGATCTCAACTGGGAGGGCAGCGAGGGTGTGGGGTTGCCATGGCACTGTTCCACTTTCGTGTTTCGGACCATTTGCATGGCCCGACTAGTGCTTGAGTGCGTATTTTTGGCAGTGGCTGGGGAGGTTCCTCTGCAGCTGAGTAGAGCCAGCCAAACTTGGCTGGCACGAGGCAGGGCTTTTCAAAATGTTCTGTGCTCCAATCGGAAAGCAGCCGAATGCTACTCTTCTCAGAAAAGTGCTGCCCTTGTCCTATTTTAATGAAAGCGAACTTGGTATTCAGTAGGAGCAGGCCAGAGCTATTTCAAACACGGAAGACAGCAGACACAAATCAATAGAAAAAAATAACTTCTTTTTATTTACAAAAAAAATCCAAATATTGGATGCTGTAAACAAAATTCACAATCTGTTCCCTCTAGAGTCTGTTTTCCATCAGCTCTTTTTCTGTCTGTGACAAAGCCTATAGTCAAAATGTTCCAAAAGAGCAATCCAAGGAGCAGTTTGCTGCAACAGGATGCCTTGCAGAAGGCAACAGTTGTAAGGAAATTTGAGGGAAAGCAAATCTGCACAGACTCCTACAGACTGCAGGAGCCTGCAGTGCCTTTAGCCAAGCTGTCTTGAAATTTGCAGGCTTGTTTTTTTTTTTTTACTATTTATTTTGTTAGCAAACCACTATTACAACAGCAAAACAGTACACTGATTTTCTTTCTTGCAAGGGAAATTCTCTGCATAAAGAAAACCATACAAAAGAATATATTCAAATAGGAGCTGAATATGCAAATACATTTTTTCCTTTTCTGTGCAGTTTTAGCTAGCACACTTCATTTTCTCAATTTAAAAAAGCGCCTTTTTTGAACCAGTAGGAGCTTCTGATGTGATACAAACCAAGCATTTAATAAGAGCTGTTTAGAGGATTTGTGTGAAGGCCTTTGTGCAAGATAAAAAATATTTTAAGTGCAATACAAGAAACTAGAAAAATATCATCTTTTTGGTCTTCTAATTGCCCTTCTATTTTTAGGAGAAATGTTCTTGCATTTGGGAGGACAGCTACATCTAAAGAAAAAAAAAAGAAAAGAAAAAATCCCATTTAGAAGCTCTTGGTTGTTTCACGATCGCTAGGTTTAACCAAGTTTAGTGCCCTGTTGGTTAGCAGGAAATTCAGCTGTGGCACAAACAGTTTTACTGTAATCAGGTCAATGTCTTTAATCAGTTCAGCTCTTTAAAAGGGGCACTGTCTTCTGTAGCACAAGCTTTAACCTTACAGCTGATTGGATGGGATAGATCAAGTCTACAAAGCAAGAGCGTGGTATTAACTTTAAGAGTACCAGTGTGCTGAAGAGGAGGGGAAAAAACAGTTAAAAAGAAGTCAGACTTTATGGAGGGAAAGGTGTGCAAACCACAGAAATAAACCAGCTTTGAAAAGGGGTTCTTATTTTACTGTTGGCCTGAACTCATGCCTTCTTCCCACCTCTAACACCAGGCACATTTTAAGCTACCAGTCACAAATAATACAAAGCTCCACCAGTTCCACCACTTGATCATTAACACATGTAAAACAGATCTGGAATACCTATATAATATATAAAAAAACATATTATATATGTATCAAAATGCAAATGCCAAAAGGTGCAGTTTAGCTCAGAGCCCTGCTGTATGCACTATAAGGTAACTAACTGCTGTGAATCAAAAAAAACCAACCCACAATAAAATTTGAGCTGAGAGGAAGTATTTCAAAACTTTCAAGCAATGGCAAAAAAAAGGGTCCTTCAAAGGAAAACAACACTGTGTCATGTATTATCAGCATTCTGTGGTTGTGGCACAGCTATAGATTCTCAAACCCTTTTAAAGAGAGGATGACTCATTTATTTGCTGCAAATAGTTGTGGGAGAGAAGACATACCACATTACCAGCTGATCCTATTTCCCCAGCCCTCCCCTTGCTTCCGCTAGCGAACCAGTAGCAGGAGGTAAGGGGAGCCAGCAGGCCAGGAGCGCTCAGCCGGGACCCTCCAGGGGGCTGGAGGGAACCTCACTGGGACAAGAGGCCAGTGGGAGGCTGCAGCCAGCACCAAAGGAAGGGAAGGTGGGGACAAGGTCTGCACGTCAATGCCAGGAATGGCAATGGACCAGCTTTTAAGTTTCCTGAAGGACTCACAGGGAAGGTGCTTCAGTAAACAAATCGGGTTCCTATTAAAGTGCCTGCAGAGTGAAAAGTACAAAGCGCGACAAAAATAGATGTACCTTACTCGCTCCATAGGGAAAATACACTGCCAGGACACGAGTCTTCTCCCTCTCCCTGCCCCTGACTCCAACGCCAGACCGTGCCTGTGACCAGGCAGGGCACAGACGGATTTCCTTCAAAAGCCTGAATTCCCTTTTTTTTTTTTTTTCCCTCTCAGAAAGAAAAGCAAAATATCAGTCAAGTGTCACTTAGTCATTAGGTTTTCAAAGCCCAACAAAGAATTTAACACCTTCAGAGATGGCACTGAAGTGAAAACAGCAGCGGAGGTTGGTTTTTTCCCCCCTGCTGGTCTTTCGGGAGAGGAAATGAAAGTGAATAGTTATTGTTCCAATGTAAAGTGATTCCATTTAAATAAAGTACAGTACTAAAATTGTAAATGCAGTGTGACAACCAGATCAAAGATGTTTAATATTTGCATAAAAATATATATATATAATATATATATAAAATATAATTTTAAGCAATCGTGCAACACTCTTAAAAAGGGTTCATTTCACATTTGCTAAATTCTAGTGGTCCTGGAATGCATAATGCATTCTATTAAAAATACTCCTTTAAATATTAACAATTAGTGTTCAAATTACAAACTAATACAATATTCTTTAGCTGTCAGGGGGTTTAAATAAACCTATCTTTGATCCACGTTCCACTGAATTACACATCATGGAGGTATGCAGTCACAACATTAGTGGGTTAAATGTCAAAATGGCATTACAGTACAAAACAGTTAAAAAAAATCAGCTAGTCATATGTTTCTCCATCTGTGGAATTATTATGGCTCACAAGCAACTCACTGAATTACTGTAATCCTTGTTCTTGCAACCAAAGACATTATCTGAATCCCACCTTAATCCTGACTGGTTCATTTACTCCAAATTTCTCAGGTGTGGGTTAAAATTTCACTGCAAGGTGCCCACTGTCCTATGACATCCTGTTGCAAACTGGAAAACAAGTAGTACTTTATTTAAACATTCCTTAATTGCTACATTTTCCTAGACCACATTAATATATATTGTGTGTGTATATATATAGATATACACCAATAACATGTACATATATACACACACAAACATATATACACACATACACACACGTACCTAGGATAATAGCACACCGACAAAACATTAACTCTATACAGGTATTTGCCAAGAAAAAAAATAGGGCATTTCCTCCACCACTTATTCACAAGCTTATGGGTTGGTTTGCTTTTTTTTTTTTTATCCTTGTGTCCCTGATAAAACAAAATGCATGGTTAAACCACAAAACTATATTTTTTTCTCACTTCAAATTTTATGAAGGCATCAGGCACTTTTGATTACTATTGGTGTGTACAAATATAGGAACATCTTTCTTCCTTTTACATATATATATATTTATATATATATACTCTACTGTATCTTCTTTGCTTGGATAACTTATTTGTGAAATCTTTGGTCCTAAAGTATATACTTCTTGCCACAGCTGGTTTTCCAGCATTCTCACATTTTTAAAATGTGAGGCATGCACACAGCTGGAAATAATGGACTTTGTCATCGTACATGATTCTGTTTTTCTAACTGTACCAATCCACTACTGTTCATTTGGAGCAAGCTGTTTCTGGTAAAGCATTCTAGTCAAGCAAGCTATACATTCTACACGGTCAATCCATAGACGGCACTTGCTGCAAGCCCCAAATGCAGTAATTCCAATATACAATTTTATTCTGCTTATCTCTGCTTTATGCCTCTAACTTTTAACTCCTGAATATATATAGAATTGTTTTTTGTGAAGTTTTTTCTTTTGTTGTTTTTTTTTGTTTTGTTTCTTTCATATTCTCCCTTTTGCAGATCCCATTCTAGAGTAAGAATAAAAATAAAAGAAAATAAGGCTTTCCCACCTTCTCTATGCCAAAGCTATGGGAGCAGATATTGCCAACCCATATTGTCATCAAGCATTCCTCCCTCACTTATTTCAGGGGAAGCTGGTTGCTTTTAATGACAGGCCTCTTGTGCTCTGGGGTAGGATCCAATTATTTTGGGGTTCTTTCTTGATCATGCTCCCATTATTTATTAGAAGAACCACAAGCTTGTCCCAAGCTTGACAACTAGAGCAGATCGTCATTGCACAAAACACCCCATTTCAGAGGGACCCGTCGCCCCTTCCTGCATCTTAGAAAATGTTCTCTCCACCGAGTCTACTAATTTCGATTCTTAATTACAGGGCAGCCAAGTAGAGTATGTGTGCTGCTGGCAAGGGAACACCGTCTGAACCTGGGCAATGTAGTAATTGCTGAAGTTGGCATCTGCTACGTATGGGGCTGGCTGGTAATAACAGGTGACATTGGCCACATTGGGGATGATATTTTGCTCGGCTAGGACTCGGATGGCCAGCATGGTGATCAGATTCAGAGTCTGTCTCCTCTCATGCCCCATCAGGCACACTGTGCTCTCATTCACCACACCGTGAAGGGTCATGAGATAGTCATACTTGCGGTCTTCTAATCCCACAAAGTGGTTCTGCAAGTAGGACTCCAGCTTTCTCTGCTGTTCGCCAATGTCTGAGAAGTCAATGAAAAACCTCGAACACATGTATCTCTGCAGGGATTTAATCTCAGATTCAGAGGCTGCCCTAAAGCCCCTTACCAAAAGGTTGCAGTACTTCAGAAGACCACCTCCTCTGATTTCTTCTGGGTTTCTGGTGGCAATTATCTTGTTGCAGAGGTGATCAAAGGCTTCCTGGAAATCCCCATAAACGCTCTCACCAATGATAGTTGGGTGAAAAGTTTCAGTCATCGGATTCTCTGAGCACTCATAAAAAAGCAGCAGGGAGTCCAGCTTGATTTGAAAGGAATCGACACTGAATTCAAACTGCCGCCTCAGAGAGTCCACAAATTTCAGCTCCACATTTTTGCCACTGTTGTTGGACAGGGAGATAAGACTCCATCGGTCTGAATCATTGCATACTTTTACCATTTTCTGCACATAAGCCTCCTATAATCAGAAAGACAAAATGAGCAAATCAAGACAAAGAAGCAAGAAATTTCTCCTTCACTGCATTTGCTCACCCCCTCCCAAGGCCCCCCCCCCAGTACTTATTTCATAGAAGATTTCATGGAGCCTGCAGATACATACCAGAGAATAAGTGCTTAATGTGAGAGCTCAAAATGCTGTCACTGCAAGGGTATGACAGGGAAGGGTGTTCTGCTGGGACTGTGTCATGCAAGGGAAGCATATAGCAACCCTACTTCTTTCAGTCACTTCTTAATACATCTACAGACTAAGTCCATGGCACACCTGCCAAATATGCCTGCACCCATACACAAAAGGTCACTACTACAATCTGATAAGAAATCTTATTTATTGGTTTTCACTTCTCTATTCCCCACAGAAACAAGTTAGCAAATGTTTATTCCCTTCAATCCTACCAGTGCAGGTTCCATAAATCTGCCCCATATTTAAAAAAAAAAAAAAAATCCCTCTAAAAATCTGAAAGGCATTTGGATTCAGCCTAATGAACTTAAGCGAAGTGTCTTCTAGAGGAGCGAATACGCCTCCCCACTGGGGCTCTTAGCACACCTGGAAGCATGCCTTGGAGACGGGGTTTCCTTCTTGTAGATGTTAAATCCATCTACGCTCCCCCTGCACCCGGGAAGCGGGGCCGGCACACCGATCTGCCGCCGAGCCGGGCTGGGAGAGAGATGTGCAGCGCCTGGCACACGCCCCAGGTAAAACAACGCTCCCAGCAAATCAACCCGGGAGGGAGAAAAAGCTAATTAATCCTGAAGAGCGCCGGTCAGGGCACTTCACTGCAAACTCCTCCTCGGTTTTAAGCGTGGGGTGAAAAAATCGCTCGGGGTTCCCGTGGGTCGCGGGGGTGTGGGGGGAAGCTGCGTCCCTGAGCGCACCCCTCCATCCCCAGGGGGGAAGGTGCCCACTGTATGCAGGAAGGCGCTAACACCTGCCCGCTCCGGGCATCTGGGCAGAGGGCAGGTTTACCTTGAGGGTGAGAGGCGTGATCTTCTCCTTATTCACCCCCTCGGGTAAGAAATCCAAGAGGCAGTCCAAGACCACGTCCTTCACAGTCTGAAATTCGGCTTCTCCTTTGAGGTCTGCGCAGAAGATGAGGTCCAAGTCCTTGTAACCCAGGCCGCTGTCCTGGTGGAGGACGTGGCTGGCGGCCGAGCCGTTCAGCCGCACGTCCCGCAGGCCGATGCCCTTCTCTTCCAGCCGGCTCCGCACCACCTTGACGATCTGGCGGGGCTGCATGGCCAGCGTGGGGAAGTTACCGCGGCCGTGGATGGGAATGGTTTCGCTGAGGATGCGGTCTAGACGCTGCACTTGCTCCCAGCTCAGCACGTTGCAGTGCGCGCTCTCGCCGCCGCCCGCGGAACTCCCGCCGGCCTTCTCATCGTCTGCCATGGTGAGCGGCCGCCGCCTCCCCGGGCTGGATCCAGGCACCGCTCCGGCTCCTCGCCGGCCCCCCGGGGCCCCTCTCCCTCCGCGCCTGGCAAAAGAGGAGGAAAAGCCAGCGGTCAGCAGCTGCGTGCACCCCGCGCCCGAGCTCCGTTCCCCCGCGGCCGTCCCTTCCAGCGGGGGACACACCTACTGATTAGATTTAAAAAAATAAATAAATAAAACGGGGGTGGGGGGAGAAAAAGCCCCCCGGAGCCAGGTAGTGCTGCAGGATAAGGGAAGGTGCCCAACCTGCAGCGCCGCTGCTTGCGCCGCTCTCCGCGCTCCCGCCGGGGCAGAGGCCGCCCCGCGCAGACGGAGAGGCCGCCCCGCACCGCCCAAGAGGCCGCCCCGCTCGCTGCCGCCGCAGGCTGCCGCCGTCTCCGGAGCTTTCGTAGTTCTGGCCGGGAAAGGTCCCCAGTAGTTTTTATACTGGGCTTCTCCGCGCTTCCGGGGTTCCGAGTCACGGCGCCCGCGTCCCGCCCCCTCCATCTGCATGGCCGGCCTCGGCGGTGCCCCCGGCCCGCCCACACCCGCGCACCCGCGGGCCGCCCGCCCGCCCGCCCCTCCGCGCCGGCGGAGCGCCCAGTGCGGCCGTCCCGCACCGCCCCGCGCTGGGAGACCCGCGCAGCGCTGCGCGGCCTCCCCCGCACGGCTCAGGGGAGGCAACAAGTGCAGCACCGCTCCCTGCCCCGTGCGGGGCGCGGCCCCTCCCGCTCCTGCTGTACCCAGATGCGCGCCCAGGGGCACCCATCTCCGCGCTGCCATTCATTCCCGATTTTTTTTCTCTGCCTTTTTACTCCCCGCCTGCCCCCCCGACATTCCCGGTCATCCCAGGCGCAGCCAAACTTCATACCAGAGCGACGGAATTTGGCAAGGGCCCCTCTCCAAGCAGATGCCGAGGATCCCGGGCCGTGTGGTTTGCGCTGCTCGGCTCCTGACCGAGATTTCCAGAGCCGCCTGCGGCAGCGCAGCGGCATCACGCCGTGCCTGCCCGGCCCCGGCCCGGCCCCCTCCCCCGCGCTCGCCCGCCCTCCTCGCCGGCGAGGGGAGGCAAATGACATCCCGAAGAGCACGGAGGAGCCGGTGCCTTCCAGAGGAGCATCCTGCCTATAGAGTACAACTTGGGTAACCGCGGAGCCGCAAAAATAACGTGGAAGACAAGCATATTATATAAATATGCCCATATATTTTATTCGCAGTTACATTTTCTTTTAAATAACGATGGATGTATCTGATTGTTTTTCACCTGTTACTTACATACACATACACATAGTTGTTATTTAAAAAACATATAGATACTATATGCATATAGATACTATTTAAAAACAGATAGATACTATTTAAAACATTACATACTATTTAAAACAGACTTAGCGCACGCACCCGCTGCACGCAGCAGCACCGGGGTCCGCCACCGCCTCAGTGCGCGCCAGCGCGGTGTATACAGAGGGTTGCGCGGAAAGATGCAGTGCTGGGGGACACGGGGGGGTCATGGACGGTGTTGCGTCATCGCTCGCAGCTTTGTGACGCGCGGCAGGAGGGGCCAATAGTGGTGCGGGGCTACGTGACGCGCGGCTCCCTCAACGGAGAACTTCGCCAAAAAGTGGGGGTGGGCGACAGAGCCCGACGAGGTTTACTGTCCCCTTCCCCCATTTTTAGCGCCCCCCCCATTTTCTCCCGCCCGGGATGGGGTCGGGTGTGGGGCTGTGCCCCGCCCCTCACGGGGAAGCCCCCGAGCCCCCCGGTCCATCCCCCCGCACACACAGGCCGGGCGGGGGTCCCGCGGCGCCCGCCCCTTCGGGGCGCTCCCGGCTGGCGCAGCGCGGGGCAAGGGCGCCCCCTGCCGGCTCCCGCGGGGCGGGGCGGGGCGGGGGGACCGGGGGCGGCTCGGGCTTTGATCCGCTGCCCGCATTCCCGGTGGCTTCAGCAGCACGGGGCTGCTCCTCGCTCCACCCTGTGCCCCCGTCATGCGGCACCACTGCCCCCTCCCCGTGCCACTCACGGGGCGATAAAAGTGTTTGTATGGCTCTGTGTCAGTGCCTTTCCTCAATAGGAAAAAAAAAAAAAGAAAGAAAAGGAAAAAAAAATTAAAAGAAAGAAAGCTTTTAAAATCAGAATGTGTACAAGTGATTGCAGCTTAACAGCAGAAGCAGAACGTTGTATGACTGCCAGCATATTGAATAGGGTTTGCCAGTTTATTCCTTTATTTAAAATAAATATTCAGACTAAGTGGCCTGCTCCCTCAACGGGAGCCTGTTGAAGGGAGCCTGCAACCGGCTGCTGGGAACCTGGGCCACTAGCTACTGCTGCTGGGCACAGGGAGCCCCCACTCTCTCCCTGGGTGCAGGAACAGCATGTCCTCAAACTGACCATGCACCCCGAGAGGAGAGCGACAAGCAGTGCCCATCTCCCTGCAGGGCAGAGAGATGCCCGGGGCCCCTCAGGTGCAGCCAGGTGACAGCCGAGGGCAGGGCTCACGGGAGTCCCACCACGGGGGCTGCCTGCCTGCAGCACTGAGACATCACTGCTCTCCGTGTGTAGTTAGGAAGCTCGGAGAGGTTAAAACACAACCCTATTCCCAGACTGGCATCGCTCAGGTGAACCACAGTTCACTAGGGCACATGATTTAATCTTTCAAAAGGAGTAACTGCCACCTTATTTATAAGCAAATTATCATTATCAGCAATCTGCTGGATTACTGATTTCTAGAGCAAGGACAAAGATCAGACTTGGAAGCTCATCCCATATTAAGCAAGGCCAGCTCCAAGAAACTGAGACAACTTCCTGTCTGGGAGCAACCAACGTTTCATTTAACCTGTATTTCTCAGCATGTTGCAATGAAATTTTAGCAGTATTTCAAATACTGCAAAATGTACCAGTGCATTTACACTGGTCAGTAGGATTTAATGCCGTTTTGTGTGGATCTTGTTTAATTTCCCCATGAAGTGTGACTTTTAACCTCTCTTAAACTGCTATCGCTTGCCCACTTTAAAAGAAAGAAGGGCAGAAGTTCATCCTGGAGAGCCCTGATTTGCCAAAGACAAGGTGAATGCATCTCAGGAGGAAGACCTTTACACTGCTGGGCTTTGATAAAGGAAAAGGGCCAGCAAAGCCCTGCCCTCCTTTTCTCAGTGTAACCACCTGCAAATCACCTCCCACTCACCCAAAAGAAGAGAGAAAAACGTTTCCACTCAGAATCACTGCATTTATGTTTTTTTCAGTCCAGAAAGGTGCATGGGATATTAATCATCCCACTATTTGTATAAAGAATTATTTGCACTGATGTGCAATTATTTTCACTTCTCTTCCCCTAATTAACAGACATGAGATAAAGGCAATTATATATATATTTTTTTAATAAACTGTCTAAATAGAAGAGCAATAGAACTCTACCAGTGCAATACTTTATCTAGGTTATATATACACTATGGATTTTTTGCTCCTCTGTCCTACTTGAATGTGAAAGCCCACATCACTTTAAATCTGTAGAAATCATTAAGAATTGTAGCAAGAAATTGAATTACGGTGACTTACGTTATGAGAAATTTAGAAATATTTGTATGAGCTACAGAGATTATTCAAATTATGACTGATACTGGTAATGCTGCTGCTAGTAAAAGCATTAATTCAGCTCATGAACACGCTCTGTCCCTTTAATGACAAACTTTTGGAAGGAAAAGGTGGGGGTTTTTAAATTGTAAATGTGAGCTGTAATTCTTTGACAGAATTTTGATTGTATTACTCACTCCGGTTGTTTGTGCTGCCCAAGCAATTAGTAGGAACACAAGATGTGTGATGTGAATCATGTCTTTCTGTATGTTCGCACAATATTTTTCAATTAGTCCCTTCATCTCACCCATACTCTCAGTCCTGCTCTAGAACAAATGAAAATTAATAGCAATAGATGTGTTTCTCACGTATGCATTTGTGTATATTTGCCTAATAAAGTCCTCAGTGTGAGCTCTTCATTCAGCTTGGCCACATAGCAAAGAGTGTACTCTCCAGGTGAGCTCTGCTGAATTTAGGGATTTAAGTATTTTATTGACTGAACTACATCAGCTGTGACTGTAACATCATTCTGCCTCCCTTCTGCCCAAGATGTGTTGCCGAAAACAGGAACATGCTCTTTCTGTCAGAAAAAAAGAGCCAGGAACTGCGACTCTTCAGCTGTGCCTAGTCTAGGAATTGGTTCCCATTTGGTGCCCAGCAGGAGCAAAACTACCAGTTTAGCTTTTTCCAAGAGGAACTGAGTTTGTGTGACACAGCTGCTCTGCCAACACAGCCACCATGTGTTACCTACAGACAGTCAGGGGATTCACTTCGGAGCAGGAACACTACCTCAGTCCAAAAATTAGTGTTGACTCATTCAGAGGTGTTTGTTTTTGTTAAAAACCTTAAAAAAACATCAATACTGCTATCTTTGCTAGGCATCAAAAGCAGCAGCCTGGATTGGCTTGGCAGAAGAGAAGTCTAGGAAGTCCGAAAAACAGCCTCAGAAGAAGCTCAGAAGAAAAGATACAACGCAATTTTATCCCAGCTGTGTCAGTAAAAGTTTGGTAATATCATTCCTCCTTTCTTTTATTTCTTTCTAATCGTTCTATTAAGGACAGCTATTCTCATTGGAAAGACAGACAGCCAGTACCATCATGATGATTTTCCCTACCTCCTTTTGACAATGTTAAAAATGCAAAGTGATGTTCAGCATAGTAAAAAAGCAATAGTCTGTAGCAAGATGGACATCGAGAGACACAATTTCCAGGTGGCTGAATGTGCAGTGTGTCAAGTGCGGATGAACAGGCTGTGCGAGGGGAGCTCTGGGGCCCCTCGGCAGCCCTGGCTGCAGTGGGAACGCTGGCGGTTGCGCAGGGATACAGCCGCCCTGCAGCTTCCCGCCCGGGCCTGGCACAGCGGCTCTTTCCGTCTCTGCTCAAAAGTGCCTTAGCACGGCTGGCTTGGCCTATCTCATACAGAGGCTAACAGCAACTAAAACATTAAAAATGAGGTCTTGACCTAATTTTTTGTCCTCTGATTGTTGAGATGGAAAGACATTGCTGGGAAGCGATCACCGGAAAACTTCTTTATGTTATTCACTGTGTTGCTACACAATTATCTTGCTGGAAACAGCAGCTATATGACTGAAGAATATTCATAGTTGTTCTCCACCCAGATAGCATGTGAATGTATCAACTCAGCTCCAGATACAGAATTTCTGGAGAATGCAGGCTCCTGTACCCTTTTCCCTCCCTCCTGTCACCCCTTGTGCAGCTGCTGGCAGGTGCTGCAGGCAGCTGCTGGCTCCATCCTGCTCCCCCTGCTGCACGGCCGGCGACCCACTGGAGTGCTGAGCGTGTTACGGCTCTTCTCTGCCGCTTGGTGCCCCAGACCAGAGAGTGGGGAGAGCTCAAGGAGGCATCAGCCAGCCCGACAAAAGTTCAGACAACTTGACTTGGATGGGAAATGCTGGGAATTAACACAAAGTCATCAGATCCAAACAGAGCCCAGCCACACCCTTGCACCACACATACACAATCCAAAAATTAGCTTCATGAAAACAGTAAATGGAGACTTGCTAGAAATAACTTTGAGTACCAAAATGACTAGTACTTATTGACCATAGCCCAGAATAAAGTACCTTCAAAATAAACTCTTAAGACCTTGTCTATACCAGACACAATTGCCATCCTTTCCAAATTTTGTTTGATTCATATCTTTCCTCAGAACTAGTCTGGACAAAGTTTGAGCATGGGTGTGGAAGCAGAGCTCAAAGTCTGCTTTTGTTGGGGTTTTCTTGTTTTTATTTTTTTGTCACAAAAGTATTCAAGTCTGATTTAATTTTTTTTTTTTTCCAAAGGCTTTGTCTTTCTCTTGCATGCATGCACAAAGTAGTATGATACCTGGGTATTCTGTAGTTCACACTGATTTTTTTCCAAAATTTGTTTCTGTGTTTGATATTTTGTGAAGGAGTAATCAATACTAGGAATTAGTACTGGAATTATCATCAACTTCTGGAGTAGTCAATACTAAGGTTCTTTGAATAAAATGAAAATCAGAGATACCAGAAAATTATCTTCAAAGATAAATAAAAGAAATCTTTGTGCTTTCAAAGTACTACTGTTTTATTAGTTTTATTTTCCTTCTGCCAGATTTTACTGGAAAGATGTTTTACTCATCCTGGGAAAAAAGTCAATGTTTGGACTAAATACTGTGATGTTTTGAAAAGGTGCAGTTTGAAGAAGGCCAAATTATCAGAATTTTCTGTTGAGCCTGCCAGTGGCTTTTTGCAATGCTGCTGAAAGAGTGTTAAATAAAATAGTACTCTTCAACATGTATTGCTGCAACAGCCACTGGCCAAGTCAAGAGATCAGGGCACCAAAAGGTTCATCTGTCGAAAGACCTATTCTTTCCTCATCTAGGAAGTTTATACCCTAAATACACCAGTACATTTCCATACCTTATATTAGACAAACCCATCATCATTTGCTCTCGAGCAGGATTTTTCAGAGCTGGGGCTGAAACAGACACAGGAGATGGCAAACCTGTCATCTCCTCCATGTCAGGCTGGCAGTCATCCCACCCTGCAAAGCACAGGATGGTGTGGTCCTGGCAAACCCTTTTTCTCTAGGTCACCTCCATAAAAAATAGCAATGCTCTTAGGTTCAGTTATGTTTTACACTCAGATACTGTTGTGATTTTGCCCATATTGGCCCTTGGGATTGAAATGCGATAAAAATGAACTATGCAATATCTTAGGTTTTCCTAGTCATATGGAAGTCAAGAATAAGACTTTTTTTTACTTTTTTTTTTTTTTAAGATGCCACATTTTTCTTTGGTATGTTGGAGAGTTTAAAGCTTCAGTCTTTCTACCCCCATAGGAAAGACACCCCTGCAATGTTTCATGACTCATGAATTCATGCAATCCCAGTTACTTCTGACTGATAGGATTTTATGCCGATTTTACTTTTTCATATTTTGTTTACCCTACAATGCATTAAGCTCACGTGGGAATACTCCAGTGGATTTCAGTATTCTTCCTTGTATCCAGGGGAGATGGAGAAACTCATCATTTCAGATTTAAACAAGCTGTTCTGCTTTTGGAACAGCAAGCTGCCGAGTGAAAATACACAATGTGAACTAACAGAAACTGGGTTACTGTTCATTGAGACAGAATTGGTTTCACAGAGTCAAAGCCATAATGTAGTTTCACCTACTACAAAACAAATGCTGCTTTACGAAGTGCTTTCGCTGCCTGGATTATGACTCCTGATGGAGTCAGGGCACCTTTCAGTCTTGATTACAGTCTATAAATGCTGGAAATCAACTGGATTACTACTGAAAATGTGTTTTATTACCCAATTAATCTCACTGTTAAAAATGTGCATTATGTTCCTAGTCAGAGCTCAAGTTTGCACAGAATGGAATTGTTTGCATTGAAATTTGCTGTATGCAGAAATGATGTGTATTCCCAGAATGCTATTCTTAGCAACTATAAAAAAGTGAGATATAATCCCAGATGTGATGCTCTTCCTGTTTAAAACTGCCTGTTTAAGTAATACTGACAAATACCTGCATAGAGGCACAATAAGAATTCTTTAGCTGTCATCCCACACGGTTTTACATCTCACCCAAATCTGCTGAAGGTAGCAGGCTGCTCTTAAATAAGGTTGCCTATCTCTAGCTGTTCTCAAGGAGGCAAAATATGCTTGTTTGGAGTATATATATAATCATTACATGCACCAGTGCAGATTTTGGTTATCTAGAGTTCTATGGATAGGTCTTTGGCCTAAAGGCAAAGAATCAAAATGCCATGAAGAAGAAAGAATGAAACCCAACATGTTAGGACTGTGCAAGTGGGAACACCACCAAAACTCTGTGTAGCAGTGGACCAAAAGGGTGTGAGAGCATTCATCCAAAGAAGCAAAGAGCTGGACAGTATCACAGTCTTTGTGCATCTTACAAGAGACTAGTAAGGGGGTTCATGGCCTCCTCTGCTACCACTGGAAAATCACAGTTTTGTGTCAGACGTCTTAGCAAGGAATAACTTTGCTGGTGCCCATGGAATGCCACCATGCTGGGCCAGTGATCACTGCTATTGTACCAGAATCCTGGTGTTGCCTTGGCTTTTCCAGAACTGCAAGATCTCAGTAGGCATCCATTCTTAATCTTAATAAACATGCAAATTTGTCCCTTTTCTCTTTTTTTTTTTTTTTCTTCCCTTAATCCTGTCTTCTTTCCCCACCACCAATGGTTCTCAGCTCTCTACATGCTAATGATGACAGCTGGAGCAAGAACCTGGTTTGGAATTGCACTGCTGTCACAAACAAGAATGCAGTGATGTATTTGCCACAGCACCCACCTACAACACTCCTTTTTTCTTCCATGGATATCCTTTTCTTTCACAGGAAACCCTGCTTCTCCATACCATGCACTGTTTCGGTATGCTAGGTTCAAAGAGCAAAATGATGACAAAGAAGAGTGTTTAGTCAGAGTATGGACAAAAAATTAACTAGGCAATTTATCAAGTACATTTCAAAGCAAAACCAGGGTATTAAAAAAAAACAAACCAAACAACTAATTTTTTTTTACTAATTAGAAAGGAAAGCATGTCATGGGTGCCAAAAAAAAAAGTGTTTTTTCCCAAGAAGGATTTTTCCTCCAGGAATGTGAAAATTATACAGATCAGTACCTTAGGCAACTTATTATGTAGAAGTATGCCCTGCCATCAGCTCAGTAGAAGGGCAGAGAGGCATCTCTGATGAAGAGAAGGCTCCAATCTGTGCTGCCAGTTCTCTTGCTGAGACTCTGCAGGATCCCAAATGGAATGAGCTGCATCAAGGCCATCGCCTACCACAGCTGCAAGTTACCACCGGCCTTTGTGCAATGCAAGCCAAGAACCCTGGGGCTCCAGCCCTTCCTGAGCACCACCAGAGCATTGCCAGCACTACTTACTGCTGGGAGGAATGGGCAGCTGCACAGCAGCAGCTGCAGCCCAGTTTTAGCTCAGAGAGAGCTACAAACTCTTGCTGTGCAGACAGGAGAGTTGTTGCTTTCCTGAGGAGCAGTTGCCAGAGCACAGAAGTCTTCACTGAGCTGTGCTGCTGAGACATGGGTCTCACTGCTTTTGAAGATCTCAGAAATCTGCAAGACCGAGGAGCCAAGAATCTTTCCCTGACTGGGAAATGACCAGACCAGTTCCCACGTCCAGCTCCCGCTGAGTTTGGAGATCAGCTGCTGCCCCCTTCCCGAGAGGCAAGAGCAGCCTCTTCTTCAGAGCATCAGATTCAGCTCCTCAGTCCTGCTGAGCTCAGCACCAGCCCAGTTGAGCTCTGAACCGTAAGCTGGCTTTGTGCGTAGATAAAAATAGTACAGCACAAATAACATTAACACCGAAATAAGGGCAACTGTCACATTTATGTTCTTTTTTTTACTGTGAAGCCCTCACAAGGATAAAAGAGCAGAGACTAAAAGTCTAAGTGCAAAAACTCTCTTATTCACAGCACTACATGGTCCTTTTAGCTCTCATTTGTTTCTGGACAGGTTCCTTGGACATGGAAACCTTCAGGTGGGCTCTGCTAAGGAGTTAGGAGGAGTTGTCGCAGCATGCAGCCTCAACCCACCACTGGGATTGTAAAAAGGTACTGAACTGGGAATGGAACCTTCCTTTCCAGCCCTGATGTTTAAATGTTCCCCATCACAGTAAAAATCCTCTAAGCTTATCTGAGCCAAAATACAGAGAACAATTTGTGAAATTTCATCCTTTTGAAATAGAGCCCTGAGCTTGCCTCCTACTCATATCCAAACCTAATCTTATCCTGAACAACAGCCTCAGCTCCCTTGCAGTCCAGACTCCTCCTCAATTCTTTTTCCCTGACATTGAGGAATTTCTTGTGATTGTACCACTGTGCATCTGAAAGTGCTGCCGAGTGTTGCAGTCCTGCGAGGTGATCTGGTAAATGAAACCAGAGTGAGTGGCATGGGAATATTACAAGTCTATTTCTTGTTCCTCTGCTGAAGAATAGTCTTTGTTTTCAGAATTAACCCCCAGAGGTTCTTATTTATCAGCATAACATTTGTTTCATTTGCTACTGAATTCCAAATATTGCTTTGCCCTGGAGACCTGTTGTACTAATGCAGAGCTTCAGAGAAAGATTTCTATTCCACATGCCAAATGTTGCTATGATTCCTACTAGAATAATGGGGGAAGGATTTTGGCTCTACATACAGAGAACTCTATGAAGAGACAATCTGTGCTTTTACAACAGAAGGCCCCACAAACAACCCTGGATTATTTCTTGAGGTGGTACACAGAATTTCTCTATGCAAGAGGGTTGATTCCCCATCAGTCTCTTCCCAACAATCCCAGGACATTGTTTTGGTAGGCCTCTTGTGTCTCTGGCGAGCCCACTGATGAGGCAACTTCTTACAAAAAAGCTTCCTGTGATAGGTATTGCTCTGCCAGCCATCCAACATGGTAATCTGCAGCACAGAAGCAGAGGTGCATTATTCCTTTTCTGCTGATTATGTCACACTGTGTGCACACTTGAGGCAGGTAATACATTTTTATCTGTCTATGATGGTAATATGCACCTCATAATTTACAGCTCTTTGATGCTCTGAACAATTGCACCTTGCCTGCTGTTGAGCAGCAGATGCCCAATAAACGCTGGTGTTGCACATGTCCGTCCAGCATCTGCCTTAGATCACATCATCTTTATAAGTAAACCAGTAACATCTTAAAAGCAGCTGATCCCCTGCAGGCAAAGTGACTTGGTGTTTCTATTAATCAAAGTGTGCAGCTTTTCATCACCACCTTCCACACCTAAATTTCACTCTTACAGAAGCTCAGCATTTAATTACTAACCAAACTTGCCCTGGTTGTGCCCAGAGGCCAAACAAACCCCACGTGATTCTGTGCCGGTCCTGTGAAGTCCTGTGAAGAGGAGCACAGGCACCCCCCAATCCATCTCCACTGACCTCATGAGAAGTCAAACAGAAGCCCAAAGCAGGCAGCAGGGCAGGTGAGCAGGAAAACAGAGGAAGAAACCTTGAGGCTTAGGAGAGTGGGCTGATCAAAGAGGTGGTCGCCAAGAGCCGAGGAAACCCAGATCTAACAGGAAAATACCCATGCCATTTCTGCTTTGATGGCAGCTGCAACTGCTCCGCCAGCTTTCATCTCTGGCTGCCTCCTCCTACATTTTCTCTCCCATGGGCGGCATGCCGGGGACTGGGATGGAAGTGCCAGGAGGCTTCTCGCAGCACTTCCAGCAGCTACTCTACTTAGTGGTAGTTGCCTCTGATTGTTTACGTGCTCGTGTACTAAAGGCACGGAATTATCACATGCCCTTCAGAGCACCACACCTGGTGAATGCACAAAACTAGGGATGAGCAAAACTGCTTTCTGCTAACGACAGCATGGAAGCAGTGGGACAAAAGAACAGCCTGGAAATGATTTTGCCATTTTGCCTGTTGTAAACTGTAATCCTGAGCTGATTTGTTTTTAAACAGTTCTGGCATTACTCCAAAGGGCTGCATTTTCCAGAGACGAGCTATCCATTTCCTCTGGTCTTTTTAACATGGCTGCAGCTGAACTTTTAAGCCAGATCATCCCAATTTGCCAGGCATGAGATTATTTCTGGTGTGCAAAATGAGGTGGAGAATTAAAAATAACCATGGCAGTAAATGTGCCGTCACTTGGTTTAAGGCTTAGAGGTTTATGTGTCATTTGGAAGTACATGAGTTCCAGAATAGACTGTTCAGTAAGTCTGTGTGGTAGGGAGCCACGCAGTACAGAACTGACTCCTTTGGTTTTCACAGATCAGCTTAGGATACAGAAGCATGAAAAAACACCCAGGCTCTCATTTTAGAACTCAATAGGTCAGTGCTTTAACTGCACGTGATAAAAGCCAGTAGTCTACTTGGGTATACTTAGCTCAGCTTAGCTCAAATTAATTGTACTGTGCACGTGTTAGGCTGCATCATACAGTGTAGCACCGCGAACATGTCGTCCTCAAAGGCAGAAGTGACTGACTCCAGACACGTAGAAAAGATGCTGGTGAAATTTCAAGGATCTAGTTTCCTGCTGGTTTATTTATTTTTGCAAAAATTCATTTTTTAAATGAGAGCATTTTTGAATTCCTTCATTTTACTGCTGCACAAATGCCCTACATTTAAGTGCAGTCATAAACTTTCTGTACACACTAATGAGGAAAATGCTTGTAGCCCTCAGACACAGCACAGACAAAGAACAGTCACCCAGCCACCAAAGCTTTTCATGTATTCTAAGTCACTCTTATTCATCATCTCTTTTTCTGGTGTATGTGGTGTTGTTCCTATATAAAAAAATTGAATCTTCTATGGTCTTTCAATGCAAATTTAATGCAGAAGAGATTTACTTCACATATCTTTTGTGTTGTTGAAAAGAGGCTCTTTAAACTTGTTTTGGACACTAGAATACATTAGCAATTCATCACAAAATGTGTAATTTAATGTATTGTTTTGCGTTCAGATATCGGTACCTTTTCTTAACATTAAAAGACTTGCTACATTATGGTCAGCCTGCTGACAATCCAGGTAAAGAGCTCCTCATCACGTTTTGTTTGTAGTTATGCCTAAATAAGGCCTGGGCCTTATGTGCTTGGACACCACGGTCACTCTTTAGCCAGCAGTGGTCTTTTAAAAGAGAAATGAGCTACTAAACAGTTTTTAGTAGAGCTGAAGTCCTAAATTAGTCCTTTTTATTTAATAATTGTCCCTTCTTTTCCTCTTGCTACATACATCTTCTTTTGGTGTCTGAGATGTCCAAATTATTAAAACTAAACTTCCTACTCACCCTGAATAATACAAATGCAGCAGGCACCATTAAACATCTGTCAGGCGTTGCTCTGTTCCATCTGAAATATACACCAAGGATTTAGTATTCTGATTCTAATCCTAAGGAGTGGCACAAACCGCATGTGTTTGGGTTTGTTGTTAGTATCCAACAGAGGAAAACAGTTCAGTGCCCCTAGGAGAGGACCTGGGATTTAATAATCTTTCTGCATGGATGATTTGACTTCTAAATATTTAGTTTTTTTGGGCTTCCCCAGCCCTGATCCTCCTCATCCTTACCAAAGTGAACACACATCTTTACAGCTCCTGCTTTTTCCTCCTAACATTCTGGGAGTGACATGTGCCCAACCTTTGTTCAAAGCCAGGTACTGCACCTGGGGTGTGCAGATGCTGCCGATGCCAGGGCACTGGCAGCTCTGGGCAATAAAGCCCTCTGGATGGGTGACACGGGATCTGCACAGGTGGGTTATTCCGGGCAGCTCGGGCAAAAATGCATCCATTGTTCAGCAGTCCCCAGAACAACTAATCTTGTTCCCCCATGCCAACTGCTGTCCTATTAAATATGTACTTTTCATAGACATAGTTCCGCAAATTCCACGTGATACATCAAGATCAATAAAAATAATGTCATTTATAAACACCTCCTTCTGCTTCTTCCTCTCTTTCTGTGCCCCCCTCCCAAGATATGCCTGTGGGCAGGGTGAACCCTGCCTGTCACACACTTCATCCTCTTCACTCTAGACCAAACAATAAGGCATGAAAAGCATAACAGTAGTGAGAAGTTAAAGGTAAAAAGAAAAGAGAAAAAACAATAAAAGAGAAGCAGCTGTAAACCTGTTGGTGCATTTACAGTTCACCCAACATGGACTAGAACCACCAAATGCACTTCTGTTGTCCGGTGTGTAGTTACTGAATGCCCTATCCTTTTTGTACTCACATGTATTTTCCACAAGGGCTCACCTTCCATTTCATTTAATGTAGCCCATTGATTTCAAAACTTGACATAAAAAAGGCCCCTCTGGGACCTCACAGTTATAGCAAGCTGTGCAATCTCAGTATCAGACATTTTGATAGAGGCTCCCTGCCACACAGTGGGTTTCAATTCTGCCAGGACGCTGCTATTGTGGAGTGGTACAAGGACTGTGTGCAGAAATATACCACTGGCTTTGTCTGCCTCTCCCATCTACAGGCACACCAGCTGGAGACCTGGGTTTCTGACAAGACACCTGGACTCACCTTGCAGGGACTGTGTAATTTCAAAGCCATCTGGGTGCTGGAATAATTCTAATCTTTCATGTCATAGGGAAACTCTGAAGAACAAGATGGCATTTGTGTGCCATCCATTTGTGTGCTGTCCTCTTTTTTTGCTCTTCTACCTTTCTGCTCATGTACTGTATGTCAGAGTTGCAAAGAGTTGTCATTCATAACAGTAATCTGGTGCCAATCTTGTAAAAACTTCCTTTTAACAGAGATAAGATAATTCTGTCTACCAGTTCTTTAACTAAATAGGATTAGTTAGCAGGAAGCCAGCTGCTTAATTCACCACTGACCTGTAAAACCTGATAAGAATGAGGTCACTGGACATAATAGACCTATTTAGGAGTTTAGGTCAAACTCTAATAACAGAAAACATAATTTAAAGATCAGTCTGATATAATAAAATTTTGGGGTAACAAAATATTACTTATTAAAGAGAGATCTAATCTTTAAAATAGTGTGCTCAGTATACTCAAAAGTACATTCCTTCCAAAACAAGCAATTGCAACATCTAAGCACAGTCAGTGGACAACAGACTTTGACATTCAAACCCATCAAGCTTTATATCCTTTCCCCCCCAGGTTTGTTACATAAAGCTCATTTTTTGTGACCTTAAGATCTCACAGGAGTTTAACATTATGAGAACCTTGTTTCATATTTCAGTGCATAAGAACCAGTGCTCCTCTGAGCTTATCCTGAGTAATTGTCTTGATTAAAAGAAGCTTGTCTAAGGATTAGAAAAAATAAATAGTGTGCATATATTTCTATAGTTCCCCATTTTTCCTCCAACTTCTACCTAAGTTTTCACTACTCTTTTTCCTGAAAGCAGTTGTTTGTAAATGACAATCTCTGTTACTAATGCACATGTGCATCTGTATAATTTCTGCCAAAATGTTTCTGTTTTCCCACAGAATCTCTGATTTTTTTTCCCCAAAATTATGTCTTGCCTCTTCTCCACATTAAGTCAGGAATATCAGGCAGGGTTTTGGTTGATTTACCTATAGTAAATCAACTATAGTGTGCAAACTATAGTTTGCAAATATAGAAAATTGCAGTGTGCGTGATCTTTCAAAGAGCTTTGTCCAGAACTATTTACAGATCAGAAATAACACCTGAAGGCACTCTTGGAAACTAACTGGACCTATTTTAAAACCTTGCAGTCATGTAAAAACCAGACACAACATCTGAGACAAGGAACTCAAAAAAAATTATTGATTTTCATGTATCAGGCCGATTTATGCTTCTGATCCCAAAACAGAGAGAAGAATAGTTACACTTTAGCTACCCATCTGCGAACAAGAAGATTTTCCTCTTTAATTTTTTTTCCCCCTTTTATTATTCCCTCCATCTTCAAAGCCTTCATGTAGTAACTGGCTAGTGTCCCACCTTTGCTTGGCAAGGAAGTTTGAACATATTTCTTCAGATAGCCAAAAAGGTTGTTAGGGTTTGGAAGAAAATATTTCTTCTACCCAGGAGCTCAGCACACCATGTTCCCATTTCTCCAGCCTGCTGCCAATACTGAAAAGTGAGATTGCTTTTCAAGCCCACAGCTCAATAACTAACAGTTTTGTGAGTCTACTACAAAAGATCAGGAAGCCAGACCCACTTTTTTATTTAATATACAGAGCCAGATTCTCAGCTGGTATAAACTGAAGCATCTCTACTGGTGTGAAGGAAAATATACTGGTTTACACCTGCCAAAGTTCTGCTCAACATATTATGTTTGCAGAGTCAATGGCATAAATCATGGAAAATGTACTTAGTTTTTCCGTTTTTCCTCCAGTACACCCTGGGAAAACATTGTACACTCTAATAAAATGCTAACGATTCAATTAAAAAATATAGGGCCAAAGTGCTTACAGGAAACTAAAAAAATATTCTAGCACAATTCATCACAACTACCTCCACAGCCGCAGAGGCAATGGGATGAATAGTTCCTCGTCTAGAATTTTTCTCTCCTGTCTAGTATTAATATGCCAGAGCTGGATGTGTGAAAGGAGGGATGCGCACACATGATACACTCCTTCTCATTATGCACTGCTGTCATTTTCTCTGGTATACAGGGCTCAGGCTACTGGAATTCCTATTAGTTCAGTCTATCCAAATGACCATATGATTCATCCACAGAAAAGAAAAACTTAAGCTTTGCCTGTCTTTTAGAGAACATTATTTGTAAAAAGTGTTGCGCATAGGAAAAAAAAAAACCATATTCTGCTAACTTTTATTGAATTAATCTGTCTTTCAGAATACAGTGTAGAAACAATATATATGCACCTTTAAACAGGTAATGTCAAGGGTTGTTAGAGCTGAAAATTGACACTGTTTTTTAGTCTTATATTGAAGTTCATATCTTCAGAATCTGCTACTCATGTAACATTTTGGGGTATGGATACAGCTTTACAAAAAGGAAAGCTGCTTGGTGGTATATTATTAATGCTTTGATTCGATTTTTTTTAAAAGTAGACATATGAATCACTGCAACATTCACAGTGAGTAAACAAGTACTCCCACGCTGCCAGAGAAGATAGGGATATGTGCAAGGTGATAGCACAGCTAGTTTACTTTGAACTTCAGATTAAATAAGCTTTTTTTACTTTTTCACAGATATCTGAGATGGCAAAATGAGAAGGAAGAAGGAAAGACAAAGCCAGGTAAGGGAAATTTTGAGAAAGACTGTGGATAGTTTTTTCTGGTCACTCATGCAAGCTTTGGATAGGGGAAGAAGGAAGTGAAGACAGAAAGGGATTATCCTCATGTTGCTATAGTCTGTCCACGAGCAGAGAAAGCCCTTCCAACAGAATGCTGAAATAGATACACTCCCAGGATTTCCAGTTCCTACACACATATCTCTGTCATCCTAATTATAAAAAACCACAAACACTAACAAACTGTCAATGACATGAAGTCTCAGTGCTTGAGGTTAATCCTCCTGTCCATGCTCCAGTTGCTCAGGCTGTAGCTGGAAAAGGTTTAGTAGCCTTTGACAAAATCCTAGCTATGCCAGAGGCAAAACCAATCCTAGGGGAGGGCCAGGAATTCAGAAGTTACTGAAGTCTGCTGTGTGCCTGGTTCATGCAGTGCCTCACATTCAAAATGATTATTTGCCTCATTCCTACTGTTGTGGGCAGGACTCAGACAGCTTGGTGAATTTGTTTGTGCCAGCAAGGCCATCCATGATTATGTGGGTCTTGCACCCTGAACTTCTATTGTCCAGGGCAGCACCATGCCCCAAGTCACAGCCAGGACTGGATCAGCTGCTGGGAGACCTTTTGCTGGTGTCAGCAACTCCCCAGACACTTCTCTTTGTGCTCAAACTCTTGTACAGGCTCCAAAAAAGCACAGGTCCCCATCCACCCCCAGGATGTCCCATGTCTTAGAGATGTCCTCTCAATGCCCTGAGGAGAGATATCTACCCCGAGCTCCTCCTGGGCTCTGTTGGGGTACATATACAGCAACTAAATACTCAGTCCAAGACCTGGTGGGGAGTTTGGACCTCCATGGTGGTTTAGGTTCAGAGATACATACAGCTGTTTGAGAGTCACTGCTCCAGCTCTTTCACATCCAACTCTATTTCTTTTCTCTTCCTTGGTGTCCAGGAGATATTGCATTTGTCATCTCTGTCAGCACCAAGGCTTTATTTTTCCTGTTTTGTTCTTCCCCCTTGTTACCCATTCATCTGTTTTCCTCCTGCCATTTCTCTGCCCTCATGAACTCAGGAGTCTGGAACTAACAATTTTTTCAAAAGTGGTGGTGAAGCCATCAGCTGAAAGCAGATTTTTTTACCAAGCCTTGAACATCTGTCAGCAAACATTACAGGGGAGTGCTTGTTACCATAACAGGTTGTGTGGAAAAACACAGCCGTGTCTCTCTCATCTCCCCAGTCTTCCTAGGATTTGATAAACGGGGACTGTCCTTCATCTAAGGCCTACAAAGTGGGTAAACAGAGATCTTTATCAAATCAAGATGAGGGGGTTAGGGAGTAGGCCATACAGCTAAAAAGACTACAGGGTAAAAAACCACCCTGCTCTGGCTAGCTTAAAGGACAGAAATCATTGTGGCATGCTGCTACTATCAAATCTACAAGACATAACCTCATTTATTACTCATCATGTTGCCAGTCATGAGAAAATGAATGAAAATAGCAAACCAAATCAAGTTTCAAAAGAGAAGTCCTGAAATCAGGTGTGTGAGGTACCCCTCTGGGCATGTGCTGGAGGCTTGCCGGATGGCCCAAAGCCATGTACGTGAGAAACCCCAGTGATGGAAGGTCATCAGAATATACAAACCCTTTAACACATCTGTTGACCTGTATCAGTTTCTCATGAGCCTTTCGTTTACTTGCCTTTTTTAATTAGAGATACAAGGTGCAAAACAATAAGCTGCACAAGTTATTATACCCAGGAGAGTAACAACAACCCCATCTCATGCACAGGAGCAGTCCTGGGTTTTAACTGTAAGGTATGTCACTAAGTATAATTTATTTAACCTCAATGACCTTTGATGAAGGTGCTCTGTGTTCTGAGGCAGCAAAGGAAAAGTAAATACTGTTACTTTGTTAAAACCATTGGTCTTAGTGTATGAATGACCAATACCCTCCAGGCATCACTTTGTGCACACACACTCTGAGTTTGCACTTGCACAGCAAGTGTTTTGATTTTGAAAAGATATTTCCCCAAATTCAGAGCCACTATGATAGGTCACCAGAGTACTTCACAGAGTACTCTGCTCCTCCCCACTTACGGGTATGGTGCAAAGGACATTGAGACCAGTGTGTGTGACTTTCCACCCACTCCACTGGGCTTCAGACCAGGATAACTACACCTTTGTCTCTTTGACTCCTGAGTGAATTTGGCACAAGCCCTACCCAAATGTGGAAATTGCCTGATAAAGACTGACTGGAAATTGCATGATCTTGGCTTAGAGCAGCTGTCTTTGCCATGCCGACATTCAACTTTTTTTGTATGCTTAGTTTAATAGGGGAGCTTGCTGTTGATAGTGTTTTTACTGATATCTGTTTGCTGTCGTAATTTTCAAGAACTGGGCTCCTGAACTATGAAACATGGCACAGAGGAGCTCTAGTAGGGATTATTGCTCCTCAAGACTGCAACCAGACTTGGGACTGCGTGGAGGCAGCAATGGGGAAGAAAGGTGGCAGGGAAGGAAAGAGAGATGGCAAGGAGGAACAGAATATCCCTGACCATATTAATTCTTCTTCTCACTTACTGCTTTCTGGACAGTTTTTTGTAACTGGACTTCCATCATACCACCAAGGTTCACCCACTTGCACCGCTCTCTGTAGAAGTGCTAGCATTAGTAGATGACATACTTGTTTTGCATTGTGTGTGCCATAAAAAACACAAAGACATTACCATGTTCTGGAACTGATTTTGTCCAGTTGCTGTTGCTGTTGTATGAGGCAAAAATTTAAAATAACCATGAAAAATGCAGAGGAAGCATGTTACCTTTTCACCCAGGTGCTGTACCTGTGTGCTACATGCTCCCCTTTTCCTGAGCCAGGAAGCAGCAAGCTGGACTTCTGGTTTTAGTGCCAGATTAGGTCTGTAGCACTACTGCAGGTGTCCAGGCTGTGCTCAGCGTTGGTAAGTGCCACTCCATCCTGGGTGGAGGTTTAAGCACTTCAGCAGTCAACTTCTGAGGCAGCATTAGCACCTTGGTGCTGGTGCCTCTGAGCAGCACAGTGCTGTTAACTTTTATGCCTCTTCCATCAAATTTTCTTAGCCTATATGTGTGATGGAGCAGTCAAATGCAGACTTTATTTCCAGGGCAGGTCATTAATCCATTCCTTCCTTGGCCCAACGTGATGGATATACAATGCTGTTATGGTATCTGTATTTCCCAAACTGCTTTGCCTTCCCTCTCTATGGTGAGCTCTCCAGCAAAGGTAGCACTTGGTTCTCTGTGAACAGCCCTTCAGCCAGAGAGCCCTTCAGGCAGAGCTGTCCTCGATGGGAGTGTCCTCCATGAGAGTGAGCAAAGCCCTCTTTTTGCACCCATGTACTCAAAATCTCCTTGTCAGGCAGAAAAGAAAATGCATCTTTGATTTTTTTTTGTTTTCCCCACAAAGTCTTAAATAATAAAATAAATTCTAGAAAAAGTTAAACTTGAAAGGCTCAGAAGGATTGACAAAACTGCTGTCTTCCATCTTTTCCTTACTTCCAGACAGGTGAGACTTGGATTTTTACATTGGATGCCAGAATCCGGTTTTTTCTTCAGAAATCCTTTGACTGAGTAAAATATGCAAAATCAGACAGTTTTCTGCATGGGAAATAAGTGAATCATTGCTGCCTTTATTCCTCATTCTGTTTATTAAAACTGCTGGGCCAAGATTTATTTTTAATGAACTCTGATCAGTCACAGCCAGTGATTTCACAATTCATGTTAGTACTGTCGGCATTTGTTGCACTGCAAACAGCACATTTGCTTATTTTCTGGAAGATTTTTTTCGTCTGAATTGAAATTGGTCACACCGACTTCGCTGGGATTTTTCAGGCTAAGTATATTTGTTCCCATGGATAGAAGCCATATGTCAGAACCCTTTATTGTCACCAAAGAAAAAAGGTCTTGCCTTTATTCTGCTAAGTTTTTTCTTTCTTTTTTTTTCTTTACTATGTCTTGACATCCTGCCTCATTAAACCATACTTTATCCTTGTGTTCTCTCTAATATAAATGTGTGTGTATAAGGGAAAACACACCCTTTAAAGATGGGAGAAGATAACATATAAATCAAATTGTATGCTAAAACAGGGACGGTCATAATGGAAGTTGCAGAAACATATGTCTGCATTATGTCTTCCATATAAATGGAACTGTGAGGTAGAAATCAATGTGCTCAGTCCTTAAAGAAAAAAAGATAAAATTCTGCAAAAGTTTGTCAGTGAAACTGGACATTTTGGACTGGCTTTTAGAATGGTAAGCTGTTGCAAAGCAGTGCAGAAGTGCTGCACAGCAGGGCTGGGCTGACAGGAGCCCAGTGCCTAGCCAGTGGCACTGCAGCCAGTTCCTTTGCTTCCTGCCTGTGTTCCCTGGAATGCAGGAGAATGAACCCACTCACTCCAAAGGGGCGTTTGCTTTGATGTTCTGAAACAATTTTGAAGCAGTTGCTGGAAGATGATTAAACAAAGTATTTCAGAAATGGCTTCAGATGAGGCGAGGATCACAATGTGTGGTGCTTGTTTGGGACCTGGCGACAGGTGCTGATGAAAGTCCCCAGCTGAGGATGGGTGGCCAGCTGCAGGGCTTCCCTCAAAGCTAAGGCGGCCCTGTCTCAGTACCCTCATCCTCTCCCAGAGTGCTATCAAAGGGACATCACTCTTTAAAGAAACAAGCTGTACTACAGCTCTGCAAAAAAGCACTGCTTTAAGAGGATGTTCTGGCCAAACCTCCCTTATTTCTTTTCCCTTGCCTCCCCCCTGGTACAGCGCAGCCTCATCCTTCGTGGCAAACCATGGCAGCTGGATCATTCAATGCAACAACTGCTGTATTTAATCATTCTCCACACCTTTTTCCCTTGTTTACTGTCTCAGTGTCTGTGCTGAGGTTGCCTGCACAACCGACAGCAGTGGGATCTAATGGTGTAACAAAGGGGGACAGGATTGACACATGGATAATTCATCTTGTTATCTACTCAGAGGCTGAATTGTAGCCAAGATAGAAATTTGGAGGATGTTAGAAGTTTAAACTCCTCTACCTCCACTGTAGACTCAAATACCTGCTAGACTTCAGCACTAATAATGTTTTCTGTGACACAACAGGTATCACAATTTGAGTAAACTCTCAAAGAACGCCGTCCCAGCCTCCCTGTGAGGAGCCTGGCTTTGTCTAGGCCTCAAGCAGTGAATTGTCCCCTCTGTATCTGGAAAGATGGGCTGGAGTGGTATTCAGAGTAGAGTGGAGTTTTCAGCTTGCCTCTGAACTATGGTCAAGGTACATCACCTTGTTAGTGGCATGGGTTGCACTCTGCCTTCAACATCTGGCCATCATCACCCTGAGATGCACAGAAACATGGGCTCCCCAGGAAAAACCCAAGTATCTGACATTTCTTGCTTGTCACTTGGGCTTTGTACTACTTTACATTTTTCTAGGACTACAAAACAGTCAGTTCTGCAAAATGACTTTGAAAAGAAAACTTAGAAAAATATTAAAATACTTAAAATACTATGTGATACAAATATCTGCACAGCAGAAACTTATTAAATAGATAGATCCATCTATCTAAAACACTAATATTTGCTTTTACATAACAGTACTCTAGCCCTTTAGAGATTTGGGGAAAAAAAACATGTTGGCAGCAAAATGCATGGCCTTGCTTGTACTACAGAGAATAATGCCTCTATTTTCAGATACCAAATCAGAGACAATCCTCTGTTTTGCTTTCTAACATCAGTGCATAAGGAGTTCACTTGATATGGGAATACTCAGACCTAGCTAAAGTTCTGATTCATTCTTACTCTGCTTTCACGAAATGTAATTAACAGAAACAGAGTTTTTCAGCCTTTTTTTCTAAGACATTTCATACTGCCTCTCAAGGAAAACTCCACTTTTTCTTTTCTCTTTTTAGAGTTCTTTCAGAGAATAGTTTACTTTTTAAAATATTAAAATAGACAGTATGAATTTCATCCTGAGAAGTTGCTGTGGGTGCCAGATCTACAGCTGTAGCCACAGGGTGATGGGATGTCCAAGGACAAAAGGGAGGAAAACTCCTTCTGCTTAGTGGGATTGCAGGACTGACAATACACCAGTGCTCTGATAAAGCGATGCATGGCCAGAATAAAAACCACTGCCATTTCAGGCACTTCTCTTCTCCCAGAATAGCCTGTTAAAGTCTAATGGCGTAGAGTAGCTGAGAAGGAGTAACGCAAACTGAATCGTTCCTGACGCACATGCAGATCATCACTGCCGGGTTAAGGGATAGCCCTCCTAAACCTCTTCTCACGTGGGTAAGTCCCTCATCCCTTGGGTAATCCCATTAACTTGCTCAAAGATCCATATTTCCAGAAATTCAAAGAGTCCAGAATGTTGGTAAGTATGGTCATTTTTCAAGTTGGGAAATGGAGAAAGATCATATGGCTTTTTAGGGAATATGGGTCATCGTGTAGCAAACTGCCTCTGCATTGGAAATCTGGACTATGACAGTTCTCTCAAGGTTAATGGTGGCTGTGTTTGACCTGAATTAAGACCTGTTTGGCAAATACTGTATCTGACTCAATCAGAGAAAGGTCAGAAATGAGGAAACACCTTGTGCTGTGAGAACCTGATCAGTTTTTTATTACAGAGTTCACAGTTCTCTATTGTCCGAGATAGATGTAACTTTTGGCCAAGTCAGAAACCCCAGTTCCCACTTGTATGCTCAGCTTTATTTAGAGAACAGAAGAAGTTCTCATAATCTTTTCAAAAAAACCCAACTAAATATTAAATATGTAACAAACCAGCTGGTTAGGGTGGAAACCTCAAATCTGGAAATATTTTATATGAAACATGCAGACCTGTTTTAAAACAAACATTGCAATAAATTCAACACTGAAGTAGTTGGGCAACTTAATAGACCTAACTTCCTCCTCTATTAAATTAACTGCTTACATGGGACAATTAGTCTGAGACTGCAAACAAAACTAAAAAAAGGCCAAAATTGCTTTCTCCTTTCCCTGTCTTTTCAAAGCATTGCTTGTGAATTTCACAGAAATCCATAGGAACGTACACAACTGTTCCAATGCTCCCCACTGCTTTTTTGTCTTCACTTCTGCAAATTGATTTGTTGCTTTATTATTTGCCTCTTAATTTCACAAGGACCTTAATTAAGTTTTTAGGCTTCCTTGCTTGCCAGGTTTAACAAACAAGCATAGAGACTAGAAGCTCATTAGCTCAAAGTGGCACATTTTACTATTCAGAGCCAAGTTTCAGGCTGATCCATTTGAAAACACTAGCATAAAAAGTGCAGTTTTGTAATGGAAATCTGAACACTTGGTCTTTTTTCTATATACTACAATGATAATTTGGTGTCCTGTTCTTTCTCAGTTTCTGTCTTAACTTTTAATTTTAAAGTTATCAGGCAAGCTCCATATGACTTCAAGGGAACAAACATAATTTATTTGTGGTTTGATCCCAGAAACCTCATTCAATTTAAACTCCTGTTGTTCCCTGGGAGATTTTGCCAAGCAAGGATTCAGGATAGAGTGTGAGAATCTTCTCAAGGCACAGGGCTGAGCAGTCTTCATAGGGTAAGTGATGGTCATCAACAGAGCTGCCTGAGAATGAGCTCACTAAAGGGTGTCTCATCATCATCCACATGCCCAAGCTTCAAAACAAAAGGAAGATCCAAGGTGGCATTTATGATCAAAAAAGTGAGCAAAAACCACCTGGGCCAGGATAATAGGCTGACACCAGGATCCCTGGAATCCTGTGCTGGAGACCATGGGTTCCTGGTCCTCACCAGGCAGAGAAGACACTTCTGTGTGTCTTTGTGCAAGCCAAAAACTCAGGCTATTGATAAGTTTTTTTCTTAACAAATTAATTATACCTCTTTCACCCTAACATAGAAAGGGCCTACGGTGTTGCTATGCACTGGAAGCAGCATGTCTTCAGTCCATGGTTTAGTTGCCTCTTGTGTAAGCAAAGCAGCTAAGAGAATTTTGAGGTGGATCAGCAACTTCTTTTGCAATGACCTTTTTGGTGCCTTCAAGGCAGCATTTGTCCAGCATTTTTCTCTTGGCATAACAATGCAGTTTAGAATCCAAATCAGAGGGGTTGGGTGTCTGAAATTGTTTTAATTGCTGAAGTATACTGACAGTGTAGAAATGAGAACTCTGATATAGTTCAGTCTTAATAAAAAGTCACACATTTCAGTAAGAGCATAAATATTTTGACTGTAGTTGGCATCATTTCTTTTGGAACAGATAGAAACAATACCAGTGTGCAGGACAGCACACAAGACCTGTCACAAGTGATTCTTTGCTGCCATAAATTAACTCCCCTTTTCCTTTCTCCACCACAAATATTATCTGGATGATTCTAAAATCCCAACAGTTAAATCCGCTTGACAAACAACTCTAAGAAATCCTGACAAAACTGCGGTAATGTAGCCTTATCGAGTGACACGACAGTTTAGCTGGGATGTTTCTGAATCAGTATTTAAGTGCTTTGGTCAGGAGATGTGCAATAAATGTCCAAAAGAAGCAGTTTCAGCAGGCTATTGATTGCTTGCACAGGGGGTGCATTAGCAAGACAGCAGACCCAAGAAGCCTTTCTGAATAATTGTTCAACACTGATAGATAACCAGTGCTGGGAATATAAGGCACCAATTCATCTCTGAAATAACGTAAGACAACAGCCTCAAGCTCAAAAGTATTTTACCATTCCCAAATGAATTTCTTCAGTTAAGCACGCTGTCCTCTAAACCTGCCCTGTTGCCCTTTGTCAGGTTAGACACTGATGTAAAATGTGCCACAGAAAATAATCTGAAAATGACCAGCTGCCTTGTCTTGTGCACATGTCCAGTGGCACTCAGGGAGATCCTCAAGAAATGAAAGCACAGAGCAGCAGTCTCCTCTGCTCTGGCATGGATCAGCCCTAGGCAGTTTATCTTTCCACTCCCCAGTTTGCTTGTGGAAAAGCCAGAAGGACTGGAGATTGTTGTCTCATCCTGCACAGAGACATGGACAGAGGATGCTTTCAGTACAGCTGTTGATGTGCAAATAGATGACGGGCAAGTAAATACTGTTCTTTGCTTTGGTTCCCTTTCAGCCACAGAGAGCTGATCATGCTGTCCTGGCTGCTCACTAAACATGGACACTCAGATCTAGACACAGAAGCAGAATATTATTCAACCTGAAAACCTCAGTGCAGGACCTCCCTAGGTCTTAATCCCTGCCCCTGTTTTGGAAACAACCCATCCTCTCTTTGCTCCTTTTCTATACTTAATTAGAGTTTTTCTTGCCCCACCTAGGCTAATTCTGTTTAAATATTTAGTTCATTAAGTATTTATTTTATTGTTCAATATGTCAGAGACCTGGAAGGAATACTATACAAAATTAAACCCAGCAAAATATTTTATAAGAGTGATTAAAGACCTCTTTCTGCTGAACTTCAGGAACCAAATTAGTCTAATTCACTGACTTTGCATTCAGAGTCTTCAAAGCAATTTGTGAATAAGTAGATTCCTGTTTCTTTACAATATGATGATGCAGAAAATTGAACTTAATGGAAATTACTCTGGGAAAGATGGATTATACTACTTGAAGTTAACTTGGTAGTGTTGTCATCAGAAAGTTGTACTAGCATAATTTTGCAGCTGGGCCCGAGCTCTATCACTAGCTGGAGAGAGCATCAAAAATAGCCTTAAAGGCCATCATGGCATTTAATCTATTTCCTAGAATTTAGTATAGATACAAGTTTATAGCATCTGGACCGTCAATCTCTGAAAATCCTATGGCAATCACTGAATACTCAAAATAAGTCGCACTTCTATTGTCTGAATTCTTTAGTCAGTGGGAAAAACCCAGTTAAAACTGAGGAATCTGAAAGTCTGGCAGCTTTGGGGAAAGCCAAATACTCATGCCTGGGTAAAAGTTTGGGAGCTAACTCACAAGCTGCAGTTTCAAACCAGTGAAATCATGATTGGGAGGCAGGAGTTTCTGCAGTCAGCAGCAGGAATTGCCACAACAACAGGGAGAGGAAAAAAAGCATCTCCTCCGAAAAGGACTGTAGGATATTCAGGTCAGTAATCATCCACTTAATCTTATAGACTAAGTAAGCAAAAAAGGAGAAAATGTGTTTCGTCTTCGTGCTTACAAAGTATGTACCTACAGTTGTGTGGGCATCACAACTGATAGAGAGCAGCTAATGAACAACCACCCAGTATGAAAAGCCAAGACAACCCTAACTTCTGAAGGTCCCTGATTAATCCCAGCTTCTGTCCTGTGACAGACCACAGAAGAACCCCCATCTGTAAGGAAGATCATCTTCCATGATCTTTTAGAAATTACTGGTGGATGCAAATGCAAAATCTGAGCGCTTTATAGAGGGTTTTGGTTTTTGTAGGGTGATTGGTGCTTCCAATATCTTTCAAGTGACCCAAACTGAACACCAAACACCATTATCAGCTCTAAATTATAATAGGAACATGTAAAACAGATGTGCACAAATGGCTACATACATGTGGGCATGTGCTTGCAGTCCCATCCTTGGAGTGAATTTGTAGTGTTTGTATGGGAGAGTTAAAATAAGACAATGATTATTTAAATCAAGTGTGAACTACAAAGACACTCTCAACTAATTCTGAACAGCTACAGTATTGGCTAAAATAATTGTTTGAGGATTAGAAGGATTAGTTGTTGAGATACAGTATAAACAGATCACAGCAACAGTGCAATTCCTCAGAGGGCTTTGCTTCAGCACACATGCTGTGGCTGCAAAATGTACACAGAGCATAAGGCATGGAATATACATGCAGAGGCAATGACGACCAGTGACTGGATGCTGGATTTCTCTTCTGACAGAACACCAGTATTCCGAGTAAGGGATAGTCACCTCTTCAAGTTATTTCATTCTTTCCCAGGCTGGTATGGCAACCTTAGAAGACAGCATATTGGTGCACTTGTGCCAGAGATATATTCAGCCATACCTACTCCACTTAGTGCTCATTATCTGCAAGGCTTCAGGCTGGACAGTGAGGGGGAGGCAGCCGTGTCCAGCTGCAAAGAGCAATGCTCAGCTCATGTCACGTAAACAACAAGAAGGGATTGCCTTGGGGGTGACCTAAGACCTCTCTGGATCTATTCACATACATGTGCTTTTTTGAAACAAAGATAAATCATTGGAGACAAAGTGTCTGTGTACAGAAAGGGTCTCTTTCTTGTTTGATCTTACAAGATGTTACTGTTAACAAATGCAAACAAGCCACACCCCATATTTAGTGTATTTTTTGATAGCTTTAGACTGTCTGAAATGCCTGGAGCCCGGTTGTTTTGGCATAGACCTGTGGCGCAGCGTTGCATGGGTAAAGGGCCTGAGTCCAATAGGTCTCATAGGAGTAAATTTCCTCTGTGAAAAGCGCATACAACAAAGTACAGAGGATTGCAGATACTCACATGCAAATTTACCAAGCTCTGAAGGGGCATCTATTCCCAATGAAATACCAATGTTTGTGCTCTCAGTAGGCACAAAGTAAGTCCATTCCTTTTTAGTACTTTGTTACAATTATAGAGAGGCTTTTTGGGTTTGGATTTGCTTTTAAAAGCCATTTGGTCTCCACTGTTTGCGCCTGTCCAGTTAGATTATCTTTTATTGCGTAAGGGTACATAAAAATTTGAAAAACAAATGGAAATTCAGCTATTAGCACTGTTAGAAAAAAGAAAGCAACACAAACCCTGGACGTATTAAGGATCTCTTTCATCAGTCCACCCTCTTGTGTTGGACTATGACCAATGAAATAATGTAGAACATCAATCTTTTTCAAAAAACAATGTAATTCTTGCAATGTCTAGATTGCTTCTGGGATTTGAGACTGTTTACTACAGTTTCTGAATTGTTAAGACAATGCTTATATAAATGAAAATATTTATCTAGGTTACTGCTGTTAAGTATCCGCTGAGAAACATTTTGCATTTATAGATGACCTTAAGCAACAATAGCAGAAGAAATTACTAGCAGGCAACATTTGGAATAGGCATGAAACCCTACATAAATCTAAAAAACAATAGTCCAGATTCAGCTGTGAGGGACCACCTGGTCCTCTTAGTCACATAGCTTTAATTCCCATTAGAAACATAGAATTTTGTCTTTGGATTACAATGTTCAACCACAGAAATTAGACTACAGACATTTTTCTGACAAGCAGCAATTCTATTTCATGTCATCAGTGACAAGTTTTATAGAAAGTTACTGTCTATCCTTTTAGGCAGAGTTGAGGACCTTTTTTAACATTCCAGTATATCACAATTATGCAATAACAGCACAAAAAAAAATTAATATCAACTTACCTACTGTGATATTGTAGGACTGAAGGGCATATGAAATAAAGTCATGACTACATTTATACCAAGGGATGCAGTTTCATTAGCCTTATAAAAGAATTTGCCTGGATGAAAAGAATAAAGACAGTTAATCTAAGCATTTTAAATGGGCTAGTAAAACTTTTTTACAACAGTGAGCAGACAGTAATGATGAGAACTAAAGCAGTCCTCATTACATTTAATTTGTTTCACTTCCAATTGAGCTTTCAACTGATGATAAATAAGAACTTTTTTCCCTTTTGCAAAACTTAAAGAGAAAGACAGTGTTTGAGATCAAGTTATAGGCAGACAGTGCTTTAGATCCATTTCTTAGATGCATGCTTTCTGGCTGAAACAATGAAAATACAAGGAGAGAAATTATGCATACATGATTTGTTTATCTGACAGACATACAATTGCCATGAGTCTTCTTGGGAAATGGTGATGCTCTTTTTATTGCTCTTCAGTCAAGAAAAAATTGTAGTTTCAGGATGGTGATCAGAGAGCTCATGCACAGTCAAGAGAAGAGAAGACATGGAAGCATCACCTACATGCCCATCTCCATCCTTCCAGCACAGAGCTGCTCTCCCCAGACCACTGTGCAGGATACCTTTCTCCTTTCCTGAAGTACCAGCTGGAGATGGAAATGTGCATGCATGTGTGTGCCTGCAGGAGTGGCCCATGTAGGCTTTGCCCCCACCACTTCATGCTTCTCTGCCACCACTGCCAGCACAACTGCTTGTGCAGTACCCACATGGGCCAGCTGGGCAAACCAATCAGCATAAACCAGCCAAAAAAAGGAGTGTATTATTTCTCAGGCCAGTTTGTTCCTCAGCCCACAGTAGACAAATCCTAAAACATGCTGCTGGCACTGTGGGCTGAGGGAAGAGAGGAAAAGAGGAGAGGTGGCAGAAGGTGATGGCAGCTGCCTAGTATCAGGAACCTTTTCAGACCATTGTCATTCTGTTTTCATCTCAGTGCTTCTATTTTTAATCTCATGCCACCACACATTTCCAAGCTTGGCATGACACCAGGAATGTCCTTATTGTCCATATGCATTTGCAGAAAGTCATCACACTCACACCTGTAATTATCATGTGGCTCTTCTATCACAGAATCATAGAACCATTAACATTGGAAAAAACTTAAAAGATCATCGAGTCCAAACTTTGGCTGAACACCAATGTTTAGTTCAGTCCAACTAAACCATAACATTAAATGCCTCATCCAGTCATTTCTTGAACATTTCCAGGCATGATGACACCACTGCCCTGGGCAGACTGTTCCAGTACCTAACCACCCATTCAGTGAAGAAATTTTTCCTGATGCTCAACCTGAACCTCCCCTGACACAGCTACAGGTCATTTCCTCCTGTCCTGTCACTGGTTACCTGGGAGAAAAGGCCAACCCCCAGCTGGCTTCAGCCTCCTTTCGGGCAGTTATAGAGAGCAATAAGGTCTCCCTCGAGCCTCCTTTTCTCCAGGTTAAACACCCCCAGCTCCCTCAGCCACTCCTCATAGGACTTACCCTCTAGAACCTTCACCAGCTCCTTTTTCTTTCTCTTGACATGCTCCGGTACCTCAATGTCCTTCTTGAAGTGAGTGGCCTAAAACTGAACACAGAATTTGAGGTGTGGCCTCACCAGTGCCAAGTGCAGGGGGACAGTCACTGTCCTGGCCCTGCTGGTGACACTATTTCTCATACAGGCTAGGATGTCATTGGCCTCTTGCTCTTCTAGAGTACCTATGAGTACATTCCCTTTGGCTGACAATTTTCCTGCCAAGGTGATTCATCCCAAGAGCATCTCCCACAGCTCTCACACAATGTGAGAGAGAGAGACAGCTTACATCCATGTGCAGAGCAATGTGCTGTCCAGGCACTGCTTCATCACTTGCCTTGGCAGCCCTTCCTGCCCTGTCTTGTGGCAGGCAGGTGACACTGACTGCATTCTTGGTAGTCTTAGGGTCTGCCCATGGTGCCTTTACTGCCCAGCATAAGATGTAATGTGTGCTGGCAGATCTGTTGCATGTGTGTGTATATATATATATATATATATATATACACATGTATGTGAATATATATATGTATATATGCATGTACGTATGTATGTGAATATGAACATGTGAATCTATGGATATGTGGATGTGCATTTGGATGTAAATATGTACATCCATATACATATATATAAATGTCTGTGTTTATACACATACATGCATTTACATAGAGGTCAACAACCAAAGCACTTGAATTCACAGTGTTGTCAGAAATTCTTATGAGGTTACGTGTTTTTTACAGTCCTATTTTCACCTATGGACCACTCCTCTAGTGTCATAAACTGCTTTCTTCCCCTAAAATATAGGAAGTGTATATACAATAAGAATTCCATCATAGGTGATGTAACATGACCAGAAAACTTGATGCCTAGAAGAAAATGGAAGTGTAAAGCTATTTAACACTCATGTTTAGGAGACCTCCACTGGTTAAAACCAGTTGTTTTAGACACTTTAAATAGCCTCTCTTTCTGAGATGTTTTCTGAGAAAACATCGCACCCCAAAGAAGGTATTTTACAGAAAAGTTCTCTAGTTAAGAGATACATTTTTCAGTTATTAAACAATCCTGACAACATACTCCTCACACGAGGGTGGTCAAAGAATGTGGCAGGCTGCCCAGAGAGGCTGTGTTGTCTCCATCCCTGAGGGTTTTCAAAACTGGACTCAGCATGGCCCTGAAAATTTCCTGCCTGGAGCAGGAGACTGGACTACTCCACCTTGAATTTTTTGTACAAGTCTGTGATTTTCAGCTAGTTACCACACGGAGGAAGCATGCAGTTTATGCTGGCCATATGGCAGGCTTTTGCTCTTTAAAAAATGAAGAGCTCTTTCTGCAGCCCTCAGCAGTGACTAGCATATTGTTAAGCTTGCAAATGATCCTGACAGATTCCTGTCCTCAGTTGTCATAAAATCCCATATTTAGCCATGTCTAATTTATTATTTCCTGGCTAGCAGCAGGCTGAAGGATGAGGACCTGACTGAAGTGGTTCAGACTTCTGTAGCTCTCAGAATCTCACTGAGGCACATGAAATGGGAGTTGGCAACAAGCCCCTCAAAAGAAAGTTCAGCTACTTCAGTATCCGGCTCAGGAACTGAGACAGGAACACATGTGCCACTTAGTCCCTGTTCTGGTCTCACAGAGCTCTGGATGGCACCTGCAAGGCCTTGCTCCCCCCGTCCAGCCTGACATAACACCTTTGCAACACTGCAGTCAGTGAAACTCATTCCTCAAGATCCCCCGAGTCGAGCTGAAGAACTGCAAGGGGCAGTTCTCTGTCAAGGTGTGGCACCTCAACAGGTCCGTCGGGAGGATTTTCAAGCACCAGCCTTAGAGCTGCTGAAGTGCTGAATCCTTTGTGGTACATACTTGGCTACAGTTCACATTTCTCTTGACACTCTCATGTTTTTTATCTCTTACTCTCTTTTCACTTCTGTGTTTCCCATCTTCCATTTTTCACTTGTGCAAATAAACATGGCATACTATTAATGCTAATTCATTTAACAAAATTGTAGCCTTGGCAAAAAGGGCCATTTTCAAAGAGAACTGGCAGCAAAATAAACATGGGAGAGAATAAAAGGGCAGTGCTGCCTTTGATCTTACGGGAGCTAAATTTTATTCAGAAGACAAAAAGAAGACTCAAATGCAGAGCAATATGGCCAAGTTTACCTAGAAACTCTGTATCTCACAAGGAAACAACCATATAATTCAAAGTAGGAAAAGTCTGACATGCTTCAGACATTGTGGTATTGAAGGGAGACAAGTTCGCAAGAGAAGTAATGTGAAGGAATGAGCAGCCCAACACCAGCCTCTAACCACTATTTGTTCTGCACTTCTTCAACAAGAAATGAAATAGTTTGGTAACAGCCAAGAAAATCCTGGCTTGCACGTTGCCATATAAGCAGGAAATTCCAGTAATGAAAACACAATCCTGCAATAAAAAAAAAAAAAGCAGATAAAATAAGAAAAGTATATTTTCAGTTCTGAAGAAGGAAGGAGAATTATGTAGAATTTAAAAACCTTTCTTACACCTGTTAAATGCAGTAGCGAAATCTTGTAGTACATGACTTTTTTCCCTGAAGTGACTAATATACTTTAGCTTTTTCTTATTGACAGTGACTATTATAATAATCCCTTTGTTCACATCCTCATAACATTCTGGAAAAACAACTCGCTTTGGGGACTAAAAATTCTTTAAATCTGGTCCCAGCCCAGAGACACTTCTAAAAATTTTAACAAGATGCTGTCAAGGGTTTCTGAATTGTGTGTAGATGTCTGTCAAAACATATTTCTTTAAGGTTTTCTTTCTTTTTTTTTCTCATTCACTGTTTACAACAAGGCAATTTTTTTAGCATAAAATTTCTCTTCTATGCCTATAGAACTTCATGGACAAATAAATCATCTCTTTGTGAGTGATTTGAAAATTATTTTTGTTTATGTGTTGCAGAATAGTATGTTAAAAATATCAAAAACTAAAGATGGCTATGATTGCCCTGTGAAGGTAGAAATTTTAGAAGTTTTCTGTGTCAAAAAGTCCACTTTTCTAGATGTTCACCAGTTCAGAGGGGCCACAGTGGAATACTTTTGTTATTGAAATTAAAGTTTCTTTAAGGAGCTTGTAAACACTGGAGACCCTTTCCATCCTGCAGAGCTAGAAATTTTAGTGGCTATGAGTACACAATGTACATCTGCAAAGAAATAACCTTTTCTCACCAATTGCATCAAATTCACAAGGCCCATGCTCAGTGGAGCATGCCCAGGCTGGTGGGTGGGTGGCTGAGACTCCATTCCCTGCTTGCTGGGTCTGTAAGGCTGTAGTGTGGGGCAGAGGCAGTCTGGAAAACTCTGACAAAAGTGGTCTCCCAAAAGAGACCCAAAATGCTTTTATTCCCAGTGAAAAGCGTCCATGGTGCTGGAGCTGGAACCCTGCTCTTACTGTAAATGCCCTGTGATTTTCAGTGACCACAAGTGATGAAGATCTTAGTTTTAAATTTCATCTATAAGTTGGGACAGGTTCACCAAGATCAAAAAGAAATGCCAGAAAGGAGGGAGAGGACCATGGATGTCTCGGAAAACTAGTCCTTAAAGAAGAAAAGAGCTGAAATTCCCCAGGGACTGTCTGGCTTTATGTTTTGAATGCTGGTCACTTCAGCTGGTCTCCTGGTGTAGCTCTATCTGCTATAATTGCAGCAGATTGCAGTTGCTGAAGCATCTCCTGTATGTGTACCCTTTCATTATGGCATATAAGCACAACATTTCCAGTAATTTAGAGGCAGCTAAAATCTCCTGTTCCTTGGAAGCCACTTTCCCTGTAGTAGTTCACGCAGCATAAGTGGAGCAGTACAAACTGGAGAGAAGCACAGTAGTCACTATGTTAGAAGTTGATGTCACCAGTTAGAAGTTCCTAGTTGGAATTTCAAAAAAAGCCTGTTAAAATTCAAAAAAGTAATACACAGAATTGTAATCAAAGTTCAATTAGAAGAAAAAGTGCCCAAACAAAACACTGTGGTTTTGTCTCTCTCATTGAACTCTAGTGTCAATTCGACAGTTTGCGTCTAGTCCACTGAAGACTTGTGATACATGGGTTTCCTTAGCATCCTTTGAAGCAATAACTTGTTTTTTTAAGGTTCTGTGCCATGATAGTCTTTCATAACAATTCAAAAGATGGTATGATTTATGACAAAAAAGGTCTGGAGTGAGCAGCTTGAAGCAACTAGATCCTAGTGATCTCATCGTTAATTTTTCTGATTTTCAATGGTTTCAAGAATCACCCTCTACTGAAAGTGCCTTTCATTAAAATGAGGTAAATTGCCAGCTTTCATGGCTTTGAAAGAACACTTGAGAGTCTGAAGTGACTTCAGAAACCTTTAGGCAATTAAAAAAGAAAAAAAATTTTGATTCTCATTAAATCTTAAAGCAATCCCATGATTTCTTAGGATATGCTTCATGAGTTTTGTTCTCATGCAGCTGGCAGTACTCTACTCTTTCTCTAACTATGCTGTGGCTTCTTTTCTCCTTATGTAAATGAAATATTTTATGCTTCAATAAAGAGTCAGCCTTTGGAGTTATGCAATTTTAAGAAAGAATGTTGGATCCCTCTTCCCTCTCCCCAACATTGCAGACAAAATCTTGAAAATATAAAGCCTAAAAATTAGGGTATGAACACAAAAAATCCCAAACCAAACACCAAATAATTTGGTGCCTTTTTTTTTTTAATAAGAATTTCTTAATGCTTATAACTTAGTCTTATGAAAAAACCAGCTTATGATTTTTTGATGCATGAGGTGAGTATTACTGCTGGTTAGCACCCAGAAGAGGAATTACATTGTATTTTTTCTTTTGCAGTGTTTGAAAATGTAAAGCACTGTTTTCCAACAGTACCACATATTGTTTATACTTTTATATCCCTTTATTATTTTTATTACTGTAGAGTCAAAAAGCCTGCAGTACTCAGAAGTCCATTAGTTACTATGCACAGCACAAGCAAGCCTCTTCCCTAAAGACCCCAGTTAAAACAGAATGCCACGGTCAACTTCTTCAAATAGGGGGATTTTTATTTCACCTGTTTTGATAGTGCAGGGATACCGATTTTGTTTTATTCAAAAATGGCCCAGGAGGCTCAGAGGGAGCATGGCTTCAAGCAGGCAAAGGGAGGCAGCACTCATCCCTCACTGGCAGAGGTTCTCAAGAGTGGCTGAGTTCTTGTTCCAGGTGGAGCTGCCAACAAGCGCGGAAAAGCAGAGGGCTCTGCTGACTGCTGGGGCACAGCAAAGCACAGCAGCATTTATAGGTGCTTCATGTACTCCCTGGGTATGCTTTATACCATCCTCCAGGGACTAGATACACGTACATACAGCATAACCCAGAACAGAGCCAAGATACTATGGCATCTGCCTGCTATTGAGGCAGTACCTTGGATTTCCTACAGCCAGTGGGGGCTTCTCTGTTGGTTTGAATAGGGGCATTCATGACAGAACAAACATAGCATACATCCTTTGTGTCCCAAGCAGAATGGTTGCGCCCTCTCTCTTTCTCTATTTAAAACTAAATATAAGTCAGGATGAGTAGATAACAGGAAATTAAAAAATACCCCCATTGAAATACTAACCAGAATGAGAACCAGAAGCGTAATAGGGTTATTGATTTCCGGTCTGATCCTAATCAGGATTTGCAAGACCTTGCAGCTGCCAGCCATTCACAGACTTCTCAAAGCAGCTCCAAGCCATGCTCAGTTGAAGAGCTAAAAATTAGAGAGCTGTTAACACGGGAGCTACTGGTAGGGACAGTCATCTGCCCAGCAAGGGAGATATTTATTTATAGAAAAGCCTTTGAACCAGACCACTACATTTGAACGTAGTAATAACCAGTTACACTGGATTGAAAGAGCAGTAGGGTGTAGCACAGCCATGCATTATATACCCCATTGTAAATGGTCTCAGAGGGAAAGCCTGTAATTTAGGGAGGTTTGAATGGCAAAACCTGGGTCATTGTAACAGATACTTTTTTCTTAGTTATTTTTATGGAAAGGATGGAAAAGAAATACTGGCCTGAAGAAGTCAGGCAGCGTGTTTTCATTCAACCTTAGTTAGCTATGAAATCTCACAGAGCTCAATCACCCCTTGGCCAAATATTTGTTTTAAGATTAATTGTTCACACAGGAGCTAAACAGAAACTTGCTGAATGCAAAGCTTTTACAGGAGATTTCTTTTCCTCCTCAGGACATTTTTCTCATGTGTTGCTGGCTCTTTTGTATGTTCTGTCACCTTTGGGAAGTAGGTTTCATGCAGAACCAAGGAAATGACTTTTCTGTTTGTTTGTGTGTTTTTAAAGTTTATCCACATGAGATGGTTTTAGGATTAATTTTGCAGGAGAACCTCAGGACTCTGTTCAGAGGTCCTTGTTGTGTTAGATCGTTTCACTGCATGCATTCAGCAGGCAACCAGCACACCCCAGAGCACAGCCCAGGGAGCAAAAGCCAGCCAGTGCTGTCCCTGCAGTGCAGCACCACCTCATGTAGGTGCCCTGGTCAGGTTGAAAACCACAGGCAAGAAAAAGAGCCAAACACAGAGGAGGGAAAGAGAAGCTCAGGCAGAGAGATCCTGGCTGCCTGGAAGCCAGTGGTCCAAACCAGCTTCTGTAGAGACAGATTTTTGACCAGGGAGTAGTGTGACATAGGCATGTCCCCTAACTCGGATGGAGAGCGTGCAGTAAAGCTTGCCCTTGCTCCTTGTAGAACCCATGATTTTGTTACATAGCTCTTTCAAATGCCAGCTACACCTTAAATCCGAGCTCTTTGAACCATATAGTCAATTTGGAGCAGGGTATTATTCATATTTCTGGCCAGATGTACACGTTCCCCAAATCATTTTAGTCCTTGTACCTGTACCTTAAGGTTTTTAGGCAGTTCATTTTTCACTCCCTCTCTTTGCTATGCAGAGGATGTGTATCACAGGCAATTTTCCTTGTTTTGTGTGAGGTTGTAAATACATATTCCTCAATAAGTACTGTCATCAACAGGTGAAGGTTACTGTCCAAGGACCTGCTGTGTGTGGGCTTTGGTGTATGGCTCTAGCAGACTTGGGACAAATGTTCCTTCACAAATATTAGAGTTAAAAAGTGAGAGAAACAACCAAACAAATCTAAATATTAGATACCAAGATATGTAAACGGAAGATTTCAGTAAGGCCATAGAGTTCTTCCCAGTTGTTATTGCAAATTAGGAAATTAAATGTGAGCACATGTAGTACAATTTTGCTTCTTTGTCACTAAAAATTAATTATCTTCAAAAGAATTTAAGATCTCATGTCTCCACCTGCCTCCTATTTAATGATACACTAACCAGAACAGGTCCATATTTATCTGCATTTATCTGCATTTATCTGATTGGTTTCAGCTCTCTCACCCTAACTTCTTGTTGATAGAGAATAATCACAACTATGAACTGGAACTTTTGTGTGAGAAGAACATGATTTTTGTCTGTTTTTCATGGATTATGTTTATAGACTGAATAAATTAGAAAAATAAAAGGAAATATTGACTCAACCACTACTTTTATTTACCCTTGTGGTTTTTTACAACAATTCTTCACAGCCCCTGTTCTCTTACTTCCAACACTTGATTTCCACTCGAACATCCAAAATCAGCATTAAAATATGAGGTTTTATTACTTGACCCCCAAAATACTGAAAAAATCACATGCATTTAAAATACTACAGAACAAGCTGTTGCCATGTTTTGTAGTTCAAATCAATTTTTGTAGCATCAAATCAAGTGGAATTACTTGAAAATTACAATCTTCCCTTTTTGTTTTCTTTCCTTTTTCTTTTGAGAGACATGCAAAATGATAGAACTACTCTGAGTATCAACAGAACCATAAGCTGAGGAACCCAGTAGCTACCTACCCATGACACCAGCTGAAAGTGTCTTATGTAATTAGGTATTTTAAAGTAGGACAAATACAATGCATATGCTATGGTGAGTCTGACTCTCATTAACTATAAATCACAGCTTCACTACTCTGCAAAGCAACCCACCTGAAAGTGAATAGTAGCATTAAATGAGAACTGGGCTCTTGGCTATTGAAACTGAAGCCAAAACCAACTAAACAAATGAAATCCAGATGGCCTTCAATACATAGGGCATTGTTTCAGATAATACCCAGAAAGTGATAATTAGCTGCTCTTCCTAGAATGCCTTGAACTCCTGCTGTGTAGCATATTGGTATTAACATTCTCTTTTGTGGTAAAAAGACTATTTGGATCTAGTAATTGAGTTAAGGGAACAAACCACTGATTCAATTTTACATTTACTAACACCAATTAAATGAAAAACATGACAAAGCACTGCCACAATAGTGCAGCTTTAGGTTGAAAAAAGATAGGCAAACTCCAAGTGGCAATCAGCATCTCTGTGGATTCTGCTGTCAGAGCATGGGTTCTGATGTGAAACACATCTCCATGACTGAAGTCCAGAGTATGAGGTCTGCTACGTTGTGTGGTTTGATTAGGTTTGATGAGCATGTTTAAATATTTTTTTAGGGTCTAAAATTGTAATATTCCAATCAGGCAGTAATGTCTGGAGCTTTTCTAATATTCATATGGAAAGCACAGTCGGGTTTGTGCTCAGCATGAGTTAAAGACCTTTGCAAATGGAGACTGGCATAGTTTCACATGCAGATCCCTGCTAATGTCTCCCCTATCTCAGCAGTCCAATTTAACAACGCACCAAATACACTATTCATACTGTTCGAATGCAAACAATTCAATTTGCACTAACAGTCACTCAGCAACAATTGTTTTCCACCTAAACTCATGTTAATATTGATATTATATGAATACACTAAGTGATCAGAAAGAAATTGCTAACAGCCAGTGCCCTGCAGATGATAATAACAGTTATTAACAAGAAAACTTCAAAATACATTTCTTTTCTCCCACAGCCTTCTGACATTAAAAAAGAACCCCAAAAAAATAAACCCAAAACCAGAAAAATTGGAGATTGAGATCTGCTGTGTGAAATATGGGCTTTATTTAAAATAGGTCATTAGTACAGCTGTTGAAAGTGTTTAAGTCTAATTGATGCTAAGTTATGTTTTCAGAAAGTAGTATTTTGTATCATTCTGGTCATAGAGCTAGAACACAGAGATAAATATTATTTTAAGTATTTGTTTTACACTCCAGAGGGTCAAAAAATATATCTATATCAGACACAGTTCCTAGCCAAGATGATGACTGGAACTGATCCAAATATGAAAACAAGTGCAGTTAAAACCATGCAGCTATTTTCTAGATCTGTGAGTGGACATGTCAGCCTTTGCCTTTTATGTGTTCCTAACATCCAAGGGTCTTTCCATACTTCCTTGCCTTGCCTAGACTCCCTTTTTGCAGACAAAGCATGCAGGGAGCATAAATTGTCAATAAAAACAGTAGTTCCAGCCCTGGTACCAGGGGAAGATTGGCTCATGCACAGGAGGACCCTTGGACTGGCATGATAAGCGGGGTTAATCATGTCTAACCAGCTGCACTCACTGCAGGACAAAAATCCTGGAAAAGCAGGTGCTTCTGAAAATGAGACCATTCAGGGCAGTGAAACTTGTGCCTGTGACTGAATCAGGGATCAAGACCTGTAACGTCTTGTTTCTCCACCTTAGCTACACGGGGAGACCTGCATGACTAGGTTTAGACATGTTAATTTTTAACTTCTGAAGTTAGGTGTGATGAAGCCATTCTGAAGTCAGCACAGGAAGAAAAGAAATGCAAACTTCATCACCCAGTTTTGGGCTGGATTAAGGTAAGGGTGTAGTTGCAATAACCTTCACTGGGAGTAGCCAACAGAACCACGTGTTTTGACATGTGACTTCTGCATGTCATAGTCCTTCTTTTGCATCAACATGCATAGTGTTACATAAGTTTGGGCCCTGCTCAGGAGAGAAAAATACAGAGTTCTACAGGCCTCAGGCTGTACTACCGCAATGCTCTAAGTAGCAATAGTAGTTCTAGCCATCTGAACCATACTTCCACCTCTGCAAATGCTCCAAAGCCTTTGTTTACTAGCGCTCCCAGTTCCACTAAAACAGAGAAGCATAAAATACCACATAATGCAGGGCGAAATGTTCTTTAAATGATGGCATTTAACTCTGAAGTAAAATTAAAAAACTTAAATGTTGGAGGTTGGGGGAGGCTGTTTTTATTGTGGGTTGGTTTTAAAACTCTCTTGAAAATCATATTCAAGTAACGCTGGAAAATGTTAAACTGATCTATCCTGTAAGTTAAGAAAATTCCAGACAATTCATTGAGGGGAGACTATAAAGACATTGTTAATTCTCCAGCGAGCCTTGTTATTCTGTAATAAGTTGATTAGTCATCTGGCAGCCCCTGGATTTGATCTAATCATCCACAGAACACAACTGGCAGAAGAGCCAAAACACATCTCCTGTGCATGGCAGTCTCTCAAGTCTGAAAGCTGGTTCCAAAAATAACAAGAAAAGAAAAGAAAATTAGACATACTTAGTACCAACACCAAGATGAACCAGGGGGCAGGGGGGAAGAGGGAAGATGGCTGAAGATTCATTGCACATGATTTTTGCACATCTTTTCATTCATACTGAGTTTAGTCAATTCTCAGTCTTTGTGGGTCCTCATGGGAAGGTGGGTGCCATGAAGAAGCAGCTGCCTGAGTGTTTATAACAAGGACAGCTCTCAAATGAGGCAATTCTGACAGGAAAATTCAAGTTAGGCCCTCAAAGTGGGTGCCACAGAAGAACGGTGCAGTGCAGTAGCTCTATATGGAGAGTCAGGCATGGGAACGGGGCATTCCACTCTGCTGCATATGCTTAACTGCTTCCCTGACAGCTAAAAATAGGATGTCACACATGGGCATCAGTAGAGCAAGGTTTATAAAGAGAGAGGAAAAATAAACTTTTTTTTTTCTAGCTATCTTTCTCAACTTGACTGCATTAAAAGCTAGCTCAAATCTCAGTTCAGAGACCATGTTAAAAATACAGATTTTTCTCCTATTATGTTTAACGAAATTCATCCATAAATTTTCTGTAAGTCTATGTGATACTATTTGTTATATTATATTCTAGATGATTCCAATATTTCAATTTTTAACAGCTTAAAAAATAGACTAAAGTGCCAAATTGCATTAACAGCAATATATCAACTCCTGCAAGCAAATCTTACATCTAATCTCCAGATTCAAAATATATTGTTATCCAGAGAACCATTTCTTGGGAAAGAGTAGATTTGGGCTGGATCTGACTTAGTGGGAACTGCTTACAAGCAAAACAAACAACTTCAAAATTTATTTTTTAAAAAAATCTGCTATGTGTGAACCAAATACATTCAGGAAATTATATGATACTATTTCCCCAAAATAAGCGTGAAATATTTTCACTGAAATGAGCATAATAATTTAGCATAATTTCATCAAATATATCTGCTGTTCTGAATCCCTTCTATAGCAAGATATGAGAGAAATTATTATTTTAGACTTTGAAATATATACTGTGCATGATCATATCCACAATAAATATTGTGTATGTATGTAATACCTGTTATTAAATGAAATAGAAAATGTCTCTTTGGAGAAAATGTCTCTAGGTAGAACTGTGTCACTTCTGCAGTAAGAAGAAACTTCTGCTTGCAAAATATGTTACTCACTTTGCCTTTATAGGCATCTAATTTCGTACTTTTACCTTTCTGGCTACCCTATTTTACCACCAATATTGGTGCATACAGCCCAACATGACTTCTCTCTAGGACCCTTGGAGGGACTAATGCTAATCCAAGATGATAAAAAGCTGGTAATTCACTAAGTGAACCTCATGATTGGCCAGGCTGAAGCCTGGTATGAGCGAGTACCAGAGTTTTGAAAATTCAGGGATGAGATCCCAACAGGAAATAAATTGGTTCATCCTTTTGGGTCTCCAGAGAAGAAAAGCTAATGGATAATCAGCATCACCTTTGGACAAACTCAGCCAAGCTCAGCATGATCCACTTAGTACTGGTAGTGATTTAAACACTCAAAACAAGTCCTATTCTGTGTCTGCAAGTTCTACACATTTACATAACTTTACCTGTAAACATCACGTCAGCAAATGACCCGATGATGTCAGCAGTGCTAAGTGCCATAGGAAGGTTACAGCTTATGCAAGCGTTTGTAACCTCTAGCTGAAATCCACTCAGGGATAGGACTGTGAATTTACTGTACATGCCCTGATCACCTGCTTAGGCTATGAGGCTTCTTCCATATTCCATTTCCACACAGAAATGCTACTCCATAGGAGTAATAGTATGCTTATGCATAATGAAACAAGGCAGAAAGTCTGAAGGACTGTCTAACAAAAATCACACTCAAATTACTTAGGATTCCCTCTCACCCTAATTATTAAGAATTGAAGTGTGAAAATGTGATTGAGGTGAACAAAAAGGCAAGACAATGGTGGTATAAAGCACCATGAAAAATTAGATGCAGTCATCGAAATGTAATGGCCCTGACCTTGACTAACTTACATTTTCTCTGTAACTATACTCTCACAGCTCTCATGAGGAATTTTGAGTTATGATTTTTTAAAAAATCTGTAAAAAAGCCTTGTCATGGGGAAAAATACTGATAATTATGTGTGTTCTCAGTGAGCACCTAAAACATGAAGCAAAATACTGAAAAAACAATGTTTTCCTGTAAGCAGTTAGTTGCTAGCTAATTGGTTTGGTTTTATAAGTGAATGGTCCACAGGATCCTCTCTCATGGCATCTACAGCATTTTGTTGAATTACTTTGTGTCAGACATAGAGGAATAAATTTTCATACTTTTCTATTTAAAACTTGGATTGCAGGAAAAGAAAGGATACAACACTTTGCCTGGGATTAGACCAGTCATGGATATTTCTAAAATAAAAGTAACTTCATATTTGTTTAGTACAAAAATGTGATCCTTTTTATTCCAGAAATGGAGAGTTTCTGTCAGTCGATTCATTTTATTGCTCATACTTATTGTATGTGATACTTGCCCTCATGACATTTCACACATCAGATAAAATTTTGCTTTTCTCATTTCTCATGTTGTTCCTGCCATCATAAAGTATAACGCCATCATTCAAGGCACAAGGAGGAGTTGCTTATTATCCCTTGACTGACTCACACGCTCAGCTTCTGGATTTCAGGCACTTAAGCTCTCTCAGCTAAATATTATACGTATATATACGTATATTATAATATATATCTATAAAATAAGTATTTTAAATTCATCTCTTTCATTGTCATATAGACCTTCACATACACTGAAACCCAGAGAAAGGCTTCAGCTGGTTCCACTAGGCTTTCAGTCAAACACAAATCACCTTCAATATCAAACCAGAAGTACACCAGGAGACTGTCAGTTAAACAAACCAGCTCCAAAGTCGATGTGCTCCTACATTAACATCCCAGATTAATCACAGCTATTCATCATGCTGCAATTTTGCGCTTGGCACACACAGACAGCAATTACTGTATGAGACCTGAAGTGTCAGAGCAGACATACACCTGACTTAGGATCCTAGAAGACCTCAGCAGCAGCCCAGGAAGTAAGGCAGGATAGGTCACAGCAAGAGTGTACCTGCCCTGAGGCAGCCAAGGAAGCAGCCTCGCTCAGCTGGCTGTTCCAGTTAAATGCCTGGATCGAGTATGGATGCCCTGGTGTGACCTCCCTTTCTGCAAGTCTACTGTGCTGCCTTATATGATCACCACACTTATGTAACATGTTCTGCAACTGAAGGATGAAAGTAAGCTGGTAGGTTTTTTTCCTGTCTTTCTTTGGCTCTTCAGAACTCTGTTATCAAACTGCTGAGAGATGGGGTCAAATCTATGGATACCACTACCCCTCTGCATCCCCCAGATCTGCTTTTTGGGGGCAGGAAGTGTACAGGTCTACGGTGCCCAGTAAAGCCTCTCCCAACACAGTTATCATTAGCAGGCTTCAGAATATTAGAGACTTGCTAACATCTTCTTTACCTCTCTGGTGTTTCAGTTTCCCAGCCTAAGCCCTATTTTGCAAGTTTATAGCAGGGCTTATAAAGGGCTTTCACATCCAGAAATATCAGTGTTAAAAATATTAAATTAATGGACCTTCAGAATTATATTCAAGTGCATCCCTGGAAGTGTTCAGAACAAGGCTGGATTGAGCTCTGAGCAACCTGGTCAGTGAAAAATGTCCCTGCTCGCAACAAGGTGTTGGAATTAGATGATATTTAAGGTCCCTTCCAATCCAAACTATTCTATGATTCTATATCATAAAAATTTGAAAGTGCATGAGGAAACAAGAATCAGTTCAGACAACTAAGCATTTAAAGCACCAGTACAAAACTACACTAAATCCTTGGTAATTACAAATATTCATGAAACACTTGAATGATATCTACAACTTGCATGAAGTTGCAACAAGGTTAAATTTTCCACAAGAATGCCAGCTGTATTCCTTCTTCCAGCTTGCTCTATAAAGAGGAGTGATTTGGCAGATCTTTTGAAGAGACCAAACAATTCCTTTGTTGCATTGCCAGAGAAATACAAATACAAACAGAGCACCTCCTGCTTCCGCAGGCTCCAGTCGTTCAGCTCAAAGGCACCACTGAGCACGAGATGTAGAAGACCCAGGTAACAGCAGAATTCGCTTGCTGCCCTCCTTCTGAAACTTTTCATGAAGTTTAGATCATTTATGTGAGATTCAGCATGCTCTTGCTGTAATGCTGTCATTATTTTGAATTGTTGGTGCCTACCCTTCTCTGTTTCAGCTGAGAATAGAACCAGGAATACTGAAATGCCATATGAAAGGCTATGGGTTTTTTCCCTTTTTTTGATGTGAAATAGAAAATTCCAGAAACTTCTTGAGTGGGCCTGTTTTTATAAGGTTCTTAGCCTGGTTTTTGGATAACCAAGCAAGTCTTTCCTTCATTAAACCACCAAGCCTGTTGAGGGGGAGCCAGTCATCCACAACACTCAACCTTCAAGTATTCTTCCTCCTGTTTCTTCTTCTGAAGTTTTGTGGAACTATTCCAGCCTGCTTCAGCAGATGCCCTAATTCCTCCTCCATATCTATATGCCATGAAGAGAAACTGAAGCAAGTATTACATGGAAAAGTTATCAGTGAGATCAAAGAGGCAAGGAGGTAAAAGTCATTATCCTACAAATTAATTGGAATGGGATGTGTAAGAAGTTGTTTAACTAAATGAGAATTAAAGAAAAACAGTGCTTTGGTAAATGCCTTCAGTGAAATTACCCGCTGATGCTTTTTAGAAACAAAAGTTCTAAACTGCCTATAAGTACTCTTTATCTATAGTTTTGTTTTTGCAGAATGAGGAGGAGCTGTAGTGTCACCCTGCACCCAGGCAGTTTGTATCCTTTTTTATACATTTTTTCCTATATATCAAACTACTGATCTTGTTCAATCTTCAGATGTGTCCGATGCTTCAAACTAGTTGGACCCTCCCCCAGAACAGGATTACAGGTGTTCACTGTGGAAATATTAAATATTTTACATACAAAATTTCCCCCTACACAGCTACAGTCTGCAGCCTGTAGCCTTCTAAGAGGCTCTCCTGGGCTTGGCAACACCTTTTTTAAACAGGCTGTTTATCTTCTGATAAGAAACAGAAAGACTTCATTTACAGTTGTTTAATGCTATTAGAGCCTATGCACGCAGTTTCCATAACAAGATAGGAAAAACAAGCCAAGTCTTCTGCGTGGGATTTTTCTGATCTCCAGGATATAGGAACACACCTGTGGTATCTTGGTGTATGAGTCATGGGTTGCTGATGTCATGGAGTGTGTACTGTTAGGCTCGAGTAAGCGATAGAGAGAGTTCACTACAGGACAATAGCTTCTGGTACTCTGACGTATCACCTGCCTGTTGCAAAGTGGTAACCAGGTAGAAATTTATTTTAAAATACATAAAAAATCACATTTAGAGACAGAAAAGAAACATTCTATTTTCCATTTGTAATGCCATGCTGTTAAACCTGTGACTGTAGTGCTGAGCATGGAAAGTCAAAAGCTGCACAGCCCTTTGTCCACCCCTCTATCTCACTGCTGCTGGGCTCTCTGGGCACCCTGCAAGCCTGCAAAGTTGTTCCAACCAAGGAGTGCCACAAGCAAGGAGAACTGCAGAAAGGGTTGTCAATTTTAGTTGTTCCTCAAGGTCTTGGAAAATGTTCTTAAATATGGCTCAGCAAACAGAGCAAAAGCCACACTCCCAGACAGTTTGCAACATTTAAATGAGTCTTGCATTTACTATCCAAACATGCAGCTGTGTGGGTGTTGTCAGAATGTACACTCACACATCCCAGACATCCTGACACACACAGTGTGAGGAGGGAAAGCAGTTTTTTTCAAGAGAAAAGGCATCAAGAAATTGCTGAGCCCTTGGATAAGTGAAAATGAGGCTGTGCAGGGGTCCCCATCACAGGTGGGAACACATGCAGTGCTCCCATGGTTTGCAAGGACAACTGTGATTGCACCAAAGGAAGCAAAAATAAATGCATCTGACTACTGCCGTGAGGAGGAACTGTTTGCCTACAAACCTATCAGACATCCTAGAATATCCATCAGCCAGCAATTCTCTATGCATACACCATAGTATATCTTTTTTGACACCTAGTCTAGTAAAATACAGTGACAGTTCAGTGTCAAAGTCAGTTTTTTCCCCTTACATCCAACGTTGTCTCTTAAACTCTCAGTGACAAGATCCAGGCCCTGCTCCCTGGGATTTCCAAATATCTCTTTTTCTTAAAACCCCAATTCTCTTTTATCCAAAGGAAAAAGCAACTTCTGCCACTCCATTCTGGCGTGTAAGTCCATTCCTGTATCTTCTAGGATCCCATTTTTTTCTGCAAATAACCCTTTTCCCCTGCTCTTTGTGCTTTCACTTTCCAAAGAACTGCCATCACAGCAAGCACCCAAATTCTCATTTGCTTAATTCACTCTTTCCTCAGAAATCGGGACTAGTAGAAAATAGTTAGAAAGAAGCCATGCACTCAGCCACATCCTAAGTAGAAAATATGCACCTCTCATTAGAATCATCATCCCTTTCTGGATAATTTGCAAAGAAGGGGGAAATGGCTAAGCCTAACAAATATTCACTATAAATAGTTTATCCCTGACTATTAGATGGATGGGTGGTTAGACGGAGGAGCAGAATATGTTCTTCAGAGGATCTCTAGGCAAGGCATTGAATATTTATGGCTTCATGTTCACAGACTGCATAGGCCCTTCTGCATAGGCCCTGTTTACTGATAGCAGGTATGAAGAATTTCTTTCCCTCTCGCAGCTAAACTATATGGAAATAACTAGAAGAAATTCTCTTCCAAAAGGTTCCTAGATCTTGCAGGTTACTTTGCAAATAATTATGTACACATATGAAAAATATTTCGCTTATCATAAAATCATAGAATCATTAAGGTTGGAAAACACCTTCAGGATCATGGAGTCTGACCTTTGAACACCACCATGGCAGCTAAACCACAGCATTAAGTGCCATGTTGAGTCATTTCTTGAACACTTCCAGGAATGGTGGTTCCACCACTTCACTGGGCGGTCAGGTCCACTGCTCAACAACCCCTTCAGAGTGTTAATGCTCATTCAGGTACCAAATGAAAACCATAAAATTCTTAAAAAGTATATCTTGCCTAATGATTTTGATGGATTCCATAACAGTTGCTCATGGCTCAGATATCAGTGGTGCTGGTGTGATATCATCATTAAAAGTAATGCAAATGTAGAGTGGGATTTATTTAGCATTTGTTGACCAGGCACTTCAATGCATATTCCTCTTTCCTAATGAATACCAGAATGCACAGGCAGCTGTGTGAGCTTATTTATTTACTACTCAGAAATCATGCTCAGGAGCAAAACTAGTGTTATACTCTGTCTTTCCAGATGCAGGGAATGGAGAGGGAAGAAACAAAAGGACCCAGCAGATCAATGACTGGCTCTGAGCCTGGTGTCACTGGCAGAGTTTTGGGGGTTTTCTTCATGGGCTGGTTCATATGATATCAGGGCTGCTGGCGACAGAGTGCACCTGTCTCAAAGGGGGAAAAGAATCTTTGCACAGGAGTCAGCAGGGGTTATTAAAAGAGCTTTAAACTAAATTTGCAAGGAGAAGGAGATAAAAGCGGGCTTACTAGTCATAAGTCTGGGGACAACACACCACTGTTTGAGGGACAATGTGCTTGGAAGGTCCTTTGGTCCTTTCAGTGGAAGTAGGGAATGGAGATCCAAGCAGCAGCAAAGAATCAAGGGTTATTGATATGTTAGAAATTGTGGAAGTGCCTGAGAATTTTCTTGTAGAAATTAAGGGTACTTCCCCTCAAAATGTGGCAAGATCAATAGCCCAGTTTCAGTGCATCTACTCCAATGCACACAACATGAGCAACACACAGAAGGACTGGGAAGCCACTGTGCAGTAACAAAACTAAGACACAGTTGCCATCACAGATGTGGTGGGATAACTCCTATGAGTGGAGTGCAGCAAGTTTAAACTCTACAGAAGGGACAGGCAAGGAAGGAGAGGTAGTTGGGTAGCCCTGTGTGTTAGGAAGTGTTTTCTTCATCACTGGTGTGGACAAGGGGATTGAGGGCAGAGCAGTTTGCAGCTGACACCAAGTTCGGTGGGAGTTTTGAGCTGCTGCACAGCTGGAGGAATCAAAGATGGGTCTCTCTGGTGGTCACATGCAGGCACCACCCTTTCACCTTCAGCCCCTTCCACCACCATGACCTTAGGCTGCTTCCCAGCAGGGGTAGCAATCCTCCAGCAACCACAGGGTGCCTGACTATTTCAAACTGCGGATGAATGCAGGGATTTGTTAATACTGATTTATGGTTGAGAACAAAGAGTTTGCAATTAAGCGGGTGAAGATACCCATGTTCTTTTTGTTAGCAAAGATGGCCAGAACTCTGCACGGCTACATGATTTTAAGTGCTTAAAACAAATTAGGACCACTAACTTTCAAATACTGTAGGTAAAAAGCAGAATTTTACCTATGCATCATCTATTAACTCTTTCATTACCAATTTTCTTTGGTTGATGCTAAAGTACCTATTAACACACATTTCAGAGTTATAATTCTGAAACATAACTGGATAAATGGATATCTGAACACATTCAAGGATCTTACTAAATCAGCTGGAAGATTTAGAAAACATATGGGAACTGCTGGTGACAACTTTCCTACAATTATTCAATATGTTGTTCTTACACTTCAGCCAGCATCCTGATTAGTTCAAATGCAAAGCCAAGGTTGCATAGTAATCTATAAACCACTCAACTAGTGAATGAAAAACCGTAGTGGAGTGAAACCCAGTAAAAAAATAAGAGTGAAATATATGATAAATACTTAGCATTAATGGGTCCTGCAATATGAGTGCAGATTCTGCAGTTAGAGGAGACTTGGAGAAAGATCACAGAAAATAGTGACTGAAATAGCAAAATTATTAAACCTGGAAGATTTACAAAGCCTGGAACCATATGTCTTTGCAAAGGTTCAGAGAAGTTATGTTTCTATTCCTTGTCATAAGAGAAAGAGCAACAAGGAATTTACCTGTATCAGGAAGTAGCAGATATAAATCTTGTTATGCAATTTGATCTTGGAATTTATTGCTCCAGGATGTCAGTGATGCCAAAAATCTAGGTAAACTGAAACAGTAAATGTATTTTTGGAAAGAGAAAAATATCCGGTGTTGTAACAATTAATGTTAGTATTACGAAAGTACAGGAAAGGGTATGAAATAATTTTTCATCGTTTATTCCTGCTGTCCACACTTCCTAGAGAAGAAAGGAACTCCCATCTATCAGATGAGGTGATTGCATATTTTAATTATTAATACTTTCTTTTCATTATCTGGTTCTACCCATCTTCAGAAAAGGCACAAAAAACTCTTCTCTTATACTGACAATTTCAACATTAAAACTTTCACAGAGAGTAGGAGGAGGTGACGCAGAAATATGTTAGCAGAAGTTGAATAGTAGTTTTAAAGCTTATTAATTCTTTTTGCTCTGCTGAAGGCAAGAAAATCCTTACTATGTCCTCTGCACTCTACTGAGAAATATTCCCAAGCCTTTTCTGTGATGGATTAATGAGGATATGACACACTTAGCTAAGAGCATCTCCCTATTAACCTTGCAGGTTAACCAAGACAGTTAATACATCAGACTTGATGGCAGTACTTGGTGATAGCAGGTCAGGCTTTTTGCCAGCACTTACCCACTAAATGCATTTCAAAAGAGTAAGAAAAATAAGGGAAATGGTTGTCAGGTCAAAATGGATATAAATTGGAGACACAGGTGGCTTTAAATAAAAAATCACTGCAAGAACAGTCCCCAAAGATTTTCCAGAAGACACGTATTTTAATCTATTCATTCCTTCTCTCCAGTCTCAAAAAGTTATAAAGTAAGCTTGTGGGAGGCAGGACTGGTGTGTTGACTGGCCATAGGTGTGCAGTGTCCTCTGAGATGCCATCTGAGCTGGTGGATATGACACAGGACCCATGGAGGGAAGCAGACACCCTTCTGCAAGGCCAGAGAGAGGACAGGCAGGCTCCTTAAGGGTATCTCATATGGCACCAGTTGGGTGCAGGTGACTGACCCTGGATCCCAGGACATACAGCTTCACTGGTTTCATGGAAAAACATTAAATCACAACTTCTGAAAGTGTAGCTGAAAGTATGACCCAAAACTATAATGCAGCATAATTAAAACTCATCTGTTACCCTAATTTTGTAATAAAAAACAGGTAGAGGTGGAGGAACACCAGTCTTGTATATTTTGCTAATGCCATTCTGGGATGAGACTTTAAAACTCTAACCTTGGTTCTGCATGAATATCTTATGCTGTTTATCAGCATAAGGATACTTCCAGTTCTTTGAAGCCTTTAAGAGGAGGAGAGGAAAAACAAGAACTAATGATCATGTTATTAACCTTAGGAAACCTCTATAAAAGAACTTGTATGAATTTCCTGACAAATAATACATAATTCTAAAAATTCTGGTTAAAGCTAAGTGATACTCTCACAATAATGTTTGTTAAAATAAAGTGTAGTCAGTCAAACCTGTTATGTCCAAAGAAGATGTTTTTTAATGTATGTCCTTTTTGATAGTCATCTTAATATTTACTGAATTTATGACCAAAATTGTTGATCCAGGAAGGCACAAGCAGCATGGAGTAGAATGATATACACCTTAAAATTCAGTACCTTTCATCTAGGAAAATATAAGTCTGGCAAAGAAATGTTACAACCTTCCATTGACATGATTTTGCATATTCTTTTTCTCTAATAAAAAGAACTGAAATTACAATCTATAAAAATCAAAGTGTTACTAAACTCTTGTTTAGGGTCAAACAACTTCATGTACAGTACCTCTCTCTGTAACATACAGTTTTTGTGGCTTAGTAATCATATTCTCATCTCCCTATGATAAAATATACTTTCTTCTTGTTGCTATGATAAAAAACAGCACAGACAAGGAATTGAACATCCAGGGAAAGCAATAAACCAACTGTACAAAGCACTACAGCGTCATGAAGCAAAAGCAAGAGAAAGAATAAAAAGAAGTGGAAATATGTATTTATTGCTGTTTCACAGGTGTGTGTGGTTAATTGTAACAGAGGAAGGCAAACTTTTTTGACAGAACTGAAGAATATTTTTGTAAAGGAAAGTATCTCACAAGCATGAGATAATGAATTCCAATAGTGCAGATCAGGAGGACCTTCAGCATGAAGTTTCTTCTTGTGAAGTGAGATTTCATTTTAGTTGCTTATTAGAAGTCACATCAGTTCCATGATCCTACCAATGCACAGGAAATTAGTGTAAAAAGACAGATAGATAAATCTATAATTAAATACACTCCGTGTGTGTGTGTGCCCATGTGTGTGTGCTCTCACATGATGACAACACTGAAGCAATCATGAGGACTACTGATGACAAAATTGAATAAAAGCCCACATAAAATACTGGAAACAGATGTCATCCCCTGCTAGTGTCCTGGTAGTTTATCATTTTCCCCACTTGACATTATAATTTGCTGAAGCAGAACATAAAGCTCTACAGATTCTAAACATATGCACCAAGAAGCAGAAGCAGCCAAGAACCAAGTCCGTATCAATAAGTAAACTTTGAGCAGAAAAGCACACTTCTCCCTGTTTTCAACATTTCAACAGGCTTATCTAGAAGTGGACTTTCTCCCCTCCCTGTTCGCTAGTCTCCCCCTTCCTCCCCACCCAGGAGCTAAAAGAGTCTTGCTGATTCCTGGGTGCTGCTTTTTCTTGTTCAGTGCCTACAAAGCTGATCTACCATCCTAAAACAAGTAAGCTGCACAGCAAGGAAACCAAAACAGCCCAGTTTACTCAACTGCATAGGGAGAATAACAAAGCACTGTGTGGCTCCTGTGGGTCTCTCTGCTGTCTCTCCTCTCAGGCAAGGGTAAGTTTGTTTGCCTTCACTAGTTCACCAGCCAGCATATAGCTACACTGCTATCCTGAGAGCAGGCTGGGAGGGCATCAGCCAAGAGGAGGATGGCTCTGGACAAAGCAACATAAAGAACTTCCCTCTCTGACTTCCATCATTTCTAATAGAAAAGGTCAAAATATAATTTTTTTTTCTTAATTTCCGCTATGAAATTTTTCTTAGATGTGGGGATACAGGAGCAGCAGGTTGGGGGTCTCTGCTCTGAGCACTGACCTTCCACCTGCCTTACAGAGCAGTGCTACAGGAGTTCTAAGCTTGCTGAAAAGCTGCAGCTTAGCTCTAAGGATTCTGACCTTACGTCAGCAACAGCATACTTAATGGCACACTGAAAGAACTGAACATCCTAAGCATAAATGAATCCACTTGGGGATTTCAGAAACTTCAGGAGAAACTCTGAGCTCAGGTTTGTTGCTCTTATCAAGGTAGTCAGACTTATCAACCATGATGTCATCAAAAAGCTAGATAGGCCCACAGCCAATTTACTAGTACTTCATGCTAGAAGAATAAATCTCACTTGGATACCATGAAGCTATATAGCATTTTCCTTGCCAAAACAGCTTGTGTTCACAAAACTTAAATGTTAATTGCTTAAATACTAATACCTGAAAATATGTTTGGAACTTGGGAATTGTAAAGCATGCATCCAAACTCCAGCAAGAAATCTTCCAACATCCTGCAAGAAGTCTTCCCTTGCCAAACACAGGCAGATGCCTGGGATTAAAAACTCGAGGTTTCCAGCCCCACCTTCACAATGGCCTCTGTGCCTCATCTTGAGCAAATCCCATGTCCACTCTCTTGCTTCTTTTGCTTGAAGTGAGTAAATGCTGTCCCAAGATTTACAGAATTTTAAGAAGAATCATTTATTTGTCTCTGTAGCAGTGTTTTGTGTACTGGCATAAGAGTTAAGAAGGAGATTTAAATAAGGCTGTCATGATTTAGGAATGGTATTCCCCATTTTAGTGTTCCCACTGAAGCACTCCACATATCCCTTGCATTCCTCACTCACTCACTCCCCCCTTTCAGTCCCCCTTCAGCAGGATGGAGAAGAGAATTGGGAGCACAAAGAGTAAAGATCACAGATAGAGATAAGAACAATTTACTGGAAATAGCAATGGAAGAAGAAAAACGAACAGTAACAGCAATAATATCAGTAACAGAGGGAATGGCACTACCCAACCACAGTCTTCATGCCACGCTTACTCAACCAGAGGGGACCCCATCCCCAGAAAATGACATGAGGTGGTACAGAATAACCTCCAGGTCCTGGCCATGTCCCCTCCTGGCTGCTGAAAAAATTAACCCTATCCTGGCCAGAACCAGGACAGACATTTATATGAACCTGTAATATTTGTACCCAGGAGAGAAAGGATGGCAAAAGCAGCTCAGCCTCTCTCAAAGTGAAACCAGCCCTCCTCACCTCAATATATCTATGAAGAGTTGACTCCTCCTGCCAGTCAGCACAATTATGTAACATAGCTGTCCTTTAGTCAATGCAGTTTTAGATTACCCTCTCTAGTTGGCAATATTATTACATTTATCTTTCCGCTTATCAACCAAATATCGAAACTTCAAATAGCATATCCTTTCTGGTTGAGTAACAAAATAAACAGTATAATTATATCAAGGCAATTAAGCAAAACTTGCACAATATCACCACCTGAGGCTGTCAGTCTACAAGATACCTTGTACTGTCCCAGCTAACCTAACTGAAACTTGAAATAATAAGGAAATAGAATGAAAGGGACTCCTGGGCTGTAGACAGGAGCAAGTAAGAAGCAGCAGTAGATGGGTGCAAAAGGTGGATGCTGACTGTGGATGTTGTGGGTCCATGTCAATGATAGATGGAAGAGGCTGGGAAAGGATGTCACACAGGCAGGGAGCACATGTCATTGCTGCCAAGTCTTCCTGTGATTTTGGCAAGGGCTACCTTTGGGTTAGGTTTTCTGGTTTAAAAAATTGCCCACTGAGCAATATCCATTTGTCTTTTGACCTTCCTATGTTCCACCCTTATGCAGGCAAAAATTTTGAGCTTGAACAAAAAAGGAATCAAATTATATGTTACTGTATCTCTTGAAGCAAAATGTTTAGGAAGATTGCTGAGGAAACTAACTCTCAGTTTTATGTCAGTCAGAGCTAGGCTATCATAAAGCACTGAGAAACAGCTGAAATACAAGAAGGCAGAGATTACAGAAAAGGCAGGATGAAAGACAAAGACCATTTTCTTATATGAAAGGACAGTAGAAAAGGGTGCTTTATTTATCAGAGGAGGAGTAGGCAGATCTTCTCTTAACAGGAACTGTGGTCACAAAAGATAAGAAGTTGGAAACACTCATCCCAAAGGAGTGCTGTACTCACCTGACAGTCAAGCATTAACTAAGGCTGAATTTCAACGTGGGGAGACAAATTTTAAAAAGCCAGACCCTACTAACCAGCATATATAAATGGAAAGATCTCTAGAATTTACATAAATGAATGCAAAGAAACCTAATTGATTCCTTAATCAAATATATATATCGAGCAGTCTATCTAAATTTTTTTGGTTTGTTTCTCATTCTTTACCTACCCTTATATTCCATTTTTCAATTTTGCTGAGTCTTACTTGGAATGCAATAGAGTGAAAGGTTTGCTATTTATTTCTATTAAATGTCTTATGATCAATCTCCTCAGAACAAATTTTCCAGCTTAAATATTCCCCTCTGTTGCATTTGTCCTTGCCAAGAGAACAGGTCAAAATAGAATGATTTTTCATCTCTTCATTTCCCCACATTGAAACTCTGAAAATATTCAGGAAGTTCCAATTCCTGATTACCTCCTTTTATCTCCTTAGATTACTCAGCTGGGACTCTTTGCAATCCATTTCCTTCAAATTCCACAAGTAATTAGGGGTCCCTATAAAGTTATTTACCTGTGATTTTCGTCATTTTTTAACAAACTGTATCCATTACAACTGCATTGCCCTCTCCAGGTTTTCTGCAAATTTTCTAGCAAAAGAAATTACTAAAAGCAGCATTCCAGGAACAATTGAGTGTGAGCTGGGATTGTAACACCTCAGTTTTCTAGGTCCCATCCCTGAGCACTTATCAGAAAGACACACGCAGTGTATGTCCCAGGAGTGCCTCTCTGCATTCTCCTCCTTGCATCTTCTCAGCCAGTGCCCTTCAACTCTGAAGCAAGGGAATTTTAGACCATAATAGTCTGCTCGAGATAATTTAACACAATTGTAGACACAGCCTTTTCAGCAGGTTTGGTGTGAAAGCAGCAATAGTTTTACACTTGCTGTTATGCTGCACAACTCACAGCATGTGGTTTCTTCTCCAGAAATTTGGACCTGCCTGGGTGCCAAGTTCCAGTCTCTGAGATGGATGGATGTTGCTCTTCCTCCCCAGCTGGGGTCAGCTCCTTGTAGCAAGACTTACCCACACACTCCCAAGTGTACATGGGGTGTGACAACACAGCTCTCTCCCCGACACGTCCAAGGAATGAGCTTATCACCTTCAGTCATCCTTGTGGGCTCCCACCGCGCCCTTCTGCCACCACTGATGGCTCCCCAGCCACAGCTCATTCTATGCTGCCTTTTCTGGAAGGCTCTCACTGCCTTCTGGCAGTCTGGGAATGCCTTTTTTTTCACATCTTTTAATCAATCTGGATAAACGTTGGTGTAAGGTTGCTACCGCTCATAAACCCTAAGACGTTTAACGTGTACCAAATGTTCCTGCAATATGGCTGGCTCACTCCACATTAGCATAAAAAATACATACTGCAAACACATTCAACTGCTTTTAACATCAAAAGGAAGTTTTCCACTGATTTTTATAAGAGCTGAATTGAGGTCTTGTGACCCTGTTACAGTGAGTAGTGTTTACACATGCCAGACTCTAAGTATGTGAAGAAGCCCCATGAATTCAATCGGCTTCTCAGATGCTTAAACACTTCAGTGAAGGCCTCAATGTTTATTTTAGGCTGTTGTAACAGTGCCCCTGTTATATAAAACAAAATCCATGTGGGAATTCCTTTGATCATATGGAGGGAGGAATAGGCCTTTACATTAGTACAGATGGATACACATAATGTGCCTGTTTACATACATACACACACACATTTACATGCACATATTAGCAACTTTTCTGCTCGTCATATTCCTAAAAGTAAAAGTTTTATTTCATTCAAAAAATTAACTGCAAAATGCAGCATTTGCGTCCACATTTTCTACAGTGGAAAAAAAATTCCTTTTAAATGCCCTTGTCCCAGTGCTGATGGATGCTCTCCAACCTGGGACACTGTCACACAATAAACAAATCAAAAGCCTTAACCTAAGTAGAAATATATGCCTTGGAAATATATATACAAAAACCCACAACAACAGAAGAAATAAAGAGAGTTGGGCAACATACTGAAAGATTTACCTCAGAGACCATTAAAAGGAAGAATCATTTCCTTTCCTGCTTTAGGGCAATGTTTATTTAGATTAAAATGTAAAAGGTGCAGTGGAAATAAACATCCTCATTATTGTCTATAGAACCTTCAAATAGACTTTCATCTTATAATGGCATTCAGGGGACATTTTAGGTCTTCTCCCTCCATTCCTTTCCCCTTCTTTACCTCTGTCTGTGGTTTTTTGGGGGGTTTGTTTTGTTTTGATTTGGTTTTTTGTTTTTTAATATATAATATGCAGGGTTCAGCCTAAAAATTCCCTACTGAAATTGAGTGAATTCATGCATATATATGCTGAGCAGCTGCAATCACATGTGACTCAGACAGGGGCAATGCAGCATTTCAACTGCAAATTCTCCAAAAATCAAATGAGAAAAAAGAGACTTTACCTTGGGGTAATGGCTGACAGATTAACACCGGAAGAGAGAGAAACAGTATGTCCCCAACTCTTCTGTCTCTCATGGAAAAGGCTGAATTCTTGCATTGCTTTACAGAAGAACAGATTCCTCCAGATTCACTTTAAGTCTCTTAGAGCAATATAGAAACAGATGGTTAGGTAAATCCAATTTTCTCTTCAACTAGCAAGTTGTTTCTGCTTTAATATTATTTCATTCTCCACAATTCATAAGTAAAATTAAATCAGTAACATCTGTGAACATCACTGCCCTTCCTCTCCTCTGAAATACCCCATAACCTTCCATAACTTTCTTTATTGCTATTGAGCCTCATGTCAGGCTATCTTGAAACTCCTAACCCTACAGGAAATAATGTCTGGATTACAAACACTTGGGGTTTTTTTATAGTGGCTGGCAGGCAGGCAGGCAGGCAGGGAGAGGACATAACACTCAAATTTAGGAGTATTAAAAGGATTATGATAACTGTTGGACTTTGAGGGGTTTCTTTGGAGTCTTTTTTCTCCTTCAAATGCAAAACACCTGCTGGCAGCCAGCAGAGACCATCTCTGGAGACTTCAAATCAGAGGAAAAGAGCACCAATCCATCCTGCCATATCCTCTGTTAAAAACTCCCCAGAGGTTTACTTCCTGTGCAAGCGGTCTGTGGATAATGCAGTGACAAGAAGAGCAGCTGTAACTGGTGTGAGGACCCCAGAGTTTCATCAGGGGCAAAGCCACTTCTGTACCCTCAGTGACTGGAAAGATAATCACCACAGCAAATCCAAGAGCTAGCCCAGTATTCCATCTGTGCTGCGCCATATGTCATCTGGAACTAAAGAAGCACAAAAACGTTTCCAGAAGGTGGCTGGCAGAGGCAAAGGCTGGTAGCGACAGACTGCTGTGGCTGATGAGGTCTTGTAGTATGGCTTAACAGGTATGTTGTACTACAGCACTGTACTCACGGCTCTGCTGAGACTGTGACTTCTTAAGAGACAATGGTATTTTTTCCTCTTTTCTCCATCTAAAGTCTCTGAAATGAGAGGGCTGTGGTCAGTGTTCTTCATGCCCTGGCTCCAGCAATAGGACATGTTTGATGGTGGCAAGGTTTGGTGGTAAAAGTGGAAGACTAAATAGGATAAAGGAAGTTACCTTTGTTGCAATTTCACTTATATCAGTGGATGGGACCAGTGTCTGTGGTGGAATATGACATCAACCATGTTTGGATGCTGTCTAGAAGAGAGGTGACTGGGGCTCAGAAAGCAATTTATCAGCTAACTGATGATCTAGGATCTAGCTCTTGAGCTCATTCCTTGGCTCTTCCTGGACATACAAAGCTATTTTCCTGCTCTCCACTGAAGGGAAAAGCTATTTTCCTTATTGTTATAAGTTGTCATGCCTTTATATACCAGATATTTATTTATAGAACAAAATTCATTTATGGAGTAGATGTGGTAATGGACTAGATCTACAGTCTGCTTTCTGAAGGATGTAAAAATATATCATGTTAATGGTCCCATTTCTTCCCAAAGTTTATTATGCGCTCCATGAGAGATCACAGGGAGCTTTTTACATCCATTTGCACACATAATCTCTTTTCCCAGGGTCACCACCTTCTCACTTTTCATGGGAGAATCAAAAGCCATAAATCAAACCCATCCTACACAGTTACATACGTCTGTTTCTGAATCTTAACATGAAACTAACCACAAAAAAATTCATATACAGGTCAACTTGCATGCAATCCTGATAGATAGTTGAATCTGTTCAAGCTTCCCAGACCTATGTTTGAACCTCACAGAGCTGTGGTACATCAGACACAAGCATGCGTGGGACACAAAGGTCAGAGAGTTTTCACTAAGGGATCATTAGATTGTGCTCTCCACTGTGATACCTGAGCAAGACAAAAAGGCTGAAGAACAAACACAGGCAGTGTATACCAGCGTAAAAGCAAGCCCAGCACTGAGAACAACTTAGAATAACCTGTGATTTGTCCTCAGTCCACTTGAAGCACAGATGTGTTAAGTTCTATTATGCGAGACTGATGAAGTAGCTCCCCAGTCTTCAGTCCTCATTTCCCAGCTGAAAACCAGTATTTGTGAAGCCTGCACTAGTCAGGTTTTGTGAATGTTAATGTACAAAAGATGGGTGTATTCCAGACATTTGTCTTGTCTTGAATGACTTCAGGATCCAGTGCTCTGTGTGTAACCCTGCAGCCATATCAATTTTCAGCAGCTTTTTCCAAACTCACAAGTTACCATTTGTCCCTCCAAAAGTGTTTGAGCTTTGTATATTAGCCCCCTCCTGTACTCTAAGGAAGGTTGAATACTTAATTACACTGATCTAATTTGGCTAAAGAAGCTCACAAATGCTGTTATTTCTTTTTATCTGTGCAATTTCTGTTAGGCTAATGATTTTGAGCATATGCTTCCAAGAGGCTCAGGGGCTATACTGTTCAGATCCATAAAACATGATCCAGAAAATCTAGTCTGTTTTTAGGAAGATTAAATTTTTTTTTGCAGAGATCCACTAGAGACTTCTAGTGGTTAGACTAATGAAGGAAGTTAAAAGAAATTATTTTCCATGTCAAAATTATTCATATCACTTGATAATTATCATGGACAGATGCTGTATTTAGTTATCTATATTCAGTCATGTGTTAATCCTTGATTTTCTAGCCCTTTCTTTTTTTCACCAACAACATAGACATTCTTTCTGAACCAAGAAAAGAGATCACATCTCTAAAATCTCAGTTTTGTTGGCAAGTTCAGAAAATAGATAAAAAAACCTGAAGCCATGGGCTTACTTCTTCTAAACAAAAGATTATCACAGAGTGTCAAGATTATTTTTCATACCCCTCTTCTTTCTTACTTGCATACTACCTCCCACACCCACCTCCTGGCAAGTCAACAAGCTCTGAGCAGTCAGTCCCCACTTATGTGACTCAGTCTCAGAGCATTAAAGCCTGAAGCTTGGCAGGTGTCCAGGATGAAGAAATATTAGCAAATCTCCCACAAAGAGCACTCTAATCATAGCAAGCACTGAAGCCTTGAACATAATATTTCCTCCTTGTGAAAGATTTCCAATTTGCTTAATGGTCTCCCAAACTTTACAGTATGATATTGCAAATGTTCTTTTAAAAACTCCAAGTCCTCCCCAAGCACATAACCAGCATGTATATTACATAAAGAAAAAATATAATTTGCTCTTCAGTTTTGGCTTCTGCTGAGAAGTCTTCTTCCAAGTCATCATTTATTGGAAAATAAAAAAGAAATACCACGTTCAAGTTATCTTTCAGAAATGCCTCATTTTGTAATTCCCACTGCAACAACAGAGGCACATACTTCCATGAAACATTGTTGTTTATCTCTTTTTGGATGACCTCATTGAAGGTTATTTGGAAGAAGATGGAAATGCAGACTGATTTATTGGTAGCTGGAGTGTAAATTTCACACAAAAGTTCAAATGGCAGATTTTATAACTACAGCTGAAGAGTCTCACTTCTGTGAGTTGTGAGTCATTTCCACAAGTCCATGTTCAGCTGTCTGCCCCACATCACACACTCAACTCTCCTGCTTTCTTTTAGGATATGAGCTGACACTGCTTCCAGATAGCTACATTCAGATCAAGGATTTTTACAAATAGATGCAACTGCACCCATTTTTGTTCATACCTAAGGGATGTGAACAACATCCAGCTAAATCCAGTTTTATTGCATTATCTATATTCAGGCTATGGTCGAACTGTAGCAAGTACTCTGAATATTGCTTATCTAAGCCCATAAATTCATTTCTAGGAATAATTACTATTTAGTTACTAGGGAAACATATAGCAATCATTCTCCTTATTCATTGGCACAGTTATGTCTGCCACTTTACAGATAAAATGTATCTAAGTGTAGAACTGCATTAAACAGTCATTTCAGAGGACTTTACAACAGATTTTTCCTAAAAGAAAAATATTTTTCTAAAACTTTTTTCTTAAAAGTTTCTTTGCCTACGCTACTGAAACTCACATTATTTGTTCTTTGAACATTTTTCTTTAGCAGAAATCTACCATATGATGCAAAACAAGCATTTTGTGACATGAGTGTGGTTAGCCTTCTAGAAAAGGCAGACTATTGAAGGCAGAAGTGTCAGAAGAAATACAAAGGTACAAGAAGAAAGCAAAGCATTACAAACTCCATAATTTATGCAGTGTACTGACACAATCCAAGTCACTACCAAAGAGTACAGTTCTCCCTCTCATAAGGATGCAAGCTAGTCACAAAGCACATATCAACCCTACCTAGCTGGGTTTATTTTAAGTAAGCAAGGACTATGGCCAGCTCTGGAAGAGCATGAGAGAACTCAAACCCTTTCAGTAAGGAGGATTTCTGTATATTCAAAGCATGTGAAGTGGGGAACACCTGCTATGTCAGCTGGTATTAATGGAGAGAGGAAAACCTGTGCTTCAGCTACTTAGATGCTGTAAAATGTCCCAGTTGTGTTTTTTAAAGCTGCTTATTACATTGACAGAAAGTCCTTTCTACATTCCCCAGTTCAGGCAAACACATCCATTTCACAGCAATTCCATGCTATGCCTGACATTTTGCAGACCCAGGCTGAATGTGAGCTACTGCAACTCACCTTCAAGCTGGCTAAGCTTTACTGTTTAACTGTAGTCAACACAGCTCTGTATCCTATATTGTTCTTCACATTTCCACAAATTGCTCATGCTAAGTATCTGGTTTTCTTTATACTTTTTTTTTTTACATTAGTGAACAAAAATGCCTTTTTTAGTTTTTACCTTTTTTAAGCATGGAAAAATAGTGTCTAGAACACTTCTGCAGACATCTCCCTGAAATCTGATACAGTCATTAAAAACGGGGTACAATGCACGATTCAGTAAATATGGGAATAAAAAGTTTTGGTGGGTCTTGAGTCATCAGTAACAAAATTAATGAATGAGATGTTCAAAACCCACAATTTCCAAGTTCAAAACTGATGACCAAATACTTCCCTTAAATGGTTCTGACTGGTTGCCAGTGGCCAATTCCCCACATCCTAGACAACAGACATAACTTCAAAATACAAATAACCCTCCTGGTAGAATTGGCATACATACTTCTAGTGGGGTAATAACATTTGACCATGACCACTGAGAAATAAGTTTGTTCCTGTCATGTAAAAATGAGGAGAGTTTTAATTTGAAAACAAAATTGTAGGTTTTAAAAGCCTATATCCAGCTTACATTTAAATATATTTAGATAAACACATGTTCTTGGGAAGCAGAGCATGGAATTTCAGAAGATGAAAGAACTATTAGAGAGCTAAGGAAAATTAAGCCCCTTGGTTATACTAATAAAAGAATGATAGTGATCATCTCCCCATCTAGTCTTAATAGCTGTCTTTCATAAATTTTCCATTAAAATCGAATTAGAGTTTGAGCATTGCCATTTAAATGAAATTCTTTGCAGATGCATTTCTCTCAGCCCAGTGTTAGTATTAAGTGTTTAGTGAATTTCTTTTAGAAGTTGATTCAATAGTGCTTGTCATTATATAGCTACTATCTCATTTTTATTTAATCACCAAGATGTTATGATCTTTCAGGATGAGACTGCTTCAAAAACTATAAAGATTGTTTTCTGAAGTTTAATAATACCCACTTGGCCATGAGCATTAATTTCAATGAATAGCCAATACTTTCTGCACCGTACTTTCTACATTCTACATCATGACATTAAGTACCCAACTATTCATTAGCAAGACACCATAAACTTTTTATTAAGTACCTTTTGCCCCTTTATGTCCCCCTTTCAAAGTAACATAATTTATGAGCATCTAAGTATGATCTAGTCATAGCATTTAAAATAAAACATATTTCAAAATTGGTCAGATCATTCTTGAATTACATCTTCTGGAAATAATTTAATATGACTAGGGTTTCAATAAAGGGTTGAAATATTAGGAAAAAGAAAAACCTCACTGGTTGATTTAAAGCACTTTTTATGCCAACTCTGTCCATAAATGTTGCAAGATTGATTTTTCTCTTAAGTAGTTCCTTCCAATAACATCTGTGAAAATGGGCACCTAGGTTTCTTTTTTGTATGCTGGCTATACACATGGATTTCGAGATGTTTTTCTTTATCAAATAAGTTAAGAGAACACATGCAGAAATACTACATTTTACGTTGTAACTTTTTTCTGTTAGCTACCTTCATGTATACCATACCCCCAGTATGGTATTTGCCACTTAGCCAAATGCAGCCCTTCAGAAGCAAACTAATCTCATCTCAGTTATGTGAGGTGGTTCTTGCTCTCATTTCACAGCATCACACTTTTGGAAAACTGTTTCCCAGCGTGGAAAAGAGTCACAGACTACTTTAGGATAGGAGGGAATTGTGGAGGTCAGCCAATCACACCTCCAGATTGTCAAGGTCCTGCTATAGGGTGGCTTTGATCTGCAGTCTTCAAATCACCGGTACAGTTTGTGAACTTTCTGAGCTGGAAAGTTCATTGCCCAGGTCACTCATGAGGAATGCTGAGCAGTGTTGATGCCTTAGGCTTTAGCTTTTATATTTTTCGGATCCTGTATTGCCTAGTATGTAAGAATCTCCATACAGCCTGTTAGCTACTGTTCTCACATTTTGGTTAGACATAACAAACCCTCTCTGGGCCTGAACTCAAGGACACCTTGTTGTCCCAAATCCTGAAATACATAAACTGGGCCTCTGGACAAGGGGAGCAAACTTGGGGTAATCACATTGTTACTCAAAATTATAAGTGGAGAATTAACCCTGATATGCAAATCAACCAAGCATAAAAGTGTGAAAAACCTGTGACCCAGGATCCATCTTGGGTGGAGCCCCTCAGAGGCTTTTGATTGCCCAAGGTGTACCTTTGAAGGCCCTTCAAATAAATACCTGCTTTTATTCTCTTAATCTTGTCTAGCCTCTGTTTTCAGGCAGCCACTTCAAAGCATCAGTGTCAGCCTCAGGTATAACCCCTAAGGAAAATCACCAGTACTCAACAACCAGCTGGATTTCAAACCACTAATCACAACCTTCGAGTCCAGCAGTCCAGCTGGTTTTCACCCACCTGTAATTCACATGTAGTCCTTATCTCGCTGGCTGAATTGCAACGATACTAAGGAGAGAGACTGTGTTGTTAAAGGCAATGGAAATGCCATCCACTGCTTTTCCCTCCTCTCAAAAATGAACACAATTAGGCCAACCAGCCACATTTTTCCCTTGATGTATCTGTGCTGGCTGTTCCCTCCCACTACCTTGTTTTTCACGTGCCAGGGCATGGCTTCTGGGATCATTTGCTCCACAACCTCCCAGAGATTGAGGTGAGGTTGGTAGTTCCCTGGGTTTTCCTTTTTTGCCATTTTATTTGGTTTCTTTTGAAGATAAGTGGGATACTTGACTTTTTTAACCTCCCTCAATTGCTATGACCTTTCAGAGAGGATAGTTAGCTCCCTCAGCAGTCTCCATGGATTTGTATACATCTAGTTCCCTTATTTGGTCCTGAATGGGATCATTCTCTACTGTAGTCAGTACCTCTTTCCCATAAACTTTGCACAGAGAACTTGGAGGCCTGAAAACAGACCTTGCCAGGAAAGAACAAGAGAAACACTGAGCACATCAGAATTTTTCAATCCCTTTTTCATTAGATTCTCTTCCCATTCAATAGGGAAGTGTTTGTATATAAATCTGCAGGAGGACTGGGACCCAAACAGAGGCAGAACACCAACACAAGGCCACCAGAGAGTGTGTGAAATGATTCCTTAAATCCTTCCCAACCCTGAGACTTGAAAGCTTAACCTTATAGGCTTCCTTTAAAACATGACAGGAAAGCCATTTTAGTGTTGGTTTTTTTTCTTTAACCAACAAGTCCATGACTAACACACTAACACAGAATATGAGAATCCTGGGTTCTAAGCTGTGTTCAGCAAAAGGAGTTTAAGCCCTCCTCCTCCGCTGCCTGGAAGAGTGGTCTCATATCTACAGATCTACAGATCATGTGTGGTTGAAGAAAATGTGGTAGGTTTAGTACTTTCTACTGGAGCTGCTCCACCTTTGTAAAGGAATTCGATATTTACCAGGCCAGGAATGTTACTTTCTAGCCAAACCATTCAAGGCACTCTCTGGGAAATAGGAAAACCTGAGCTCCAAACTCTGCTGCAAGCGACAGTTTATTTTTTTACATCAAGCTGTCATTTGACAAAACATATGAAGACTCCAAGGCAAAGTACAACACTCATGTCTCTCTGCTGGTACCTGGGCAGCAGTCAAACTGAAAACATAAGCCTTTGGGCAGAATGTCTCCAGAGACACCCAAAAGCTTCCTTCTGCAGATTTTTCTGTTTCTTAATATGGTTTGAATAGCCTGCTCCCATCCAGAGGGCCAGATTCCCCTGCACAGCTAACCCGTTCACTCACTGAGTCGTTCTGTTTAGCCTGCTCTTTCCAGCAGTGACACTAACTAGGGAATCCATAGATTTTCTGGCAGGACATGTGGAATGTACCTGCTCCCTTCACAGCATGTCTGGACTCATGTCCGAACAAATGGTTTACTGCTAAAACTAGAAGTAAAGCATTCTTAGAAAAATACATTAAAAAAAAAAAAAAAATTAAATGTCTTTTTAGAGTTGTGAATTGCATAGGATGTGGTAAATTGTCTAGTCAGTGTTTGTCTACATGTGGTCTGAACATTTTTTATGGAGATCCTGGGTTTAAATACATATATTTGTTGAATAAAGATTAAAATCCCAAGAGTTGTGATGCCCATAGCAAATTACAGGGCGTTTTCTTCATCTACAAGATCACTAGCTTTTGCCATTGGTTTCGGGTACTGATTTAACCATAAATAAGAAACGGAAGAGTCACTCTACCAGAGACATATATTGTGTTTTCAGTACAGCTGAGGAAGTTCAAAGAAAAACAGACATAGACACACTTTGTCTGTTCCCACTGCAGTAAACGTACTTAAATTTAAAACTACAGGGAACTTTGTCCAAGGGCGTTTCAGGAATTAAATATTTTTCTGTAGTAAAGGAAGCTTCAGAACCATTCAGCAGTTTTTCATTTTGATTTCTACTTTTAATCCTGACAATATCCTTTTTCTGAAATGATAGACTGAATTACATCATTTCACATTTTCCTAGGTAAAAGAAATAACCATTTACAGGCAAGATTCCTTTATTCATATATTGTTAGTCCCCTAAAATGCCTCCTATTAAATTTCATAAGTAATTCTGATGCCCCATTACCTTAAGCTAGGAAAGGTCATCTTTGTCTGCTTAAAGAAATGCAGTCTTTCCAGAAAAACATAGCAAACACAGAGTTTAAAATATTCCTGGCAGGGTGAGGTTGTTCAGACAGCTTTAGGCAGATGCACATAATTCACAACATTCTTTGGGAATTCCTACCCAGTGAGCACCACTCACAGAATCTGTCCTAAGACTATTCTTAGTATTGTATCTCTTTTCTGTCCTGTAAACATTCAGATTTCTATAGCTATAAGTGCAGCACAGGATAGTGATACCGAACTCAAAACCAGCCCAGTCAGTACATGAGAAACAGCACAGACAATTCAGTAAGAAGGCTAATCCCCCTTCTTTCAAACTATTGCACTTTCAAACTATAGGACTTAAAGCTGATACCCAGTGCATCTTAAAAGTGTACTCAATGTTCTTATACTGGAACACAGAAAGGTGACTAACATGCCTGCAATAGAAATTAAAAACAAATAAATACCATTCAGAACACTAACTGGTTCACCATTTTCTGCCCTAAATTTGGGTTGTATTAACATCACCATTAGCCTGCATCAACAGTAGATCTTCCTTCAGCTTCAAACCTGCTGCTTTAGAGCAGATTAACCTGACAGACTTGGTTAGCCAAACTACCTCTGCCCTCTCAGTGCCGCACAATGATTTGTGTATGTAGTGTGTTCATTTTAGAAGTGGGATTTCCTTCCTTTTTTTCTTGCATCAGTGTAATTATTTTGAGTGGAGAAAATGCTACAGACTTATTGAAGAATATTAGTAATCACCACAGGGCTACAAAATCCCACTAATCCTTTCTTTAATGCAGTCCCAAATTGCTCAGCAAGGTATTTCCATACGGTGTTCAGACACTCTCCCATGCTGTGAATACTTTCCAAAAATTAAAAAAAAAATACGAAAGATAAACTTTTTTTTTTTTTCTCAAAACTTACCAGAAACTAAGTTTTTCTACTGAGGCCTTCTCCACCCAATTTTAACACGTTCTTTGGGACCCTTTTATGACTTTGCTAAGGGTTAATGGGCTCCCTGGCCAGCATGAGTCCAGAGGCAGCATTTCCACAAAATACAATGGCTAACACAACCATAACTCAGAAACTGCACTATTCTGCTCAAGAAAAGCATGGCTATAGGAAAACAAAATGCACTCAGATGCTAAAAGTACCTGTGACAAGCTGAGGTATAGATTTTAATCAGAGAAAAATTCTCAGAAATCATGTAAAAAACACTGACAGGTTGCAGGCACTGGGAATGCTGTGTCAGAGGCAGGAGTTTTGGAGAGCACACTCTAACTTTGGAGGATCAGAAGAAGGTAGAGGCAGTTCTGACATCCATGGGAGAACAGTGCCAGAACACCTTGGAGGCAAACTAGAGGACTTTCTCCATGAGCAGTGTTGTTTTTCAAGCACCACTGAGTTAAACTGGGAGCTCACAGAAATATGAGGCTGGAAATGGAGATCTTTTAGAATCTCTGTGTGCCCTCCTACAGACCTTGCTTCTCCTTTTTGGATAGGTTCATTCACATGTCCTAAACCTCTCCATACATTAGAGCATAAATGAAAGCAAATGGGTAATAGACCCCGGTGGGTGACACATTCTGACCCATTCAGCTGTAAAACTGAAGAGAAAAATTACTTTGAAATAACTACAAGATTACACAGTGCATTCCTTACTTTTAGCTGCATCTATTTCTGAAAACACTGAATAACACCAGGCTATGTGCCTAAGCATTGTACCCTCAAGACCAGCTGTGGGACAGGGGGGAAGAAATATAAAACTAAGTATAACTAATGGGAAGTTTATCCTTGAGAAACATATTAACATATTTCAGGGTTAATTAACATGAAGAAAGTATGTACCACGCTCACCACTGTCAACTGCAAGAAAGGCATCATCACATTCCAGTGATAAGTATTTACCTCTATTTACCCAAATACATAATCCTAAAAAATTGACTACAGTGTCATGATAGAAGGAGTAGGGACTTGTGCTTGAACAGTGCTCAGCCCTCATACAGTGAGCATTGCACTCAGAACCTTCTGGCAGTTCTTTCAACCTCTTCAAGTACATATCTTTTTACGATTATCATTCACTTTCTGCTTTCACAAACAAAACACAGCCACCAAATAGAAATTAATAGATAGAGATACGTGGAATTTGTAAACTGCAGAGGCACACTTACAAAAAGCAAGGACATTTCAAAAATTACTAAATGTTCCCCACCTTATCAAAATGAAGGAAAACAAAAACACAGGTGATAGGAAACTCAGTACAATTAAACATACAAAGCAGAGGAAACTCAGTTCTGTGTTGCTGCTGCTGCTGCTGCTCCATTGCTGCCATGACTCACTGCAGTGTCCTTGTTCTGCAAGGACCACAGCTGAGAATGAGATGTGATGTTCCACGTCCTTGTGCTAAACCCATGCACAGAAAGACGAAGACACAGAAAACAACTTAGTTATCCTTGTATTTGTTTCTGGTAAGTTGTTATTTTGTGCCATTTTTTTTTCAGTTGCTTTGTCCGTTTAGCAGGAATTGAATAACTTCAAAGTGAAAAGAAAAATATTATGTACAAATGAAAATAACCCATAGATTATGGCTGTTGCAATAGGTCAGACTTACCCCTGAAAAATTTTTGTGGCTTGCTGGACTTAGACTAAATACAAAATTAGTTTGCTCACTATAGACATTTAGTACAAGAACTGCTTGAGGACTGGACCTGAACAGATTCTTCTAAATCATCAATACTGCCTACACTTACTTACACTTTGCTTGTCTGATTGTTGAAGCAGCATATTACCCTCTTGTTGCAATTCTATCCGGTTATGAAAATGTGTATTTTCATACAGCATTCCCTAAACTGGGTTTTAAATTTTTGCTGTTATCCAAATTGTCTCTATTTCTAAGAGCCCAGTGGGAAAAAGCCTTCCAGGTGAGACTTCGTCACTTCCAAATGGAAGAAAGTAGTATTCTCATCAGTCAGACATTAAAGTAAAGGCTGCCCTTTTTTTGCAACAGAATTGGTTACTCAGCTCCAGAGTCATTTTAACCATTTTATTTTTGCCATTCTGCATTTTTGAATCAAATTTCTTTATTTGCTTAGCACAGTACCCATCTCACATGTAAACTTAATCTTGCTGATTTCCCAAAGCCACTGCAGTTGGTTATGTCCTTCAGTAGGGCTGTGTTATGCCATGCAGGTGTTTTGTGCCATCACTGATGACAATACTGTGGCAATACAAGCAATTTTTCTTTCCTTGGCTTTCTAGCAAAGTCAGCATCTTCAGTTCTACTTCCAGCTATCTTCAAAATGGGAATAATATGCATGTACAGGAGTGCAGAAAAAGATTGAATATTAAGTAACAGGGCAAATTAACAAGGCTTGCTTGGACCTTGTTGTAGCACACAACTTCCTACCCATTTTTGATTGTCACAGATGTACGTGACTTCTGAGAAATTGTTGACAACAAGGAAAAGTTCTCAACGTATCTAACAGGTACAAATACTACAATTAGCATTTGGTTAGCTAACAATAGTTTCTAAAGCTTAGTAATAATATTCCTGTGCATGCAAGTTAGCCTTACATAGCCAAGATAAAGAGGGAAGTTCAGTCCATTATCTGAAGAACTTAGACCACTTCTTGTTAGTAAAGTCTGTCAATATTGGGAGCCTAAAAATTATTCCTTTTTAGGAATACCACCAAGAGTGGTTGAAAAAAAAAAAAAAAATATATATAAAATAAGAACTGTCTCTTAAAAGAGAACTACAAAAACAGTTTTCCATGGCCAGAAATTCCTTTCCTTCTTACACCAGTGTAAGGCCAAGTAGAGTGTGGGGAGTGAGGAGCAAGCTTGAAAATGTGATCGGGGCAACACAAAGTAACATAGCTTCACCAGGAACAGCAAAGCTGTCCCCATTTACTCTAGGTAAAGGGCTGTCCAGAAAGGGACAGTAGATCAAATAGTAGTAGTTCATCAAAAGCATTTGGTTGGATTGTAATCTCTCAGTAATAAACAACAAAGAAATTGCGCTGAAAGGAAATGGTAACTATTAGTATGAGCAGATGTATAAATGACAAATTATATGAACAGAAAGCAAATCTGGGAGAGGAGAGTGGTGGAACAAAGGAGCTTTAATCTGCACTTTGTAGTCTTGGATAGCTACTTCAAGCTTACAAGCTCCATGTAGTTCATTTTAGTGCCAGCAGAACTGCTACCTTTGATTTCTTCTCGCTGCCAAAATCAGGAAAGCTTCAGGACACTTTATTGAAAAGGTTCTTTTTGCCCCTCAGAAACCTTCAAATCACTTTAATCTGCTCCATTTTACAATACAGAAATGTGTATTCAAGGTTCAGAGAAAGTAAATTAACTGTTTCAGAGGCAAGAGAGAGACAGGGGTAGGGGAGAATGGGACCAGCTGTTGATTGACATCTAAGATGGGGGAAGTAATTCGAAGTCCTTCTGATAGAGACTTGTGTCAGAGAAAAACAAGCAGTTGTTTATGTTTTCTCATATTTTTAAGAACTATTTTCATCTTTTCCTATTAAAAGAGAACAAGGCAAAAACTGGAGAAATAAATAAAGGAAAAAGACTTTGAAGGTTTCTGTGAACAGAGATAGAAAGCAGAAATAATTTCAAATTATATTAGGACAATGCACCAATTCCTCCACCACCAGGAAACAAAGTTAGGTTTGTCTCTACATTTCAGGGAAATCAAGCCCCCAGAGGTCAAGGAGGTTGCTACAGGGCTGAGGGAGCAAGAGAACATTTTACAAAATCATCCTCTAATTTGGAGCCAAGGTCAATGATTTAAACTTTATTGCTCATCTTGAAACCAAACTCACAATGAGCATAGGTGGAACAATCCCAACTAGCAATTACCCAGAGCCAGGCAAACAAGAACTGCAGAAGTAACTATAGCTGCAAGAGAATTTGTGTTTTCAAAACATGACATCGGCCCTGCCAATTTGCTAGCTGCTGCTCACTTCTGATGGTGATAACTTGTTAAGCCACAATACTCAGCCACATGACGAGCATTGAACTCTATCAGGAAACTGCAGCTGCCACAAGTTGTTGTGCCACTAAGAAGTCTCAGCTGCAGCCCAGACTTTAACAGTCAGCTGTCCTATACTTCAGAACCTGACCCTCTATGCCACAGTCAAAACCAAATAAAAGACGACCTGGTGACTGCTCTCTATATGGAGCTTAGTGCATCCTTACCAAGGAACACACCCAGCTTCAGCCTTGTGAATGTGTCAATGAAAAACTTTGTTTGCAGAGATAAATGGTCTTGGAGAAAAAAGAAAGAATGCATAATGGCATTTCAGGAGCTCTGATGAAACCTTCCTCACCATACAGTGAATCCCATTTCTATGTAATTATATGGTTCACTGTTCCTTTTTTTAGCCCAATTATAATGCAGACCACACAAACTGGTGTCATCTTAGTGCTTATTACTGTAAAATATTGACCTCAGAATGCTGAATCATGAAACAGAGTTTGTAGAAAAGGTTACAGTGTGCTGCATGTTAAGGAATGCCACACCCAGTCAAGTTTCTGCTATAGACCTTAAGTTTTGGGTTTGAAGGGAAACTGAGGGCTGTGTTCCAGAGTACTGAATTTAGAACTTTCCCATTCAAATGACAAAATTCATGCCAAATACAGTGAGATTTTCTCATTGAGAGAGAAAATAGGCACATCATTGAAAACACACTTGGGAAAGATGTATTTTGCAGGGAAATTCCTGAATTATCAACTTGCAGCAAAAAATAGAGGCTGAAGTGAGGCTGTGGAGATTGGAATTAGCAGATTTCTAAATGAGCTTTTTAGGAGTGTATCACAGAGTAGTTGATGTTGTGGAAAGGAACTCTGGAGATCATCTATCCACTTTGGCTAAACACACAGTGGTCTTTCAGGGCTGTATTTTTTTATACACAAAATGTCTTGGGAGGGAGAAAAAATTGCAGCACTGTTACTATCAAAGCATGCTGAAGCTAGGGCAACAGCAAGAGGAAAGAAGCCTCATTTCCTTCCTTCACCTCACCTTCCTATATTCTCCCCACATCAAGAAAAAGTTCAAGGTTGTGTTTGGCACTTCTAAGAGTTAAAGAAGAGGCAGTATCAGATATGAGGTCAGATTTTCCTTTTTTTTCTAGCCCTTCTTATACAAGTACAAGAGTTTCACTTTTTGAAGTATTTTGTGGTTTTCATTAACAGAAGCAATAATAAAAAATTACCTGTTGAATTTCTAGAATTGTAACAAGAACTTAGTCCTATTAAATTCTATTTATATTTTTTCCCTTTGGTTAACTGTCACCGATAATATATTATCTGAAGTTGAAGTTATGGAGTTTTTTGTGCCAAACACTTTGAAACTTACACAGGCTTTTGATGGATATTTGCCCTTTCAAAGCTGAATCAGGATATTAAAAAATTGTGATTTCTTTGAAAAGGTCAATGAGAATTTTTGTATTTAGTAGGTAAGAATGCCAGCTTACAGACAGTCCTGTCTTTGAGACTTTTGGGGGATGCTGAAGTGACTATCCCATTCTCAGGTAGCATACATGTAAATAGCTAATTCCTCTAAAATGATTCTCTGAAAGATACCAAGTTAGCTCGTTCTCCATAACCATGCAGTTCTCCATGTGTGAAAGGAAGTTCTAAGCTGATGGAGTGCCACATGGAATATCACTGTGACAAGGCTGTTGTGATGAGTGGTGGAGTTTTTCATATGCTAAACAAGAGGTGTTACCAAAGGACAGTAATAAACACTGTATGAGTGTTACTGACATCAATCCTGAGAGACCCTGAAGACATCTCTTGCCTCAGCCATATTCTCCAACTAAATATATTTCAACATTAACTGTGTTACAGACCAGGATAACTGATATTTTCAGAAATAAGACAGACAGTCTGTCAGAGCAGTTAATAGAACTGAACATGCCAAAAAGACATTGTCTTGTTCTTCAGTTATAGGGATGCCTTTAGCTCTTTGCCATATAAGCACTGCCAGCTTCTAACTTCTCCCTTGGAAACCTAGACACTCTTTTTGTGAAACTCACAATTCATCATAGAATTAGAGGGAAGTATTTAACAGACCCTAATGAAACGTTGTGAGAACTATGCTAATTCTGTCACAGCAGCAGAAGAATAATTTCACTAGGGAACTAGGGAAAGTCAAAGCTGCTTGTGAAAATTAGGAAACAGCAAAATTCACCAACAGCTGCTAGCCAGTAGAAATGCTATGAGAACTTCATCACAGTATATTTTAAATAGTGCGCTTTAAAATAATGTTAAAATAAGTTGCGTATGAGCCCAAAGTAACGCTCTCAAGGTCAATGGGATATTAGGCATGAAAGATGAGCTATAACTTTGTGTGAAAGAAAGAGCCATTTTTGTGGTACACTCACTCATCTTGCTCAATCCCCAAGGCAGTGACCTTGAGAGTATTAAACAGGGTCTGATTCGACAATGAACATTCAGGAAGAACTAAAAGCAACGAGCTGAGGCACATCTGAGGACAAGTATGATCATAACCACAAATGCATCTGATGATTTACCACTCAAATACACTATTTGAGAAAAGAAACCTGTGGATAATTAAGACTATTACCTTTTCAAAAACATCAGTGAGGGAATTTACATACAGTGTTTCCTGAAACATAGAGAAAAACATTATTATCTTTCACACAATCTGAACCCCTTTGGCTATGCTGAGCATCCTTTTCTGATACATGATGTTAGTAGAAAGCAGTAAAGATTTCTCCAGTGTCTAAACAAACATATTCTCGTTGAATTTATTGTCAATTTACATATAAAAACTGATTTTCCTAACTCATGTGAAAACTGCAATTTCCTACTAAACAGTATGTTTTCTTGTCATTCAGGACCTCTTAAAAGTAATTGGATCAGATCTTTATTCCTTGGCATAGAGCAAGGAAAAAATGTTGGTTTTTTTTCTAAAAAAAATATCAAAACAAATTTAGTACTATGTGCACTTGTTGAACCTCTGACTTCCACCAGCTTCCTATTTCAAAATTATCCATATATATGTACGAGCAGAAAGTTGTTCAGGATTTTAGTGTGTATCCTATATTGACCAAGGCCACTGTTGATTTCAGAAGGGAATCAATAGAGAGTGAAGGAGGCCAAAGTTCAAGGTTTCATGCTTATCAGCAAAGCAAATAAATGGCAGTCAGCCTGCACAAAAGGGCAGGAGATATTCAGATCTCAATGTAGGTGTAACAAGGTATATTGCTTTCTTAACTATGGAACTCTTTTTTAGGCTAGAGTCCTGCCAGCAACAGAGAGAGTGCTGCCACTTCCCTCAGGAGGTCAGTGAAGGAAGAACAAAGTGAAACTAGCTGTGCCCAAAAGTCAGGTCCCCACAGTCCCTGACAGCCCTGCCGCTCCCTGCCCATCCCCAGAGCTCCACTCCCTGTCTAGGCCCCCCCGCCTGTGGGTCCCTGCCCCTTTGGCAGCACAGCAGGGCCAGTCCCTGGCTCCCACCACGACAGGCCCACAGCCCTCCTGGCCCCTTCCCCACGGAGATGCCCAAAGCAGAGGTAGCCACCGTGCCCTTCCTGGTTGCCCACTTTTCTGCCAGGATGGTCGGACAGGCCCTGCCTGACGAGGACCAGGCAATCAATGGAAGCTGTCCCAGCTCTGGCTCGTTGACCCAAGCACGCTGGCTCTCTCTGACAGGGAGAAGACACAGTTAAATAAGGAAAATAGGGAAAACAAATTGACTGCATCTGGAGGGAACGCAGCCATTTTTACAGTTGTGATAGTCTTGCCCTAATAGGAGTCTTGGTATTGCCAGTCAGGAGGGCAGTGATGTGACTAACCTGCTTAAACAGAAGTCAGAGAAGCTGCCAGAGCAGAACAAATAAAAAACAAGGGAGAATCCAATTATACCCATGTAAACTTGAAGGAATGTCATTGTGAGAAATGATATAGAGGTACAAGTTTTAAATATCTTAAATGACCACTTGTTAAACTTACTACTCAGAAAACCCACAAGGGAAGAAGCAGTTTGGCTTAGTCTTGAGCAGACGAGATGTGGTTTGCAATGTTACTTTTGAAGAGTTGCTCTGTAATTATGACTACTATATATTCAAATTTAGCATTTACAAGAATGAAGTAGATTTAATTTAACAAAAAAAGGAACAACAAAAAAAAGAAGAAGCTTGTTAAAAACAAATTAAAAGGAAGACATAGAAGTATTCCAGTGAACAACAATAAAGGCATTTAAAGTTAGAAATATTTCCTCCAAAAAGCAGAAGTCTTATCTGAAGAAGGAAAAAAAAGAGGATCAATTCAGATAAAACAAATATAAAACTGTAAAAGGCAGATGAAAACAGATTTTGAAGATTAATTTGAGTAAATAAGAACTTCTTTCCTCCCCAGCAGAAAATTTGTACAGTCCACAGATCTAACAGAACTAAAAAAAATATAAAGTTATAATGAAAAAGTTAGATGAATTCTCTTTACCCACATTCATTTAAGAAAAGCTTAGAGAGATTCACAGACACTTTCCTTATGAGGGTCAAGTCTGGTGAACCACCAAAAGGTCAGTAGGGAACATTTACGAACAGACTGATAAAATAAATGCTAAAGAATCACTTGGGTTCCATTGCATTTAACACCAAGTGGTATAATAATCAAACTATGAGACTACTGGATTTCTGCTGTAGTGGTAACCTACTGACTAACACTTCCTCAGGAATGGAGAGTATCAACTGTAAAAAGCCCCTTTTAAAAGGGGATTGAGAGAGGGTGCAAGTAATGTACACCAAAATTCTGACTTCTGTGCATGTGGAGCTGTGAGAAATTATGGATCTGCTCAGCATTTGATGTCCTGGTTATACTGGAGCAGCTTTTGCAGTAGGAAGTCAAGGCTCACATAGGATTCACTGTAGGGTCAGTAGGTATTTTGACAAAGACAGTCTGATTCACAGAGCTGCATGAATTTCCGGAAAACTGTTGACAAGGCATCTCTCCATCAAGTTGTAAGAAACTAACCAGTCATGATGTAAGGAAAAAAGAAAGGTTTATTGTTTATTTGTAACTAACTAAAAACTGAGAGTGGGAACACAATAAAGAAATTACCTCAGGAATTGTTTATGAACAAAAACTATTCAATAGATTAATATATGAACTACTGAATGAGATAAGGCATGAATTTACAGGTGATATAAAATTAATCAGGATAGTAAAAATTCAAGCTGTATTTACAAATGAGTTGCATGATATGGCACAGCTTTTTGTACTCTTTCTAGGCATCCATTCTTGATGATTGAGACAGAAATCTGGAATAAAAACACCTTTGGTCTTGTTGTCTTAACAACTGCACTGCTGTCCCAAAAAGACTGATGCAAAGATAAAAAATTACAGACAGATGAGCTAAGTGCATAGCAACCTTTCAAGCAGGGAATGATGAAAATAGCTAAACTTTCTTTCTTCAATATCACCTCTGCTCAACCAGCTTTTATGCATAACTTACTGTCATTTATTTTTGAAACTGCTATATTGAGCATTCAAGGCAGTTACAGAACATGTTTCCCCTTTAGCAGTTTGCCCCTGCATGACAAAGAATCAGTATTAAAATATTTTTTAAATTACAGAAATTTAATACATTCATTTTCCAGCTTTCAAATTACTAACAACTGCCGTGCTTTGTCATAAAGTCAGGATTTTTGGATACTCAGCCTTCCCAGTGCCTTTACTCCAGACCACCTCCAAAAACACCTTCTGAAATAGTAAGTGGTTAAAACAAAATCAGGTTGTATTGTCACAACAAAACCCTGATACATCATTCCTACTGAAGATACTGAAAAATGTCACATGATAGTCAGACAGTCAAAATAAGAAGCAAGATTTTTTTTGTGTGTGTAAAGACACTTCTTTCTTTCCTTTTGGCTTTGCAGTTTCATCCTCGGCAGCAGGTGACAGATGTTCACCATTTCTCACTGAAAACATAAAAGAGATTCAAAATTTAAGTCAGTGTTCTATAAATACTCAGGACAATGACATTTCCGTTTGCATGATAAGTAAAACAAAAGGTCAAGGCTTAATGTTTACTTTCATGTCTCAGAAGCGCCTGTTCTTATCAGTGGTGTTTCCCAGCAGCTGTGTTTCTGTCTATAATGTGCATTGCTGCGTAACAACAGCTACGTGGTGGAAAATAGGTCTAGGTTTTGGGTTGCAAGACAAATGTGTTTCACATCAGCTTCATTGGATACTGGAATTCACATCATGAAACCAAGTATTATAAAGAATACAAAGGAATTACAGCAAAAGTGTGCCTCCACAGCTGTATCTGGAAACATTTGTATAAGTGCTATAAGAATAACCAAAAGGAAGTGTTCTACTGTCACTGATAACAGCGTCTTTAGTCCATTATATTTTGCAGGATCACAAGGTCCTCTTGCCAATGCTTTCTCCTGCTGCCCTTGCAGAGGTGTCACGAAGCAAAAGAGTTGTGCAGAGGGAAAACTCAAGTGGTTGAAAATGTATGTGACTGTAATGTTCTTCAATATTTGCATACTTTGTACAGTCTGCAAAACCACCAGTGAGAGCAATGACATCCAGGTGATAAGCAGAGAGGAGGGAAATATTCAGTGGTATGGGTGGTTGTGACATTTCCTCAATCTATGAAGAAACAACTGTGATTGGGCCTTTTGAATAGACAAAGTGCCCTGGATGCCCTTGCAGGCCCATCTTTCACTTCCAGTGAAGTACAGTTGGGCTGCCACTCACACCAAATAAGGGTTGCTGACTTAAGTTCACCTCCACTCACATTACAGAAGATATCTTCATCCCGTGGCCTGCATGCAAATACCTATATTAAATCTCCAGGTGTCACTTTTAACTAATAGCCTGCAATTAGTGTTTGATGGCCCATCAATGCATTATGCAGTTCTTTCCTCTGGAAGAGATCTCTCTTTCTTTAAATTGCGAGAATTGAAAGAATTATGTTCTAATCCCCTGACTTCATCCAGTTCATTTTGAAACTTTATGTTTTTCATTTAAATCCCCTATTGGGGATTTAAATCACATGGAAGTGAATTCATTCACTTCCATGGCACCAGCACTGCTAGGTTGCCTTGATTAATTAGTAGCACTTACCCTTCTACTTCAGTAAATCTCAGTACGATATCTAATAACTGGAAAGATTTAAACAAATGCTTTATGTCATTTCAAATCTGAAGCTTCAAAGAATTCTACAAAATTGAAGAAAGGCAGAGTCTGTGTTTAAGAACTGAGAGTGTGTGAGGTTCAGAGCTCATTCAATGCCCAAGCTACTAAATCCAACTCACACTGGAAAGCCAGCTCACAGAGGTAATACAGTTCCTCAAATGGATAACACAGGTTTAAGAATCAAATTACACTTTCAGTCCTGGAGATGCAACAGAGATGCCACATTTACAATTTCTAACATACAGGAGATGTATTTTAAATACCATGGGTTAACATAGGAGAGGAAGTTCGTGAACATGGCAAAGATTAAACTTTCATTCCTGTGAAGTCTACAATGGTGGCTAACATGAAGAACAGTTATTCTAAGCCAGTTTTGGAAATGAACTTTCACACATGGGTAAAAACTTACAAAGAAAAACAAACAAACAAACAAAAACAAACAAAGAAACAAAATCAACCAAAAATGTAACTAACCAACCAATGAAAAAATATTCCCCACTGAAATTCACCTTGATTATCCTTTACCTGTGGGATAACCTGGGTAAGAAGTCTAAGATTAATGAAGGGAAACAATCTAAACACTGGGAGTCTTATAAGAAAAATGTAGATATTATTTTCCCAAAGTATATCCTCAATTTTGTTTGCTAATTAGCTGTGATGAGCAGATAAAGGTCCCCTGCCAAGACTTAGTTGAAAGTCTCTTTCCATTCAGTGGTTGGCATAGTGATGGAAAAAGAGTCTTCTTTACAGTCCGCAGACTGAAGCTGCATTTTTGCTCATGCCAGTTAGAGCAGCAAATATTTATTAAGGCATGAAGGTACCTCACACTGTGCAATCAAATGGCAAAACATATTTTGATGAGTTTGACCTTCAGCAATTTCTTCTGCAGATGAATTAGTGCACTGAATGAAGGTTTTCTCCATCAATCTCACTGTTCACTCATCTCTGTCTCATTTTTCCCATGATGTATCATTCCCACCACCTCAGATGCTCTCAGCAGGGAGTCACATACCCGGCTTTGTGGCCAGACAGTCCAAAGGCAGGTTTGCCCCAACCTGCTCTGGAAGCCTAAAATGTACATGTAATCACAGTAAGATCTTGATAAAGATGTTTTGCATATGCCCATTATGACCCTAGTAAGCTTACCCAAAAGTCCTGGCTCAGATACTTCCTGACTTGGAGCCTTCTTGGAAAGCAGAGAGAAAATTTCCAGTCTAGTTTTGTAAATGTGTGTTTAAAATGTATATAGTTACAGTGACATACACAGGCCATTAAAATTAAATTCTCTGTTTAAAAAATTAAGATTATCCATTTTGTTTTTCCTAAGTGTCCTTGTTAGTTGAATATTGTGCTATCTTTTCCTAAAACTAACCTTTTCAAAAATATGTAATTATCTTGAAATACATTTCCTGATTTATGATAAGGAGCGGATTATATTAAAAATGGGATGATAATTTATATCCCAGATCTGATTCACTTTTAAAACTGTCTTTGGTTTTGCTTTCTGGCTGCTTAGGAAGATAGAATATCTTCCTCTTTCTAAGGACATGATTTAATGATTTATTGAGAGTCCTTAACTCCTACTGAGGTCAAAATTATCACACAAGGCCAGCTCCCAGCAATACCTTAAAGGGAACTGGAAAATTTCTGCCAAGGCATTGCTACATTAGAAACATTGTTAAGAAAAAGTGGTTTCCAAAAGTGACTTTCACTTCCCAAGGAGAACTACACCCTTCTTGCATTATATTTGTCTTGGTCAGTTTTTCAGCCAAATGCTGCCATTTTCTATCTTTTTGCAATTCAGGTGCACCTCTATAAAAGTCAAAGTTGGCAGAGCACTTCTTTCAAGAAATACGAGAGAGAGAGAGAGGAATGGGTTTGTCCTGGTGTGCACCCCTGAAGAGAAAAGGAAGGTTTTTAGCTTTCCTGGATGCTACAACATTGCTGATGGTGTCACACAGAAAATCATACACCGATGTGCTACCAGAGAAGTCAGGTAGATCACTGGCCCTGTGCTGCATTTGCATCAGGAGCACAGGCAGCTTGTTCCTGCCTTGTGGTAGCAGAGGGGTGATACTGCTGACTAACCAGTGACTCTCTGTATTGCATTACCCACAAATAGCCCTGCTTTCAAAAAATGTAATTATCCACTTCCTCTTTGATGGGCTGATAAATGGGACTGGTTTTGGACAACATGAGAACAAGGTGGTAGTGCTGGACTGCCAAATAGAGCTCCCACAGGGAGCATGAGAGTACTGAGCCAGGATTCTTCACAGTGAACAGTGCAAACAAAACCCCTTGTCATTTGTTCTAGTGATTGTTTATTCTGTACCTCTGCTTTGTGCCATAGCAAATCCATGGGTTTCTGCTGTGCTTTCCTCATCCCAGTGACAACTCCCACATACTGCCAGGCAACTATTCACAAGATCTTTGTTTTCCTTCTCCAAGGGCAAGTTTCCCACCAGTGTCTTCATGCACAGTTAAAATACAGAAGACAGTTTCCAACCAACTAGCTCAGCTTCATTAACAAAAATTTATTTTCATTAGGTTCTTTTTAATTCTAACCTCTAGACTAGTAGCCAAATAAGTGACAATTACGTATGGACTCTGGTATTGGTTATAGATACTCTGCTACCCGTGTAGACACATACATAAAGAGAACACAAATTACTTAAGCCTAAATATCTGCTGGTAAATAAGAATCTCACTTTGAAAAGGCATAATACTGTTAATAGGCTCAATCCCAGAAAGATACATTGTGTGAAATTAATACCTCTGAGCTCAGCAAGAGAGCCTTGTTGTATGCCTACTGCTGAGGTGGAAAACTGTTGCTGAACAACTGTTCCTGTTCTACTTCCACTCCTGAACTTCTGCGCCCTACCAGCACACATGCTACTCAGGGCAACATATTACTCCTGTATAATTTGACTATTCTGCCTCATTCCTTAACATCCCAGAAGGTAAAAAAACCCCAAGCAACCATACCACACACATAAGAAACACAAACAAACAAATAAACAGCAACAAAAAAACCACCCCTCAATTCACTTCTATTAAAACCTCAGGATATGCATAACTTGGCATAAATAACATAGGAAGTTTATAAACAAATTAATCTGTCTAATTATGAAAAAAGAGGAGAGAAATAATCCTTCTATCAATGAAGCCAGCTGCATATCTCTCCAGGCAAACAACACCACCCTCACTATTCAGGTATACAAACACCTCCTTTGTACTTAGCACTTTTAAATGGTATTGAGCTACAGATGTTAGTTACATCTATATTGGTAAGTTAAACTTGTTAACCATGACTGTGTTAACAAATTGTTGAGAAATTATAGTTGAAATTAGACAGATCTATGCCAGGGGCCTTTCTAGTAATTTAACTAAAGAAAAGGTCAAGGTCCAGAAAGAACCAAGTATTCCCAGAATTCATCTGCAGCAAATCAGCCCACATTGCAGAATGGGCTGTAATGGCTCTGACAGGCAAAGGGACTCCTCTTGCCTCACAACAACGTATGATGAAAACACATAACTCTTGAAGCTTAGAGGTTAGCCACAGGTTGTGCAGAGCTGTAGCAAGTGGCATTACAGGGAACGGTCACACTTGGACTTGCTTCACAGGAGGTGCATGTCTGCAGGCAGAGGCTGTCTGCACACAGCTCTTTGTCCAGATGTAACTTAAACTAAATCACATGGGTCTAACTCAACACTTCTCACCTTTCTGCACTGTACCAGAGGTGCTGGCAAGCATTCAGGGGTGACAGATTTTGCTGCCCTCTTTTAAGCCTGTTTGGAAACAGGTGTGCAGCTTCAGATCAAGGAACCCACCTCCATGCTCAAAGGGGAGGTACTGCCAAATTGGCAGTACTCCTCCTTTCTGCCCACCTGACCCATACCTCTAGCTCTTTGTTGAGATATGTGTATTTATCAGATAGATTTACTTTTGGTAGTTAGCAGTGCAGTGTAATGACTGGAACGAGCAGTAGTTTTAGAAGGAACAAGCTTTATGCACTTCGTGGAAGCACTCTTTGAGTGCCAATCAAACACTGAAAACAGAGGCATGAAGAAGAGACAGATCTGGCACAAAGGGTATACAGTATAACAAACCAGTGTGGGGAAGAGCTAGGCCAAATTCACAACTACCTGTCACTGACAGTTTCTGAAAATATACTGGTCTGAAATAGTATTTTTGTCCCTTTAATTTCTCCATTCCCACATTTGTCATTTTTATCATGTCCATAAGGATCATTCACACCTTGTACCAAGTTTACAAAAACCTAATGATTATCTCCCTATTGATCACCTCATGGCACCCAACATCAATGCACCCTGGGCACCACTTCTGCTACACTCATCCTTCCAACAACAGCTTTTCCCCCAGTATTTCTGGAAAAGTCAAGCCCCTTCCCTGGTTTTCTTGTTGAAAAAGAAATTCTAATCATTATCACATTTGAAGAAAAGAAGAAGCAGAGTCAGAGTCTAACAGGATCTGTGTAGTGACTGAAATTTATCTTATGCTTACAATTATTAACACTTGATTGCATATTATCAAACACCTCCCACCCATGTCAATGTAGGAATGTTTGCTACTGTCATAGCCATAGCCAGCATTTTATAGTGGACCTGTCAATTATCAGGAGTTTCCTACCAGTACCTTATTTTTAAATTTTTTTTAATACCTCCCCTTATTTTTCTTCTCAGTGAAGTGGGCTATGAAGGGCTGTGAGTCCTCCCACTACTTATGGGTTTCACACTGGTTATCAGGACTGGCAGTACACAAAGCACAGGAAGTGGGGTGTAGTGACTGTGGATGTGACTACACGCATGTGGAACACGACAGCTAAAAGCAATGGTGTGCATGAACCTTAGCTAAAGTTATGAAACATGCTTTTTTTACTCTTCTCTATTTGTATATTTTTCCTCCTAGATATCTCAGTTTCAAGCATAACAAGTTTTTGGGAAGCTGCAGTCAGAAAGGCCTTCTTTTACACTTTCTAAACATATCTGGAGAATCATTAAGGAAAGAGGAGCTTCTGTTTACAATTTTTTTCTTGTTCTTTGTAACTCTAATGATTGAAGTTGGCTTACATTGTAAATGAATTTATTTCTTTTTTTCTATCAGCTGTCACTCTATAATCTTAGTGTCCAAATTTATTCTCTTTATTCAGGAAAAAAAAAGGAGAAGGGAAGGGAAGGGAAGGGAAGGGAAGGGAAGGGAAGGGAAGGGAAGGGAAGGGAAGGGAAGGGAAGGGAAGGGAAGGGAAGGGAAGGGAAGGGAAGGGAAGGGAAGGGAAGGGAAGGGAAGGGAAGGGAAGGGAAGGGAAGGGAAGGGAAGGGAAGGGAAGGGAAGGGAAGGGAAGGGAAGGGAAGGGAAGGGAAGGGAAGGGAAGGGAAGGGAAGGGAAGGGAAGGGAAGGGAAGGGAAGGGAAGGGAAGGGAAGGGCTCTTTAATTTTTTTAAAAGAGGATCATTTTAGAGAAAAAAAGTTCTGTAAACATAATGAAGTCTCAGAAGTTGAAACCAAACCCAGAAATATAAATACAATTATATTGTTTAAAATATGTGTGTTATCCTTTGTTCAAAACATCACAAATAAAAGATGTGTCAAATGACAGTTAGGCTAATCTTTCACAAGAGAATTGCAGTATGCACCAACATAAAACTGAGACTATCCACAAAGCTTAACCACTTGGTTTCATAAGTAACTGCCTTCTATTTTAAAGACTTCAATTTGTTGGACAAGAAGGAAGTGGTAAGCCAAAGAGCGATTGAAATCTATGATCCATCACCACAGACGGAGCTGATGCATGGTCAGTGTAAAAATATAGAGTAGTAAAACAGAAAATGAGATAAACCAGATAGTGTCAGTACAAGATGGTTGCTTATTTGTCTGTGAATCATGAGAAAGTGGTGACTTCATTGCACATGAAACCCCGTAAAATGATAATACTTAGGTCTGCAGCTTTCACATGCCCAAAGGACTGTGCAGGCTGTGCAATTGAAATTGCTCTTGGGAAATAATGTGATTGCATCTCAACTGCCCAATGGGGCAGTTATTTCTGGCGACCATGGGTTGCAGGCATTTAGAGGATAAAATATGCATGTGAAATGATACCTGTACCATCCTCAGTGGGATGTCTGGTGCCTTCTTTTCGTATAGCAGTGCTTACTACAGCTTCTCAACCAAGAGTTTTTCTCAGAGCACACCAGCAAATGCTTACTTCTGTATGCCTACAGCATATGACTCCTGCACAGACATACCCTCATATGCCCATTATACCAGTTTCACCATATTTTTCCATGGAAACAGAAATAAACACAGTTTAAGGAGATGACAAAGGCTATTTTGCTGACAGCTTTTTATAGCAAAAAGGTGTATAAGAAGGAGCCTTGACAGGTTAGATATAGTAAGGTCATGAAACCATTTCTTTTGTCCAATATCTCTAGAAATGACTGCATTTTGGCATCTGCAGGTGACCGTGACTATGAAAAACTGCCGAAGTTAATATATGTTGTGTTATTCCTGAGCAGTGTCAGAAATTTATAAAAAGCATTTCCAAGGCACTGCTAGCACTCCTGCAGCAGAAGCGGTGGAAATTTGGCAATTGCTGTATATGACATGAAAGAGGTATGTACATCTCCCTCTGTTATACCATTGTCTTGAAACCATGTAAACCTCCTTCAGCCAAATAAATACAGGTGAAGACAGCAATATTTCATTCTGGTGTCTCCAGGACTGTGAAATTGTTTCTGAACTGAAAATCCAGATTCTTCTCAAGGTAGCCAGGCCTACTCTGCTTCAGTGAAAAAGATCTTCCTTTCTTTGAACTTCAGACTTTGCTCTCCACAATCCCACTCCATGAAGCAAGAATAAGGTGAATACTGATGAGCCACATGGAAAAGTTGGGGGAAAAAACCCAAAAGACTGCTTCTGTTATCAGGAAGGTTATTGATTTTATTTTCTTGCTGGCAGATAACACACACTGCCCATCGCCTTTCCCCCCACCAAAAGTACTGAAAATTTATCTTATATTATTAATTCATCTCCTGACATAATGATTAACTATGTTTTTCTCTTTGTCCAAATCTGTCCTGCAGACATTGGTTGGCCTTGTCATCTCTCAGTTTCAACACCTTTGCAGCAGCACTGAATAAAGAAGATACTGAAAAAGATACTGTCTCCAGGCACCTGCCCTTCCCCCACTAAGATGAGATGTCTGCCTCATAAATCAGCTCTCAGATAACATAATGAGATGAACCAAAAAAAAAAAAAAAAGACAAAAAACTGTAACAGCAAAGGATTTGCCCATTTCCAGTGACATCTTCAATGTTAAAACAAGATGCTCCATGCACAATACTGTAACGTACTTCAGCAGATTCTAATCACAAAAAGCTTCTCTCAAATACCTACTCTCTGTGCTCAGTCACTGTTTTCATGCCAATCCCTGAATATTCCATATTCTCCAAAACTAGTGATTAAAAAAGTCTAATAAGACTAATTAATGCTAATTATAATAATCATTAATATATTTTTTCACATCCAGAACAGGTTTTATCCTCTTAATTTTCCTTAATGAGAAGGTTTTCCTGTAGAGTTCTTTATTTAATGTGAACATACTGTAGCAAGTTTTGTTCTTCCACACAGTTTGTGATTTTGAAACCAAAAAATAGAAGGAGAAATAACTTTATATTTAATCCCAAAGTTTCAAACTGGTAGAAGAGTTTGAACTTAAAAGCCTACATATATGTTCTACTGTATAACTTAAAGACTATGGGGATAAAGCAAATCTCAGCAGAGTTTATTGGTACTCTCCAGTGGAACTGGGACAGTTATAACTCAGCAGACACAGGTCCAGACACCCATGTGTTTTTCAGCAGATTTAGACTCTTCAGCACTTAATAATTTTTATTACTTGAACCCCTAGTAATCATACAAAACAAAGCAATCCAGTGCAGAAATCTCCCATTCTGCTATCAGAGTTTGCTCTGCATGAAAGAAAGTAATTTAGCTCAGAGGTTTCCCAGACAACCTAAAACCTGCAACGCTTTTTCAAGAGGTTAGGGTCTTGTGTCCAAGAACCCAGCACCAAGGGGCATGGTTGTACATCTCAGTAAGAGAGGGACAGTGTGGGAACCACACACTGGACCCCTGATCAGTCTCCCTGTGAAGCCACTTCTCACCTCTGGTTTGGACCACCTCAACAGGCACTCTGCTGGGCAGTGCCTGAACATCACAGGAGCAGCTCTCAGCTCATAACAGTCAAGGGTACATTTGTTTTGGCTCTCTCCCAACAACACAGCCTTGTAACAGCATCCTAGTAGATGCTGCATCTTTGAACACACCACATCCTAAAACACACACCTTCTAATTTGTATGCTAAAAACACTCATCTGGTGGGTTGTAACACAGATCCTGTATTATTTCAGGCAGACTGAACAGCAAAGAGACATAAACATGTCCTAAGGCCAGAGGGTGCCCAGGAGACATTAAAGCCAATTTATACTTAGTGTCCATTTGAGATGGTGCATCGAACATATGGTCCCAGCATTTGATCTGAGCCTGTGATGTTTTCAGCAATACAGGCATTGCATAATGCCCACTCTGTCTTCCTGGATGCCACAAAGTCCCAGTCTGAGGCTGCCCTTTGTAAAATCCAGTCTTTCAGGTTACAGCTTCTTCACATGGAGATGCGCACGTACACACAAGTCCAGCTATCATTTTACAGCACAAGAGGTCCTCTGCATGAGCACATGGCATATGCAATCAGGCTGTGTTTATTCTCTCTGGCTCTGAGGCCATCTGGCACTAGTGAAGACTATTATCATCCAAAAAAGGGTGCCCGCATCCAAACTACATGTTGGGCATGGTGCCTGGCCCGTGCTAATTCTCAAAATATGCCCAGGAACTGTTTGGAAGAGGCCTGGGCTGACTGCCCGGGGGCAAACCATTCCAAGGACTGCTCAAACAATTTAACAGTGTAGACAATGGAGTTAGTGCCTGGGACTCTCTTCTGGCACTGTGGAATTTCCAGTGTAAGCAGAGCCTGCAACTGCAATGAAAAAGGCTGATTCCTTCATGGAGTACACTTCTCTCTGAGTGGCATAAAGCACTTCACATCTACTGCATGTTAAGACTGTCTTCAGAGATCAAAAGATTTCTGGAAGTCAAACTGCACATATTTTACTGTATCCTGGAAACACTGCAGACTGAGCACCTGAAAGTATAATAATGAAGTGGTATAGGAAAGATCCATTTGTAATATTTGTCACTGTGTGTGGGCAGAGCTCTAGAAGAGCACAGGCAAGCCAGGTTACCAAGGGGTGTGCATAGGAACAGGCTTGCATGAGCCAAGACATAGAAAGGATTCAGCTGAGGAATCTAAAGCCAAACAGCTTTCAGGATGTTGGAGCTTCACATCCATAGGGGCGAGCATGGTTTTCACTCCTTTGGTTTTCTCAGATTTGTGAGGAGACCACTTACAAATAAAGGAAAAGAAAAAGAACAGGAATGCTTTAAAGGTTCCTCATGCAAACTATGCACCCTGTAGCCATTTTAAACAAAGTAAGATGGGGGGAAAAAATCCCATTTATCCTAGATTAAAAGCTAATAAACCGAAATAAAATTTTCTATAAACATGAATTGGTTTTCAGATTCCAACATTCCAACATTCCAACTTGGAGATAGCGCAACACAAGATGCTTTCAAAACCCCATTTCTTCCTTTTTTGTAGTTAGTCTTAGGAAATGGGACAGTGTATGGCTCCTGTAATAATCAAAGGCATTTTCTGAAACAATCAGAAGCATAGTTGGCTTTACCATCTTCACTTATCAGCACATACATGTACACCCACAGGACAGCGACATTTCACATGGCAATAACCAGTGCACAGAAACACAAGAGTGGAAAGGATTCCCCTGGACTCAGCTGCCTGCGACTGCAGCTGACCATGCCATATGGTTCCAAACATTTATCAAGCTCCATCTTCACAACTAAATCATATGCCTCCAATACAGAGATGTTCTTGAATTTTAGCTCTCTGACACTCAGAAACGTGAAGTTACTCACAGCAAGTGAGCACCATTGCTCCTCATGACATCACTGTCATTGCCGAAATCTCTCTGCTTCCCCCTCTGCTCCTCACAGAGACAAGGCCTTCCCACTCACAGACTTGGGGTTAACCAAATCCTTTACAATGTGTTGAAGCTATTGATGATAAAGCTCTTTGCACTGTTAATGGCAAACCTTCAATAACTAGCACATACTTTTGACAGGAGGTTATCCCATCCAGATATCAGATTAGCTTGGCACAGTCTTCCTTTGAAAGATAGGTTGCATTTTTTATCTTTCACAGTAATAGCTTTCATTCTTTTTCCTAATAGTCTCAAACTACTCAAGTCAGGCTAACGGACATGAAGTTTTTGCTTTCCCTTTCATGGACACAGGTGTTACAGAAAGGGTGAATATAAGGATAATCTCACGAGGTCACAAAAATAGCATTAACAAAAATCACAGCAGTTCTTTATCCTTTATATTTCCTTGTTTCTTATTTTCAGGTTTATTTGTGAGGATTTTTTGAAGTTTTTTTTTGGTTGGGAGTTTTTAATTATAATTTGTATAAAGAGTCAGAAAAAGAAGCTGGTACAATAGTGCAGTAAAACATTGAAAATTTAATTTTTTAACCTTAAGCTCTGCACTAGCTTAAATTATAGAATAAAGATCTCTCAGTTATAAGATAGGATTTTGTCACTGACATTTTTGTAAAGGAAAACATATCAAATCCAGGGGTTTCTTTGAGAATCAGCAAATCCCACTGAATGAAAATCCACAGGAGTCTCAGAGTATTACTGCACTGTAGGTATTAGTCAACAGCTTTAATGAGTTGACTGCCTAAGATTCAATTCACTTGCAAGTTTCAGTGAGTGTGTGTCGTTCTAAAGCTGACATGGTCTTAGCAGATCATAAAAGAAAAGGTGTTTCTCTTCTCAATTATTGAAAAATTCTTAAGGAGACTCATGGACTTAATTTAAAGCATCTGCCAAAACGACCATTCAGTGGAGAAAGTTTCAGCTGAAAACAATTTATTTGGGAATGCTATTAGTGATTTTAAAAAAAATTAGGACTGGAAGTTAGACGCTAACCATAACTAGCAGACATTCGTCCACCCAGATTTGCTGAGAAATTTTCGGGGTAGAGCTGCAGGTACCCTTGTTCTGTGTATGTTGACTACTACACCACACATCACATGTATGAATCACATGAGACGTATCACGGGTCGGCAATCTGAGCTTCTGACTGCGGGCGCTGCTTTCAAGTAAAACCGCAGACAGAATTGCTGTCACAATTATGCCAGCGTTTAACCTCATTTCAGTTCGTTTATATTTAAGTTTTTCTGTCTTCCCAGAGCTGTGCATCTCTTACGACAGCTACTGTATTTGGGCTAAGTTTCTGTATTCCTTCCAAGTTTGCATAAATCACAAACTGTGGCTGTCTGGTATCCAAATGGACTTTTTCTGTCGTAAGCAGCTTCTACCACTTCCATCAAACATAGGCCTTTTCTTACTTTTGACACCTATATAACCGCAACGGTTTTTTTCTCTTAGTTCATGTATTCTTCTGATTTCCCCTAAAATTTCCTTACTATAATTCTGTGTGCCCTTTACCTTTCTGCCACCATATACTTTCTGAGATTACCAGGCAATTCTCGCACTTTCCTTTCTTCTGGTGACCTTTTTTAGTATCATTGTCTCTTAGAATTTATAAAAGTAGACAAACATAAACACCAAGCTGCACATACACCTAGGGATTTGCATTGATTTCTAGTGTAATTACATTATCTAACTTTATCTACCTTTCCTTTCATGCTTTTCTGGTCATGGTTAGTTCCATTTGGTTCTCTGTGGCCCACCTCTTCAGTGAGCTCTACGATTTATGCAGAAATTAATTCAATAGTTCTGTGAAACTGAAAAGGTAAACTTTCCAGGGTATGAACTATTTGCTTCTCTCACATTTGTCTTTAATTGTTTTTGTAGAGTGCTGTGCATGCCTGAATTTAAAATACTAAGTATAAGGGCTAACGCCGTTAACTCCTCAAACCCCAAAGTCACATGTCAGGTTGATTTTCAGGCTGAATATTCTGCATAAGGTCAGTTTCCCTCAGTCTGGGGGACAGGATAGCTCTGGGGACTGGATTCATGCCTCTGTCTTCATTTAAACATGGTGAGATATCAAATGTCTGGATGAAGGTGGCATATTGTACACATAAATTGTTGTGTTAACCTACTTGAGGGATGCCAAACAAAAGCAGTATTTTGAACCTTTGTCATCTTCAAGTGACAAACATTGTTGTGAACATGGTGTCCAAGTTCACATTACACACACATACACACAAAACTCCCACTGGCTCCTGGTGCTGCTACATAAACTTGATGAGAGTCTGCAGAGAAAAACTGCTCTTGGAAAACTGTCTTGGGAGCGGATTTTGTCATCAGCAGAATCCCACGGTTTCTGATGAATAGCTGTAGTAATTCAACAGTTCACCTCACAGATGCACTTTATGTCGATACCATACTGTCTTGTATCGAATAAGCTTTCTCAGGGCAGCCATATATACCTAGAAAAAAAGAAAAAAAATATGAAGCATTACTGCAAGATTAATCAGCCAAAAAGACAGAGACCAGAGATTACTTACGAGCTGTGCACAAGAAACATTCTTCTTCCCATTTTGGAGGTGTACTCTGTAACAATGTTGAGTCCCCATCTTGATGTACTCACGATTACTCAGGCCTCCCTTCCCTCACAGCTCTTTATGTGCCTGTGGTTTGGGAGCTACAGCTCTCACCCCATAACCTAACGTGAGACTCGGTGATCACTTAGGAAGAGCTCTCAGAAGGAGCAGCTGAAGACTCTGGCATGATGGGACCTCCCTGACAAACCCAGCTCTATGGGAACACTGTCATTCCTCAATCCCATCAGCTACAGATTGAGAGACCCTTCCCTGTATTGAATGACCCAACCCTTCCACCGCTGCAGTTTTCTTCTGTTCTTGATCTACTTTGCACAATTATTCATTCACTCACCACTGACAGAACTACAAATCACAGTTTCCTTTCTCTCCTTGCCTCTGTCTCCTGAATCCCTTCTCTGCTTGTACATGAACCTTCTCTCTATTTTATTGTTATGTTTTGCCATATATAAATAGATGTCTCTTTGCATCTGACCTTTGGTTTGCAAAGCCTTGTCCGCCCTATGGCTCAGGAGAGGCCATTTTGGTCTTTCTGGTTTTGCAGTTCTCCCAAGAATGTAATTTCCTTGGGAAAAGGAAAAAGCAAAATTAAAAAAAAAGAAAGCAAATCTTCCCCTTCATATCAAAATCCATTCATCCACTTCTAATTTTAGTTTCCCTTAGTGAATGCTACCCTGTAATTAAAACATTGGCAGATGAGAATATTATAGAGCCTTGCAGTTCAAGTGAACATTATTGTTAAACGTAATAATTTTGTGTCTTACAGTCTAGTAAACTGACTGAAAACATGTAAGACCATCCAGATTAAGGCTTGCAAGGACCAGTTTACACTGCATCATTGAGACTCTGTTTCCACAGGTAGTATTTGCAACAGGACTAAAACCAGCATGCAGCTGATAGAAGGCAACATACCAGGGCCAATGCTGACCTCTACCAGCAGACATTTTAACTTCCTTTTAACAGGGATGCTGTATAACTTTCTTGGAAACCTTTCATTCACAGATATGTTGAAGGTCAAGTAACAGAACCATTGCAGAACCAAGCTGCCTAAATCATTTCCTTCCCACTGCCTAACTACCCATATTCCACAGACCTCTCATTTTCCTAACCTGAGTAGAAGGATTCAAATTAATAAGTGCCATGCTCAACAAAACAAATGCCACTGTCCACAAGCATTTTTCACTAGGAGTTCCACTTACAGGAGACTCCCTACAGCCACTCATTCCTACCCTCACTGCCTTCCATTTCATTAGCCATTCCTTCCATCCCCAACCCCATTTCTGTCCCAACCCTACACACAGCGGCACCAGCAAAACTGAGGCAGCTGTGAGCAGCATTGTAGAGGTCGGAACAAATGCCTGGGGAAGAGCAGCCCCTCTTAAACATGCTTTATGAAGATCAGATTGTTTCAAAGAGCAACTATCCCAAGACATAGAAACAATTTGAACACTGTACAGCTGACATACACCTGCAACAGGACTAAACAGGGATTTTGCCTTTATTACATCAGCAAGATGCAAGGGTGCAAATCCTGTCAGTCCTCTACTCACCTGTTTTAGAGATTTTAGCCTGACAACTGAAGTAATACCACAGATACTTCTGTCAAGTAGAATAAAATGAGCAAGCTCAGGAATATGGGTAAACTTCAAAAAGCAGAGCCCAAGAGAGCATTAAAAGTTTTATCACTCCCTAGAAAATCAGCAAGGATGTGAACACCCAGAGCACGGCACATTAGCTCCCTACTCTTTCCTCTCATCTACCTTGCAATGCAGAAGATTTAGCCACATGTATCAACTTTTATCTTTAAGTTTTCTCTCGTACTGAATATGAGTCAGAATTTTTTCACAAAGCAAATCAGGCATTAGGGAAGGTGTCAGGAGAAATGGATCATGTATCTTCATGAGGAAGAGTATCCTTTTCTTATGAGGAGAGACTGTAGGAGCTGGGCCTGTTTAGTCTAGAGAAGAGAAGACTGAGAGGTGATCTCATCAAAACATAAATATCTCATAGGTGAGTGCCAAGAGGATGGTGTCAGATTCTTTTCAATGGTGCCCAGTGACAGGAAGAGGAGCAATGGCCATAAAATAAAACACAAGCAGTTCCACCTCAACATGAGGAAGAACTTATTTATGTTGAGAGTGGCAGAACCCTGGAACAGGCTGCCCAGGGAGGTCATGGACCTCTTCTGTGGCAAATTCCAAATCCACCTGGACAGGTTCCTGTGCAACCTGCTCTAGGTGACCCTGCCTTTGCAGGGGAGTGGGACTGGATGGTCTCCAGAGGTTGCTTCCAACCCTAACAATCCTGTGATCCATGCCACACTGCCTGGAGGTAGGAATGCAGGGCTGTGCTTTCTTCTAAAATAAGGAGGGAAATTCTAAGACACTGGGTACTCTTTGTTAGGATTTATGCAGATGAGTAATTCTTTGCTTTGCTGTAAATACAGGGGAAACATATTTTTATGTAAAGAAATAAAATAGGCTTATTTAAATAGAAAATAACTTTGCTTTTTAAACTTTCCAAACCAGTTTCAAAAAACTCTACCTCTGTACTCCTAAATCTCTAGCTTGCATTCACATTTTACTGATGAAACACACTGTAGTACAACATGAATAGAAGTATTTAAATTGTGCTGTTTCAGTTTTAATCTGATCTCTCTGCAACCACCTTAATAGCTCTCTCTTTGGGAATTCTGTTGTCACAAAGCTCCTGTAGGGGTTTCCTGGTAAATTTTCTTGGCCTCCCAGCCCCTGTACAGATGATGTGCTGTCCTGCTCATTTCGGTATTAGCTATCAAAAGGGGATGGTGTGTTAATCAATGATGGGTTTAGCTTCCAACCTTCAATTATAGTTTTCACTTAAAAGGTTGCAGGACCAGCCTGTTTAAAGTCTCCTAAATATTAAAATTTCGAGTATTTTGCCTGTGGTGAGTGAATCTGGGCTATGGAGAGACGTGCAGTATTTCTTGTATCTGTAGTGATCCACAGAGCAGAAGTTCACTGGAAGTACCTAGTAGGAAAGCAGGCTCTTTGCCATAAGTTTGTCTTTCCCCTGCTCTCATCTGCATGCATTGCATCATGCCAAGAGGCAGACAGCTCTCTCACTTATTCCTCCAGCCTGCCCTGGGAGCCTTCAGTGCCTTTTATAAGCTCATTTCTCATGCCTGGGAATAAAGGGTTGGTCTTCCAGATTTCAGCTGAAGTAATGCATTGACCAGGTTATGAAATCCAGCATCTCTCTTGCATGTTCCCTCCTCCTGAGGAGTTCACTATCTTACTCCCAAGAGATTTTAATGTGCAATCTACATGCCAGAGGAGAACACTACACACCCATCCAATGTGCAGAGAAAGCAGGATGAATCCACTAACTGATATGTTGCTACATGACATGAGCTTGCTGCTGCTTCCCACGAATATTGCCAGTGAAGGTATTCAAGGTCATCTTGCACAGAAAAGAGACACATCACACACACATGCATGATTGTTCCTTGAACGGCAGCTAACTTCACAGAAAGCTGAGTTAATCTTGGCCAAGCTAAAATAAAATATTCCAGAGACTAACAGTATTGTGCAGGGGAGCTACAGAAGCTGTCCAAATGGTTAATTAACAGTACAAGGAATAGTGGGCAAAATGTTAGTGGTGGAGAAGAGCTTAGGCATCCAGTTAGAGACAAGCATTTAATTGTATTCCATCATTTCAAAAGCAAGCATTTATAGAACCAGCCTGCTGCATATGGGTCTCCTCTTTTTGCCCTGAAGGATGTTCCCCAGCTCATCTAGATAGTCCTTGGCTTACTTTAAGGTTAAGTCTACTTTAAGTTCAGATGTGTATGTGGACATTCTTGTCAGTCATAATTTGCTATAGAAAAATAAAAGTGAGAGTGCCTGAATAAAGGTGCACAAGTCAGATTAAGTGGGAGGTTCTGTTCAGTTTGATCCAAGCCCAGAAGTTTATGTGGCAATAGTGCATAGTAAAACAGGTAGAACAGATCACAACAAACTCTCAGTTTTCAGGTTATGTACATGAGCTCATATCTTATCATCTAGGATTAATATCATTACAGTACAAAATCCTTTCCTCAGCACCCAAATTTCCAAACATTAATGTCATTCAGATATCCTGAATTGCTGCTATACAGAAGTCAAACAGTACTAAATTTACTTCTTGGCACAGAAACATTTTCACAGTCAGAGCTTTTTGTGTAAAATGTCATTCAAGTTTGACAACTAAGTGGAAGACAGAAATCCCCATCCAGGGGTATCCATCCCATCAGCCAGACTTGAATCCCATTCATTTTGTGTGCACTAAATTAATTTTCGTGGTTTGTAACATGTGAAACCTGTCCAATACTTGCAATACTCTAGCTACAGTTACAGTTTTTCTGGATGAGTTATTCTGGACAGAGCAGCAGTCACAGCACAGATCATTAAAATGGATCAACTGGGGACCTAAGGCCTGGATCCACTTTGCAGGATTTATTCCTTCTGACATCCTTGACTTCTCTTCAGTCTCACCACCTCTTAGCAGCTCTCCTCCCTTACAGGAGGTAGGTCCTTTTTCTGAGGAAATAGCTCATGGTGTATGTATCAATAAATGAATTCCAGAAGGAACACACACTTCTAGCCCACAAGCTCTTGGGTATCTGACCTCAATAGATGGAGAAGCAAGACCCTCAAACTGTGCAATCATCTCTCTTGGGCACAAACCAACTCAACAGCAAAATTAATTCCAACATGATTCACAACTAAGTGTTTCATTCATTGTGAGCAAAGAGTTCTCAGAACTTTATTTCCCATAGGGAGAAGGAGAAGGGATATTTTAACTATCAACCACAGTTCAGGGCAAAACAAGCACTGAAACACTTCCCCAGAAGTGTTAGGTTGGGGGTTTTTGTTTTTCTGGTTTTTTATCAGTTTGATTTTTCCATCTGTAGGTGAGAAAAAAGGTGAGAAAAAGGCAGAAGACAGATATGGTAATGGAAGCTGGAAAAGAAGTACAAAGGATTGTGTCAGCACTTGCATCCAGTCTGAACTATGCAAAATATCATGAGCTCTTGTGGACTGAAACGCTGTAGATGTGTATAATGCATGGACTTACACAAGCAGAAGAAAAACCCCTTGCTAGGTTTTTTGTTTGGTTTTTTTTTTCCTATCAGCACCAGAAACATGAGCTTTGCCCCTTGCTAGAGGCCTGAACTGTTCTTGTGCACATTTTAGAGCACGATTCAGAAAAAGTTCTTTTTTTGTCACTGGCCCCATTACCTAATGTTTTGCAGTACTGCCCAATAAAGATTTATTCATCTCATATGTTCCTGGTTGTGACCTTATGTTCGGCTGCAGTTGGAGTTGGACTGCTTTGCACTCCAAGGCTCTTTCCTCAGCATTCCAAACGTGGGAGCTGCTGTGCCTGGGAAGACCAGCCTGCAGAGCCTCACTGGACAGTAAATCAGCCCTTGAAGGCCCAAACTTTTTAAATTGAGCATTCAGCCTCATCTGTTTTGTTACTGTACTAATACTGCCCTGAGGAAAATCACAAAGAAGAGTCCAATATATTCCAAATATGTTATTTAACTGAAGCATGTTTTCTTAGATTCAGTTTGAATATTGCAATGCTTAACTTTTCTTTGAATACCCCTACGTGCTGCTTATGATGAAAGTATCAGACCCAGCTTTTCACTGAAAATAGGAACCTACCATGAGGGTTTACATGACTGAAGTGGGAACTGTACTTATCTTGCCAGCCCCCTGATTAGGACTTGTTTCACACTGAAGTTTCCTGCAGCAAAATCTTATCCTGCCACAAAATGTGTGCAGCTGTGCAGTCCAGAAAATATGACTCAAAAGTTTTCTTTTAAAGCATTGCCCTCCTTCACTCTCCCTTGGTGGTCAGAAGTTCATGAGGATCATCCCCACATTTGTTTCAAACCCTTCAGTATTTAGTTCCTCAAACCAGCTACTCTTCCCTCCTGGTGAAGCCCCATGGCAAATCTTGTACTTGAGAACTAGCAGTGACATTTTTTTCTCTGCTCAGGGAAACTCAGTGATTAACACAGGAGAGGCTCAGTGCTGACATATCTTAGCAAAGGTGGTGTTTCAGTATCATGAGATATTCACATTCTAATAGTTATTTGACAATGATATCAAGATCTGTGATATTAATTGCAGCTAATTTCTCCTACTCACCATGCTGAAAGTGAAGTTCAAGCTGTGGATTAATGGCCCTTTGCTACTTATGAGGTTCTTTATGGCTAATTTGGCATCATCCATCAAGCTTCATTCATGTATTTATTGAACAAAATGAGCAGGGTTTAACCAGTGAAGGTGAGTTAATAAAAAATAATGAAGGCTATTTCTTAGACGCTCTGAGGAACTTAGTACTTGAACCTTTCAACTAGCATTTACTTACCCAGATAACTATTTTATGTGATCTTCCATTTTTCTTTATTCATTTTGCTCAGTATATTGCTTTTCCACATATTTCACTCTCCCTAAAAAACACTAAGACACCAAGAGCATAAGAAAAATAAGCTGTCATTATTACATCAGTGGTTTTGATAGGAGGAAGTGGGACTAGTACAAAAGTTGTTTTATCTGCACAGAATTCACTGACTTTACAAGGGACCTGTCTTTTGCTCTTGGCTTAAGTAGCAGAAAGTTGTACTTGAGGTGCTGCCACTATATGAAAAGTACTTTTCAGTGATCTGAGACAGAACATATATGAGACTAGAATCATTGTGTGTTTCCTCAAGAAGCAGAAGTTTACCATCATATCAAGCCTTTCCCTCAGATTTTCTCTGTGAGAGAAAATTCAGCAGTGTTTGACCTAGAAACCTCAGACAAATAATAATAGCTGCAGAAAACCAGTTTTTAATAGGATTGCATTTCACAGTTTCAGAAAAACATGAATTCCCCTCACTTTGTGTGGATTCTCTAAACAGGAAAGTCCAATTCCCTTTGGATTCTTCTCCTCTGAGCAAGGGTGAGACTGAGTCATCCTCCATTTGTTTGTCTTTGATGACAAATATTACTCTCAACTTTCAAACAATGTCAGCAAGAAAACGGAGTATCTGGAGCTTGCTCAGTTATACTTCTACCTTTCCAAAACGCTACATAATAAATATGCATATCGGTAATTTTAAACACTTGAATACCTTCTCTGGCTTTAGCTGGGATGTTTCTAACACTAAAACTTGCTGAATGAAGACCATCATACTTCTTGAAGCCATGCCTCTTTTGTGATAGTAATGTGGCATTCTGGGCAGTGAGACAGACTTAGAAATTTCTTAGTTTAGACATACTCTTCTGGGAGCACCATGACATTCAGGGATTTAACACAACCACTTATGTTGAAGGTGCCACCTACACTGGGTGGGTAAGTTTTTGGACAAACCACACTGTTCCCCTGCAGAGAGCACTGCTAAGACTGCCAGCCTTGTCTCTGGAAGCTGCTAATTCTCTTTGTGCACCTGTGAGTCCCAAGTGCAAGGTATATGATGGAAACCATTTGAAAACAGCCCACTCTGCAGCAAGCAATGGATTTAGTCTGGAATTTTATGTCTTCTTTCCTCATTGATTCAATTACGGTTCTATCTGAAGCAGTGACAAAAGCAGAGTGCTGGAACTTCAGCTATCCAATTTAAAGGCAAATAATTCCATACCAGACTACAAAATGCTGCACACAGAAAATATGAATATTAATGTATTGCAGTTTTAGCTGTCAGAGTCTTTGTGCAGCATTTTGCCCTGCTGAGCAATGAAATAGGTATTCTATAGCGCCAGGCTCTTTTCACAACAGACAGGCTGAAATTGCTTCCTTGGTTAGACAGCTCACCCTTGAGGTATGCTCAAAGCATATCCTTTTTTGCACATCTATACAGCAACTTCCAATTAGGGAGGCAATATAAGCAACAAGAGTCAGCAGGGGAGGGAATAATATGTTCTTTGTCTCCAGACAGAAAATTCCTTGCTGAAAAAAATGTTGGGATTCAGCATGTCAAAGTTCCTTTGCTTTTACTCATGTGAGAGAATTCACATACGTGTTCACAACTTTCCTAGAGCCCGTTGGAACTACAGCTCTCAGAACTTGGACTATTCAGAGAGCAGGGAATGTTTGTCTGATCCTCCGCAGTAACATTTTATGGAGAAAAGCTTTCTTCTCCCAAGAATATTCTCATTTGCAAATGTGACACAGCCTCTTCTCCATCTGATAGAGGTTTTCCACTAAATTCAGTCTGGGCAAAATAACTAAGCAAATCCTGCTGTTATTCCTACTTGTTGCTGCGTGTTGATTTTCTGTAGTCATTCCTAATGCAATACGAGAAGAGAAAAAAGAATATACTTTTCAAATAGGGGACAAAAATACACTTCACGAGATTATCTCCAAGTTGCTGTTCATCATCAAAGGTTGAGATGGCTGGACAGTGTTAAGACAACACCAAGCAATTACCAACTTGTATTAAATATCCAGCAAAGCTCCATCTCAGCAGGGATTCTAAACCATGCCCTTGAGCAAATCTTTGGGGAAATCACCAGTAACACTCCTATCCTCACAGCTCATGACTTTTTTTCTGAGAATACAAAACTGATTTGATTATTTTCAGGCTCCACAATATTCTAGTCTGTGTTCATGTTTGCAATAGATTGCAATGCCTTAATAATATGCCTGTTGTTTACTGGTAAGCAGAAAGGCTAAGCAGTACCTAGCTCAATCCAGCATGAAATCTGAAGCAGTATTGGGGTTAAGTTTGAACCCTTCATGCCACCTTTGCAGTTTCTGAGTTTTCTTTAACTTTTGGCTTTGTAGCCTCATAGCAACTTCAGTCAAAACATCTGAGCATTGTCAGGTTTCAGGTCAAAAGTATGTCAAAAGTAGAGTTTTACATGAATCTCACCCAACAGTAAATCCCTTCCTGCATTTGATATTCAGCCTAAGCTCCCTTGAAAAGTTTTAGGTTTTGTGGTGAATATTTCTCACAGCTCTAGGTTGAATAAATCTGGAATGTTATACCCCTCTCAGCAGGTTTCATCCAAAACCCAGCCAATTTTACAGACATCCTCATGACTATGAGGAGAGTGGGTAAAAGCAAAGATTTTGTTGGTTTACAGTCAGATTCTCAAGCCTTATGCACTGTCCTGTGCCAGTCAGAACAATAAAACAAACCAGCAATTGTCCCTTTTTTTTTCACTTACCAGTTTTACATAGCAAATATCGAGGGCAAAGTTCTCAGTGAATGCGTCATGAAACACTTATCTCCTTTTAGATTCATTAGATTCATGCTACAATAAAAAACATTTTAGAGTCACAGCAACAAATATTTTCTACAGTCTGTTAAAAATGGTCCGTTTTTCACCCTCAGAGGCAGTCTCAGCTCCTCAGTTCAGCTGCCACCTCCCTTCAAGAATGCCCAAATCCCTTCTTTCCTCTGTTTATCCCAAGAAAATCCCCTGGATAGTTACATTTCTGCAAATAGGTGCCACACAGCTTCCTTTTTCCCAACTACACAGAGAACCAGCATAGGAAACTTGTGCACCAGAGGGACCTGAGAGGATAGACTGCAGAATCACTGAATGGGTCATGTTGGAAGGGACCACAGTGGGTCATCTCCAGTGAGGGAGACTCCACAACCTCTCTGGGCAATCTGTTCCAGCGCTCAGTCACCCGCACAGTAAAGTTGTTCTTCCTCATATCCAGGTGGAACTTCCTGTGTTTCAGTGTCTGCTTGTTGCCTCTTGTCCTATTGATTGGCACCACTGAGAAGGACATGGAAACATCCTCTGACACCCTCCTTTCAGATACTCAGAGACATTGATGGGGTCCCCTCTCAGTCATTTCTTCTTGAGGCTGAACAGGCCCAGCTCCCTCAGCCTTTCCTTGTAAGAGAGATGCTCCACCAGTCCCTTAGTTATCATTGTTGCCCTTTGCTGGACCTGCTCAGAAGCAACCAGATGCACAGTCTTCCAGGTTCAAACATGCATAGCCCAGCCAGCAAAAGACCTGACCTGACAAGATTTTTGTCAGAGCTGTGGCATGACCATGCACCACAACCTATGTCTGTGCAAGGGGACTCTGGTGGGTCCATCACATGAGTGAAACTGTAAAAACAGTAGCTTTCAGTGGTAGGTAGGCCCCAAACTTCAGGAAAGAGATGATGTTCTATCCCATGCTTAACTGTTATTCAGAAGGCAGATTTCCTGCTTCAGACTCAGGCAGTAGTTTTCAGTGTTGTTATCAGCCTTGGAGAGGTTCCTGGACACAAACTTCCTAACACATAGGAATATGCCTCCTCAGTTTTGTCTCTCATTGTCATGAAGAAGGCCCAGAAAGTTACTTTACAAAAATTTTCCTTGTCTTTTTCTTCATAGCCGTTACCTAAAGGCCATGAAAACAAAAGTAGCTAAATATGAGAAGTTATATTCCTTCATTGGAAAATTTAAATTGTTAACTCTAATCTGCAATGAAAATCTTTGTGCAACACTGCTTTTAATTTGTCATGCAGAGTAGATTAAAATATCTAAAGAAATTATACTGAAGACACTGCAAACCAGAAAATAACCTTTGCAACAGTCCTTGTTTAAATGATTTCAAGCATAACACTTCATATTGCAAGTTCCCTGACATTCTACCTGTATGTTTGAACACTGGAGGCAAAGACTCTCCTTCACAAAAGAGAACATTTAAAGTTTTCCATCACTCAAAGTGTCCTATAGGAAGAATAATCCAGCTGCTGGTAAACTGATGGCAAATTCTAGTCAGGCATGCATTCAGAGGACAACTTCCTGATCCTTATAGGCTTAAGAAACAATACAGCCTGTTACACCAGTCAGAAAATGAGGCCCTGTGGGTCAGTTCTGCAAAAACCACAAACATAGCACCAAATAGAAAGGATTACTAACCTCTATTCAAACAGGGCTCTCTTGGTAGGTTGTGTTATGCAACTTTTCCAAAAGCATGTTAGATATTGGCAGACACAGAGAAATATCATCCAAGTCCTGGGTTTTTTTTTCTCTCTCTCTCTCCCTCTCCCTCTTTTTCTTCTTCCTTTAATATAGTCAGTCAATTTGGTGTCCTGGAGAGAGAAAAAATGTTCCATGAAGAAATCACTTTGAAGCTTAATTTTTCACTGCCAAAGTACTTGGGACACTTGTTTTTTCCAGTATTTCTCTAACTCTTGTTATCACTACTGCTGACTCATCTCCTGATGCCGAGGGAAAAACAGCTTTATGAGAACACGAAGAGGTCATGACTGAATTATTTTGGCTGTTATAAATGGCTCTGCAACTCATTCTCTGCACTGCTATTAAACAGATTTTCAAAAATTCTGGATCAAAGCTAATGTTCCAGAGTAGGAAGATTCCCAAAGAGGTGGAGAAGCATGTAGCCTTACCTCTGGAGCAGAAGCAGCATCTCTCAACCAGTTGTGGTGAACATCACTCTCCTGCATACTGCTGAAGCACTGCTCCACAGCAATTCCATTGAGTACACCCCAGTAGGAAAAGAATATCTCCAACCTTCCCTTTAAGTTCTTATGAGGTGCAGTAAATCAGGACTGATACATCAAGGCACTTCTGGAAAACATAAAAGTTCTGCTATTTTCCTCTTTTTTCCCTGCCTCCAAAGCTTGCCTATGGATTTTGTTGGTATAGAAACAAAAAAACCCCACTGAATTATTTCTCCCTCTTTCATAAAATCCCACATTCTCTCTGCATACACATCTAAATATATCCAACAGCAAATAAAGTAATTGCAATAAATCACATTTTCAATGAATTTTACCTGCATTTGCTGCCTATAAATCTTAGTGAAGTTATGAAATAACTTTTTCATATACTTTTGCAGAAGTTATTTGTAAATTCCTTTAACAAAAACTTGTTCGTACATTATGCTGTTTGTGACCGGTTCAGTGTAAAAATTTATAACAACATTATGTGCAACTGCATCCCATTAATCAGTCAGATGGGTTGTCTATTCCTTTATCAGAGGCAGAACATTATGTGACAAGAATATGAACAGACTAGGCAGCTAAACACAGCATTGATCTGGAACGAATCTTTAAGTCTTTCTACTTTTCTCAAGATTTTAATCAAAGTATTAATCAAGAGTATTGATCAGATGTGTGTGTGTGTGTGTGTGTGTGTGTGTGTGTGTGTGTGTGTACATGTGAAGGTGGCAGGGATAGGTCATGAAGAGATATAAAACTGGAAAATCTCTTCTATTAAGAACCACTCCTGGATACTTTCCTTACCAGGAGCTGCACTGTGCAAGCCATGAGCTAGTAGGTTGTTCAGCTAATCCCCATCTGGTGAAATTAAAGAGCATTTTGCAGCTCACATGCTACAATGAATGTCAAATTATTTATAGGCAAAGGGACATAGTAACAGAGGGGAAGCTTTCTCCTGTCCTGAAATGGGTTTGCCTTGCAATTCTCAGCCTCATCAGACAAAATATCTCACAAGCAGACAGAACAATGGATGAGCTGGACTGCTGCATTAAAGGGACATGGTGGCAGCCTGAGGACAAAGGCCATTGCTGCTGCATGTTGTGCAGGAGACCATCCTGGGGGAGATGTGCCCTTTTCCCATCACGTACTGCAGTCATACCTACAAGAAAGGCAGACAGAAAAAAGCTCAAGTTTGGCATCCTCTTAGGTTTTAGGCATGGAATGCTTGCTCCATAATTACTATTAGCACAAAGAAAGTTGCTCTGAACAGGGAAAAAGTCAAACTTTGTCTGCTTAGAAAGTCAAAGACTAGGTTGCCAACACAGTGTAAACATGTCCAGCTTCGGCTGCAAGCTGACAAAAGGTCATGAGGATCACAGTATCAGAGATAATCACCTGCCCCTCTCCAAAATCCTATCTCAGGTGTCCTCTTCCTTAATCAAGTTCTTGGTGCGCTTTGTTCCATCTGTCAGTTACTTGGAAGTGTCACTGAAATTTGGAATATTTTTCATTAAGACCTGCTGTGAGAAGTCTGGGATAAGCACAATGAAAAGAAAGCAAGAATAAATCTTCTCAGTACATGTTCAGATGAGGGCTGATGGAATCAGCTTCTCCTGAGCATTTCTAGTCCTGGCATTCATGAGAGTACTGATAAAATATGGCTAACATCTGTCAATCCCTATTTCAACAGTAAACTTCACAGTTGAATAAACATACTTCTAAGCACGGCAGTTAGGTTTTCTTTTTAAGCACGTCATTTCCTTACCCCTTCACAGAGAAATTACTTTCATAGGAAATTTAAAATAAATAGAAGAGAAAGTTCAGTATAGACATGTGCTGTTCATCAAGGAGAACTTCCAAATCAGCAGGAGTTTTCCTTTACAGAGCTGGAAACCTTCACCATACCATCATCATCTGCTCATTTGGATCCCACCAGCTACTATGGCTGAAAGCCATTAGCCCCCTTGCCTGCCAGTTTGACCAACAGCACTTTCAGCAGTTTAGTCTCCAGAGGCTGATAAAATGGGGGAAAAAATAACCTATCATGATGCGTATTTGCCTATTTTTGTTCCTAAGAGTGGGTCCTGAGCAGGTTACTCCTTTAGTTGCTATTAAAACGCCAGAGCACCATAGCAATCATAGTAGAAGTTTGCTTACTATGACACTCAGGATTACTCTTGGCCATGCATCCTCCAGAAGCACAGGGCACACTTATCTCCTCCCATCAGATGAGTATACACGTGGCCACTTAAAAATTCCAGTGTTGAGCAGTCTTTTCCTTAAAGCTTGGATGGCTTGTTTTGAATCAGTTCAGGAAAAACATTAGGTAGCATTTCCACAAGAAATCACCATGTCTCTCCATCCCACAGAATTTTCAATGTCCTAGAAAGAATTAAAAGTAGCTCATAGTTGTACTCCAGAACACACTTCTAATGAGAAGCAGTAAGTGTCCTCTTGATATATTTATCTGTACCTGTAGGTTTCTTCTGAAATATTTTCTCTTTTTACCCTGATGTTTCCATTTAATTCACTTATTCTTTCTTCTCTCATTATTATATCAGCTCCTTTCAGCTTTCAATTAACTGCTTTCAGCATTCATATCCCTTAACATCTGTAACTATTTTGTTTCTCCCATTACACTCCTTTCCTGGTTTCCATGTTGCATATATTTACACTAATTCAGTAGAGGCTTTGTTAATTGTAATTCCTCCACATGATGTAGGCTGAGGCATAGGATATCTCACAGGCCAGTACACAAAGGGGAGACATACCATGAAGGCAATTTCTTTTGCCAGCATGAGAGATGCTTTCCACAGCCCTCATCTGTGGGATGAAACAGGTTTGGGTACCAAGTAAAACCCTGGCTCCATCAGGAGAACATTTGTCATAGCTATGATTTCTCCATTTTTCTCCCTCTCACCACAGCTCTGCCTTGAATGTTATAGAATGAACTTGTCTAATCCAGAAGATGCTGAGAAAGTTTTCTAGTCTGATTCTCTCCCAGTTGTTTTCCCAGTTTCTATTTCTCTCCCTCTGATAAGCTTTGTCCAATAGGAATTATCATTGTGATACCATTTTAAAATTAATTTTTCAGGTTAATTTGTTCAAGTGTGGATGTAAGGAAAAGATTTATTTCCAAAAAACTTTTTGCTGCTTTTGGCAAACATATTATGTTCTTCTACTATATCTGATTCTTTTGGAAACAGGGCTTGAAAGAAGCTTTGATGTCAATATATTATCTTTACAGATCCTTTGAGCATTTCAAAGCCTGTGGACATTACAGTAATAACTTACAATATGTCTTGATGAAGATCTCAAGCCAGTATATCATTACCAGTGAAGCTCTTTAGGACAAATAGCACTGCACATAATGCTGAAAAAAAGCCATTTTCTTTTTTATCTTTCAAGTTTTGATAGTTAGAGGATACAAGCAAAGTGACTGCAGCACAGCCCCAGGCATAGGGGATCCCCTTGCCTAGCTACCTTGCTAATGAAGAGGATCCAAAATGGCAAAACACATCAGTCTGAATTTTTGTTCAAGTAACATTCAGTCCCACAGAGACAGTGGTTATTCCCCATGTCAGCAGTCACTAGTATGATCTTCTGCAACAAAATTCAAATCATTTGTTCAGCATCTGCACTGAATTAATTCTGTGTTTGAGCTGTGGCAGGGTGCAATGAATAACCTCTGCAGTTGCTCATTCGTGCTTGCAATAAACTTCACTACTTCTGCACACTTTCACTTGTCAGTAGGGCACTGAAACACAGATCACAGAAAAAGTAATTGCCATTTATAGTCCAACAGAGCAACAGATAGACCCTACACCAAAATAATGTCTGTTCATTCAGTTCATTCTTTCTCCACATGGCAAGGCAGAAGGATCAAACCTGGACATTTTTTGAGATGTCAAACTTGGCAACTTGGGTTCAAAACTCATTCTGAATATCCACCATGTTTGCAAACCTTTTATATCTCTCCTCTCTGAGAGAGGATCAGTGGGGTCTCAGCACAGTCAGTTAACCCATTAGGTCTTGATTAGGTCTTGATTTCAGATTTTGCCACTGTGTTTGTGATTTTGAGCATATCACTCAAGTTTTCAACGTTTTTGCTCTCTTGCTTAAAGCTAAACATTCAGATTGATCACTTCATAGAAATTTTATAAATATTGATTATTATTTCTATCATGTTCAACTACTGCAGGCAAAAAGCATCAGAGATTTTTTTAAAAAGAATATTTGCTGTCTTAGAGCTGCAAGTTATATAAAATCCATCTATCTATCCCCCTTAATAAAGAATTGACTACAGCATCCAGAAGTATAAAGGAACAACATCTCCATCAACAAGAAGTTCTGCGGTGTTAGAACTTCCCCCATAATCAGTTTGGCCACATCCATTAGGAATATTAATGGTCTGGGCCAGAGGAACAACTTTCAACAGCTCAGGTTTTTTACATACATACCTCTATGAAAACCCTTTAAACCAATACACATAGCAGGCCCAGAAAAGTACATGTTGAAAGAAAAAGTACTGGACTATTCCTTTCAAATGATGAATAGTAATGCAGTACTTCCTCGAAAAATATCTGCATTTGGGTAGTCTCTTACTTCCCTTTTCAGGGCTTGGCATATTATTTCCTCAGGTACTCAGATCTTTCATTTCGATTTTCAGGAGCCATAATCTTTAAATATAAACTTTCCCCTGAAGTAATATATGCTACACTGAAAGCTTACCTGTCATCAGTTACATAACCATAGGGGGACAAAAGTCTCCCTGGATGTTTTGTTCTCAGACGTCAAACTGAAGTCATGAGAAAGCAGTAGGGAGAGCTTCAGATAAAGAGTATTCACCATTAACATGCAAATATGAGTCTGGATTATATTCTCGTAGTGTATGTCCAGCATACCTCCAGAACTAGATTTCATCAGTTTACTGAAAAACAGATTTTGCAAGATTTAGAGCAGAAATGGACCAGGTCATCTGGAAAACCTAGGTCAGTATGGATGCAATTTCCCAGGGACCTTCTCACCACAACAGCTTCCTAACAGGAATTAAAGTTCAGTTTAAGTTCAGGTCCTATCACGCAAAGCACATCAAGAGATTGTCTTTAATTACCTCATAAAGGAATTACCTATGTACCTGAAACCACTTTTGCCAGGATGTTGCATTCTCAGCTCAGCAGAAAACTGTTGCCAAGGCCACACACTGGACTTCCACCTTGGGCAGCCTCTAAGCTGATGTCCCACATCTAAATGTAACACCTTTTGGACTTAAATTTACTGCACATTCACATTAAAATAGAAGAACATAAAAAAAAAAAAAGGCCTGAAAACACACAAAGGCATTTATATCATAGAATGTGGAAAATCAATTAAAATAAAAAGGAACTATCTGGAAGATATTCAAACACTGCAGATTATGTAAAACCATGCAGATTTTGTGTTAGAATTACCTTCAAATTCCTTGGTAAGAGATCCCTCCTCCTGCTCCCTTTTTTCTTATTTCATGGAATGGATCAATTACAAAGTAAAACCAAATCTTTCAAGCAGATATGTTTTAATGTTCTGATTAACATTCATATTTACTGTGAACCAGATCAAACTCATCTGGGAAAGGAACTTACACTCCAGTAACCTGAGGATATTTTTGCAGATCTTTTCATTTGATAAGTTAATTTTTTAAAACAACATCTACTATTCCATTAATGAATTTGAATTTCAGGTTGTCATATGATCCTTGAGTTGGCTTTAAATTCCTGTTGTATTCTTAGCAACAGCTTGAGCCTGTCACAGCAATTCTCCAGAAAAGCCAGCAGTTCCAAATACACTTTTCCTTCACATCTCACCTTTATATAAGTTCTAGTGACATGTCTTCTTATCTTGTGGCTCAGTCCCACGTAAAATTTGGGTTTGAAAGAATCAAAGGCTACTACAAGTTTTTAGATTTTTTTTGCAGCTACTAATCCTTTTGTTTTCTGGATTCCAAGGTGTGAAGACATGAATCAAGGAGGGTCCCTTGGTTGTGATGCCTTAAGAGGCCTCCTAGAAACAGAGACTAGACAGGAATAGGGAATAAAGGTAGGTATTTATTTGAAGGGCCTTCAGAGGTACACCCTGGGGAGCCAGAGGCTGCTGCCAAGATGGACCCCAAGATGGACAACAGGTCACGAGTTCTTCACACTTTTATAGGTTTGGTTCATTTGCATATCAGGGTTAATTCTCCAGTTAAAGCTTCGGTTTTGCCCTCAGCTTACCCACCCCCCCACCCCCACCCCGCCCCGCCTTAGCGGCTCTTTGGTTTATACTTTTGGGCCTAGGACAGCCTAAGTGTCCTTGAAGAGCAGGCTTGGAGAGGCTTTGTTTTGTCTACCTAGCACAAGAGCAGAAATTAAAAGGCTACAAGAAACTTTCAGAGTTACACATTAAGCAGTACAGAATTTGAAGAATATAAAAGTTAAAACCTAAGGCATCATTTCCCTGCCTTTAGAGGCTTGACAAAGCCTCCATCTTGTTGAGATTCTATTCCAAATATTCTAAATATCTACTAATGATATGTGTCTAACAGCAGTATATATCTATAAACAAGAATTATAATTACAATCATAAACAATCTTTAATTCAGGGTCAGTTTGGTAACCATGAAACCAGGGTGTGGAAGATACTATCACCTTTGAATGTTATCCAATGTAAGATCTAAGTTAATTCTCAAATTGTAAACAAATTTTGTTGATCTTTTCACTTCAGTTTACATGTCAATTATTAGTTTTGTATCCAAATGGATGTCTTTGGATATACTTTGGACTAGAATCATATGCAAAATGTAGTTCCAAACCTGAGCCAGGGTTACCAACTGTGTAGATAATAAGCACAGGAAAAAATAATTTAAACTACATCATCTTCATTTGTATCAGTCTCTGTTTTCTCAGTTGTTTCAGGAGCAGAAGCCTTCTTAACTCTGGACTAGTGAATTCAGGGTCCTTTGTCAGCATCTTTGACTGTGGTGAGGGTGTTCAGCAAAATCTGGAATGGTCCTCTCCACTTGGCCTGTAGAGGATCACTGGCCCACTACTTAACATGGACCCAGTCTCCAGGCTGGAAGGGATGTGCAGAGGTGTCCAGTCCTATGGGTCTTGATAACACGATGTGTTATCTGCAAAGTAGAACCTAAAGCCATTAGGTATCTCTGCAAATCAAGTTTCCCCCTCATGTGAATTTCACCTGGAACATGTGGAATTTGCTATGGCCTGCCATACAATATTTCATAGGGACTGATGTTATCCCTCTGCCTTGGTTGTATACGGATCCTCAGTAAAGCTACAGGCAAGGCCTGAACCCACGTCATGGATGTCTCTTGACAAACTTTGCTAATTTGTGCCTTAAGTGTCCCATTCATGAGTTCCACCTTACCACTGGCTTGGGGTCTGTAAGGTGTGTGCAGATCCCAAGCAATTCCCAAATTCCGGCTAACTTCTTGAATCCCATTTGCAACAAAATGTGGTCTGAGGACATACCCAAAGGAACCCCAAACCTTGGTATTATATGATTAAGCAAAACTTTCACCACCTCCTTAGCTGTGCTAGTGCGACAGGGGTAAGCTTCAGGCCACCCACTGAAGGTGTCAACCAATACCAGTATGGACCTGTATCCTTTTTCAGGTACTTTTCAGTACCCTTCTTTGGTTCTAACTCCTATGTGGGAAAACCTTACTGAATTTAGTGCAGCTAAACCTTTTCTCCAGCCTTTACGAATATAGGCACAAAAGCTACACCTTCTGCTACAGAACAAAACTGCAAAAAAGAGTGGTTTCACTCAATAAACATCGCTCCCTTTGGAGATTATGAAATGTGGAATGTTTCCAGCAATCTACTGTACGTCCATGGGCATGCAATGGCTGTGTTTTAAAGTGTTGGTCTTAATTTTTGTTTGCATTCATATCCCTTTCAAATCTGTTCTTTCATCTGCTGGAAACACACACTGTAAACTAAATTCTGGCACTTACTAACTGTGCTGAAGGACAGCAGATCTGCTCTGCCTCAACCCTGATCCTCACTGCATGTTCCAGAACTGCCTGGCAAGCTGCAGATGAATCTTATGTGGGGATAGAGAAGGCCTGGGAGATGTCCCTCTAGTGAGAAAGACAAAGCTGCAGTTGAACTCCAGCCCTGTTCACCTCCACTTATTGCCACTTTTGACACAATTTATACTCCAGGAGTGTCAAGAAAGATCACAACTTCTTTTGATTTCTTAATGGGAGGGGAAGTCTCAACGCCTTAGGCAGACTCCAAATAGAGATTGTGGGGCTGTATTCCTCCCCTTTCCCCTGTCCCTAGCCCTGGCCACTCCCTCTGGTTCTCCCTATGGGCTGCTGTACCCCAACTCCGCCCACATACCGCCCCTGAGCCCCTGAGAAAACCCCCTGCTCCCTGACCAGGAGGTCTCTCTGCCTCTGGGGATCAGCTTGTCACCATGTAATAAAAGTCCTCTGAGGCCCACAGGGAGAGCCCCTTCTCTCCTCCTTTGCTGTCACCGCGTTGCAGGCTAGCGGGAGCGGGTACGTGGGGCTGTCTGGAAGGACTATGGGGGAGCGGAACAGCCACTCTGTCCTGAGCAGCCCCACAGCATTTCCCAAGAAGGCTGCAGCTTGCTAAACCAAACCAACCACTGCAACAGGAGATGATATGAGCTATTACTGAATCAACATCCCCTGCTGGAGTGACAAGTTTATTTAGTACGCTTTCCTGTACAGACAAATATTTCTGCAAAACAGACCTTGGAAGACAATATTCACGATCTACAAACCAGGAAGGCAGGGCAAAGGGAAGACAGGAAGGTGTTAGGTATAAATGGGCAGGAGCTGGCAGTGGGGGCTGCAGAGGGTTCCAGCTGGCTCCAGCAGACCCACTGCAGGGCACAGCTGAGCCCAGCAGCTGGTACCTTTTAATTTTATGCAGGTTTGCTCAAATATTGTTGTTGGAGGTAGAAGAATCCTGACTCACCACTACCTTTCAGCACGACATGGTGCAGTGCATCAAAGATGTAAGTTGTCTCAAGAGCTGAAAGCTGTTCTCAATATCACCGAAACAAAACCAATATACAACCCTCAGCCTAGGGATATGGTGAATTCTGTCTGGTGGGCACCCAATCCTCCTTTTACTCAGTATCTCACAGGATCAGATCAAACTAAAACTGAAGTGGAAACATTGGTTATGGGTCCAAATGCTGAATATTTTTGTGCACTGTGCTGTCAGTAATTTACTCTACACACTTCACTTAACCAAGGCCTTTGCCAGATGACCAAAAATACGATTTCTGTCCAATTGAGCAAGTATCACTTGCAGTTCATTCTTGATTAAAAATCTGAAGATCCCAAAGCTGGTTTTTATACAAATTCATGTGAAAAGCATCATCTCCAATAAGGATTAAAATGTACAGCCCTGATTTGCACCTGTCAGTTTACATTTCTTTTAATTTAGTGATAATGTTGTCTGCAAGTTTGTTTCCACATACAAAGTAGAAGAGAGACAGGTATAAGTGATAATTAATCTTTGGTTCCCAACATATTTTTTTTAAAGCAAACATTATTTTACTTGCTGTAGCATATAAGAGCAAGTAAATTCTTTTAAGGAGAAGCAATATCTACACTCCAGTGTAGCTGGAATAGCAATATCTACACTCACTGTAGCCACTGGATAATAGATAAGTTTTCAAGCACAAAAACACTTCTCTGAAAGCACCCTAAAAGTTCATCTGTTTTCCACAAATCTTTCACTAGTAACAAACAGAGGTAAGATGATAGCTCTCCCTAAAAACTTGTCCTCACATTTACTCTGAGATTTTATTTAATGTTCAATATCCTAGTGGACAGTGGCAAATCCACAGCTGCTGGAGAGCAAAACACCAGTCCTTTCACCTAAGCCCTACCAGTTTTCACCTGCTGAGAATGCGTTCCAAAGCCCCCTACCTAAATTTTCATAGTGTAGCAAAGTGCTAACAGAGTGCAAATATTTTTGTATGCTTCATGGTATTTTCTGTTCCACTGCACAAACAAGGCAGTAAAGCCTGTGGCCATAAAAACACCAGGAACAGACCCTGCAATTGGAGTACTGCCCCACATGGTTGCAAGGTGGCAAGTTCCCTGGCTCAGGAGGGAACTGGGCAGCTCTCATCCATTCATCCAAATATTTGAAAGCTCTTTAAATACATTTGGAGGTGTTCTCCAAGGGTTTTTAATTAAAACTCACATAGGAAAACTGTTAATAAGGTGCTTTATGGAAATGGGCTGTTTAATCATAAACTACCTCATGCTGAAAAGGTGCACACACGGAGGAGTAATTTCCATTCAGGTAAAACAGGAGGGTGTTCCTATCCCAAACACATGATATTCATTTATTGCAGTCAAAGATAAGCCACAAGCAAGGAAAATAATACAATATTGGAAAATTTGCAAAGTATTTAAAAATAATAAGAATTCAGCATCTAAAAGGAATTTTCTTATTTACACCAGATGTTACAAATGAAATGCAGCCTTAGAAAAGAAGATTAATGCTCTCCAAGTGTTCTGTGCTTTTTGAGGTGTGACCGGAGTATGGAGAGCACAAAAAACTCCCAACCATTAACTGCACTTTCATGCACTTCTAGAACAAGAAGTTGAAAACCTTGGGATCACAGAATGATTTGGGTGGTAAGAGACCTTTAGAGATCATCTAGTGTAACCTCTCTGCCATGGCAGAGACATCATTCACAAGGTCAGGTTTCTCAAAGTCATATCCAGCATGGCCTTGAATACTTCCAGTAAGGGGCATCCACAGCTTCTCTGGGCAAACCTGTGCCAGTGCCCCACCACCCTCATCATAAAAAAATTCTCCCTCATGTCTGATCTAAGCCTATTCTCTTTCAGTTTAACACCATTGCCCCATGTGCTATCACTACAGGCCCTTATAAAAAGTCTCTGTCTTGCTCATAAGCTCCCTTCAGGACCTGGAAAAATGGTACAAGTTCTTCCTGGAACCTTCTAGTGCTCCAGCCCTCTGATCGTCTTTGTGGCTCTCCCATGGATTTGCTCTATCTTGTAGCATCTGACAAGAGTGGAGTAGGGGTGGGAAAATCCTCTCTCTCAGCCAGCTGGTCATGCTTCTCTTTATACAGCCCAGGAATGGATTGGCTTTCTGGGCTGCAAGTGCTCATTGCTGATTAATGTTCAGTTTTTCTTCCACCAATATCCCTGAGTGTTTCTCGTCAGGGCTGCTCTCAGTTTGATCACCCCCAGTCTGTATTGACACTGGAGATTACGCAACCCGGGTGTAGGATCTTGCACTTTGCCCTGTTTAACTTACTGAGGTTCACATGAACCTACCTCTCAAGGCTGTCAGGTCTCTCTGGATGTCACCCCTTCCCTCCAGCATACTGCACCAGCCAACTTGGTGTCAGCCACAAAATCAGCAGAATGTTTCACATTTGGTTGTGTCTTGTAAGTGAAAACAGCAAGTCAAACCTCCACATTTATTCAATTCAACTCATTTTACCATGTTAATAACTATTTCTATTAACATTGGATTATATACATGGGCAAGGCATGCAATATATATAAATATACACTTCAGACCCCTGTGGTCTGAGACAACCTCTATTTATTCTTTGTAGGCTGGATTTACAGGTTGCTTTAGTTCGCCACAAATGCCATTAGTCCAGAGCATTTTGAAGTAGAAGATAAGCCAGAGCACAGTAAAAGCTCTGCCCAACATGAGCACCTCTCAGCTGATAGCAGTGGTACATAGACCCTTCATCAGAAAGAGCTGTTGTCCTAAAATTAGAGTTACAAGGCATAAAAGGTAGTGGCATAATAAAGAAAAATGTCTCTCTTCCTGATCTTATTTTATCTCCTTTAGATGTCTGGAGAGAAGTGTAATTGTCTGAAAGAGTAAAATCTTTTCTGTCTGGATTATTGCAGACAATGACCAGATCCATGTGTAGCCAGTGTGCTGTGTTCTCCCTTGAAGTTCAAACCAGAAACAATTCAGGCATAAGCTCCATTTAGTAGCTGCAGAGAGTATGCTTTCCTTTCCCACTTTTGCAAGCAAATGCAAATTATAATTTTATTCACTGCTCTTCAAGATGTGTGAGTTTCGTCAAAGGTGCAAGGCCTGATCCAGTTCTGCTGGGCTCAATGGAAGTTTTTTTCTACTAACTTGCTTTGACATGAATTGGACAACAGGAATTCATTGGACCTCAGGCACAACCATCGCTTTTTGAATTGATTAGTTAAGACTATTACACTCATCCACAGAGCCCCAAAATTACATTGAGTAATAAGAAAAGAATCCTAAAAACATACTTATTGTAAAATTTAGACTAGCTACATATTACATTCACTAAGTTGTTGCCCTTGGAAGAGTCTAAAGACAAAAGCTTCCAAAGAGATTTAAGGAACTTATCTGTATAGAGAGAGCGCAAAGTCACACCAGTAAATCAGAAAAAGGATAATCAGGTCTTTGCAAAGCTCTCTGTTGACTTAAGTTGCAGTCTGCTGAATGCCAGAAAGGAATATGAATTTTCACTGAAAAAACTCACCTCAAAACAAGCAAAAACCCTCTAAAACAGCCCCCTCCCCTTGAAAACTAGATCTTTATTTGCCATTAAAACAAGCACAAGATGGTGAAATCAAACTGAGTCTTATGACTGTAATTTGTTACAGTCACTAAGCTAATATATGAGCCTCAGCATCTGCCGACTGCTCATAAAAACATTCTATTTAGCAACAGTTCTGCTGATACTGTGTAACAGATTTGCTGTATTTTCTCTTCCTTTCCCTTTATTGTAAGGGATATTTATACAGAAATAGAATGCTTGCTTCTTGAGGAGTTCATCTGTGCCTTCTGGCGTTTCCGTGCCTGTTATCGCAAACAGATGATCAAGACCTGACCTGGAGCACCAGCTGAGAGAGCTGACAAACCCTGCTGAAGCAGAAGGCCTGGCTGGTGATTCAGAACAGACTATTCTCTCAGGAGGACTCAAAGACCAAGGCTTCTGGACATTTGCCTACATTTGCCATAGAGTTGCTAACTAATCTGTCACCTTAACTTGTGCATATATGTTGGTGTACACACACATATTCTATAGTTCATATGTGTCCTGCAAATAATTATTTCTTATTATTACTATCACTAAAAAGAAAAAGAACAAGGAACTCTTTGACCTATTGATGTTGTAATCAGTCCTACCATGATATGGGGGAAAAGGCTACTCAGATCATGAGTAGTAAATTCATTGCCATGGATTTTCCCATGCCCATTGCATCGAGCACCCATCCAACCACTCAGCTTCCACAGGGACACCTTCAACAGCCACATTTGTATTCTTTTGATTTTACCTTTTACTGCTAAACACAAGTCTGGCAATAAAATGGATTCCATCTCATTCCAAATACACGGCAGTAGCAATCTCTTAGGATTTTTCACCACCTTGTAGGTCCTTAAATTACTATTACGCTGCCATAATTTGTCACTGTAGAGAAATACTTACCTAGATTTAAAAGATGGTGAAGGTACTATCAAAGTAGCTGAACACTCCCTAAACAAATTCAGATACATATTTTAAAATAAGACATGCCTAACTTTGTTTGTCACTGGGAAACTGAACCAAGGCAGTACAGTGAGGATACCCTCAACCCAGTGTAAACACATGCTCAGTAGAATTTCTGCTGTTATACTAAATTCAATTACAATTGCAAAATTGTCCCATGACATGGGCCCTTGGGAGAGATTTTGCTATATAAAATCCTCAGTCCTGGTTCTCAGACAGCAGGGACTGCTGCACAGAACGTCCCAGAGCAGTTAGATTAAGGGTAGCAGCTGGGTTACTGATGAAAAAATTGTCTAATTTTAAAAACTTGCCAAAATCAAAAGCTCCCACTGATGTCTCATTTTCTAAAGACTGTGGTGATTCATCATAGATCTTTGCCTTTTCAAGTTCAAAACCCCCTGCAGTCACTGCCTTAGGAGGAGAACCTGGTTGCTTAAAACTTAAAGGAAAGGAAGGAGCTGTGAAATTAATAAAAATATAAATGCAACAACTGGAAACCCAAATACACTGAATGCCCAAAGGGTAGGTGCCAATTCAATCAAAATTGTGAAAAAGAAACTTTTTTTTCTCCTTAGGGGAGAAAAAAGCTGTTTCGGAAGCATCCTTCCCGTGACTGATTGCAAACCCCACTTGTTATTCCACTTCATCCAAGGAGTTGAAACCCACTAAATACACTGCAAGCTGAGGGCCAGCACAGCCCAGTGAAAAGAGGTGTGCAAGCAAATCTCTTCCTATGCAACTGCAGCTCAACAATAACTCAGAAGATCCTTTTTCCCCCCGGGGAGAACAGTGACTCTTTTCCAAAGGGAGCTGCAGAGGCTCTGGAAGTTCTCATCCCTTCTTACATATCAAAATCCTCTGGAGCCCACAGACCGCAAGTGGGGCTCATTTGGGCATGGAGAGTAACAATTGACTCCTCCAGCAGGACCCCACAGCCCTTAGAGGAGGCCAGCACATGCTAGATGTGCTTGAGTAGAAAAGGGTAGTGCACAGGTTAGTCAGGCTTTTCAAATTGCACCGTAGCATTTCTGCTTTCTTCCTTCAGTAAAAATCTGTTCTGTTATGGCCTTTTACCTAACAGAGTGCTAGTAAAGAGGAAAACTCTGCTTCTGGGAAGACTAGGCTTTGGGATGAAGTAAGTGAGCCAAGATAGTTTATGTTTTTTAATTAAACTGGCTGGAAAAACAGAGCTCTGCTGCTGACCCTGCTGCTCAGTGACTCAGAGCGGGTTACAGCTCATCTTATCTTTGCATTTTAACAGCTTTCACCAGTCACCTCTGCTACATCTCAGTAAAGCTGGTGGAAATTCACACAACTAAGACACAAAACATTTCAACTATATCTTAATATCTCATTCTTTCCTCCTGCTGTACTTGTGGGAAAATAATGGAAATCTAGCATGAGATCTAAAGTTACATAAATGTGGAGTGGAGGCCTGACTGCTGGGATTCAAACAGGGACGTGACCCTGATAGAGACCATTGGAAGCTTATTCTGAGAAGTGAGGGATATTGTGGTATGAGCTCTGACACATGTGATGACAATTCAGAGCCACCAGAGATTCTGACTCAGTTCTCACCACAACTGTCATGCTTGGGTGACATCCAGCAAAACAGATTAGCACTTGAAAACTAGTTGCTAGAGATGTAGGTGGGTAACAGATCACAGTTGCCACCTCAGAAGAAACTTCATCTTTGAAAAAGAACTAGTAATTTTATAACTATCTCCAAATTATATCTGCATCTGTGCCAAGTGCAAACAACACTGCGTTCTGGACCTGCCATATCAAACTGTGCAATTTCATTGCTAGCGCTCTGTCATGAGTGCATCAACACAGTCCAGAATTAAGCAACAAGAGCAGCAGACCAGGGATGTACCAAACAACCAGACACTGTGTCCATCCATCAGCCTAAGACGTGATCTGCTCTCAGAAGATCTGACAGTTCAGATTTCCAAGCAAAACACAAGAAAAGGCGTGGGTGACTTAATAACTGTGACTTTTCCTTCTGAGTAATGGTCCAATTCAGTGGTTCTTTCAAAAAGAATCTTTCCATTGATGTCAGCAGAAGTTGACCATCACACCCTAAGAGAGAGATGGTGAAACTTCTTGGTCTCTGTGGCTACACTGGTTTTAAGAAACAGTCCAGTTTCCTTTTTGGTAAGTCTTGACTAATAAACTGTTGCTAATGTTAACAGTTTGCCATGGCTGCTGAGAAGGGGACCAGCCCTCACTGCAGGTCCCTACAAATTTTGTAAACCAGTTTATCACTGTTTAGCGATGCAGTTACAGTCAAGGACATGGAAGCAAACACTGCACAGCAAATCAAGGAAAGGAGGTCATGGAGCGAAACTACAGCTCTAAAAAAGATGAAAAGAAATTAAAGAGAAGTGGCTGCAAATAATAGAGAGTTGCTTGAAGTCACCTTAAGCAAAGATGCAACAAGGGGTCAGACCTGTCCCTTGCTAAAGCCAACAAGATGTTTTTACATAAACCTGGTAATCAAAGGTTACAACAAAGTTGCATTTTCTGACTCAGATTTTATGCCACAGTTTACATCCGTCTCCCATCTGCCTCTCTTTTCTCACACAAAAGAGTATCCCTGTCCAAATTGTTTATCAGGAATAATTCTAGGCCAGACTGTGCCTGGATCATGTCAGAGCACTACAAAGACACGTGTTGGTTACAGTGACCAAAATCATGCCAAAAGCATGCTGGCAGTTGAATAATCAAAGGACAATGCCCTAATCTCTACCCCAGCCCTCCCCTTACCTGCTCATATAGACATAAGTAGGAAAAAAATGGGGAAAAAAGCCTTGTGAAACCAAGCACTCCTTACTTACGTTAGGTGTTAACCTGTACTGCCATCTGCTCTTCAAGAGGCTTCCAGTTTTCACCTCATCTTTGGAGTGAGGCACCAGTTCATCCATTCTGACACTGTTTTAATGTGGAATGAGATTTTTAAAACCAAGCAGTGTGTTAATACCTTTAAAATTTCAATAAATAAAATACTAATACATTATCACATACCTGGTAAAGAAGAATCACGTCAAAAACATGCACTTGGCCTAAAGACCCCTTGGGGACACAGATTAAGGCTGGGCTCCTGCTTCTAAGGAACTGCACAGCCAGGAACAGTGCGGTTACATCCACAACTCTAAGCTTGCTAGCCAGAGTCTTTAACCAGCTGTTTGAGGTATTTGAGGAAAAACACAGATAGCAGACTGCTAGAAATTATATACATTATCTTATAACAATAAGTTCTGTTTTGAATTTTTAGCTTTGAGTATTTCTGTGGGAATAAAAAGGAAAGACAAGCATTGTGAAGGCAAAACAGCACTGGAGTTTCCATTTCCATAGCACTTTATAAAAGCTGTCATTCCATATGGTGAGTTTTTGCAAACAGTTTGAAAGGAAAGCTTTCAAAGCAAATGGAGTGGCCGTGTTCCAAGCAGAGGAAGCAAGCAGATTTCAAGGTATATTTGAAATTTACAACTCTACACTAAACTTTGGCACAACTTAGAGCTGCTTTTTCACTGGAATGATCAGCTTGGAGGTTCCTTAGTTGTTGGTTTGATTTTTCTTTCATGTGATTCTCAAGTTCCCTCCTGACACAGTAATTTTACCTTTCTGATCCTTGGAGCCAGCTCTGAAGGGCATATGTTTGTTATAGAAAATGACAGACCTAAAACTTGACAATTTTGGGAAAATAATTAAAGACTAGTGTCAAGATCAAGTGAACTTTCAGGACAGAAGGAGCTGCCTGCTACTTTACATGACTTACCATGAACTGCTGCTTCCACATTGTTTGGATGCTTGCATTTGTTCAGCTGTGCTTGATCTCTTATCACAGCTGGCTATCAGCCTGCTGCAGCTGCTCCTTCTTGACCTTTTGCTTGAAGTATGTTTTCTCCCCAAAATCTGTTAGGATGCACAGGGCTGAGCAGCACTTCCTTGGGGATGACAAATGTCATTGGCAAGGCCTTCAATACCTGCAAGGAGGCTCCTTCCCAGTATGATGTACATCAGGAGGAACAGAGTTCCATACAGCAGAGCAACAGGAGTGGAGAGGAACATCTACTGTTTCAGGTTGCAGCTCTCTCATCTGTAAAACTGAGAGGGAAGCAACAACTGTCTGGAGATACCTAGAAAGCAGCTACTAGAAAACAACAAGGGACAAGGATGACACTGACACAGGGCCTATGGGAATGTAGTATTTCCCAAAACTAATTAATTAACAACAGCCTGGTATCGTGGAGGGGAGAGAAATTTGGACTGCAATACTACTGGGAAGTTCTATCTTTTTTTCCTTCTCCTCTCGCTGGCTGTCTTTTCCCTTTCTGTGTCCTAAGAAAGCTCTTCTCTCTCTTGTGACTGCAGGGCAGCTCACAGCTGATGCCTTCAGAAAAGAGGCGTTTCTTACTATTAAAACTCAGATCATCTCTGGTCTTAATTATGCCTGGAATCTCCGTAAATCACATATTACAACCGATGGAAATGTCATATCTCTCCTAGGGAGAGGGAGTAGTAACCTACTCTGTAAATCCAGCCTTGCCAATAATTAAAACCAAAAATCAAATCAGTCTTCTGAGGGTACTGCAATATTTCCCATTTTGATCTCTGTAGGGGAACTAAAGCAAAACAATACAGGCCTGTCAGTTCCTGGGCTCCTTGTTTTGGAGGGCTCCTAAGGTGACTCAGTGATGTAGCCACAAGTCAATAACTCGCACACCTTACCACCAAGAATTTTGTCATGAGCACCAGAGAACACACACGCACACATTGGCACTTTGTAATCTCAGTTAAACAGTGAACAAATGTCAAATGTTAAATAATCCCTCACTTTCAACAGGAGAAACTGCTATGAGCAGCTGCAACCTCTTACAGCAGAATTAACCACGTTGCAGAGTTCCTTATCCAGATGGCACAAGACAGATCCCTCAAGAAAGAAGCTGTAGGTCCCAGTCACATCTCTACCAGGAAGGCCAAGAGCAGATCTAATACAACCCTGCGGGGGCAGGATGGGGCTGCAGTGGGCTCAGCCAAGACACTGCTGCCACAGGCCGATCTCTAGCTCTGGGGACATCCGTGGTCAGCCCAGGAAATCCAGGAAGTCCAGATGGGGACATGGGTGATACAGACATACCTGTGGGGCAGCTCAGGTGAGGATGAGGCTGATAGTCCCAGCAGAAAGGCATCTGCAGTGGGAGAGGGGGAAGCTGCTGCACATCCTCATCTCCTCCCAGCCCTTTAATGGTGCCCACTCAAAGCTTCACAGCTTCTGGGGAAGAATCCTGAATGTTCTCTGTTTGCATTTTTCATAGTTTAACATGATAGATATTCTTTGTATGTTTTGAAAAGCTAACACGCTGTCTCGCCCAGCTCACCAAGCAGAAAAATAGAGGATGCTGAGGTTTGAACTCATGTTAGTGATACACCCCTTCACTTACACTCAAAGCTGGGGAGACAGATGCTGTCATACACTTGTGCTCAAGATTCTTCTGCAGAAAACTTAAATGCAAACATCACAGTTTGTACCTATTTTTGACTCCTTCTTTCCAAGCACAGTCTGATACTACAGTAAGAGAAGAAAATTACTTTATTTTATAGAAGTTTTTTGGTTTGCAGTGAAGCAAGTGAATCCAGGCAGCAACGTAGATATATTTAACTTCCATTGATCCAATCACCAGTATTCTGTTCTTGTTGTTGAAGCACTCCCCTAAATATTAGGTAGCTAATGAACTTGTGCCTCTTTAGTGACACCAAAACATTGAATACTTGTAGATTTGAATTTACTGTCATTTTGCTTTTCTCATATTGTTTTTGAAATTTGATCAAGATTACTTAAAATACTCAGTGAGAGAAGGGGGCCAATTTTGGGGGGGAAGAAGATGTAGAGGTGAGTTACATATACTGAAGGGTTTATTTCTGAGCATTCTGTCTGTAATTCAGCAAGACAGCTAAAAGCATTGCAACGCAGCAGTATGAGGACACATATATGCTTAGAATTAGATGCAGACATAAAAAGCTTCCAAAACTGGAACACATAGCAGGTGTTCCACTGTAAGTCCACTAAACACTGAAATTCAGGAAGTGAAAATGCATTTTGTCGTTCAGGGGTTTTTGTCTGACAGCATTTCAGGAACAAAAGCAAAGAGTAAGTGTGGGAAAGATGAAGTGCCAAAAGCCTCTTCAGAAAGGATGTTTAATCCTTAAAGAAAAATGTACATAAAAATCCTCATTGCTCCAGCATTTCATAATGCACATTTCTCGATCATTTGCATTAAATACAATGTTCTGAAAAGCTCAAAGAATCACATGACTGTGAGACTGGGAGAAAAAGGTATTTATATGGTTATACAAAAAAAATTTGCAGTTTATTGTATATCTTGGGACCACATCTGTAGCTTTATCCAATTCCAAGATTTTAAAGTACAGTGTATGGAAAAACTACAGATATGGTTTTATCAAAATTCACATATTTTCACAAGCTGGACACAGGTCCTAAAGATGTAGGAGAACCATAATTCAGAGGGGAAAAAAAAGAGCTGAAAAATGCTGTTTGGAAATTATACACTTTTTATAACATTCATAATTATAGTGAAGTCCTAGTTTAATATAAATACTACTATTAAAAAAACCCCAAACCAATAAACTTCACCTTAGAAACAGCAAAAGATTTTCTTTAATCATTTATTTGAAGATATCCAGCCTGCTAGACAAATTTTCAGAGCAGTAAATCACAGAAAGGGTGTTACTTTAAAGAATTTCTACAGGAAATTCAAAGCAAAAGCTTTGTGCCTCTAAGAATACTATGAGTTTCCTGGCATTTGCATGGCTGGTGCCAACAAGCAAGCTTTGGAATGCCACTATTCCAAGAGAACTGGAAGCAGCTCATTTTTCCAAGGCAATAAATCCTCTCTAGGATAGCAGATAAGAGACAGGTCTTTCGACATGCAGATCTATATGTTCTCATCCAAGTGGTGGGCTGGAAATCTCAAGATATCAGTTTATTCTAGGCCAAAAGTCCATAAAATTCCAAGAAATCTCTCTGGAGCTTACCTCAGAAACAGAATCCCAAAGCAGAACAAAGAAAACAATTAGGAAATTGCTTTGCCAACAAATACAACATCTCTTTATTCTGCAGCTAACACAGCCTCCCTTCCTATTGGCAGCATGCACAGAGTGAGACAATATGAACAATATGAAGGATTAAAGATAAATTTGAATTTCTGTCCTTTGGTTAAACAATGCCTGACTCCTTTTCTGGAGCCAAACAAATTAGAGCTAGTGGCAATGACCATGGGGAAGTTCTGTTGAACCCCGAGACCCTTTTTCTTAAGAAGTACTGAATGCACATGATAATAACATCACCAAAAGTCTCATAAGAAAGCTGAAAAAAAATGAAACTTTCCTTTTATGAAAATGAAAAATATCCTGGCTCCTTTAATTTGCCCACACTTAATCATTTCTCTCCTTATTTTTTCCTCTTCTTCATATTTCCTAGTGTAATTTCGATTTTATATAATCCATTAACAAAAACAAGTTGGTAGAGTTTCTGCTCTTTCTTACAGAAATATGCCCAAAAGGTTTGCAAACAAAAACTCCCCTGGACTTTGGTCTGAGTCTTGACTTTTCTCAACTCCACTATCATGCTCAAACAATTCATCCATCATGGCCTGAATCATGCGTGGACAGACGAATGGGACTGCAAGAGCTCACAAGAATAAGGGAGAAAAGCAAAACTGCTGACAGACAAACACTGAACAGTTTTTCCCCTGAAAGAGTAGGCTGGAAGGTAAAGGCTATCCATCAGGCCTTCTCATTAACTCAGAGCTCATCTTGTCACACAGTGGTTTCACCCATCTGAGCTAAATGCATAAAATGCACAAACTTAACTGTCTTCAAAAATTGTATGGCAATTGGTTTTGCCGTATCTGGGCTACTTGTTACTGGTCATCTATGTCCCCTAAAATGATCTCTAGAGGAGAAAGTGCTGTTATCCCCATTGTGAAAAATTAGGCATAGGTACCAACAATACTGAGGGTAAATGGCGTTTGTTTCTGGTTCCAGAGGAGTTACAGCACTGCAATTCCCATCTTGGGTAAAAGTGAAATAGTCAGGTTTGAAGCATACCTCAAATTCCCAAGTAGGAAGCTGGAGAGTAGAGCAAGGAATTAAGTTTTCTATCCGTTGAATAAATTCCCTTCAGGTCTCAGGGTAGCTCCATCTGGCCAGCCTGTCTTGTTTCCTTGACTTCAAAAACTGCTTTAATTATACTACAAAATCTTCCAGGGAAGCCCTTCATTCTATTTGCAGTATCCATATAGCAGATGGGATACATTTGACCAAATAAACTTTCTCAATCGATTTAAACTCTAACATCTCTTTCATGAAGATAAAGACAGTCTTCAGAGTCCATCCCAACAAAATTCAGCCCCAAAGAGTGGATCCTGGGTTCTGTTATATTATTGTCAGTAATATCTCTTTTTGGCTTTAGATGAAATTATTTCATCTGAACACTCATCTGAACAACTGCACTGACATTCCAGAAGCCTGTGAACAAGATTATTTTATGCAGTTCAGTAGCAAGCAGTGCAGCACAGTGGGTGCTGTGGGAGAGGCAATCCCAGCTCAGCACACACCTAAGTTTTCACACATGGATAGAACTGTTGAAATTAGTGGCTTTATTTAAGTGTTTATGTATTTAACTTTCAAGTGGGTGCGGGCCAGAGCAAGAACAAACAGTGAAATCTTGATGTGTTGCAATTACCAAAGGTCCCACTGAAGTCAGTGCTGTAAAGATGCCATCTGTGCCAGCAAGAATTACACCCATGAATTCCTGCACACTTGGGATGCTCTTCTTAGTGCTGCTATTCTGCACTGTGCCAGTAGAACTGAGCACATGCTTTTTGTTTCATTACTTACCTTCTTTTTCTATTTTTTCCCCCCAATAAAAGAACATCTGAGACACAATTTGCATTATTGCCCAACCAGGGATTTTCTGGATTTCTGAAGAAAGTCATGCAAGTTATATTAAAAAACTCTTTCATTAGGTACACACTATTACCTTATGTTTGCCATGATATTCTAGAGTGCATGTGCATAGTTACAGTGACTCAGGTGCTCACTGTTACCTTGCTATGCCAGTGTCCTGGAAGAGGGGAGATCTCTCCCAGAATGTGTGCAATGATGCCATCTGTCTCCCTGCCCTCTCTGTCTGCTGATAACTGACAAACACCTTAAGTGCTACATTCATTTTAACAGATAGGGAGAGAAGAACATTTCTAAAAAGTCTCACCTAGCATGGCAGGAACTGCTAGAGAGCATACCAGGTCCATCAAGTCCAAGAGAGACCCTTCAGCATATAGGCTTCTTTCTTATTTATTCCCTGTATAACAACTTTTTTGGTGTCACAGATTCAATTTCAGAACCCAGAGAGGCTCCAACATCTGCTGGGCAAGGCACTCTTGCATCTGAAGGCTCAACAGTCTCAAAAACTATGCAATGGCGCACTTGTTAATAAGACACAATTATGCAAGCCTGCTAGACATCAGTGTGCCAAAAGCATTCATATGGCTTGTCCACAGCCTTGTGAACAGACACAGCAACAAGGGACTGTGTCTGGATAGCCCATATTTAGCATTCAGGGACATCCCTACAGATATTTGGCTTAAACTGCACTCCAGGCACTGACTGTGTAGCCAAGGAAAACACAGCTTCAGAGAGCTATTGTTCCTTGTTCACTTGATTTATTTCAAAGTATGCATACATGCATACAAAACTCAGCAGATAGCTCCAACCATATATCTGTTCATCTGTGGTCAAACAAAAAAAGACAAGATCCCTACTGTGCAGAAGGCATAGGGAAGTATTATGTGACATTTTTCCACTGAAGCAACCGTCATCTTCCACCACAAGTGAAAAATGATGATGCCAAAAGCATCACACACATGCAACTTTCCAAGTAGCCAAACGCCGCATAATCTTCTAAACTTAAACATTTTCTAATAAGGAAGAAAAAAATTATTCTATTGTCAGTCTCAATCATTGACTTCAAAAGAATATAATAGTCCAGGAATGAAAAGTCAGCAGCAGATACTAATGATTCACAGCAGCTAACCTGTCAGAAACTTAAAGCCCTGGGTTTGGGTGCTTGTAATTTTCTGGAAATTCCTGCTTTTGAATAAAAAAAATATTTTCCATGGTGTGCAGGGGATGTACCGTGTCAAGGCCCAGATACAAGCATAGAATCATAGAACGGATTGTGTTGGAAGGGACCTCAAATTTAGATCATCTACTTCCAAACCCTCTGCTGTGGGCAGGGACACCTTCTGCTAGACTAGGTTGCTAAAAGCCCCATCCAACCTGGCCCTGAACTCTTCCAGGGATGAAGCATCTCACACTCATAACTGCCACGTGGCTTTGTTAAACATTTCAACAATCATTTAATCAGTAATTTGTTTCCTTCCACAGAGGAATAGGAATCCTCAGAGCAGCACAAAGCAACCTTACACAGCAGTAGGAGATGTGTGCAACAGTAAACACAAGGTGAGTAGTACAAACAGTGATAACAGGGCTAAACATGTTAAAGCAATGCATCCATAACTTATGTGGAAGCACAATCCCAGTACAGGCTGAGCTGTCCTCCCTGCTCTTATTTCTTTTCTGTGGGAGCCAGGGGTCTCAGGGAGAACACAACAGAGCTTCTCACAGTTTGCATTGTTCAACCCATTTCTCCTCTCTGGATTTACTCCCTCTTTAATCTGCTGATACCTGTTTTGACACAGAGTAGTATTTCACTTCAAACCCCTTCTCAGTGCTTCGGTTGCCAAAGCATGGTGGTGTATCAACATAAATCAGTGGAGATAAGCCGAGAGTTGTTAAGAGCTACAGCTGACATCTGCGCTCTCAATAATTCAACAGTTCACACGTAAACAATAGCCACATTTCCTAGTTTTATGTTTTCATAAGTTAATGAAAAGAGATAGGTTTCCCATGAGAGGTGCTGAAGCTCCACACAGCATTATTTACCCTTCTTTCAAAAGCATATTTGTCGCCAACGGAAATTACTCAGAATGCAGTAAAACATGTTTTTCTAGCAAAATGAAGTCCAAATCCTGCTTCCTGGACCAACATGAACTTTCCAATACAGGACAATAAAGCTACCTCTCAGACCAGGAAAAACATTATTTGGGCCTTTTTCTGAACCATCCAAGACCGGTAAATAAATATATAGAGGCAAACATTTCACCTCATTATGCTTTGGTTTATGGGGAGCTGGGGTGGTGCAGGCACAGGAAGATTCTTTAATGATCTCAGGTTGATACTGAACAGACCATGCTGAAAAGCTTTTTCTGATTCACTAATCCCAATCAAGTAGTGGTGTTACAAATACCTTTCAACAAAAACACTCACATCTTTGTCAGTGCTTTCAAACTATTAGCTAGAGACCAAACTAGCTTAGATACACCTTAAAAAAAATAAAATTAGGAAGCCATTTGTCTTCCCTGTATGCTTTTAAAGCTGTACAAAGTAGGGTTTTTGTGGCTCATACAGGCAAAAGAGAATTTTTTTTTTCTAATCTGTCTGCCTCTCTACTGTGGAGATGTTTTCCTCTATCTGTATCATTTCAGGTCTGCACTAGAAATTTTTACCAGTTTTTGTACTGCAGGGTCTGAGTGGGATGATCTATTCCTTTCTTAAGTGACAAAATTGTAATGGCTTTTCAGTTCCTCCATGAGGAGGAAAGTACTTCAGTAACGTATTCCTTAGTGTATACTTGCAATGCCATGAATTTCTGCCAGCAAAATTTTCCTGTTGTCATCATAAACTATGTTTAGATGACTTCAGCATTCTGGTTAAAGACAATTTTTTCTAATGAGGTTATGAGGCCACTAAAACATTTTTTATAAATGAATGGCTGCACTGTTTTTAAACAGAAATTTCTGCTCAAATGGGTTCTTTATAGAGCATTTTCCCATTTATGATTGTAGATAATTGATTCCAGCAAGCAATAAAAAGCTAAGTATGTTTAGTTCTTCTCATGTATGTTCAAAAAAAAAGACAAAGTTTTATGTTACTCATTTTTTAAAGTTTAAAATCTTAAGAAACAACCAAAATTATAGGCAGTCCCCAGCAGTAATGAGGACCAACATGGAGGACCAGGGACGACTGTTTCTTCCCCCTGCACAGGTATTACTTTTCTTGTTTAAAAGTCAAAAAACAATAGAAAGATATGGTTGCTGGCTGTTTAATAGACAATTATTATTGGTCTTCAGAAAAGAACCCCAACAACACAATAAACAAACACATCTCAATAAGAAGTGTTTCATACCAAGGTCATTGCTGACATCCCAGACTTAGGGGCACCAAAGCCCACTGCCACCAGCAGTCCTAGGGAGGCAGAGCACACTGAGCTTTTGCACCACTATAAAAGCTGATGACTAAACCAAAACGGTGCATGATTTTTCACAGGCCAAATGAAGTGTTTTATGCAGATGGCAACTCTGATCTGGATTCCTACCCTCTAAATTGTTTTAAAAATATGCACCTAGATGCAGATGGATGCAACAGCAGGGACAGGTGATTCTACTTATATAAGTACCCACAAGCATTTCTGAAATTATTAACTTTTGAAAATTCCAGAGAAAATCTAATTCTCCAAAAGTTATGATCTCTACTAGACTCACAGTTTCACTAATTCTGTTCAGCCAGTGATCATGGTGGCAAACAAATTCTTGTTGTCTGCAGGCAACTTGCAGTGAGTCCTGATGGGGTTTTTTGTTACCACAAAGCATTTTTGGCACAATGCGTAAAGTTCTTCAAGCATCAACAAGGACCACTGTGTGTGCAAGTTTTCAGAGGGTTTTGTGCTGAATGTGGGCTGAAATGCTGATGCAGAGTCCTCTAGCCATGCACGTATGGCAGCACCCTGGCCCGGACAGCATCCCAGCTACACTTGAGAGGCTCAAAGTCTGTCATGGCCTTGACTGCTTTGATAAGCAGCTCAGCTGCCCTTCCTTTGCCATGGAACCTTTTGCAGTTTAGAAACTAAAACAAAACAATAAATAAATAAAAAGAAAAACAGTAATTGTTTACCTTAGAGTAACTCTGGAACTCTAAGATGAGCTGTTAACTTAGGCTGTATCTTTGAGGGCTTATTCAGTTCAGGTAAGAAAGTCTGGACTGCTTTTGCACTGCCCAAAGGAGTGTCCTGCCCTATAAGAATACCTTACCTACTCCTATTCCTTCCAGAGTCAAGGAGCCCAGAAGCACAAGGATTTAATACAAGGAAAAGGAGTTACTTATCCATGCACATAAAGTTGCCGAAAAAGCCTTCTTGCTGTAGGTTGAGTAGCCCTTCTGAATTCCCTCAGTAGTTACCCACATGGACCCCACCTATCAGTTATTGTAACATCTAATTCAAAGCACTTGCAGAGTTCCTTAAACATGGTCATCTGAAATGGGCACCCAGTCCAGAAGACCAGGCCACATGTGAAGCATTGAAAATATGGACCAAGAGCCACACAGGTGCTTTAGAAATTTCAGAAATTCAGTTGTTTTTCAAACCAATCAATTGATGCTCTACAAAGGCTACAACATTTTTAATATGTTTGTTTTGTCTGATGAGTTCGATTTGCCACTATGTCCTGAAAATCTAGAAAATATCAATTTCAGAGCCATCCAACCTCCAAAATGGAGCTCCTCTTCATCTTTAATTTGAGGTCTTTCTGTGCCATGGCCTCACACTGCTGGTATGTCTTCAGGTGCACAGGTTTTAGGTCTTGGGTGCTGACAGGAAGACCGGGTGGTTGAAGAAAGCCTATCTTCTTATTTGAAAAACATTTTAAAGAACTTCCCTTTTATTAAAGAGATTATTTAGGATATAGACCTAGGTAAAAATTTAAAAGACATGATGTGTAGAATATTGAAATAATCTTGACAACATCATGATCAGAAGAAAGTTCACAGAAATGAGAGGAAATGTACTAATTAGTGAACACAACTGAGCTGTAAATGCTAAGAGAAGCTGCATACCACAGTTGCATTGAATGGCAATATGATCTAATTTAAGAAAAAAACCAGCATGAGTCTTCCAGGTTTGAGGTCCCAGGTGAGAGTTTGAATATATTCTATGACAAATAGCTTGTAACAACTCCAGTAATTGTGTTTAAATAATTCTCTAACAATGAGCTTGGGGGTTTTAAATGTTCTCTATTTTACTGCAAAGACTTGCTAAATATTTTAGAAGAATACAGAGGCAGTCAGATAAAAATGAGGACAAATTTAAAACAATAAGAGTGAATAAATAGGATCTACTTACTAAAAGAAAAGACATCCAAATTACAGAAAGAGTCCAATAAATCAAACCATTTACTCCTTGAAAGAGAATTTTACTGTCTCATTGGTGCTAACCTTTCAATGCCCAGTTAGCCATTACTTCATCAAAATTGCAAGTAGGAGAATTATTGTGCTCAGGCTGTCTTCAGATTTCCTAGTATTTTCTCATTAATGTTAATATGACATTAGAACATTCTGCACTTGAATTACTGAGTCATTATATTAGACATAGCCCTAAGGCAATCAAAAGAGTCACAAATGTCTCATAGCACACTTCAGTAGCAATGCCCTGTAAAATATCCTCTGCATCTGAAATTCATCACTTCCTCAGCAATCTCACAAAAATGGTAACTTCAGAGATGCCAGCAGCAATGCAGGCAGAACACAAGCCCTTCTTCCCCAAGTTACTTCCCAGTGCTGTTATTAGCACTCATGAGTGGTGGAGCTGGCTGGTAAGGAGCAAAGCTCTGACTGTCATCTTGTCAGGTCACATCAGTCACCGCTGATATAAGCTGGCAAATAATGTAGGATAAAGTGAGAACTTCTGCAGATAATGGCAAAACATCAAAACAACAGTCAGGTCATTACTGAATGACACTCATTTCATAGTGTGTTTTACTTAGTAACACTGACAGTGAATAGTTATTTTAAATGCAATAAAAGTAATTGTTTCTTGGTGGCAACTGAATATGAGACATTAGAGGAATCCAGACCTATGAAACAGGAGCCTTTGATGGAAGAAGAAAAGTGAAAAAATACCTTTGATGGAGGAAGAAGAATGTAAAGATATCCCCAGTTCCACATGACACTAAAAAGTATTGAGCACTATAATGAATGTGGAAAGGAGATTAGAAAATGTTATCTGTATGTCTGCCAGTTGCACGCCTTTCCCCAGGCTCTACTAGTTTATGTTTATATGGAAACATTATTTTTCCTTCAGTGCTCACTCCATTAGTGTTATTAACAGCAGTGTTGATCTGTAATCATTGCACGCATTCACCCAACTGCAAAGCACCCACTCCATGTACACACAGAGACTTCCCCACACAGCACCAAATCTGATAAGGAAATAAAAGAGATCCTTAAATTGCCAGAGCCTTAGGAAGAAAGTTCAAAGTAATCTAGGAGCCATGTGTTGTTCAGGAAAAGTAGAAGAACAGATTAATAACTCTAATTACAAAATGGAGATTATCCTTAAATGTTTCAATTTGAATGGGTAATTAACTGAGATAATGGTTGCAAATACATGGTCTGAAGTGTTCTTACCTTTCATGTTTAAGTAATTATATCCATAAGGAAGAAATGTCTTCAAAGCATGCTTACCATATTAACCCACTCTTCCCCATGTAATGTGAAGTTCTTCTGGCTTAACTCTTCAAGCAGTAGGTTTCCTACAGTGATTTTGCTTGATGGTTTGCTGCTGCATAAACTTCAGCAAGATTAATCTGACTCCAAAGCAGGTAATGCTCTCTCGGTACTCATTTGCATAGAGTTTTGTAGTGAGGAAATAAAGTTATGCTGCATAGCTTACTTGAATTTTAGTCTTCCATCAGTCATTTGACAAAACACTGAAAATAAGCTTTGGTTAAGAAATTAAAAAAAAACAGTTTGTGAACACAATTGCCATAGGTGGGCATGATCCAGTATTTGGATTTTTTTCCAAATGCACATTTTAATAAAGACCTACAAAATTGACTGATAGGACATTGTCTTTTTGATGTTAGTAGGATAGCTAGACTAGAAACTACACATCTCAGCAGCCCAGGGGAACCAACCATGTCTTCAGACCTGCCCCTTATCCGTGGGATATTTTCTTATTCTGTACTTTTCAGAATTACAGTTTTCTTTAAGTCAACATGACAGGAAATATGCCAGAAATTTGACTGTATCTTTCAGACCCAAACTTGATTACTCCTGCTCGCAGCTAATGATGAGGGCACTGGGTACATCATACCTGAGAGCTACCAAAGACAAATCCATTCTTTCCTGGAAACTTCCCCACCCACTCCACACTTCTGAGAGCACAGTCATCAGCAGATGCAGAGAGGTTGCTGCCCACCTTGAGTTCACAGCTGGGGACTATTTGGCATAAACATAATCAGGAGTTATTGTCACTCCATTTGGCAGTAAAAGCTAAGAAGGAACATTCCTCCCCCAGACATTTAAACTGCTCCATATGCTCTTTATGGTAAACTGAGTGGCTGCAAACCCCCAGCTATACACCAGCCAGAGAGTAGCTGAGCAGGGAAAGAGTCATTACATGCTTTGGCTTCCAGCTGCTCCCCTACAGCCTGGCATTTCTTAAGTAGGTGTACACTTTGTGAAATAATACCCTTAGGCACTCGGTGGAGGAGGTTGCTTTCCAGAGCAACCACCATCAGTCCCTGTGCACACCACAAAATTGCTGTAATCCTCACTGTTTTAAAGTACTGCCTCAGACTTTAGCAAAAACACTTTGGTTATATTAAACATGAAGATCTTAAACATACCTGCTGGGAGACTGGAGGTGTGAGATATGAGATACAGCAAGCAGGAAAGCAGAAAGGAGGGGCCTTTGAAAATTACATAGTATTTTGTCTCTATAACACATTTCTGAAAACAAAACAGGGAAAAAATACTTCATGTAATAATGAGATGACAAGAAATTGTAAGAGAAAAGGCATCACATAGTAAGGTGACAGGAAAAAAATATAGCAGGAAGGAAAATGAGGAAATGCAGCAAGAACTCAGACTGGAAGCAACAGTCAGAGATTTTGATTCCAGAGGAAATTTTCATGGCCAGGCTAGGGCAGAAATAGGTTCAAAATGTATTCAGGACACGTTCACCCACAATGATCAAAACCATGCTAACTTTCTTTCCAACAACCTTCTAATGCCAGTACACAGAGCCTTACCCCTGTACAAGGTTTCTACAGCTACCCACATCTTAACCACTAAACTGTCTGAGACCTTTCCTTTGATGATTTAGAGGGTATGGCCATGAATTAAGGCTGCATTTTTTACCAGTGGTCAGGTCTTAACTGAGGCAGTGACTTTTGGGGTGCCTCTGTGTGTGTGTGTGTGTGTATATGTGAAATGGGGAGGAATAATGAGGGAAAGTACAGCCACAGGATCTTGCTCTGGGCTGCCTTGTCTGAGCCAGTTTCTATTACAGTTTCCAGACCAAGAACACACTGTCTGTTCGTGGTCTGTGGAAACCTAACTTGTGAAAGGCTTTTTGGCTCTCCTCCTCATTTCCACTAGCTAAATTGCCATAAAAAGCAGTCATGTTATGCAGGGATTTTCACCTTTGGCATTTCTGAGATGTCTAGCCTTCTTGTTTTTCACATTCCTGCCTTATGTCAGCAAGTGGTGTGGCTTCAGGGAACAATCTGTGTAGTCATGATTAGCAGAGAAAAGGTCCTATGGAGATGTGAACTGTGATGCCAAGAACAAGTGTGATCCACTTGCTGGTTTGAAAAAGTCCAAGAGAAAGGGGAATTAAAACAAAATCCTGATTTCTCAACCCTACTGGTGTGTCAGTGGTGCTGACACTGAGAGATTCAAACCCTTCACAGACCCCTGCTCTGGCCCCAGCCTCAGAATCTGCTTTATCTCTAAATTCACAACTAAGCCTCACTGGTAGAGGACACTAAATCTCCTCACAAGAACAGGAGGCACAGAAATTATAATAGGACACCAGGGGAAACCACATCTTGTAACCACTCTTCACAAATATCTTCACTGCTTAACCTAGAAAATGAATAAATCTTTCCAGAGTTGTCAATGGGTATAAGTCTCACAATAAGGGGGAAACAATAGATCTACAAAGTGCAGACATGGGAAATACTCTTAAAGGGAAGTTGCAAGTTCAGCTGTACTGGAGGTAAATGAGGTGACAGGACAAGTGGTCTGAAGACAGAAAGGAAGTGTCCTTAATCTAAAGAGCATGTTTTTACAGTAGATTTTGCTTTTTATTCAAAACAGATTTGTTTTGTGCATGCCTTATGCATAGACCAACGCAACATTCCACTGCCCTGTCAGACTTCTAAATGTCCTCTTTTACCGCAAAGCAAGTGTCCCCTCATCCACCTTGAAATCAAGCACAAGTGGATTGCTGATACGAATGGTATATGTTGTAAAAGCTGAGCCTATGCACTAAATTCATGTGCTACATAGTGTCTCTGTCTCACAATGGAGTCTAGCCCAAGCAATGTCAAACTGAAACACTGCATTTCTCCGGTGCCCTACTTAGCCTTGCTCTTGCTTTTCTCAAGAAATATCAATTTATTTCCTTCACTTAGACTTCATTTTTGAACCTTCTTAGTGACCCTCAAAAGAGGGGGGGGAATAAAATAAAAACAGCCAGGCCACAGTAACTTTGACTGAGTTAACTATAACTACTTGTGAGTACAAAAAACTTTGGGAAACCATCACCACAAGAAATGCACTTAAACTAAAAATATAGTAGTACAGTTTGATTGAGTCTTGATCACTGTGTTTCAAACAAAAATTTCTCTCTTACTGTTTGTTTTTAAGAAAAGGTCACTAGAAAGTCAACTATTATGTATAAACTCTAAGTGATGTTGTGATTTCTTACCAAAACAGTCTTGTGCCCTCTGTTTTACTGAGGTGAGAAGAATTTAAACTGAAACCCACAGTTACTATACCTAATTATGAGGTTCAGCACTGCAGAACACTTTTCACAGAATGGCTTAATTTCTGCTTCTGTAGATAACTTGACACAAAAGAAAGTGCTAAGAAGGTGTCCAAAAATTAATGTTGAGCAACTGAGGGGGCCGGGGACACCATATGAAGAAGATCAGGGTTAAAGAGACTATGCAGTTACTATAAATTATGTAAAATGGAGCAGATTAAATCAGGTACTTGTGTCAACCTGATTTACTTTTTCAGGCACACTTGCACATCCATACTGATATTGTACTTCTCCACTAAAAATCAGGCACTTATGTGCTGTACTTGTCCTTCCGATTGCCAAGACAAAAGCACCTGGCTCTTGCTTCAGTTACTGGACTTTCCAAATCAGTCATTCTTTTTTAAAAATGTAATGGAGTTTTAAAAAAGGATGTTTTACACAAATTCACACAGTGAATTTGTGTGAATTTGTGTAAATTTGTGTGAACTCTACGGCATAGTAGAGTTAGTGCATTATTTTCATTGAGACAACGCCAAGCTATAACTACTGTGAATGGCACTCTAGGTACAAAGATGCATATCAAAAGCCACATTCAGAAATAAACTGAAATAATTAAAATTATTTCTGACTATGCTTAAAGAAAACTCATTTCCAAGCAGTAAAAATTGAAAGTCAGTCAAATCTTGTTATTCAGCCATGGCACGTGAGATTTATGTTTTGATGTCTATTAGTTCTGTAATTGTTTTCCCTCCAAGCATTCATTTGTGGAGATTTGGTAGCTCTCTGGGGGTGTTATTAATTACTCTAAAATAATTTGTCCTGAAAAAATTGCTAGTGTTCTTAATAAATGGCAAGTCTGAATGCTTACCTGCATGATTCATGAGCATCAACCACTAATAACAGCTCCTCACTAAAAATACTGAAAGTTCATTGCAGTAATTACAGTCCTTAATGCAGAACCTTTCATATAACTGTCCTGATATAAAGGTCTCAGTTTCATACAGATGTCAGCAGTGGCAGAAATTACTCCCTTTTTAGGGAGGTACTGATCCTGATTTCAGGTGAACTACTACACAGGAGGCTATCTGCACGAGAACTGGAAGAAATGGCTTGGACCCAGTTCACCTTATCCTGTGTTGGGACTAGTTACACTTGCCTTCATGCAGCCTATTCTTAAAGACTTCAGTGACTAAGTCTGCCTAAGGAAGTCATGGCAAAGCTTCATCATACTTGTTATCACAAGGATTTTTCAAGTGTTTAATCCAAGTCCTCAGTGGTCCAGCTGTGTAGTATATTTCTATTTCTTTGCAAGATCCATTACTATTATTTTCTTGAGTCTAAACAACTTTATTTTTTTCCAGACCTCCAGTGGTGTTATTTTCTACGTGTGAAATGACTTTTGGGAGGAAATGTGTCCACCTCAGCCAGGAACCTGCACAGGAAAGCATGCCCACCCCACTTTTACAGGCATCTCTTTACTGCAGAGACAGAGCAGGAGGTGCTCCAAAAGCCCACTGTGACCTCTGACTGCAACAGGCAGCCTCTGTGTGTGCAGCTAATACATAACTCTGCACATTGATGTAAAATCATACATACAGAGTCAAAAATGAAAGCCACACGTGAGTATGAGAGATTAACCAAAGAAACAGTGATGATGAGAAAGTTGAGATGATGACACAAACATAAACACTGAGTATGAGGTTGAAGGGTTCCTGGGATTTTTGTACATGTCAACAAGTCAGATGAGAAAAGCAGGGAAACTATACACCTCAGCATTTGGTTATACCGTGACTTCTGTGGCGTGCTGTAGCAGATCACAGCACCCAAATATTCACATTTCAAAGAAGACTTCAAGAAGAAAAGAATAAAAAATCCAGAAATGTTCAAGCAAGGGCTGTTAAATAACTAAAATATGAGAATCATCATAGGAATCCAGCACACTTAGTTCACAAAGTTACTTAGTTACATCCTCTGGGATTACAAATACATTGAGGCCCCGCACACAAAGCAAATGATTGGAAGCTGAAGCTAAGATTCAAAGATAACCAAGATTCAAAGTCAACCCACTAGTGTAGGAAACAAAGCTGTTCAGACTATTTTACTGGACCTATGGATCTGGCAGTTGCCTTTTGAATAGTAGACTGTGTCCATTAAATGTCAAGGAGCTGCACTTGCATCAGGATCTGATTAGGTTAACATTGCAAGCTCAAAACTTGCTGAGTTTCTAAATTCTTAATTCACAGGGTTCTTGTCAGTCTTTAATTTTAATATAAAGCAGTTTCCTTTGTTCAGAACAGAAAAGGAAAGTACGAATATGAAGTTATATATTGGAAGAGCCACTGGTCTGGTAGTAAAGCCCACAAGGAGAGACTCAGCAGAGACTTCCCCCTGCACTGCCCATCTCTGCACTTGGCACAGTAAGACAGGTATGTTCCTGAGACAGAAATGTACTGCTGAACTTCCCACAGCAAGCTCTACACATGCTCCTCACAAAAACCTGCATCCCCGTTCTCCAAAATTGTGTCAGTTTACACAAGACAGGATAAAGGAGACCTGCTTGGTTCTGCAGATTTTCTGCTGGAAGTAGCTGAAAGACTTTTATTTTCCTGGGCTGGCAGAGCTCCTCTATTGATTTACCTTATCTAACTCAAGTCTCGTTTGTCAAGTTTGACTTCTCTGAATCTGATTTCACAGATATTTAATTAAGCTACTTAAACCACTAGCACTAACTGTTGAAAACTTACATATGAGATAGTACATTAAAGGGTATCAGATAAGGGGAAACCCCAGGTGGGCATGAAATGGCTTTTACTGTCCAAATGTGCTGGCTAACAATTAGCAAAACACTGTGGGAACAGAAAACTGTTACCAGAGACTGACCACAGTTTTACAGGCCCCTGCAGAAGCACAGAAAAGATTGTAAACTTCAATTCCATTTCTAAATTGTAGTAAAAAAACCCCTTAATGTGAGCTAAAAAAGACAACTGTTTGCATCTAGAACTAATAAGAAGGCTGGAAAAAAACGGAGTGTGATTGTGGCTCCCTGGTGAAGCAAAGCTAGAAATAGATCTAGATTGCAGCAGCAGACATAAAATCAGATATTATGAATATTGCAAAGAAATGTATAAATAAAATATAAACAATGAGAATCTGTTAGTAGATCAGATTCTTGTTTGCAAGCAGATGAACTTTAAAGGGAAGACATATAATAAGTAGTATTTCCCTAGATAATGAGGCGTACTAAGCAACTGCAGTAAGAAGAGAGAAAAAGATTGGGAGATGGAAGCTAAGCACAGTGAAGAAAGGAGCAGCAAATAAAAACTGGTGCAACACAATGCCAGGGCATTTAAATGAAACAGAATATTGTGAGGGTTGAGGGAGAAGAATCCTGGGAACCTTCGAAAAGCAGTTTGAAGCCGTACAAAAATGGTGTGTGCGAAAGACCTTTTGAACAGTGTTATCAAGAAGTTGAAGGAACCCCATAATTATATTTTGTCAAACTACAAAAAAAAGACAGGCTTGTGTAACTACCCAGTTTCCAGAGATGAACAGATGGCACTAGTAACAGAAAAGGAAAAGGCAATAGCTGATATGAAAGCACAGAAAGATGCAAACAGTAGATACTTGCACAGACCTGAGAAACAAGCTTGTACACAAACAAGAACACTGAGGAGAAAGGGGCATGCAAGTGACACAGAAAATAAACCAGCACTCAGTCAATAGCAAATGTACAAGATACAGAAGAAAATAAAATTAGAAAAGCAGTGGCATCATGTAGAAAACTGAATGGAAAAACCTTATGCATAGAATCATCATGTCAGGGGTTTCAGGAACAAATTCAACTGCTAATAACTTTGAGATTTCTCACAGATGACGTTAATGAAACACAATAAGTGAAAAGTAAAGGTTAGTCATACCCCTCAAAAAAACCCCAACAAACAAAAAAAGACAGCAGGGAATGAACAGGAAAAGAGAAACCAAAGAGAGAAAATCAGCACTTTTTTTTCCCATGCTAAAGTCTGTACCAAACAGTGCAAATTAAACCTACAGTAAGATGAGTCTGGGGGCTTTATTAGAAACACCACTTAGACACATGAAAAGGGGTGAAGATTGAAATTTCTCATAGGGAGGAAAAGCCAAATCTTCTGAATAAGAAAAAATGCATATAGTAACTAAACCCGAGACATACACTAAAACTAAGACATACAAAAAATATATAAATGGAATAAAACCAGGTTATTTATGAGTCAGTTACAGTATATAGGTGACACATTGTTTATCACTGACTCCAAAGAAGTAAAAATGCTACTGCAGATATCCTCAGCATTATCAGAGCAATAATCTAGGGTATAAAACCACCTGATATTTTCTCAAAACCTCCAAGTATATTTGCCACCTGAGACAACAACTGGAGTGAGCTTCTACAGGATACTGTCTCAGCACACTGCAGGTTGAGTGTTGATCAGAGCTGGAAGCCAGCTACCACATCCTGAAAAATAAACCAGTGAATGAAGAGGCAATCAGCATACAGCATGAGATCAGACAGGCAGAGCACAAGTACCACTCCAGAAAAAAGCAGTGAGCTGCCGCATTGCACATCAGCTTCATTATCAAGAGACGGTCAAGAAATACTTGGAAAGAACATCTTGAAATAAATGTCTGCTTGACAAAAGCCAGCCAGAATTTTTAAGAGTAGGTAAAAACTAGTAGCAAAGGATATTAGAGCATATTAGCCAGTGAGGAGAGGCTTTTTTTTTTTTTTCCTTTTTTCCACTTAGTAGATTTCTGGGTTGTGGGAGCTTTGGGGTATATTTTTTTGTTCTGTTTCACTGTTAATAAAAAATATCACAATCAAAACAGGTACTTCACTAAAGTAACTGAGAGGTAGATAGGTAATTGCTGAGGCAGTGGCCTTGCTGTGTGAAAACACATCAACTGATCAAGAACTTTGACCTCATAATTGAACAGAAAAAATCAACCATCCCAAATAATTGAGAAGTTTAAAGCAGGCACTAGAAGGAAACGGGAAGATAAAGCAGAGGTATCCAAGTGTGCATATCCATTATTCTGCCAGATTGGCTCTTATGGGGAGAAATTCTTCTCTGTGCCCATAAAGACAAGAAACACAGAGAAAAGGTGAGCCAGATTGAAAGCATCACTTAAAAGATGAGTGGATCATTGAAAACAAAATGGTTGTCAGAAGTCAGAGCCACTGTCGGCAGGAAAGCTATTTCTGAAAGTTCAGGATTGCCAAATTCAGCCCATGACACTGGGTTAAGTGGTCATAGTACTTGCAGAAGTCAAGTTAAGTGGCAAAGAGAGAATGACAGCTCATAGCACTAGCAGCAGGTTTTAGATTTTAGAGTTGCTGGTTCCAGAGAAGTCTTTACAGGAAAAAAAAAAAAAAAAAAATTAAAAATTGAAAAACAGGAAAAAAATTAAAAATTAAAAAAAAAAAAAAAAGGAAGAAAAGGAAAAAAGAAAGCAGAGAAAAGAAAACAGAAACAGAAAAAAGAAAACCAGAAGTATTTTATGAGCAAGAAGCTGTGTGGGGCTGAGTTGGTGGCCAGGACTAAATCATGGCACAAATCCATAAACAAGTCAGCTAATCTACCCTAACAGGTGTTTTGATTTTAAATTTGCTGTCTCGAACAAATACGACAGAGGGAAAAGTGATGCAGTCTCCCTGAACAGGGCACTATGATCTCACATAAAGAAACTGAAAACAACTTTCAGGACTTTTTACTTGGTGAGAACTCTATATGTGAAAGAAGAAGCAGGACCAGGACATTGCACTCTTGTGTCTCACTCCTGTCTCACACAAAACAGGAGGGAACCGAAAGAGTCTCTGTGATAACTTATCTGCTGGAAAAGCTTTTAGCCACAGGGAATGGAGACAATTTTGCCCAAAATTTACTCTGCTCATTAGGAAGCATTTCCTACAATGGAAGGAGTATGTGAAGGTACATGAGAAGGAAACTGGTTCCTGATTTCAGTCAGCTCTCCATCCCCCTCTTCTTATAGGCATCTTACATGCCTATACCTCCACAGCACTGTCTAGAAGTTACTGTAAGCTCTGTGGCATGTGTCAAGAGGATAAGATGGTTTAATGAGAAAATAATTATTGCTTTTTGTTTTTTCCTTTTCAAGCAAGCTTTCTAGTACTATATAATTAATATTTGCTGTTAAAATACCATCACAGAACCTTAAAACAGCCCTTGGTAATGTTACTACCGCAAGACTGTGTTTCAGTTAGTTTAATGCATAACACATTAAAATAAATGCAATCTGATTTCTCTTTTCTCCCTTTCAGCCTAATCCAAAATGTGTTAAACTGAAAAAAGTAGGCCAGGAATGTTGCAAAGGCTCAAGCTCGATACATTGCCTCTACAACCACAGCTGCACCACCTCAGGAGAGCACATGAAGAAGCAGCCATACTTTATGGAGATATTCAAGGCACAGATATTTTTGGGAAAACAGGGCTGTTAAACTGGTATCTAATAGAGTCTGGGAAGCCACAAGGGAAATACTCCATGTGTACAGCTCAACAGGACATAGGACTCTACGACATTTTCCATCTCTGCCTGACACTTGGACTTCATAAAACTTAAGACTTAGTTTCTCTCCCCATGAGCTGCTCAGCAAGGCTAAAAGGAATTCAACATCCAGTGAGTGAAACTGATCATTATGCTGTCAGCAGTAGAATCCAAAAGAGATGTTATTAAAAATGAGAGCAAGAGTCAAAAGGCCAGTTCTTGAGTCTGTTGGATGTCAGCATTTTGCTTCAGAGTCCAAGGCAGCATTATAAACATCCAACTCTGAACTTAGAGATGCCACTTGTATTAAGTTAATTAAAGAAATATTACATTCCTATTCATAAAATCTTCCTTTTTCTGGAACGGACATTGATTGATGTCCTTAACAAATAAAAGATCATCAACTTTTATTCTATGATAAATCTTTCAAATTGCCATGTGTTTGTTCTTTCCTGCTCTGCCCACTGCATCTCCTCCAGCTGCTATGAGCTGTTAGTAATATTTCCAGAACGAAAACATGGAACTGTTCCTGTTTCTTCCCAAATGCCAGAACTGACAAAAATGAAACAGAAAGTGACATTTTCAATAGTTTTTACCTGATCCCATCATCCTTGCTGAAAATAAGTGTCCAAGTAATAATGGACAGCATGCTACTCCCACTTGAGTTAGCCTAATTTTTTCTTTGACTGAAGTGGGAGGAGACACTTCATATGCCAGTCCATAATCCCTAACCATAGCAAATGTCTCTATACTTCTCATTTCTCATCTGTATCTTCACTTGGGGTAGGGGTGGGTGGTGGATGGAGCAATGGGCATAACAAAAAACTCCCAAAACAGCTCCAACAAACAGGTCATGAACCAACAAAAAAAACCCAATTGCACAACCCAAAGAAGTCCTGATCCATACATCATAGTTTAGTTAATATCTAGCCATGATAAGCAGTCCACAATTGTTTACAGGACCATATTAAAGAGTAGAATGTGTAAGTTTGTTATTTCCACACAGCCACATGCCTACAGTCAGGGCAGGTCATGATTCTTTCATGCAAAAAGCCTGTGAAGCAGTAGTCTAAAGCAGATAGGTTTACACAGAACTATTTTGCAAAGACATTTCATTTTTCAAAATATTCTTCAGCTTTGTGTCCAGAGATACAAAACTAAAGCAAACAGCATTACAGTCCTTCTGGAGGACCCAGTTAGACAAAGACAAAAATTAAAAAGCAGCAATGAGTTTAAATGCGATGAGGCAAAGCATTGATTTTCAGTACACTACATTGCTCCTTTCAAAGGCATCCACAACAATCCTTGCACTGACTACAGGGGGAGATAAAGCTCCTGTGCTTTTCTTGCCTAAAAAGAGTCGATGCAAAAATTCTCTTTTCAGAGTTCCTTATCTCCAGTATACCCATACCCATCTTACCATAGTACCAGTAAGAAGTCCTACCCAAAGCAAATTGACTGCAATAGTTCATAGATTGATTTCCTTTCCTATTTAACATCCAAGCTTTAAGAGCTTGTTGGACTTTCATATTTCTGTCCCCGCAGTAAAGTTTCTGAGAATCTGGTCAAGGCCTTGCTGCAACAACAGAATCACAGTAACAGTAATATATATATATATATGTAGACATATATTAGTGTTAGACAATTAATGATATGGTAATCTGCTTTACAGTATTGTTTAAGGATAATTCTGACCATGATGACATTCCCTATCAACAACTCCTTTAAGTAAAGCTGAGAAAGACACATAAATGCAGATGTGGGGGAAGGTGGTGAACAGAGAAAGCTCCTTTCACACTTATGAAACAACTGAAACAAGTAAACAAAGACACCATCAGTAAGTGAACTCTGACAGCTTTTCCCCTATCATCTCAGTAATACAGAAACATGAAGGCAGGTAGGTGGTGAGGCCTAATATGGATACAGCCAGTAAAGATCTCTTTCACCCATCAGTGGTGAGAAAAAGGCAAGAGGGTTCACAACCTAAATGGTGAGAAATGGAAACACTCCTCAGCAAATGAAAAGGAAACAGGTATTAACACTAATGGTATTGGTTATATTCTACTTACCTATCCTCCTGAATCACAGAATATCATGAGTTGGAAGGGACCCACAAGGATCCTCAAATCCAACTCTTCAATGGCTGACGCAAACCCACAACCTTGGTGTTAACAGCACCATGCTCAAACACACTGAGCCAATTTTAGAGGTCAGATGGTGTTTGTCCCCAAATTTAGGGCCATTCCACTTCAAAGACCCTACTGTTTGAACGGGGCCCTTGAATGCTCAAAAGGAAAAGCTTGCCCCTTAAATATTCCTAGACAGTACAAAGGTGTAGACATTCCGTTTTCCCTTGGTGAGATAACTAGTTTGCCAAAAAGGAGCCCCAGGCTACAGCTGAAGCTGTTGTGATTTCCAACACTGTGTGACAGAAATGTACTAGGAAAAGACAGCCTTATGCTGACCTCTGCAAAACAGGACAAGAGAAAGAGGCTGGAGGCTTCAATTCTTGCTTTGATGCAAACAAAAGCCTTTTTTATTACCCCAGCCTACAATAAAAGTGAAATAGAAAGATCGAATAATAATTCCCACAAAGGTCACAGCAGCATCCAACACACTTGGAAATAAAAGCCAAATGAGAGGTCTACCTTGAGGCTCCCAGATGATGGGGCAGAGTTTCATCAGAGTGTCAGCATGGCTGCAGATGACACCAAACTGGGGAGAATGACTGGTAGACCAGAGGTTGTGCTGCCATCCAGAGGGACCTTGACAGGCTGAAGAAATGGGCTGATATGCACCTCGTGAACAACACAGTACTACACAAAGAGCTACAGAAAAAAAGTTCATTATCAAGATTATACTGTAGAGGGGAAAATATTTTGTCATCACATGTTCAAAAGGAAACAAACAATAAAAGTCCTTCTAACTTGCTCTTCTAAGTCCTTTTTGTGCTCACACAAAGTTGCTACAAGTGCATCACAGCAGCTTGGGGGTAGATACTGAAATCTGCAGAGGCCTACTGCACAAGCACAGAAACACCCAAGCGTTCTGCAAGGTGTTAAAGCACTAGTAAAGATTTTCTCTGGCTTGCAACATCTTGCAAGAAGGGATTTCATGCTCTAACAAAAGTTTGAACCAGGTCAGTAGTTATCTTTATTTTTCAATGGCCTTAAAACCTCTGTTGCCATATGCCACTATGACTGCATATTACCTGAGACAGAAGAAAACAGAAAAAATACTGAGTTTGTAAAGCTCTGGTGAGGATGGATTCTACTACACCCAAGGGAGGAGCTGCCCTTTGATACCCTGGTGTGCTTCTTGGTTGATTTCTTTGCCTTGGTTCCTTGAGGATCAGCAGGCACCTTCTGTATTTAAGACTGAAAGCATCACAGCTTTCAGAAGAAAATTAGGGAAGTAATTCACAAGCTGACAGAGCCAGTTTGGAACACCCAGCACTGCAGCCACAGTGCCAAGGCTGTGGGCACTGCAGTCACCAGGAGAACAGCACATTTGAGAGCCAGAGCGTACTTATGATGACTCTGATATGGCCAGTTTTCTTCTGCTGTGTTTTCACAAAGCCTTGTCAGAACTTAGTGTACATCTTACTCTATCTAGC